>NC_057825.1:28138536-28763536 GCF_910594005.1 Cervus elaphus | reverse complement strand
AAGGAAGCAAGTATTTTACAAGTAACAGGACACAAGAGAGCATACTAGGAAAGCATGCACTGAGACGGCCCCAGTCACATATGGAGTTAAATAACAGAGGCGGCAGTTAGCTGAGGGTGTTTCTACCTTTGGACATGAATAAGAAGAATACTCTTGTGATGTGTACAAATAAGCATGAGAACTGTACATCCTGACACTGGTGTTCAAACCCTATTCTTGTTAATTCCTGTCCCCTTCATTGTCTCTAATATACTTGATGACTGTTTTATACTAAATTTTGGATAGGAGAAGTAAGAATGGAATTAAAAATTAGACAAAATCACAAGTTTCACAAATAGGATACTAAAAAAGCTTGATGTATTAGAAATAAGTTCTCATTATGTTCAAAGGCCAAGCCAGTTTGGGAACAAAATAAGTGCTATCTGTCCATTCCAAGACTGCAATAGCCAACACCCCTAATACCTTGCATAGATGCATGCCAACTTAAATAAAGAACAGCAAAGGTTTAGCAACCAAAAGCAAGGCAGTCTTAGCCAAAACATTAAGCACACGATGCAACAATAGGAAGTGAAGCATTTTAAGGCTAGGGAGAAAATAATATTTTTGATGATGGAGGAATCAAATTAAATTTACTTTTAAGTCATTTTGGCTGGATGGTGTTTATCAAGAGACTATGGATGAAAGTGGATTGGGTGTTAAGGAAAAGCAAGGGCTCCTTGAAGCCAACAGACTCAAGACACATTTTCCTCAATACTATTTTGAACTTCATTCCCCCCATAAGCTTTCAAATTTCAATCACTACCCCACTGAGTCTGAGGAGAAATTGATAAAGAAAATAATATAGCAGACAATCACAAGTGAATTGAATTTGAGCACAATTGAGATGAACTGCAGTGTTTAAAAATAGAATCATTTCAAAAATGGGCTTAAGGGAGAGTGTTTTTCTCTTATGTGTTGCTTAAATGTTTGAGACGAGAAAGAAGGGAAGGAATTAGAAGGGCAGGGATGGGAGGGGGGCAAGCTGTGCCCTGACTTGGCTAAATATTTATTTAATTCCTCCCAGCTTTTTAAAAAATTTTGGATACTTCTTCAAACTACCTGAGCAGCATTAGAAAAGGAAATTGTTAAAATAAAATGATGTTGCCTATAATCACAAGTGAATTGAATTTTTCCACATGGGCTGTGGTGCGTAAAAGCCTTTTCTTTTTAAGACTATATATAAAATCGCTGAAGTTTTGAAAAGGGAAAAACAGAATCACTAACTCATAGACTGTTAGAACAGATAGGGAACTTAGAAATTATCTTACTCAGGTCCCAAATTGGGCTGTACCATTAGGATCCTCAAAAGAACTTAAAAATACTATTTCCTTTTCCTACTCAAGATCTACTGAATCAGACTCCCCGAGGCTGAAGCTCCAGAAGAGGTCGTTTAGAAGCTCTCCATGAAATCTTTAAAGAAGACGGGCTGCTGTCTACTGACTCAACACATCTCTCATGATTTATAAAAGAGGAATCCAAATCTCAGAGCAGAGAATTCATGTAGATGTAAAGTGACAAAGCAAAAACTGGACCTACCATTCTTGAATCCTGATGCATTGCCCTCCCCACTACTCCCAAAGGAGAGGAATGAAGGACTAGAAACGTCCCTAGAATAATCTGGATTAAAAGAAAGATCCCCAGGAAAGTGTGATGTCCTCAGCTGACATGATACAGAATTTCCAGATCGTATACTGACAGGACCAGGTAAGAAGTGCTTGACCCTTTTCAAGACTGAAAGCTGAAGACATCAGCCTGCTTTAGTTGGTAAATGTAATGCTGTGTCTCTGGCTTTGGCCTCTTGCAGTGTAGGTTCACTGGGCAATAATCACTCTTTAATTATTGGACAATGTAATAACCAGACTATAATCCTGAAATGAGCTCAGGCCAAATGACAGGAAGATCCAGGTGCAAGGCCCTTACCCAGAAGGCTTATGCCAGGAAAAACCCAGTTCTGCAAAATATCTAGAGAACAAACCAAATCAACATTTCCTGTAAGCAGCTTTTCCTAATTTAGGAAGCTGCTAATGCCAGTAACAGCATCTCAGAATTTGGAGGGGCCTTAAAATTCATTCAGTACAAACTTTCATCCGTTTGGAATCGAGTCCACAATACCCATGCTAGGTGGTGGGCTGGACTCTGCTAGGACATGTGCGGTGATGTGAAAAGCTGTCTCATTTTTAAGGTAACCTATATTGTGATCTCATCTTTCATTGCTTTGAAAGAAGTTACACCTATTAATAAAAAGTTTTCTACTCTGTGATTTCCAAACTTTCATGCTCCTTCATGATGAGGGTTCTTTTAAAAAAAAAAAAAAAAAAATCTGTTCTCTTGTACTAAATAACAGCTCCTAAAGTACTTGCAGAAAGCCATCAAATAAACCCCTTCTGTGTCATCCTCAAACAAACAGAAGCATGTCTGCTGATTTCAGCCATGTTCTACTATGTTAGTCTGTTGTGTATATTACTAGCATATGATTTATCGTTTCCCAGGTAAGTGTATGGGACCTCCTCACCCATCAGACTGTGATCTCTTTGAGAAAGGACACCACAATGTATTTATGCATCCCTGTATCTCTAGTCTCCAACATAATGATATAGAACAGGTATTTTAATGTTTTTGATAATTGAATCACACCTCATCCTACTTGTTACTTCTTTGGAATAAATACTCTAAATTTCTTGAAACTCAAGGCTTCTTGAGATAAACACTGTTTTGTTCATCATTATACCATAATGCATACCACGAAGTACTAAACTAATACTGTTGAATTAATTTGGCAGTGTGTTCAAGGTCCTTCATAAATCTTATTATTGGCTTCTTCTGGACACAACACATTTTAAGGAATTATTTTAAAAATTAGTATCACCTCAAATGGGGTCTTGATGCACAGTGGGATTATTGCTTCCCCTGAGCTGGGTGTCATGGAGCTCAGATTTACATGTGGATTTTCAAATAGTCTTCTTATGCCTTTGGTTCAGGTTGACCTTAAAGTTATTGAAATCTGAAAATCCTTTCTCATAAATATTAACAGTGATATTTGCCCAATCTTGAACAACAGCTACTAATTCTACCTAAAATATAAAGTAAATTTTAAGGTATATAAAAGGTAAAGCTATATCAACATCTAAACATTTAATACACCATAGTGGTTAACTGATGCTTCACTGGTGGCTCAGATAATCACGAATCTGCTGGCAATGCAACTACTCAGGTTCTAATCCTGGCTCTGTCACTTACTAGCCTTGTATACTTGGATAAATTACATCACTTTTTTGAGCATCAGTTTCCTTACCTATCAACTGGGCATAGTTATAATTCCGTATTACAAGAGCAGAGACATTATCAACAAAAGTCCATATAGTCAAAGTTATAGTCTTTTCAGTAGTCACATATGGACATGAAAGTTGGACCAAAAAGAAAGCTGAGTGCTGAAGAATTGATGCTTTTGAACTGTGGTGTTGGAAAAGACTCTTGAGAGTCCCTTGGACTGCAAGGAGATCAAACCAATCAATCCTAAAGGAAATCAGTCCTGGATATTCATTGGAAGGACTGATGCCAAAGCTGAAGCTCCAATACTTTGGCCACCTGATGCCAAGAACTGACTCATTGGAAAAGATGCTGATGCTGGGAAACATTGAAGGCAGGAAGAGAAGGGGACAACAGAGGATGAGATGTCCATCACTGACTCAACTCAATGGACATGAGTTTGAGCAAGCTCTGGGAGTTGGTGATGGATAGGGAAGCCTGGCATGCTGCTGTCCATGGGATTGCAAAGAGTCGGACATGACTGAGCAACTGAACTGGACTGAACAGATGATCCTATTTTATAGCTTTCTTTTTAATTTGCAAAATATATATTTGACAAGGGCTTTAGCACAGAATATATAATATATATGAACCAATAATAAAAGTCAATGCAACAAAATTAGTGAAATACTTCTCCATGCTCTTGCTAGGGGGAAATATTACACTGGTTAAAAGTGTTTTCTATGTCTGTGTGTCTATTTGTTTATTAAATATTAATAAGTTCATTTTTGTTATTTTTTAGACTCCACATATAAGTGATATCATGATATATGCTTCTTTGTATTTGCCCATTGGTCTCTATAATTTTGGGAACATTAGTTTGCCCTGAACTCATTTCTCTTACGGATCTAAGAAGAGTTGTTGAATTTTCAGTTTGTTCTGCTTTTTACTTGTCACTAGGATGAAGTTTGATGAAAGTGAAAGAGGAGAGTGAAAAAGTTGGCTTAAAGCTCAACATTCAGAAAACTAAGATCATGGCATCTGGTCCCGTCACTTCATGGCAAATAGATGGGGAAACAGTGGAAACAGTGACAGACTTTATTTTTGGGGGCTCCCAAATCACTGCAGATGGTGACTGCAGCCATGAAATTAAAAGATGCTTACTCCTTGGAAGGAAAGGTATGACCAACCTAGATAGCATATTAAAAAGCAGAGACATTACTTTGCCAGCAAAGGTCTGTCTAGTCAAGGCTATGGTTTTTCCAGTGGTCATGTATGGATGTGAGAGCTGGACTGTGAAGAAAGCTGAGCACTGAAGAATTGATGTTTTTGAACTGTGGTGTTGGAGAAGACTCTTGAGAGTCCCTTGGACTGCAAGGAGATCCAACCAGTCCATCCTAAAGGAAATCAGTCCTGAATATTCATTGGAAGGACTGATGCTGAAGCTGAAACTCCAATACTTTGGCCCCCTCATGCGAAGAGTTGACTCATTGGAAAAGACCCTGATCCTGGGAGGGATTGAGGGCAGGAGGAGAAGGGGACGACAGAGGATGAGATGGCTGGATGGCATCACCGACTCGATGGACATGAGTTTGGGTAAACTCTGGGAGTTGGTGATGGACAGGGAGGCCTGGCGTGCTGCAGTTTATGGGGTCACAAAGACTTGGACATGACTGAGCAACTGAACTGAACTGAACTGAGGATGAAGTGGCAAGCTCCAAGCTTCTGAAATGCTGGATAGGGAACCAGAAGTTCCTTCATAGCCTTTTCATAAATAGTACATTGCATTTTTTGAGATAATGTATGTACAATAGCTTCCTCTATGTCTAGCAGATGTTAAATAAATGTTTATGATTTTATATGTCTATTTTATATATATATTTTATATATTCTAGTTTGGCAAGGTTATTTGAATGTTGTCTATTAAACTGCTTATTAAATTGACCTTCCTAACTTTGGGCCAAATGAAAATGTAATTAGCCTGCCTCCAGTGTTTTCACACATGGCATTGATTAAAAAGACATTGAGATAGGAGCTCTGATCCAAGTTATCTTAGCCATATTCATTCACACTTTTTTGGGATACACTGATTTAATTGCTTGTATAAATGAGTCTACAGCATAAACCATAAAGCTTCATTCTCTTCTTCCCTACAAATTTAACCTCAGTGTATCAACTAATGTGCTGGCGTGACTGACATTGTGAGAGGCAATCTCTTGCTCTGCCACCAGAACATAGCCCATATCATGTGTTGATGTAGGGAGGCAAAACTAGCTCTCTTGCAATCAGCAGAGAGAATGCCTATAAATTCAGATCAAAAGGGCCATCTGCTCACCATTTGCTGCTTTGTTGTACCAAGACAAGGCTCTGGGCAGGACACTGCACAGTATGGTAAACTTCATACTCAGGATTAGGCTTCAAGGCTAGCAGCAGTGCCACTATTTTTACCCTAATTCCAGAATGTCTTGTGTCAATCTCTACATAACATGAGTATAAATATTGATTCTCTGTGAATTCTATGAGAAACATAAAGGCAAGAACTGCATATCTTATCAATACTCCTCTCGCTCTACCTCCTTTAAGGGAAGAGCACTGGTGATAAAAGATCGTCCACAGAGTCTTGAGAAATCAGCCACTGGAGTCTACTGATGTCTGCAGCCTCTCCCCCCTCACCTCACTATTGGAGCCATTGACCCAGAAAGTGAGTGAGAAACTGAAAACATAGAATCCTTACACCAAGTGAAAATGTGAGATATTGTTTAATGGATCGTATTCTTAAGCTTCCTGCCAGATGATACATTTCTAAGAATCCAACACAATGAACACATAGCCATAATCACATGTCATTATTGATCATTGCTAGTATCCTCATCTGAAAACAACAAAACTACTCACATATTCTAAACCCTAAAATTTTCTTTTCTAAGCCCTCCGTGTTCCTATGTCTTCTGCCAATATCTCTCCTGATATACATTCTGGAAAAGCCAGTTAGAAAGTACGTACTGAACATTTGGGTTGTGCCCACTTATGCACAAAGCTCTTGGCCAGCTTTAGAAAGTTAAAAAAAAAAAAAGATTCAGTCCTGCCTTCAATGAGCTCGCTGTCATCAGGAAGGGGACACCATGTCAAAGAGTGGTTCCTCATTCCACACTGCACGCCTGCACTAAGGGCTGGACTGTGTATTATGAAAACCCTGAAGTGCCGTAGGGCTTCTGAGGAGAAACAGCAGCGTGCCCAAGGCACGACTGGGGAAACCGTATGGAAAGGGTGCCCTTGCAATTCACTGCAGAAAGGTCAACAGGAGTGTGTGAAGTTTCCAATTCTGATTTTCAATCATTTAACTGCACGGCAACCTACATACGTCCTGTTGCTTCTTTTCACTCAGAAAGAAAGAAATTAAATTCAAAGCCAAAAGTTAATCATGGACCCCAGGCCTGTGCCTGCAGAGAGCTGCCTCTTCTTTCCCTGGAGTTTCCAGGGGGCACAGCCTGGTTAAGTCAGCAGGGAAACAGAGTGAACGCTAATTTTGTGTGCCGATTTTATAACAAGATCATTTCCTAAATTGCAGGCAAGAGTCTACATACCAAGAAAGCATTTTTTTGGATACAGAATTACATATTTAATTTATGTTGAAGTTTAATTATGATTTTGAAACTCATTTATACCACACATACACACAATAGAATTATTTAAGGATAGTGACAAAGTTACTCCTCAGTGAGAAAGCCTGGATATATTTGGCCTAAAAGAAAAGAAGAATGAAATAAATGTTTAGATATACTTAATAGGATTGGTTGATATTAAACATTTAATGAATTTTCTAAAAAATATACTTAAACAACTGTATCTTCTAAATACTTTATAGAATAAAAATAGTCTTAAGGCAAAGAACTAACCAACACTGCATCAGTGGCTATGACCAGAAAATAGCTAGGAGATAGAAGCTGAGGTCAGAGTATCAGCAATTATTCCATCAACTAACACTTGTCAAAAGCTTCCCATGTGTCAGGTACTAGAATGAACATAAAGCTTTCTTAAAGACAAGGTACTGAAGTAAGGCAAAAACTATTAGGATCAAGTTAGGTTTAGATCTTGAGAGTTCTGGTTCAGGGATCAGTTCTAAGCAAGCAGAGAAGCTCATGAAGAGAAAAGCCAAGTCAGAAACAACAGGAAATAGTCATACAGAGGACATTGTTAATTCACCTCAATGATGAAAGGAGGAAAGAAGGAAACTGCTCTGACTTCAGACCATTGCTTTACTGGAATTATCTTGATACTTCTAAATTAGAGTATTTCCAACCCTTTCTTGTTTTAGATATGTTACTTGGCAGTGCTAATTTTTCTCATCTCTCTGTGACCCTTCAATGTTTTTCACCAAGAAATAGTTTATTTAACAACAACAAATATATGTACATACACGCAAGTGTATGCACATATATATTTGTATTATATATATATATATGTCTGTATATGTATGTACATATATATAAGTATGTATGTATGTGTATATATATCAGTTCAGTTCAGTTCAGTTCACTCGCTCAGTCATGTCTGACTCTTTGCAACCCCATGAACAGCAGCATGCCAGGACTCCCTGTCCATCACCAACTCCCGGAGTTCACCCAAACCCATGTCCATCAAGTCGGTGATGCCATCCAGCCATCTCATCCTCTGTCGTCCCCTTCTCCTCCTGCCCCCAATCCCTCCCAGCATCAGGGTCTTTTCAAATGAGTCAGCTCTTCCAATCAGGTGGCCAAAGTATTGGAGTTTCAGCTTCAGCATCATTCCTTCCAATGAATATTCAGGACTGATTTCCTTTATGTTGGACTGGTTGGATCTCCTTGCAGTCCAAGGGACTCTCAAGAGTCTTCTCCAACACCACAGTTCAAAAGCATCAATTCTTTGGTGCTCAGCTTTCTTTATAGGCCAACTCTCACATCCATACATGACCACTGGAAAAACCATAGCTTTGACTAGACGGACCTTTGCTGGCAAAGTAATGTCTCTGCTTTTTAATGTGCTATCTAGGTTGGTCAAAACTTTTCTTCCAAGGAGCAAGCATCTTTTAATTTCATGGTTGCAGCACCATCTTCAGTGATTTTGGAGCCCCCCAAAATAGTCTGTCACTGTTTCCACTGTTTCCCCATCTATTTGCCATGGAGTGATGGGACCCGATGCCATGATCTTAGTTTTCTAAATGCTGAACTTTATTTTATTTTTTTTTTTTTCCCTTGGCCATTTTCTTTTCTTTTTTTTTTTTTATTATTATTTTTTTTTTCCAGTGGGTTTTGTCATACATTGATATGAATCAGCCATAGATTTACATGTATTCCCAATCCCGATCCCCCCTCCCACCTCCCTCTCCACCCGATTCCTCTGGGTCTTCCCAGTGCACCAGGCCTGAGCACTTGTCTCATGCATCCCACCTGGGCTGGTGATCTGTTTCACCATAGATAGTATACATGCTGTTCTTTTGAAATATCCCACCCTCACATTCTCCCACAGAGTTCAAAAGTCTGTTCTGTATTTCTGTGTCTCTTTTTCTGTTTTGCATATAGGGTTATCGTTATCACCTTTCTAAATTCCATATATATGTGTTAGTATGCTGTAATGTTCTTTATCTTTCTGGCTTACTTCACTCTGTATAATGGGCTCCAGCTTCATCCATCTCATTAGGACTGGTTCAAATGAATTCTTTTTAATGGCTGAGTAATATTCCATGGTGTATATGTACCACAGCTTCCTTATCCATTCATCTGCTGATGGGCATCTAGGTTGCTTCCATGTCCTGGCTATTATAAACAGTGCTGCGATGAACATTGGGGTGCACGTGTCTCTTTCAGAACTGGTTTCCTCAGTGTGTATGCCCAGAAGTGGGATTGCTGGGTCATATGGCAGTTCTATTTCCAGTTTTTTAAGAAATCTCCACACTGTTTTCCATAGCGGCTGTACTAGTTTGCATTCCCACCAACAGTGTAAGAGGGTTCCCTTTTCTCCACACCCTCTCCAGCAGTTTTCTAAATGCTGAACTTTAAGCCAACTTTTTCACTCTTCTCTTTCACTTTCGTCAAGAGGCTCTTTAGTTCTTCACTTTCTGCCATAAGGGTGGTGTCATCTACATATCTGAGGTTATTGATATTTCTCCCTGCAATCTTGATTCCAGCATGTGCTTCCTCCAGCCCCTCATTTCTCATGATGTACTCTGCATATAAGTTAAATAAGCAGAGTGACAATATACAGCCTTGACGTACTCCTTTTCCTATTTGGAATCAGTCTGTTGTTCCATGTCCAGTTATAAATTTTGCTTCCTGACCTGCATACAGGTTTCTCAAGAGGCAGATCAGGTGGTCTGGTATTCCCATCTCTTCAAGAATTTTCCACAAAAAAATCACACACAAAAAAGAATTTTCCACCTGGGATATATATATATATATATATATATATATATATATATATACACATATCCTGGTTTAATAAATATTTTGGTATGTTTTTAAATAAATTAGTAAGCTTACAAAAGTTATGTAAGTAGATGAAAACAAAGTCTAAAATTACTGAAAAAAAAATTAGTTCCATTTCTCTTTTTCAGTTATAACTATCTACAATTACCTAAGCAGAGAAAAGTACTTATATTCTTGTCTATAATTATTTATAGATTAAGAAATAAGAGACTTATAGTCATTTTCCTTTAAGACTGTCATGAATGGTTAAAAACCTCTAGCAAAGCCAAAGTAAGCACAGCCAAGTAGTGCCATTCCACGCAGAGAAGTTGCTTCTGAGGCGGAGAGTGTGGAGCGGGGAAGGGGAGGTAAGACTGCTGTGAGGAGGTGACAGCACAGGAGAGAGAAGCCAGATGAGAATGTCTGCTTGGTGTGGCTCAGAGCCTTCTTCACATCCGGGTTTGGACAAGAAGATTGCAGGGAGGGTGACCAAGTTCATCTCTAAGGAACTGAGCCCAGATGTCAGTAACTACTCCTCGACACAGGGTCCAGGTTACAGCAAGGCCCAGGGATCGGTCTGGGGGCTCAGATTCCACGTGTGGCCTCTGGAGCCAACAACCATGCCAGTGTCACAGTCTTTCTTAGCTGCCTTGAGTTGAGGGCTGTATCCCCATTGCCTGCCTGGCACTGGGACACAGATGACACTTGTCCACAAGGCCTGCCTGAGGAGCCAGGAGCAGCTTCCAAGGTCTGTGTTGGGAAAACTTAGTTCATATTCTTAGACTTCCTGGCTGTCCAAGGGGAGAGAGGCCCAGGACTGCAATTTCATAAGTCTCCTTCTTCTTTTACATTGCAAAGAGAGCCAAAACAATGAAATTAAATTTTGTTGATTCCCCTAAGAACAGCACATGAGTAGCAATTGTTAATGAAAAAGGCAAAGAAATCTAATTCCATTATCTAATTTTCTAGTTGGAGACAATAATTTCCTTTTTCCCTGACATTGTTTGGATAACAAATACTCTAATGTAATATGACTTCCACACCCCCAAAACAAGTGAAAGGTAAAACAAAGAATACAGAATCAAGATGTAAACTGTGGAGAAATTCTGAGATGAAAATTTGTTGGGAAAAAACATTGGATGGTATATTCATAAGCTATAAGTAGAAATAAGCATTCCTGACAGGATCTCCTAGCTGGGGTCTTCTTCAGTCACAATAATGGGGGTCTCCACACTGTACTGGTCTACAGGATGGATGAATGGATGGATGGTTGGGTGAGGAGCCTCTTCTCCCTGTTAAAGAGCGGGCCAAGGATTTTCTGATAGATTCATGAAAATCTTGACTCTCACAAAAACATTCAGTGCTACAAATGTCACATGCATGTTTGGGGAGGTGAGGGATAGTGTGGCGGGATGTTTTGTGATCCTAGTGAATCCTTCATGGGAACATTTCCACATCATTCCAAAATACACATAATTGAAACTGTTTATAACTATGCATCTAATGCTCCTTGAAATGCCCATTTGCCTTTTATTAATGCACAAAATTATCACCTATCTCATTCAAGCAACATTCAGGATGGACTGAAACCATTAGGCCCACACAGCTTTCTTTCCAGAATCTGTTCTTTAGCTCTGACCAAAAAACAACTGACAGAGAGAGCGTCTTTTTATTGAACGTGACAATGCAGAAAGGAAGGAACGTGTAGCAAAAGACTATGAAGGCAGAAACTCAAAGCAAGTTCCTATATGCTTCCTCGATAAGTAACAGTGTGGACAGACATCCACACACATCCTTGGGCCCTGACATCTAACTGCACATTAATGTAACATGGCCGCCATTGGGAAATTGTGTCCATAGGCTTAACCAGCAAGATCTTTATTATATTACTATGACATATCCTTGCTATCTAAATAGGGGTGCTGAGACTAATAGAATTTGGACCAAAGCCAAGAAAAATTTCAACAGAAAAACTATAGACCCATAAATTTTTAATTAATTTTTGGCTGGGGTAGTGTCACAATTTATAGACTTCATCTGTGCAGTTAGGAGAACAGAAAAGACAATATGACCTATTACACCAAGATGAAATAGGATGTAAGATGTCTTTTCATCTGAAGTGGGATGTAAGGTGCTTTAATCTTCCATCTACCCCCATCAGCTGACTTCCAAGGTCAAACCCCCAAACACTTCGGCATATGGCTCTGAAATCATTCATGGCTTAAATAGCAGAATGGGGATTGTTATTTTTAACATGATTATGATGAACAATACTAATGATAATGTAGACATGTTGGAAACTTTAAGTACAGGTACTGAAAAAAGAGGTGACGCATACCAAGAATATGTAGAAAGAAGACAGATCTGGGAGACCTCAGGGTCAATCTCTCTTAGAACACTCAGAAAAGGAGTTGAATTTGTAGAGTTTTTGATCCAACTTGAGTCAACAATATAATGTGACTGACAAGGAAACTTCTTTAGATGAGTTAGCATAAGTATAATATACAGATCTACAAAGGTGGTAAGCCAACCCTCTTATGTATCAAAATAATGTGCCTGATTCTGGAAACCAGGATTGGGAAAAAAAAAATAGATGACAGCATATCTTGTGGATTAAAACAGTCTAGAATTATATGATTTAGTGCACATACAAGCAGAGAGGACACTTAGCTGGGGGAAGCAGATTCGGACAGTTTATGGAAATAACACTGAAATAATTGAAAGTTATCTGGTAGAGAAGGGGACAGGCTTACTGTATGACCCTCAGAGGCCAAAGAAAGTCCAGCTGATAGATATTATAGGATGTGAGTTCTCTCCTCCATAAAAGATCCTTGTGACCTTCTGGGGAGGCCACCCACTCCCTCTCCCAGCAGTGCCTGAGTAGAGACTGAGCATCCACACAGTAAGGACACAGTGTCAGAGGTAATGAACCTAAAGGTTCCTCCAAGGAAGAAGTGATGCTCATACAATTCCCCAAATTCTCCATTTCTCACTCAAGGTCGTCAAAGAGGGCAGGTCTTCTTGCGTAACTTTCATTTTCTTTTCATTTTCCAAAACTGCTGTTCTCATCACAGGGGGCAACAGCACACCGTCTTCTCATGCATTCTTGCTCCCTGAGGAATGTGTTCCAGTTTGGGTAATTACATTCTGCCAGCTTAAATTATCCCTGCAGTTTACATTGAGTAAGGCATTTTTCTTTAATATCTATCCTAAATTGTTGCATAGTGTTTCTGTGTACCAGTAAATATTACATACATGCCAAGGTAATAGTCAGAACCTTGGAAACCACTCACCCTATTTATAGGAGAACAAGGAAAGATTAAAACTAATTAAAATTTACTTCGATTATTCATACGCCTGCATGTTTGGGCCTTTATGCCGGCAGTTAAGGGAAATAGGTTTCACATAACCTATTCTTAATTTCCTGGCTTTTCTGAATTTTTTCAGCTCCAATTGCTTTCCAATTCCTGCTACACCCAAACAGCACCCCAAACAAATTTGTGAGTGGTAGGAAAGAGTGATGGGTCAATAATGCAAAAGTGCAGTGAAGAAGCTGGGGTTTGGCCCAGATCCCTTCATCATGGGGGTAATTTTTAAATACAGCTCTGCAAATTCTATCACAGTCATGGCTGCTCCAGTCACAGGCTATATCTCTTTTACATTTCTTTCCCTTTTGCTTTTCTGCCTCCCTATTAAGAGTATTTATTCTAGTTACTTTCATTGCTGACCTTGGGAGTTTATCGCAAATAGGATTTCTCGTTTGCTTGCTCTTGCACTCACTCTCCATCTTACACATGCACATTCTCTCTCTGACCTCATTCTTTTAATGGTTTCAGTATCTCCAGAATCATCCACAAATCATTTTTCCATGTATGTTTTTCATTAG
The DNA here is from genome assembly GCF_910594005.1 of Cervus elaphus. Lineage (NCBI taxonomy): Eukaryota > Metazoa > Chordata > Mammalia > Artiodactyla > Cervidae > Cervus > Cervus elaphus. The sequence continues at coordinate 28,749,925 of NC_057825.1, read as the reverse complement.
GCAAGAGGCACATCTGGGCACACAGGAGTGTGATTGTGTGGAGGTTGTGAGCATCCGTGAACAGTTGGCGTATGTTGGTACTTACTAAGATACGTGATAGTTAATCAATTATTGGTTCTGGAAAGCAGGGGCTAGGTGTGTTTACTCTTGTCTTTCAAGGGTTAATACAAGGTTTAAAATAAATGGATGTCCAGGAAATGCTGTTTGAACTGATATGAACTGAATGGAAGAAGTGTACTCTAAAAGTGAGAATCTAAACTCCAAAATCTCAAAGTCCTTTCAGGCATCTGCCACACATCTATGACCTCTCTAATTTCCAAGTTCACCTTTCTTATTTAAAGACAGACCTTTGTTTCTCTCTTTCTTTCTTCATCAAAGCAGAGAAGCCTCCCTCATAAGGGGGTTCTTTGTCTGTTTGAGTCTTTTTCCTTTGCCACTTATTGCCAGGTCAAGATGCTCTCTTATTTATTCATGTATTTATCCTTTCATTTGGCAAATATTTATGGGAATGCACTATGTTCTCAGAACTGTGCAATTTCCAGGAGTACAGAGGTAAGAGCTGCACTCATGAAACATACAATGTAGAGAACTAGTCAAATATTAACCAAATATTTATACAAAGAATGATTCAATTTCCATTCTAAGGATGACGAATCCAGAATGGGAAAATGGTATAACAACAAAATTCCCATAGCCATTATTTGCAGGAAATGGGCATCTCCAAGCAATCTTGGATGTTTGGTTGGGAACTGCCATATGAAACCCCACCTGCGCCCCATCCCTCACTTCCTAGACTAGACAGCAAGCGGCAGAGAGGAGAGTGCCATGGTCTGGGGATCAGGAGACCCCAGTTCTTGCTTAGACTCTGCCATGGAGTCTGTACTGGTCCTAGGAAACACTCATTTCTAGGCTTCAGATTCTCTAAAAGTGAAGAGGGCAGGATGGCATCATGCCCACTGTGGTCCTTCAGGCGCCGACATTTCATGCTTCTCCGCGCAGCTGCCTTAACTTACAGTGAGCAGCAGGCAGGTATGACTGGGCTGCTATTTAGGCCTGAAGTTGCTAATGAGGCAAGGAACACTACATACGTTTTACTTCATCTGAACTTTAGATAATTTTTGCTTTACAGTTTACTCTTTCCTCCACACCATTTCCCTATCTATTCTAAACGGATTCACAAATGCTTGCAAGAATTTGGGGGCTTACATTGGCTGTTTTGCAATTCAGACAAGTGATTAGAATATTCCCAGCACATACACTTAATCAAAACAAGCCCAATTAAGCTCACTACTCCAGATTCCACCTCATTAGCTTTCTGTTCCTAAAATATAACAGATGTCATTGCTGCAGGCCCGGAGGTACAGACACATTTTTCAGCTAAGCACTTACAATGCAACCTAAGTTAGAGGAAGATTTAATTATTACTTTCATTGTCGTGGCTTCCTGTGGAAGCTCATTTTTCACTTAATAGCAATCTCTTTCTACCTAGTTGCCCACTGCCACCAGAATAACATGTCTTTCTCCTGAAATAGTGAGTTCATAAAAAGTGTTAATTCCCCGCCTCTTCATTTTTGCCTGGTAAATTGATTTTGGGGGTTCCTGAATTTATCCGACCCTGAACTCTTCTTAAATGAATAGAAAGAGGAAGAAACAGGATGCAACGATTCCTTCTCCTTTCTTAGTAACATTTGGGCTTGTGTATTGGCTACTCTGGCACCCATACTCAAAGAATGGTTCACAGCTCTATATTTTCCCACTGTACTTTGCACAATGCTGCATTATAGCACTGAGTTTGCATTGCAATTCCTTTTATCTGTTTGTTTTCTCCTTCTCAAGGCCATCAGCTCTTCTAAGCCTGTGCCCTAACCTGTTTGCCCTCATATTCCCAGTTTACTGGTGGCAGAATAGCTGGTCCTTACAAGAGGAATAATTAGTGATTATTTGTTCAACAAGCACATAACTATAAACCTCAGTCTTATACAGTAGTCACTGATTCAATCAATTTTCTAATCAATGTCAGTGTTAGTTCACTAGGTTATATTTTTAAACAAGGATATATGTTCTTAATTACTGTGGAGATGAGATATTTCAAGATTCTAACATCCACGGAAGTAACAAGTATTCTGGCATGTCATCCATATGAGCCACCCCCATGCCCACTCTCACATCCCACAAGAAGTATGTCACACTGAGCCTAGTCATATTCAAGGTAAATTTAGTACCTTGCATGTTTCAGAATTGGGTTTTATCCATGGATACATCTCTTTCTCCTTTTCCCCTCACTTGTATTTCTAATTAAGTACTCACTCTCTAAAGAGGCCCTACAAAGTTTTCTTCCTAGAAACAGTAAATAATAAGAAAGACACTAACACAGCCATACACTGGAGATGTATCGCTTACCTTTCTTTAGATTTGCAGGTGACTGTGGGCTTAAAATTTATCACCTAGTGGGTGATAAATCAAATTCTTACTGTACAAACATATACACACAAAGTGACATCATAAAAAATATTATTTGTGATTTTAAAAACTGACAAGAATTTGTACATCCAAAAGAGTCTCTTTATCTTCAGTAGAGTCTCCTTGATGAGCAGAAAAATCATTCAAAAAATGCTGACCTCAGAACTCTCCAAAGCCTCCTTTAGAAAATGTCTAAAAAGCCAGGTATGTAATCAACTCAGCCTGCCATAACAATACACTACAGATGGAGTGGCTTAAACCCTGTCCCAGTTCTGAAGCTTTTGTCAGTTCTGGAGTTCTGTAAGTTGAAGACCAACGTGCCATTCAATTCAGTTCCTGATGAGGACCCACTTCCTGCCACCTTTTCAACGTGCTCTCACATGGCCGCTTTGTACGTGCAGAGACAGCCACTGAGATCTTAAGTGACACTTCTTAGAAAGGCACTGATCCCACTGGACCAGGACCCCACCCTTGGACTTTATTTAACCTTAATTACCTCCATGAAGGCCCCATCTCCAAATATAATCATACTGGGGGCTAGGGTTTCAACCTAAGGATTTTTGAGAACAAAATCTTTGGTCCATAATAAGCCAATTTAAGAAAAATATTACAAAATTTCAACTGGATTGCTTAGAAATTAGAAACTTTGTGTTTCAAAAGGAGAAAACATCACTTATTCTCTTTAGTTATTCTTACTCATCTGAGTTATTCACCTTTCTTGGTTTCAGAAAATCTTTGGCAGTTTCTAATATTGAAATTCATCAACATGTAAAAAGTTATCACTATGGAAGAAATTAAATTATTACAGAGTCTGAAGATAATGTTCAAGGATAAATTCAGTATTTATTTGGGATGATTGTTTTATGTTTGGAATTAGTATATAGAAGTCGAAGTTGACTATCATATTGTAGAGAGAACGGTTTATTCAGATTGAAAATGTGTGGCATGTTTATCAAGGCAACCAATGGCCTGTGTGTATAGTTGTACCTTCCAGTCATAATACATCTACAACAAACCTGTAATTAAATAGCATCATGTCATACAACAGGCAGCAGAGCACAGTGAAGGTAAATACTAATGCCATTATTTTTAAATTTCTTGAAAGTAGGACAATATTTGTCTTGTTCATGATTTTACCTCCAGGGCCTAGAAGAATGCTGAGCAAAGTGTAGGCACTTAATAAATGCTTATTGAATTGAATTGATAGGTAATTCTCTAAAAGGCAAACTAATTGGGTTCTGTTAAACCTGAAGTCTCTTTAATATAAAAGCAAGGATTGTAAAACTAGATCCCTCAGGTCAAATCTGGTCTGTCACCTGTTTTGTAATGTCTGTGAGCTAAGAATAATTATTAAAAATTTAAAAGGTTGGGTAACAAGCAGAAGATGAATAAAATTCTGTCCCCATGTGAAAAATTACACATAAAATTCAAATTGTAGTGTGCTTTATTGAAACATAGTGTCAACATAATGATTTTTATTAATAATAATAATGATTTATTAATAATAATAATGATTTTTATTAATAAATCTACATTTATGTTAGTTGCTCAGTTGTGTCTGACTCTTTGTGACCCCATGGACTATAATCCTCCAGGCTCCTTTGTTCATGGAATTTTCCAGGCAAGAATAATGGAGTGGGTTGCCATTTCTTTCTCCAGGGGATCTTCCTTACCTAACTCTGGTCTCCGGCATTGTGGACAGATTCTTTACTGTCTGAGCCACAAGGAGAGATTTTATTCAATGAGATTATTGACAGGGAGGGGGTGAGGAATGACTGAAACAGGGAAATCGGGGAATTTTGCAACAGAAAAGAAGACTATGACCATGAGAACAGCAAACATCTCAAGGCGAAAGGGATTTTCTTTCCTAGAAAGGAATGAACAAGGTTAGAAAGAACTGAGTGTGCAGAAGTGGGTTAAAAGTGTGGTGTGATCTGATTATAGTTGGAAAGGAAGACTATTTCATGCTGAGGCCAGCCTGTTTTCTCAGAGCAGCACTTAAGGAGGGGCTGTTTGCTGGCTCAGGCAGAGGGCAAGCTGAAATTCTGAGGCCAAAGTGAAGGTGAGAATCTTAACCAAAGTTTTGTTAACAAGTATTTTGTTCCCCTTCATCAATGAGGACAAAATGGTTCAGCTAATTATTGGGTTGGCCAAAAAGTTCATTCAGGTTTTTCCACAACAGAGAGAAATTCAAATGAAATTCTTGGCCAACACAGTATTTATGGGGCAAACTAAAGAGATACGGAGGGTTTGTGCCTGGTTTTGTCATATATTAACATGCAGGCATCCCTAAGTCTTTTCTAAGTCACAGCGGGAGATGGTTCTTTGCAGGAAGTCATTTTCTAGAAAACAGCTGGGAGGGGTGGGGTCTGTAACCTTTCTGTTTTCAAGGGGCACAGGGCTCAGGTCACATTCACCATCCTCCAGAGCAACACCTATCTGTATTATCTATGGTTGCTTTTGTTAGGTAGTTAGAATAGGAAAAAGGAGTCCAAAATGGCAGTGGCTAAAAGACAAGGAAGGGAAAAAGCCCGCAAAAATAGAAAAAAGGAAGGTCCAAGGACTGGAGTGAGGACTTCAGGTAGAACAAACAGCATTCTTGGCTAGCCCAATTTGCATAGGGCAGGCCCAGGGGGAGGGAAAAAACATATAAAAGGAGGAGTCAAAGTGCTCTCTCCCCACCCCGCCCCCGCATGCCTTCGCTCTTTCTCTCTCTCTCCCACATGCCAGCCAGCGCACTCCTCCACTCTGTTCTCTTCGAGTCTTTGGGTTGGCATGCCCTCATGCTTCAAGGATGGATCTCTTACTATCTTCTAAATAAAATAGAGCTGTAACACTGATTTGTCTAAGAGCTATAACACGGTTTGTCCAAGACCCAACAGCTGTGACGCGCCAAGGGCTTTAATGTCCGTCACTCCAAATCTTTGTTGCGACGAGACAGAACTGAGGAGCATACACTCACCTGACACTTCCTTGCTGCAAGGGAAAGTGAAGTAGTTGCACAGAGATCCATGATCCACAAAGTGAACTTATTACTATTGCCCTGTTAAAGAAAAAGTGTATTGACTCTCACAGAAAGAATCTGCCAGGGCGAGGGGGGTGGAATTTTGATTGAATCGATAATAAGGAATGATGTAATAGACTAAAATTAATGTAGTTTACCAAACTCTTACTCAACCTCCCAGATTCCAGTGAAGTCTGCAAGAAGACATATCCTTCTGCCTCCTGTTACAGGAAATAGCCTAGGCCAGGTGCCCAGGACCCCTCCCATGCCCCAATCCTGACACTCACTGCATTGTAAGTGCATGTCTCCTCCCCAGGTACTTAATTCCTTGAAAGAAGAATAAGACTTTGCCTTCTTTGAATTCTTAACACCTAGAACAGAGCCTGGAAATCTGGAGAAGGAAGAAAACAACATGGAAACAAACAACCTTTGATATTCAAAGTCACTACTAACAATGTATTGCCAAAGATGAGTCTGGCTCCAGGGAGAAGGTAAGAGCAATCTTTAATCACAACGTGCATATGCAAATAGCAACTGTTTCAGTGCATAGAAACACTTTGTTCTCTTTAGTAGGTTAAATATGCCTCTCCACAAATGTGTTAACATCCTTCCTTTGCTTAGCAAATCCTCTTTTCATGATCTGTTCAAAGGTAAACTTTATCCCCAGGTTGGATTATCATAACCTCCATATCTATGTGCGTGTATTAAGCTCATCTCTCCCATCTTAAAAAGAAATTACTCTTCAGGCCCCACATTCACCTCAAATATCAACTAACTTTTCTCTTTGCTTTCATAGTCAAACATCTTTAACAAGTCATTTACATTGTCTTTCTGAAAACTTTATTCATGCTTTTAATGACTTTCCTGATACTGAGTCTCCTTTGGAGGCTTTTTCTTGGCCAACTCTTAAATGCTGATGTTTCTCCAAGCTTCTAGGTAGGTTCTCTTCTAATGCTATGCAGTCTTTTTTTTCTTATTTTTTTTTAAACTTTTAATTTTATGTTGGAGTATAGCCAATGAACAATGTTGTGATAGTTTCAGGTGGACAGCAAAGGGATTCAGCCATAAATATACATATATCCATTCCCCCCCAAACTCCTCTTCCATCCATTCTTGAAGAACTATCCAAAGGCTTATCACAGACAAATCAGCACTTCCATATTTTGCAGCAGGTATGAGTCCAGGGACTACAATTATACATTGTTTATGAAAGAGACACCTTTACTAGAATGGCCCAAAGATACTTAAAACTTAACATCACTACAAGTAAAACAAAAAGAAAGAAAAAGAAAAGAAAGAAAGGAACTAAAGCCCTTTCCCCAGCCCCTGAGTTCCACAGCTTGGATATTCTGTCTCAGAGAACACCACCATTGTCTACTATGGATTATCCAAAATGTCGATCATATAACTGGTCACCAAACCTACTGATTTTACTTCCTAAAATACAGTAAATTCCCTACTTACAAACGAGTTCCATTCCGAGAGCACATCCATTAGTCCAATTTGTTTATAAATCCAACAAAGTTGGCCTGGGTACCCAACTAACACAATAGGCTACATAGTACTGTACTATAGTAGGTTTATAATACTTTTCACACAAATAATACATAAAAAACCAGCAAACACAAAAAATAAAGAAAACATCTTTAATCTTAGAGTACAGTACCTTGAAAAGAACAGTAGTACAGTACAACAGTTGTCACTGAGTGACCAAGCAAGAAGAGTTACTAAGTGGAGGAGAAAGGGGTGGTGGGAAATGGTAGAGCTGAAGGATTTCATGCACACTTGATGGTGTTTGTAGGGGACTTGCTATAGTTTCCAAGTATCTCCATATCTCACAATTCTACCTGCCTTTATAGTACTTCTCATAGCAATACTTTTACCTGATTTTATCCCTATAACCACTTCTTAACAGGTTCCCCAGCCCTCAGTAAATTCCACTGTAGAACATCTTTCCTTCATTCTAAAATGCAAATTTGATCAAGGTATACATTTACTTAAAAATACTTTAGGATAAGTCCAAACTCCTTCAGATGATTTAAAGAACCTTTGTGATCTGGGACCTCCAGATTCAAATTTCACTTTGCCCCTCATTCTGTATCCCTTTCTCTTGTATTCTGTCACACACTCTAGCCTCCAGCCATACAAACAATTTTTTGTTTTTCTGAATACCTCTTTCTCTAGCCTCCAATCTTTTACATAGGATGTTCTATCTTTTCACGGTACCCTTTCCCCACTCAACCTTACCTTTGCTCCCCTCCAATATTGACTGAGCATTCACGTCACAGCTTAGACATCTGTTTCTCTAAGAAATTTTCGGTATGGCTCCTGTCCACCATCACTAAGTCTGTTAGGCACCTCCCTCTCTCTTAGAACCTGTACTTCTCCTCCCATAGCATGTATCACATGGTACTTTAATTGCCTACATCCTCATCGAAATCACACACAACTGGCTACCGCTGCTGTTGTTCAGTTGCTAAGTTGTGTCTAGCTCCATGACTCCCCGGACCTCAGCCTACCAGGCTCTTCTGTCCATGGGGTTTCCTAGGCAAGAATACTGCAGTGGGTCGCCATTTCCTTCTTTAGGGGATCTTCCTGACCCAGGGATTGAACCCGGGTCTCTTGCTTGGCAGGTGAATTCTTTATCACTGAGCCACCTGGGAAACCCTACATAATTGGCATATTTGGTGAAATCAGAACACATGTTTATAATAGTTTGTCATGTATCCCTTAAGTCTATTATATCACCTGGCACATAACTGGTGATATAATAGGTAAATAAATAAGTATAAAATAAACAGAAGAATGACATCTACTTGTCTGCATGTCAAAGTAAATTGGTCAAAGAAATCCCTTCTTTTTGCCTCATTCAAAATAATTGGTACTGATTGTTAAATAAATGATCAGTTTATAGGCCCAGATCTATTGAAATAACTTGAAAAAACTAAAAATCCAATGGGGCATGACTTATCCAAAAAGTCACTATTGTTTGGTTATTGTCATTGTTTTTGCTGTTTCCTAAATTAGTCTGGTTTCTTTGGCTGAATCTGTTGATTTGGGATGAGGGAGGTATTAATGTTCATAATGAGATGTTCAAAATGCTAACTGAAGTGTAAGCTTCAAAATCATGGCTTTCTATGAGTTCTTGTTCCATGCAGGTAACTGCTTTCCTTTTCCTATTATCTCTCCACTGTCTGTTTTTTGAAGCCCACCTTGAAATGTGTTAACTTTGCCTCTGCTTCACTTTCCTTAGAACCCACGTGCATGTCATATGCATTTCATCCCCCTGTAGCAAATCTCTAGAAAATTGGAACGGAACTTTTAAAAGGATACAAATCATTGTAGGTTTGGCATCTCCCACATCATCCATTTCAGTTGATTTGCTATTAGCATCTGTGATGAGGCTTGGAGGTGGCTGCCAAACCTTGAATGTCACTGAGATGAAATTTAGCTGGTAGGGCTGAAGCCAGGCTTATTACTGTTCGGTTTGTGAAGCGTCATGATTGTCCTCTCTTGTTAGCGTGCCTCCGTTTGAGCACAAAAAGCATAGATTGCTTTGCAAAATCTATCTTAATTAATCATAAATAGTGCCTGATGGGAAGATTGCTGCTTTCATCTCAGTTAAATAAAACACAATCACTAAATCCTTTTCTTGCTCCAGGTTTTCACAGTATTGTGCAGGTTTCCTCCTTACGTATTTGAGATGCTGGAGGTCTAATCACATCAGTGTGTTACTGATAGCCTCATTAGGCTGCACCATCAAGAGCTGTTCCCAGCCCCTTCTCCAGCAGCAGAGCCAAGTCCCTATGAGTTAAATGGGGACACTGGAATGGCGAAACAATTCCACTCTTTCCCAGCAGCTAATTAAGAAGGAGAGGAAAGCATTGTGCTAAAGACTTCAGCGAGTTTGCCTTGCAGCTCTTCAAGGGTGACCTTGTAGCAAATGGTGAAAGAACTGAAGAGAGTCACTGTTGCGTGGTAAATGATCATCAGGAAAGTTCAAATGCTACCGAATGGGGTGGCTAAGTGTGCTAGAATGAGCTTGCTTTCTTCTCTGCCCCTTGGAACTCACAAAATTTCCTTTCTGTGCAAATACAGAAAGCAAATAATGAAGAACGTAACAGTCTACTTCAAAGGACAATATATAATCAGCCTCTTGCACCAGTCATATAAATGCTAACTATTGGGGCTTAAATACAGCAGTTTGCCTTGGGCACCTGTGTCATATAATGGGCCTGTGTATGTGCATAGTAAGTAGTGTAATTGCTAGCCTATTTACAAGAGCTCAAAAGAAAAGCTAAATATTCAATTTCCTATCTTTTCTTGCATCTTCAGGTAAGGTCCTCTGAAACAGTTCTGATCAATGAGATATACAGAGAAATCTGCTGAGACCTTCTCCTCTTCCATCCTCTTCCTGCCTGGAACGAGGATACGAAGGAGCACTTGGGACCAGAAAGACAAAAGCTATATGCTGAGGATGGCACGTTAGGAAGACAGAAGAAGTTTAATTTCTTGATGCATCTGGATTAGCTTTACAAACCCTGGATTTCCTAAGTCCAGACCTCTTAGTGCATAACATAAACTCCTGTGTGCTTAAGTTAAGATTTATCAGGGTTATGATTCAGATGGCAGAATCCAATCTTTTCTGATGGAGAACACAAATGACTCATGATTACTTTCTGCCTTCTTCCAAAAGAGTACCATGTAAAAACAGATCAGATTTGTTTTGAAAAAATGCAATGGATGCTCAAGATTTAGGAATGAATGTCCTGAGGACCTTATCTAATTCTCAAATTCACAAATATCATTGCATTAGTCAGAGTCTACTCAGGAAAACCAAAACGACTCTATGTACTTATCAGAGGGAATTTAACATAGGAGATTTAACATGCAGAAAGAAGAGGCAACACTGAGGTGACTCCGAGACAACAACAGCAGGGAGCAGCTACTATTCCTAAAGCTGGAGGGACAAAAGGGAAGAGGCAAGTGTGAGTAGAACTTCAGAGTCCAGAGGAGGAGTCTCAAAGAGTTGGTGGTCAGATCTTGAAAAGGAGACACCTCCAGGGAAGAGAACACATTTAGGAGCTCAGGCACAGACCTCGGAGGAGGTGGCATTGCCACCAATTCAAGGTGATACCTTGAAGAGGATGTGATGAGGCTTGTTCTAGGAGTGCTGAAAGATGCTGGGCCTCCTGCTGCAGCCAGGGTAACCCGCACAACCTGAAGAACTGCTGCTGCTCGGGTGATGCTGCCAGGGCCAAGAGCACACAGGGAAAAGAAGGTATCTTCTCAGCCCCTCTTTCTCCCTTCCACTCTCTTTCTACTGCTTCCTATTGGCCAAACCTATGAGGGAACAGCTGAAGGGAGTCTGATAAATGTAGTTACCAGTGTTTCAGCTCCAGCATCTCATCCCCGAACAGAGAGTAATGGGGTAGATTAAGAACTGTGACAATATAGGCAAAGAACTAGCACAGCAGAAAATGCAATAAAGAACAACTGAAGCATTAAAGTGAGTCCACAGTGGCAGTATTAACACAGAACAAAGGCTATTTTTGAAAGTATCAGACAATTCTTCCATAAAATCAAAATTCTACTTTTCTGGTTAAAAATGGCTAGTAATTTTTATAAATTGTCAATATTATTTTCCTCATTTTTTCCCAAAATTAATGCATAGTCATTGTAGGAAGATTAGAAATGGCTAAACAAAAAAAAAAAAAAAAAAAAAAAGAAATGGCTAAACAAAAAATAAAAAATAAAAACTACCTTAAATTTTATCATTTATATTTCTGATATATTGTCAGAAGTTTTACATTTTTAATAACAGATAATCTTTATGACAACCCATTAAGCTTTTAACGGCTTAGCACACAGTCTATCTTTTAATCCTCAAAACAACCTTATGAGTTAGGTCCCTCAGCCATCAGCCAACAGAAAGTAAAAGTGAAAAGAAAGTGAAAGTCACTCAGTCTTGTCCAACTCTTTGCAACCCCATGGACTATACACACAATCCATAGAATTCTCCAGGCCAGAATACTGGAGTGGGTAGCCTTTCCCATCTCCAGAGGATCTTCCCAACCCAGGGGTCGAACCCAGGTCTCCCACATTGTAAGTGGATTCTTTACCAGCTGAGCCACAAGGGAAGCCCCAGCCAACAGAAAAATCACCAAAAAAACCCAAGACTTGAATTGTGCACTGTGAAATAATAAGAAATGCATATACTGGTCTCTGCCCCTGATCCCTGACACAGAATTTTCCTAGGAACTAACAAGGTTTTAACTCATGTAAATAGGGGTGTTCGGAGAATCTTTTGTTCCAACATTTAGTCTCTGACCCCAATTCCTGACACAGGCTCCTAAATCCTTAGAACTTCCTGCATGACAGCAGTATCTTTTCTACTAATGAGGAAACCCTTTCTGAGTTTCTGGATAAGGGTTGGGTCACCAGAAAGTCTAGGTTTCCCAGGTGGTACAGTAATAAAGAATCCCCCTCATTGCAGGAGACTCAAGAGATGAGGGCTCAATCCCTGGGTTAGGAAGATCACCTTAAGAAGGAAATGGCAATCCACTTCAGTATTCTTGCCTGGAAAATTCCATGGATAGAGGAGTCTGGCAGGCTACAGTTTATAAGGTCACGAAAGAGTAGGACACAATTGAGCAGCTGAACACCCACATAAGCCCCAGAAAGACCAAGCCATAATTAGAAGTCTGGAATTTTCAAGCCCATCTCCCATTCTCCAGAGAGGGAAAAAGGGCTAGAAATGGAGTTAATGATCAATTATGCCTATGTGATGAAACTTCCATAAGAATCCCACTAGTAGAGTGATTGGGGAGTTTCTGGGTTGGCAATCATATGTATTGGCTTGGCCAAAAATCTTGTTCAGGTTTTTACATGATGTTAAGGAAAAACCCAAACAAACTTTTGGGCCAACCCAACATGCCAGGAGGTTTTCACATCCCAACTCCAAGGGGACAGAAGCTCCTGCTCTTGGAACCCTTCCACACCTCACTCTATGCATCTCTTCATCTGGATATGATTTATATCATTTATGAATAAGAAACTGCTAGACATAAGCACTTCCCTAAGTTTTGTAAGCTCTTTTAGCAAATAATTAAAGCCAAGGAAGAGATCACGGGAATCTCGAGTTTGTAGCCAAGTCAGTTAGAAGTTGTAGGAACCTAGGGACCTACTTCTTGGAGTTAGCATCTGGAGTAGGAAGCAGTCTTGTGGAACTGAGCCCGTAACCTATGCGGTCTGTGTTAACTCTGCTTATTGTGAATTAAGTTGAATTATAAGACACCCCAGCTAGCGTCACAGGTTTGCTTGGTGTGGAAAAAACTCACACAGTTGATGTCAAAACTGTTGTGAGCGTGGCACAGCAGTCGAGTTGAGAGCACAGAAGTTACGGTGCCTTAAAGAGAGAGGGAATGCCCTTCTTTAGCTGGTGTTACAGCTCACATTACAACACAGCAGGCCTGCACTCCCCGAGAGTGGCCCTCATCTAAGGGATAAACCTTGAGCTAGCACCAGACTTGATCCCAATGTCTTTCCAAGGACAACAGTAGCATTTAATCAATTTTCTTTCTTCAGTCTTTTCCCATAAGCCACACTCGTCTCCTTTCTCTGCTTCTCCTGGTTACTAGTTGATAGTCAAGTTCCTTCAGGAGCTTTTGTCATTTCACTTTTCCTTCTCATAAAACAAATTGCCAGCTGGCCAGTCTTTCCTGACTTTCTCTTCCACTACATTTCATAAAAATTCTGACTTGCAGGTGGCACTCATTCCGGCCTCTTGGACTGATGCAACTATTATCCCCTTATTTCAATGCTTTTTTAAAATGTTAATAGAAATTCAGAAACAACTGTCTATGAACTGTTCATAAACAACTGTTCAATGTGGTAAACTGTCACATTTACCAGAACCAAATGATCAGTTTCTATCACCTTGTCAATCTCTTTTTTCTCAAATTCAGAAGTTTATTTACATTTCCACAAATAAACAGTTTGAATTGCTCTTTCAGAGTTAACATTTATATAAGTATCTATATTCCCAAATTTTAACAAACACTGTGTGATTTTGAAGCATCACAAAATTACAGATCACACATTGCAGACAGAAAAAAGTTGTGAAAACTAAATGAATAATATATTTCTTTTTTTCTTCTTCTTTTTTTTTGGCCACGCAACACAGCATGTGAGATCTTAATTCCCCAACCAGGAATTGAATCCATGACCCTGCAGTGGAAGCATGGAGTCTTAACCACTGGATTACCAGGGAAGTCCCTGAATATCAACGTATTTCCAAGAGCATTCTGAATGATGGTGAATCAGGTACCCCTTGTGAATTTAAGGATTTTATCAAAGGAAGTATGTTTATTTTTATTAAAGGGAGTTTAATTTTATTAAATTTTATTTTTATTAATAAAATTTATTTTATTTTATTTTATTAATTTATTAATAAAAATTTTATTAATTTTTAAAAATTTTTATTAAATTTTATTAAAGGGAGGATATATCCATGATTATCTTACATTCAGATAATCACTGTGGGACAGAGGATCTGTGGATCCAATGCTGAGTGCACTTTTGCAAGGTCTTATGGGTAGCACTGAGCTGAAGGGAATAAAAATGAAAATGACATACTAAAGTATGATGATGAGACTCAGATTAAAAGCAAAGGCAATGTCTACCAAAGAAGTCAAACTTCTACGTCAGCAAACAGTAGAAAACACTTATTTTCAAAACACCAGAAAACGTTTATGTCATCATGTTACCTTATAATATGAAAGTGAAAGTGAAGTCACTCAGTTGTGTCCAACTCTTTGTGATCCCATGGACTATAGACTACCAGATTCCTCCATCCATGGGACTTTCAAGGCAACAGTGCTGGAGTGGGTTGCTGTTTCCTTCTCCAAACCTTATAATATGAGGTGAAGTCTGTATCTACCTTTTGTGTTCTTAAATATTTTTGCTCAAGGTAACAGACACATGCAACAAGTCTCCATTGGTAATTTTCCAAGACGAATTTGCTTGTCTAAACATGGAATTATCAATGTGTCCTAACAATTCCTACTTAGATCCTGCATGTCCCACTTGCCACTAAAGTGAAAGTGAAAGTCACTCAGTTGTGTCCAACTCTTTGCAACCCCATGGACTGTAGCCAGCCAAGTTCCTCACTCCATGGAATTCTCCAGGCAAGAATACTGGGGTAGATTTCTATTCCGTTCACCAGTGGATCTTCCTGATCCAGGGATCAAACCCTCGTATTCTGTGTCTCCTGTATTAGTAGGTGAATTCTTTACCACTGAGCCCCCTGGGAAGCCCAAGATCAACTTCCATGAGATTACTAAGAAAATACAAAAACAAATTCCATTAAATGAAGGCAATGGAAAAAAAGAGAAAAGATCTTTGAGGATTTAGGACAAGGGTCATCATGATGATACTCTGCAAGTTAAAAGAATCCTTCCTTATCTCACAAGCTAGTCCACCTTCTCAACAAACAAGACAATTTGTCACTAGAATTGTAATACAAATTAAATCATAAGTTTAACAAGTGTTGGAGATTTGTCCAACACTGAATATGCAAAAGATAGATGGAAGAGGACTGTGATAATAAATAAGAACATAAGGATGGAGGATATATTTCAGCAAACAAAAAGCTTAAACTGGGAAAGTCACCTCACACTGCTAATATTAGAATTGGGACCATCACGGAATCTGCCAGTGTGCAAATACAGGTCCTCATCAAACTTGCCAAGTTGAATAAGTGATAAAATGATGGTCAGATGATGGGTATGAATCCATCTCCATCAACCATCTGGATGTCCATGAAAAGTGACTTGAAAGAGTGTCTAATTGACATATGCCAATAAAAGATTACTAACTAACTGGGGATAGGCATCAAGAATCAGCAGGGCAGAAGCTGATTAAAATGCATCCTCAACTTGAAGACCAGGCAGGGGTTATTATTAAATTTTTCTGTTCTTCAGTTTGGATCTCAGCACAACTTTTATATTCCCCTGACAGCAGTGATCCAAGAAGGTGCATTACCACTTTTATTAGACATACTCCATCCTCAGAATGGTTTTGGCTCTGAATGCACCCTAAGGTACTTAAAGCTAACATGTTAAGTGGTAGGAGATGAGAAAAGGAAAAACAAAGGGGCCAGGCAAGGTTTTGCTGGATTAGTGTGGATATTATTAGGACCAGGAACAAAATTGTGTAAACTGAGGCTGTAAACTCTATCTGTCTTAGGTCTTGGAAATCAACCCAAATAATGCCATGTGGAAAGCATCAGGCAGTTGGTCATTCAGTTGTGTTTTGACTCTTTGTGACTCCATGGACCACAGCAGGCCAGGCCTCCCTATCCATCACCAACTCCCAGAGTTTAGTCAAAACTCCTGTTCATTGAGTCAGTGATGCCATCCAATCATCTCATCCTCTGTTGTCCCTTTCTTCTCCTGCCTTCAATCTTTCCCAGCATCAGGGTCTTTTCGAATGAGTCAGTTCCTCGCATCAGGCGGCCAAAGTACTGAAGTTTCAGCTTCAGCATCAGTCCTTCCAATGAATATTCAGGACTGATTTTCTTTAGGATGACCTGGTTGGATCTCCTTGCAGTCCAAGGGACTCTCAAGAGTCTTCTCCAAGAGCACAGTTCAAAACCATCAATTCTTTGGTACTCAGCTTTCTTTATAGTCTACCTCACATCCATACATGACCCCTGGAAAAATCATAGCTTTGACTAGGCAGACCTTTGTTGGCAAAGTAATGTCTCTGCTTTTTAATATGCTGTGTAGGTTTGTCATAGCTTTTCTTCCAAAGAGCAAGCATCTTTTAAGTGCATGGCTGCAGTCACCATTTGCAGTGATTTTGGAGCCCCCCAAATTGGATTTGAAATAGCTCAGCTGAAATTCCATCACCTCCACTAGCTTTGTTCATAGTAATGCTTCCTAGGGCCCACTTGACTTCCCACTCCAGAATGTCTGGCTCTAGGTCACCATCGTGGTTATCGGGGCCATTAAGATCTTTCTCATATAGTTCTGTGTATTCTTGCCACCTCTTCTTAATATTTTCTACTTCTGTTAGGTCTATACCATATCTGTCCTTTATTGTGCCCATCTTGGCATGATATGTTCCCTTAGTATCTCTAATTTTCTTGACGAGACCTCTAGTCTTTCCCATTCTACTGTCTTACTCTATTTCTTTGCATAAAAGCATATCATGTTTTAAGTTGAATTTAGCAAGGGTAGCAATATCCCCAATTAGGATCAAATCAGTCACCTGCTTTGAAAATAATTAGTTCTTTAGCTGGGTTTACACAGAAGAATCCAGGGTGTGTAAGCACATTTAACTTATATTCTAGGTCAACATGTTGCTTTGGATCTAAATGTGACATTTCAATCAATCAGCAACAATTATTACCCATTTGCCTAAGACTTTGTGTTTAAAGATATATAAGGAAGATCTTGGGGAGATCACAATCTAATTGAGAAAATAGGAAGACAATCACTCTTATTTTTTAAAGGCAGCCCATTATAATTTAGTTCTTAACTATATATTAGACAGTGTACATTCTTTAAAATAGTTTGAGGAAGGTGACTGCAACGTTGGACTAGAGGAACCAGAAAAACCTGAGTTGCAGAGGAAAGAGCTGAATGAAGCCTTGATCAATAGGATTTGATTAAGTAGAAGGGGGAGAATATTTTAGGCAAGGGAAACCACACAAGCAGAGGCAAGGAGAGAGGAAGAGGGGTAAGGTTTCTTTTTTTCCCTTTAACTGTAGTGAACAAGCACTTCCTAGCCTCTTGACTTTCTGCATTGTTTTAACAGCTATCTGTGAACTAGTTAAATGATGAATAGGCCCAGAGGAAAAGGTGGAGCATACAAATGACTGATAGTAGATTAAAAAAAAGAGAGAAAATCATAAGGAGTTGTAACCATGAAAGAAAAATTAAATTGCTGGGACTATATAATGGATTCAAATTTTCAATCACAAACTGATATATGCAAAATCGTAACTTATTTTTCTATAGTCAAACATAATTTCTATCATTAAGCTCCCATTTCTGCTCTGAAGCAGAAAACTGATATCAAGTTGCTTTCAGGTAAATTTCTTCCATTCAAGGCACTTCTTAGTCAATTCAGGTGGATAATGCAGCTGTATTCAGATTTTTTAAATCACTCTCAGATTTCATTCTCTCTCTCCTTTCCCCCATATGGATTCAAACCTCTAGAAATATTAAACAACTACCATTACAAAAGCAATAACAGAAAAAGAGAGAATCTCTATTCTATAGTCTCTTTATGGTTATAGCATAAGCAGACCTTCTGTGAGATGTCTTGTATGATCTTCAGACACATCCCCTTCATGCTGATGCCCACTGAGGTAACCAGTCATCTGGCCAAAGATTTGGGTTGATGGTCTCTGTTCCAGTTACTTTACAGAGGTGTCCTAACTCCTGCCTTAGCCTTCAATTTATAGATCCAGTATGATTACCTGGGGTTGTGACTGCAAAAATGTTGCCTGCCACATTAGTAAAGAAGGGGAGCTGCAGCCATCAAGCCACTACATGCCTGCAGACGGTAAGCCCAGAGGGAACTCTGGATAGAGACGAACTGGATGCCCACTGCCAAGCCCTCAGCTACTGCATTCACCCCCAACAATGTACCCTGAGGGTACTCAGGATGGAGTAAAGCAGGACACTGGCCTTAGATAGTTAAGGTGCATATCAGAGCAATGATTTCAATGACTCTTTGCATCTTCCCATACATAGAAAAGTGCTAAATTCCTTAACTTGATATATCCAGTTTTCTTTCATTGAAGTTCTAACTACCTGGTCTTTGTTGCAAAAACTCCTATAATATTCTGTCTCTTCCCTTACCTCTTCAGAGCAGCCCCTCAGCACTATTTGAGAGTCTGCATCCTGGGCTTAAGTCCTCAGTTTCGTCAGCCAAATAAAACATCATTCTCAACTTGTAGGTTGTGCATTTCTCTTTCAGTTGACAGGGTCTTCCTGATTCATACCCTCACACTTTTCATTGATGTCAGTCCTCTTTTAGCCCTTCTACACCTTTCCCATGGCTTTGGAAAGTCAACCTATTCAGCTAGCACATCCTGAAGCCCTGGGAGGCTTGGAGTTGCCAGCAGACATTCACTTTGCTCCTAACAAACCTTTGAGCCTCTCTTCTCTAGAATTCTTCATTATATTAGGAGATAGATCAGCTATCATTTGCCCATCACCAGCTGAGTTGCACAGGTAAAGCTCTTTTAAACACTGATCCTGCACATATTTGTCCAACTATCATGCCAAAATACCCAAGGGAGTGGTGCAAACAATGTCACAAACCCAGTAAATGCCCTATCCCCTTCTCCACTCCTTCCCCTGTGATAAAGGAATATTTCCTGTTTATCAGTAAACAAAGGATGTCACAGTCATACAAAGGAGCCTTCCAATGTGATTCGGTGAGCCCCATGGAAACTCAGGATGTGAAAACATGGGATACTGGTCCTGGACAGCTGAGGTATACATCAAAGGGATGATTTCAGTGAGACTCTTGCATCATCCCATACATAGAAAACTGCTGAATTCCTTAACTTGGGATATCTGGTTTTCTTTAATTAACAATCATCTTTTGATGTTTGGACTACCTGTCTTTTGTTGCAAAATTCCTCCCCTTACCTCCTTAGAGCAGCTTCTCAGAACCATCTGAAATGCTGTCTCTTGGGCTGCAGTCTTGTTTTTCCCCTAGTAGAACTTCACTCACAACTCTCACAGTGTGCAAAATTTATTTCAACATATGATTGGAGAATTTATAATTGACTTTATTCTAGAAGCTGGGTAGAAGGAAATGGGACCTACCACACCTATTCTCATTTCTAATTTTTGCTGCTTTATAGCATGCACCTTACAAAGTTATACACAAGAATTATGGCATATTATTATTCCTCCTCTTGATAGTTCAAAACTGAAAGGGTTATTAGCTACTAACTGGAAGAGTGACAAAAAGGACAACATACAATAAAATTATAACTCACCAATCAGTTTACCACATGTAGGATGTTTAATGTCAAAAAGTAAATAATAAAACTGAAATGTAATGGTAACTTAAGACTCAGGCAAGCTTTGAGTATGATCTCTACTACTCTGAGACAGGAGTAATAGAAATCTATTCTATTACTATTCTATTCATTTGCTTATTCATTTATCAGTTTAATAATATCCATCAGATATGTATAAGTGGCAAGGTGCCTGGATACATCAGCAGGCAAGCTTCCTGCTCTGTTAAATGAACATTCATAATGGGTAAGATATGCAATAGACAAGTAAACCAATAATTACTAATAGTTGTAATTGCTGTTACAATTTAATGTAATGACAATTTGGGGATTAAAAATTCTGGAGGTGGGGGATATTTTAGACTGGTGATTAGGATGATAAGACTTTCTTTTCTCTCATTAGTTTTTAATCTAGTCTGGACTTTCAAGCCAAATGTGCCTGAGAAGGCTGTCTGTTTACTGCCTTACTGAGCTAGAAATACAACTAATGAGAATAGGCTCCACAGGCCTTCTTCTTCCTGAAATGGAGCTCGAAAATGCTTGACAACAAGGAGTGCTCTAGACTCCTGTTGTTGTGCTGCTTTTGTGAGAGTTTAATTGCTTTTGAATGCATATGAATGTCAATTCGAACCAGGCTAAATACGTCTTCTTGGAGACAGAGCATTTGGTCTTTCTTTCAAGTTCTTTTGTTTGCTTGAATCAGCTTTGTAGTTTAACAGATGTTTTTGGAGGAAATGGAGACATAAGCTTTTATAATGCCGAAAATTAAATGAGAAACAATACTCTTCCTTTCATTTTTCCCCAAAACATGCAATCCCGCAGAACTGGCAACCCACCCACACTGCAGAAAATTTCCACTGTTAGAGGGTACACCTTACTAAAATGAAAGATATTTTTTGTGTGTACTAAGAGTTCATAATATATGGTTCATTCTTTGGGGAGATACATAATTGAATGTGTAAGTGATTATCCCTTTAGCCTTGAGGAAGGATAGTGTTTCTTACATTCATAAAATCTTCTCTCTTTAATTAAAAATAAAGTAAAATTACCACAGGAATAGGAATGCCCAGATTTTCTGTGCCAACCCTACCCCTCCAAACTTCTGCTCTACCACATAAGCAAACCCTCGTCCCACCTCAAGGAACCCATACACATACACACATGCTCTCCATGCTTCTGACTCTTATTCTTATATGATGCTTTCTATTTAACTGTGATGCTCTCTTCTGACCCATATCAAACAATTAAAATTACTGACATGCTTCTACATTACTTGTGCCCTTGCTTCTGCAACATGACTGCAAAGTTTTTAAAGGAAGAAAATAGAATACAAAAAAAGCATCAGCTTTGGGCTTCCCTAGTGGTTCAGTGGTTAAAAAAAAAATCTGCTTGCAATGCAGGAGACCTGGGTTCCATCCGTGGGTTGGGAAGATCCCCTAGAGAAGGGAATGGCAACCCACTCCAGCATTCTTGCCTGGAGAATCGCACAACAGAAGAGCCTGGCAGGCTACAGTCCATGGGGTTGCAAAGAATCGGACACAATTGAGCTACTAACACTTTGGAATCAGACAAACCTACTCTAATTTTAACTCTATAACTTTCTACACATGTGATTTTGGACCAGTTCATTAACTTCCCCCAGCCTTGGTACTCAATTCTGTAAAATTTCCTTCCATCTCTCAGAAAGGCTCTGCCTGTAAGTTTCACGTTCAGATAGATCGATCTCTAGTTTTGTGTGTGAGATTGCTAAGGCAGCCCTGGGTTCTATATTCACACCACCTCAAGTCTGTAAGAAAGGACAGAATATCTTGCCAAGCAACAAAGACTTAACGGTAATTTATCATGCTTATGTCACACTTCTGCAGCTGAACATAGCACATCAGTCAGAGAAACACCACTTGTTGACTGTGTTACTTCACATTCTCCACAATTAGATCTGGGAGTTCTGTGAATTCCACCAGAAGCACACAAGTACAGAGTACAGAGGAAATAAGGAGCAATTTTTCCTTATTTGGTGATGTGCAACCAAGTATTCTTTTGTAGTTTGTTTTTATTTTTGGTAGATGGAATAGACAGAGAAAGTATAGAAGAGAAAAATGTGAAAAGAAGAAAAATATCAGAGGATATTACAGGTAATAAAATTAATATGACTTGATAAAAGTTTGATTTCATGTTAAACAATGTTTACTAGGTTGCAGTATTAAACACATTTTTATGGCAGGTTATATTCAAAGAATTTGAAAACCAGTGTCCAAGTGGAAAATCCAAATATTGTCAAAGGAGATATGGATGCTAACAAACCAAAATCTATGAAAATTTTCTACAATAGTAAAGATTATAATAGTGGGGAAAGGCAGAGACATTACTTTGTCAACAAAGGTCAGTCTAGTCAAGGCTATGGTTTTTCCAGTAGTCATGTATGAATGTTAGAGTTGGACTATAAAGAAAGCTGAGCACTGAAGAATTGATGCTTTTGAACTGTGGTGTTGGAGAAGACTCTTAAGAGTCCCTTGGACTGCAAGGAGATCCAACCAGTCCATCCTAAAGGAGATCAGTCCTGGGTGTTCATTGGAAAGACTGATGTTGAAGCTGAAACTTCAATACTTTGGCCACCTGATGTGAAGAGCTGACTCACTGGAAAAGACCCTGATGCTGGGAAAGACTGAATGCAGGAGGAGAAGGGGATGACAGAGGATGAGATGGTTGGACAGCATCACTGACTCAATGGACATGGGTTTGGGTGGACTCCGGAAGTTGGTGATGGACAGGGAGGCCTGGCAAGCTGTGGCTTATGGGGTCACAAAGAGTCGGACACAACTGAGCGACTGAACGGAACTGAACTGAACTGATATGTATTGAATACTTTTAGGACTAATCTTTTGATTGGCATGCCTCTTGTCATTGAATAGAGTTTAATCACATTCCGTAGAAGGCAATAGTTTATTCTTCCATGGGCTAGAATTTCTGAAGGAATTGTCAACATACTTGAGTGAAGTGTTAAATGGCGCAGGATCTTGAGTGCCCTGGGCTGAGGCTGGCACAAGTAGCTATTCCAAAGTCAAAACCAGGTGACTCTGGCAGGCAGGGCTGGGCTTTGGCAGAATTAATTAAATAAGCAGTGCATGTGTTAACATCACCTCTCTATCCAGGTTATACACGCTTCTTCCCCTGGTAATCTACTGTTCCCATTAACCTGAGCCAGGAACTGACCTCCAGGTTTAAATGCCCTGTTGATTTTCATAATAGAGTCTACAGAAAAAAAACTCACTGGAAAGTAGCAGAATTTACTCAGCTGGAAGGGACAAGAAAGGTGAGGGAAGAGAAAAAGGAAGGGAGGGAGGGAGAGAAGAGTAAAGGAACAAACAGGGATGGAATGGCAGACCTTTTAAGTTTTTCTGGATCATACATACTTAGAAGAAGAAAATGACACTTGGAATAAATACAGCTTTAAGGACACAGCTAGAATTGTCACATTACATAAAGACCTATACACACGACCCAACTGAAAAATCACATAAAATTAACATTGACCAAAATCACCTTTCAAAGTGTAGAATAATATAGCCATAGTGAAATACAAACTCAGTGGCAGCATACATTTTGACTCTGTAGTCATTAGCAAGTATCAGATATATCACACACTCACAGTGTGTGTGAGTGTATGTGTGCATGTGTGTGTGTGAAGGGTGCCAAAAATAACCACACAAATCCTGAGTATGATGTAGGAAATGAGAAGCATCATCTAACTAGGTTATGAGCAATCACTCCTTGCTCATCCCCTCCTTTCAGCAGAGAATACAGTGATGTGAACCGTGGTACAATGAATAACTTTGTGGCTAAGCTGAAGCAGATAGTCAATCTACGTATCTTCTTTAGTCATCTATATCACAATCCTTTGCTTTTATGTAGCATTTAATTAATTTTATTTCATTTAATCATAAAATTACAGACTGTCAGAGCTTAGTTATTCTAGAAAACATCCTGCCAAGTCCATATATTTTATAAATAGAAAACTAAGGCCTGAGAAGTTAAGAAAGATCAGTCAATATTTAAAAAAAAAAAAAAAATTATGTTAGAGCCAGAACCAGAATTAGGTGCAATACAATGACTAATGTGTGTCAATTATGCCCTTTTTGTTGAAAAGGACAGTGCAAGTGGCAATGTTCATACAGTAATTTGATTTATTTGAGTGGAAGACAGTGGAATATGATTCAAGACTGGTCTGTTGGTCAGCCATGGTCTAGCAGCAGCAGCAATAATCAAAAGGAACAAACAAGCTACAAAGCAATTATCAAGAAAACAATTTTGAACAAGTGTCTTGATCAATGTATTGAATCTCATAACAACTGACCAGACAATTATGAGTGTAGCTTTCGTTAGGACTGAAACACCTATCAGTGATTCACTGGTTGTCCTCCAGTGAGGAAAGAAATGAACCTGAGGAAAGAAATGCACTCACCAGGCATCAAAATGACTTTCTTTATCTCTTAATTGCATTTGAGTTTTGAGGCTCAATAAATAAAATCATAATCCTCAAAGCATTAAATTTTAAACAAAGCCATGAAAATTGCACACTTCATTCAATTTAGAGAAAATTGCATCCATATAATGTGTTTATCTTTCATCACGAAACACATACCAGAAAGCTACCTTGTCTGATGTATGATTTCAAAATTTATGATCTTAAAATTTTGAGTACCTGGTCTGACATCCTAAATAAAGCATATGCAATAGTCAGGAAAGGAGCAAACTTCTAGTTATAAGATAAATAAGTCCTGGGGATACAATGTACAGCATGGTTACTACAGTTAACAATATTGTATTATACACTTGAAAGATGCTAGGATAGTTATCACAAGAAAAAGGAAATCTGTGACTCTGTGGTGATGTATAGCAATTAAATTTATTATAGTTACAGTTTTGCAGTATACACAGATATCAGATTGTTGTATGTGTATGTGGGCTATGTTGTTTCAGTCATGTCTGACTCTTTGTGATCCACTGGACTGTTGCCTGCCAGGCTCCTCTGTCCATGAGATTCTCCAGGCAAGAATACGGGAGTGGGTTGTTGTGCCCTCCTCAATGGGATCTTTCTGATCCAGGAATTGAACTCATATCTCCAGTGTCTCCTGCATTGCAGGCAGGTTCTTTATTCATTGAGCCACCTGGGAAGTCCTAAATTGTTGTATACTTAAAACTAATACCATGACATATGTCAGTTAGATTTCAATAAAAACAAAAAGAGGCTTAACTCAGAATAATTGCAACTGGTCTTTTCCCAACCTGGGAAATGAGAGATGTTCACCAGGGAGAGCTAGAAAGAAACACATATATACCAACACCAAATAGGTAGTAAGCAAATTCTAGAAACTTTATAAAAGTGATCTTACCAATAAAAGAAGCAAAGGCTAACAGAAAGCTTCCTATGTAACAGCCAGATTAATTTGTTAAGAAACATTCATTGGACTGTGGAAAAGGAAGCAGGCATCAAAAATTCAAAGAATTATCACTGAAAGTATTCTTTTTCTTCCAATTTTTTCTTCTTTTCAAGTTGGAAACCCAATAGTATTAAATATTTAGGGATGACATTTCTTCTAGACATACAAAAGACCACATTTCATGAACACAATGAAAAAGGATAATTCTTAGAATTATAAATAGATGGTCATTTTTTTGGTCTCTGTTGGTGGTGGTAAAATTATTCAAGGCCCAATAACTTTCTGCTGAACCTCTCTCTTCATATCTGGGGAATCTTTCAAACACTAAATGTACATCTGAACTCTCACAAAAAGCTTCCTCTGAAAAAAAATTCAGTCATCATTACCCCCATCTTCAGTGAGGCCCTGGAAAGGAAACCTCAGAGAACTCACAGTGAAATGATCCTTTTTCATTGGTTGTTGATGACTTGAAAACTTTCAGCATAACCCAAACCCAGAGAGGTTTTTGCTTCTATTCCGGTTTGAGGACAGAGTCACGCGTTCCAGGGGCTCCATCAGAAATCATGTGCCTGTGCCCCCACACCTCACCCTGTTTAAACTAAGTGACATGTATGGACTCTCCACAGGTATCTGCTAACCCTTGAGAGCTCACCAAGTTTCTACTATGTTGCAGTTTCAGTCTACACATTTACTGGCAACACATACAGATAAGGCATGACCTTGACCCTCCTGTTGCTTAGAGGATAGCTTTAACTGTAAGGTAAGTAAACTTTTAATGTGAAAGAGTTGATCATTCTAAGTTATCTACTGGGCATACAAGTAGTTAATGTTATAAACTTTCAAAATAAGGAGACCCAGGTACAAAAAGGAGGTGTTGGAGGCAAGAAGGAGAGGAAATTTAAGTTGCCCCATTAAAGTTAGAATTGCTGTCTCCCTCCTGTAGATTCCCTATGGGACTTGCCAAATATACCTGCTTGTAGCCTACACATCCAGAGCTATATCTTCCTTTAATACATATGCATATATACACATATATACCCCCAGGCTTATATTACAGTTTTATATTGAAAATCATATATATATATATATGTATATGTAAATGTATATATGTAAAGTCATATGTATATATATGTGAATACTAATTCAAATAAATCACTGACACAATGGACATGAGTTTGAGTAGGGTCTGGGAGTTGGTGATGGACAGGAAAGCCTGGTGTGCTGCAGTCCATGGGGTCGCAAAGAGTCAGACACAACTGAGCAACTGAACTAAACTGAACTGAATTCAAATAAAAGTCCCAGAGTTCAGCTGCACTTCAGTGATATTTCAGACCTTATCGATCCCTGAACACTCAGACAACCCAATTCATATAGTGCTCTAAACAAGTATTGTTCACCACGACAAATATTTACTATTGAGTTTCTACATATGTCAGACATGACAATGTGTAAAACATTTCCTCTTTCTCGGTGACCTTACTCAAAGAGGAAACAGATAACTTCCCTGTGACATACAGTGGTAGAATACGCAAGTAGTATTAGGAGAGCACAGAGGAGGGTCACCAAGTCCAGTGTAGTGAGAGGGGTAAGTTGGATGGATAAGATGGTGGGAGGGATAGGGGCTTTGTGGGGGAAAGAAGAGCAAGAGCAAAGCCACCACACTTTCTAAACAAATAAGCAAACCAATGAATGAATGATGTGTGAATGGATGATGCATGAATGGATGAACAGAACAGAACTCTAAAGGGGAAGGATACTCCATGAAGGGAACATAATATGTGAACAGGTACCACAGAGATAAATTTAGCAAGATTAGAAATCTTAGCTAGAGGAGCTTTGGGAGAAAAAGCAGAGAACTTGATTGAGGCGAATTGGGTAGAGTTCTAGCTCTCTGATTAAAAGCCTGTTCCTGAAATACTGCTGATTCTTTCTTCTTCCTTCTTATTCTTAACCTGGGAAAGGGTTAGTCAGCTATTTTCAACTCTCTGAGATCCCACGGACTGTAGCCCGATAGTCTCCCCATTCTTAACCTACATAGCCACTATAATTTCAGGGCTGGGAGTCTGGAACTGACTAAGCTTGGCTCTTTCAAGGCCAGGTCCATTAATCTACAGAGTGTTTAGAACTGTGGTTAAACAATGAGAAAATGTATAGCAGTCCTTGACTACAGAAATGTCATCAGCAGCAGTATGCACACATATAAATGCACATACGTGGGTATCCTTCTTCCTCACATATACATACTAATTACTCTTTGGGCAGCTACGGGCTGAAGGATCATACTTCAGAGCAGAGACTACTACTGCCAGAAGATCTAGAGAATTTGGCCTCTTTCCTACATTTTATATGAGGCCAAGAGTGAAGAGACTTCAGATCTGTGTTGCAGCCATCAAGGAAATCCAAATAGACTCTAAATCCTATCAAGCTAGGATGTCAAAATGATGACACCTCCAGGGATAATGTGGATTGGATTGCAATTTGCCAGGGAACTACAATGCAGTTGATTGATCAGCATTGCATAGTGGCCAGAGCAGAAGATTTGGAATCTGACTACCACGGTTTGGAGCCTCATTCAACTTTTTATCAGCTATGATTTTGAGGCATGTTGTGTAACTGATCTGAGCTACTCTTTACTCATCTGATGAAGGTGACAAAATTGCCTTTTGAATGACAGATTCAAGAGACTCTAAGCCCTCTTCTACTGGTTGTTCACAAAATACTTCCTTTCCCCTACTCTGGCTTCTCTTAATCACCCTGTCCTTGCCCAGTTTTCTCTCAGGCCACTCTTTGTTTCTTTCTCTGGCTCAATTTTCCCTGCCCACTCTTTACACGTTTGTGTAATCTGGAGCTATAAGGGTCTTATATCTCAATATCCCTGGGGAATTCCATTGTCTCTGATGCTTGTGAAAAAGTGCTTCCTACACCTTCATCTCCAAGCTTTGCCTCATGTAACTCCAGACTCCTATATCTGAATCCCTACAGGACACCATCATAAACATAACTGACATAAAGCAGAGTAGAGTTTATACTTAGTTCCACTCTTCTTCCTGGTGTCACTGGAGCAAGTGAGCAATTAGGAACAAAAGCTGAGCGATGCTGGGCTCATGTGTCACATTTGGTAAATATAGTGGATTGAAAGGCAGAAAAGGAAACATGATTCAAAAAAATCTGGGAAAGGAAATAAGAAAATCTGAGGATCAATGAGGACAATTACAACAATGAATGGGAGTACTTCAAATGCATGAAAATCCATCATATTTATTTTTCTAAACTCCCTGGTCATCTTTGAGAGATGCTTTGGAACCTAATGAAAATTTGTAAATAAAAGAAAGAATCAGGTATTTCTCCTGTTTTTCCCAAAAGGAATATACCTCAAAGGAAATAAGTTGTTAATGAAGTAAATTTTCTCTCTTTCCAGGCAATATTCTAGCTATTGAATAAAGAAAAAATGAAAGAATTAGAATATTACTATGTCACATATAAGGTACTATAACAAAACAATGGACTAAGATGTTGATTATCAATGGCTGCTAACATCACAAAAATAGAGACAGGTAGATAGGATGAAACCTATAAAGAAAACAAATGGTTCTACTTCTGAATTATTCCTATGTAAAGATCAGAATTTGAATCTGATCAACTCTCCAACTTATAGGAAATAAAAGGAACAGAGGCAATGCAAACAACAATTTCTGCGGTAAATGTTACAGGAAAATATAACCTGGTATCTTAAACAAATAAATAGTAAAGGAGGAAAGAGATATGGAAAGGAAATTTTAAAACAGATCTAAGGAATACAGCAACCAAAGTCAATGTTTATTTTTTTATTTGGAGTCTTATTGCTCAAACTAAAAATTATAGATGATGATAAGGTGAAGGAGGAGGAGGTTGGGGTGGTGGTGATGATGATAGATCAAGATTTGAGAAAATTTTAATATATGCTAACTGGAAATTTGCTGACTTAAGAAATTATTGATTATTTTATATGCATGAAAATGGCAGTGAGATTTTATAAAAGATTATCTTTTAGATAATCATACTGAAACATTTGGTATGTTTGGACTGCAAGGAGATCAAACCAGTCAATCCTAAAAGAAATCAGTCCTGAATATTCATTGGAAGGATTGATGCTGAAGCTGAAGCTCCAGTACTTTGGCCATCTGATGCAAAGAGGCAGCTCATTAGAAAAGACCCTGATGCCAGGAAAGATTGAAGACAGGAGGAGAAGAGGACAGCAGTGGATGAGATGGTTGGATGGCATCACTGACTCGGACATGAGTTTGAGCAAGCTCCAGGAGTTGGTGATAGACAGGGAAGCCTGGCATGCTGCAGTCCATGGGGTCGCAAAGAGTCAAACAAGACTGAGTGACTGAACTGAACTGAAATGTTTACAAATGAAATATATCTGAGATTTATTTCAAAAGAATCAGAGATGAGGAGAAATGAATGAAGTATAGATGAATGGTTAACTGCTGAAGCTAGAAAGGGGTATACAGAGTTTTATTAAACTATTCCCCCCACTTTTGTATATGCTTGCCATTTTCCATAAGGAGAATTTTAAAAGATATCTGAAAGTGTTTGATTGAGTAAAGGTTCTGATGCATCTGGAGGCTTGTCATAAAATCACTATTAGGTTAGAAATCAAATTTAGGATGTGACCAGCCCTGATATCAAAGGTGACTACAGTTAAGTTGGGAACATAGGAACACAGTATAATATGGATTTCATAGTGCACCAGGGTCATTAAAGAGAAAGAGATATTGCCAAAGAGTAATTGAGAGGTCTTTCACCCCTCAAGTCAACATACTTGATTAAACACTCTTGTACCATAAGAATCATCTTGAGTACTGATTAAAAAGACAATTTCTAGAATCCAGTCAAGAACCAATGGGGAAGGAGCTGAAATGTTACAGGTTTAACTAGTGCTCCAAATGTTCATCATCTTAATTTAGGAATCAAAGTGGTTTATTTCAAGCTGTGTGTGTATGCATGCTAAGTCACTTCAGTCGTGTCCAACTGTTTGTGACCCTACGGACTGTAGCCTGCCAGGCTCCTATGTCCAGGGTATTGATTCTCCAGGCAACAATGCTGGGGTGGGTTGCCACGCCCTCCTCCAAGGGATATTCCCAACCCAGCATTATCAAACTCAGGTCTCTATGTCTCCTGCATTGGCAGGTAGGTTCTTTACCACTAGTACCACCTGGGAAGGTCTAATTTCAAGGTACTATATGATATTCCAATGTAAGTGGTTAGAAGTTGGAGGCAGTTGGACTAGGATTTGATAAGCAAAGAGTAATACAGGTTTGGGAGTTATTTTCATAGATTTTCAAAAATAATTCAATAAAGGTTCTCACCAAAACCAGAGGATGGTGCAACAGAACCTCCAATGGTTAAAGGACACAACTGACAATTCTAGGAGCCAATCACTCATCACTCTCATCCCTAATGTCCCAACTGATTGTGAACCGCACACACAGATAAGTAACTAAAGCATCAGCTGTTTCGGTGGCAATGAATCAAAGAAAGCAGTCTGAATCTGATGCCAAAATGCAGGTGCCTACTATTTCCCTGGTAGGATTAAAGTTAAAGCCCTTCAGGTAAAGTATACCTGATAAATGTGCCTGCCCATCTGAATCTTCAAGAAGTTCCCTGGCCTAATCTTCCTACTGCTGAGGAGGTATGGATTAAGGTGATGGCCCTTCTATTTGATCAAGGAGTTAGACATCTAGAGAGAAACAGAGAGTGGGTCCTATTTCTTGTTTTTCTAGCATCATGAGTGTACTTGGTCACAGAATGGTCCAATGGATGTCAAGTTCTCCTCTGAGAAAGAGTAATTAAGTTACAGCAAGAGACCAGAAATGTGCTACCCATTGGCCACAGCAGGACTTAAAGATTAACATTATTTCCTACAGGCACTGTTTGCGTAATCTCTCTATCCTTCATTAATGTTTGTTCAGTTTTTAGAAAATGATGCAACAAGCTCTTAACACAACAGAGAACAGAAATTAGTTTTCCAGGTTTATTTTGGTTACTTTCTAAGAGCAACAAAAGTGACAAAAAGGTGATAATTTATTGGAAAAATATCATTAATTAAAATTGTTGTTTTCTATTTCTTGTTAATTAAGACAATACAAATTATGTGCTCAAAGATGACCTGGCATATAAGTTATATATAACCATATATAAGTCCCTAATAAATGTCTGTTGTTGTTGTTGCTGAATCAGACTTGTTATGGGATATAGAATTTGTGATGAATTATTTTACAGAAATTAGGTTACTTCATTAAACCTAAGAATTATAATATTTAATTAGAATTTTAAAATGCTAATTTTCCCTGTAGGCTCTTGAAAATATATAGGCATGGGTACTACATGGTTTTAAATATACTTTATCTTACTAGCAATCAGTAGAAAGTGCTAGGGTTTGGAATTTAAAACAGAGTTTAAATCTGAGCTCTACCAATTACAGCCTGTGTCGCTTTAAGCTCGTTACTTGACCTCCCTGAGATTCAAATTCTTCGTCTGATAGGTAACAGTTCCCTTGGCTATAAAAAAGGAATGGTAATATTACATTCTTCAAAGTGTTGTTGGAAGAATAAATGAAGTCACATTAGTAAAGTGTTTCCCTTAAAATACAATGCTCATATAGAGTTTTAGAATGTTTAAATGCTCTTCAACACATAATCTTCTCATTTGAACTACTTATAATACTATAACTAAGGTGGGACAGACAACTTTATTTAACCTTTACAACTATGAAGATCAGTATTCAGTGAGTTATTGCTCTTGTTCAGTCACTAAGTTGTGTCTGACTCTTTGCGACCCCACAAACTGCAGCACTCCAGGCTTCCCTGTCCTTCACTATCTCAGAGTTTGCTCAAACTCAAGTCCATTGAGTGGGTGATGCCATCCAACAATCTCATCCTCTGTGCCTTCCTTCTCCTGCCCTCAATCTTTCCCAGCAACCGTGTCTGTTGCAGTAAGTTGGCTCTTCACATCGGGTGGCCAAAGTGTTGGAGCTTCAGTGTGTTACTTACTGTATTAGTCTTCTACTACTGTGTAATGGTATTACCAGGAACATAGCAGCTTAGAACAACTACTTGCTGTTTTTGTGGGTCATGTGTCTGAAAACTGCTTATCTGTGTCCCCTACTTAGGGTATCACCTGTCTGCAATAAAGATGTCACCCAAATTTGCAGCCTCATGTGGATTCAACTGGGATAGAATCCACTTTCAAGTTCACTCAACTGTTGAAGGAATTCAATTCTTCTGGTTGTGGGACCGAGGGTTTTAGTTTCTAACTGGCTACTGCTTAGCAGGCTCCCTCAGCTCCGAGAAGCCATTCACAGTTCTTGTCACATGTAGTTCCCCAGTATGGCTACTTGTTTCCTCAAAGTCAGCGAGGGAAAGAAATCCCATCAGGTCGAGCACTATGATGTTATGCAATGTAATCATTTAATCTCTTACATCTCAACACTTTGCTGAATTTTATTTGCTAAAAGCAAGTCATGGAAATGTGTACATTCGAGAGAAAGGGATCACACGAGAGTGTGGACATTAGGAGGTAGAGATTATAGCATCACCTTAAACAGTCTACCTGCCACATTTACCCAAAGTCATATTTCTAAGGGAAGAATCAGAATTACAACCCAGTACTTCCAGTTCATATTTTATGCTACTTTCATTTATGAATTCATTAAAATTTCAGGAAATGTTTAACAAGTATCCACTATATCCAAGGAATTATTCCATGTAAATAAGGGCTGTGATAATGAATATGATATGAAAACTTATCCTCAAAGAACAGGGACTATAGAGTGTGCCAAAATAATTATTCCACAATGATAAGAATGTTAAGAAAATTAAAAAAAATATTTATGACTGGCATACTTAGGAAGGCGAAAACTAGAAAAGTAGTTACAGTGAATGAAGAAAAATATTGGGTTTTTAGAAATGGAATAGGTGCCGAGAAAAACTATAACTTTCAAGAAAAAAGTAAAAAGTTTCAACTTTGTTTTATAAGCAATGCATAATAGATTTTTTCTTTGCTTTTCAATATTTGTTTTTGAAGAAAAGTAATATGTTTAATGTGAGGCTTTGGTTATTCTGAAAATAACACTGCTGAAAATATACTAGAAGCAAGTCACAGTTAGCTTGCCCACAATTGTCACTTCCTGCTCAAAGACATTTTCTAAATATGAAAATAGAATTTTGTGAGTGTTGGCTGTTTCAAAACTCTGTGATGTGCTCCATAAAAAACTCCATGATAAACACTGGCAATGATACAACAGTTATTTCCCCTTACACGTCTAAGAGCAAGAACATCTTAAGCTGTTATAATGTTAAGCCTTATCAGTGGAGGTATAGAATTGAAAGGCTTTAAGCTGGGGGAAGAAAAATGGTTTAAGGGTTTAGATGAATTGCACAGACCCGTAAAATGGTATTAAGTCAGTTCTGAAAAGATTTGAAGGGGACACAGCACCCTGAAAGTGTGTTATACTTTGGTATCATTAACCGACGATTGGACAACAGAGAAGAGGGAAATGTGAGATGAAATACCAGAATCACACAAGACACTTCAAGTCTTAAGAGGCATGTGAGCCAGGATAAGATGATGACTAAGCTGTTGTTCCTTATCATACTGATACTGATCACTGTAACAAACCTTGCTTTCAAAGCAGAACTTTCAAAGCCAGGGACTGATAGAGGAACTCCCAAACAATATTTTGTTTTATATGTCTTGGATCAATTCAAGAACACTGTGGCTGTGAATAGTGAAGATCACAAGGGAAATCAGACTGGAAATCTTTGGAAAGGTAGACTATCAGTAAGGGAGGAGGCAAGGACAATAATCAACAAAGTGAATTAAGCAATTATTATTCTAACCTCTATGTCCAATGCCTTCGTGGGGCCTCTTGGTGGCCTAGGGTCCCCATCTATAGTGCTACTGGCATCCAATATGATTGTTTTCAATGCTTACATAATACATTTTCCAATCAGGAAACAGGAAAACATTTCAGCCAAAGATAATGACTAGTTTATTTTAAATCCTTTCTTTCTACACCTGCTAAAGATGACAGTGGTGAAAAGGGGTACAAAAGATAAGAGATGATTCTTCCTGATGATCCTGTATTTCTGTCTGTTCTGTTCTAAATAGTGGGTTGGCCAAAACTGCTCACTCAGGATTTTCCAAAAGATGTTACAGAAAAATTAGAATGAACTTTTTGACCAACTCAATATTTTTCATGTCTTATTTAACTTAGAAGAACCCTGTGAATCCATTTTTAGAGATGAAACTGAGATCTAGAGAGGTTACACAACTTCTCCAAGCTCACAGAGCAAGTAAGGATAGTTCCAGAACTGAAACTCAGCCAAAGGGCCCAGGGACCCACACTTCTCTCCACCACATTCCAAAGACAGCTGCCAACAATGCCACTAACTCCCCCTTACTTGTTAGCAGTTGGAGAACAATGGGTCACATGTTAAGATTCCTGATTAAAAAAGAGATGTGAATCATTTTTGAGTAATTAAACTTCAGGTCTGGAAATTCTAACTTTGACCTACAAAAATGTTTGAGTCACCCTGTTCAGAGACTGTAGCTCTGTGTTACTTCAGAGTACAAGCCTCTGCACTTCTATTCTTGGCTGATTCTCAAAGCCAGATGCCTGAGTAGCAATAAATGCAGAGGATACAAAAAAAGATGCTATCACCCTTCCCTGCTGACACTTGAGGTATTTCAGTTACGAGCAGTGATACATTCTCATTTAAAAGGAGGGAGCGGATAGTACTAGTTTTAGTTTTTACAATGCCATAAGAGGCAAATAACCCAACATGTTTTGTTGTGGAAGAGAATTCTGTTCTGTTTAGTTGCTAAGTCATGTCCAACTCTCTGTGACCCCATGGACTATATAGCCCACTAGGCTCCTCTGTCCATGGGATTTTTAAGGCAAGAATACTGGGGTGGGTTGTCATTCCCTCCTTCAGTGGATCTTCCTGACCCAGGGATCAAACTCAGGTCTCCTGTTTGGCAGACAAATTCTTGACCACTGAGCCACCTGAGAAGACTGGAGGAGACTTATCCAATGTTAATCAGTCCAAAAATGAATGCCTGACATCGCAGGCCCTCCCAGGATAACCTGTTACGTCCCGATCTTTTCCCTCTACTAGAGACTGACCTAGTCATTGATTAATCAAGGGCTCATTTTTCATAGATTCCCGTTTAGTACCTGGAGCTAATATGACACTTCAATTAACTACAGGCACCTAAAATCCTACTCCCTCGAGTGTACATCTACTTTATAAGAGCTGGTGCCTGCTTGTGGAACCCGATTCTCAATCTGGGATGGCTAGATCACATGAAAGGAAGCCAAAGTCAGGCTTGAAGTGAGTCAAAGCAGGTGTCTGGGAGTCAACACATTTGCAGCCAGAGAAGGTGGTGGTCAGGTAAGAGAATGCATGGAGACCTGCCAAGATGAAGAGGATATTGGTTAGAACAGACAACAGATGCTGGGATACTCTAGGTCAGGAAAGCAAATCTCAAGGTATAGTGATGCTGTAGAACCACACTTCTCAAAATTTAATGTGCATAAGAATCACCTGGAGATTTAGCTAAGATGCATATTTGGTTCAGTAGGCTTCAATTCTGCATTTCTAATAACTTCCCAGGGATGCCCAGGCTCCTGGTCTGTAGATGATGCTTTGAGTGACAAAGTTGCAGAACAAAGAGACAGATGTGTCTCTCTGGTACTGGCTAGGAGATGCTGGGAGGCATGCCAGTTTCCTAGCAGAAATGAAAAGGCCAAAGCTCAGCTAACTTTTCAAAGTGAAAAGTGAAAGTCATTCAGTCATGTCTGACTCTTTGCAACCCTATGGACTATATAGTCCATGGAATTCTCCAGGCCAGAATACTGGAGGGGGTAGGCTTTCCCTTCTCCAGGGGATCTTCCCAACCCAGGGACTCCCGCACTGCAGGCAGATTCTTTACCAGCTGAGCCACAAGGGAAGCCCAAAAATACTGGAGTGGGTAGCCTATCCCTTCTCCAGAGGATCTTCCTGACCCAGGAGTTGAACCAGGGTCTCCTGCACTGCAGGTGGATTCTTTACCAACTGAGCTATAACTTTTGAGGGGAACACAATTACAGGACTTAATTCTCAAAGCCAAAGTATAATTCAGCTGGCTGTAGGTAGTCACCAAATCACTGGTGATTAAAGAACTTTTGTGTTGGACCTGGTTCTTGTGCAGTAGAGCATCAGTCCTTTGCCCTCTATATAGAGAAGATGCTGGGGAGAACAGTAAGAGCAGGGGCTCTAGAGTCACATAGTGTGCATTCAGGTGGAGTTTCCATTCTCTACTTTCCATTTTGCCTTGGCCAAAGTTTCCTTTTCTGTGAATCTTTCTTTCTTTAGTTATGGAAGTGTCAGTTGCTCAGCTGTGTCTGACTCTTTTCATTCCCATGGACTACAGCCCACCAGGCTCCTCTGTCCATGGAATTCTCCAGGCAAGAATACTGGCATGGGTAGCCATTCCCTTCTCCAGGGGATCTTCCCAAATCATCGATTGAACATGGGTCTTCTGCATCGCAGGCAGATTCTTTACCATATGAGTCACCAGGGAAGCCCTTCTTTAGCTATAAATCTGTGGAAATAATACCTCTGCCATATTAATTAAGGAAGGCTAATCACTTTAAGAAACAAGTCCCAAAATGTAATGGCTTAACATAATAAAACTTTATATTTTCTTCCATAACAGTGTGATAATGGTATTTGGCAGGTGGTTTTTGTGGCTCTGTTCTCTATATCTTCAGGGTTCTCTCATTTCAGCCAGTGGACAGGGAAAGGATATGGAGAAGCACACAGGAGGATTTTATAAGGCTGGTTGAGAAGCAGCATGCGTCAATTCTATGTGTGTTCTATTGACTAGAACTTAGATACCTGGCCCCACTTTGTTTCTGGGGAGGCTGAAAAACATATCTCTGTGGTCAGGACAACAAGGAGATGAGTTTGGTGGATGTCTATCCTACGCTTTCTCAACCAGAGGATTATGTCTTAATGCCCTATGACACCCATGACATGTAATGAATTAATTTTTCTATGTGTGTAGACTGGAGCCTGCTATGTACTCTCCTTGAAGAAGGTGATAAAATCATCACTCAGATAATTTTCTGCAGTGCTTGGCCAGTCTTTCCTAAACCTGAAAAAACTTGAAGGTGGCCAGAAGATCAAATGAGACAACATATGTAAATATTCATAAGCTACATAGTGCTATATGAATGAAAGCTGCCACAGAAGAGAAAAATATGTGAATCAGGCTGGGGTGGGGGGAATTCAAAGCACCTATCGTTGAAGAGGTACCACTGCACTGTGCAAGACTATTTCCTTTTTCTGCATTTCTTTTGTAATATTTTTATCTATTTATTTTATTGTCTTTCAGACTTTTATTTAAGGGCACTGATCCATGATGGATTTTAGATCTTGTTGAATGCAGCCACTTCCATAGACTGTACATACTCATCAAAAGTAGAGATCTGCTCCTCCAGCATGTCTGTCCCAACTTTGTCATCTTCAACTACATACTGTATTTGAAGATTTTTAATGCCATACCCAACTGGAACTAGTTTAGAAGAGCCCCAGAACAAGCTGTCTGCTTGAATGCTTCTGACTCACTCCTCTAGTTTTGCCATATTGGTCTCATCATCCCAAGGTTTCATATCTAATAAGATGAAAGACTTGGTGACAAGTGCTGGTTTTTTGGCTTTCTTTGACTCATACTGGGCAAGGCGTTCTTCTGTTAGCCTCTTGGCTTCTTCACTTTCCTCCTCCTCATCAGATCCAAAGAGATCAATGTCATCAACATCTTTACTATCTGTAGCTCCACTTTCTGTGGTGTCTTCCACATTAGCAGGGCCGTACTTGCCCAAAGCTTTCTTCACTCCTGGCAGGCTGGCCTTTTCCTTCTCATAAGATTTGATGTGATTATACCAATGGAGGGCATGACACAAGTCAGCAGGTGGTGGGCCGGAGACAGCTTCAAATACTGCCACATCTGCTTGTGATGGCACATACCCCTCTATGTAACTCTCGTCCGCCAAGACAAGAGTTGTAGTCATTGAGCAACTGGAGGCCAGCGGGGCTTTTCAAGTCTCCAAAACCCAAGGTGACAACTAATCTAGAACTGGGAGGCAGTGGAGGAAAAGAGGCGTGCAACCGGTCAGCACTGAGCACTAAGAGGAAAAAAGGCCTTTTGTAATATTTTAAACTTCCTGGTTTATCTGATGACCTCTCAACCCTTCTGGAAGTCTCCTGCTAGAATCACATTCTCCATAAAGCTTAAATGAAACTTTTCCTCTAGCCCAATATGTTACTAATTCTACTATAAACCCTAACCAGCATAATGCATTTCTCAATTAGCATATTGCACGTGTGCAGTTATTTATTTATACACTTTCCTCCCACTAGGAACAGAAGCCACTTATATTCCTCCTTATTTGCTTAGCACATATTGTATTAGGCATTTAATTCACATGTTCTGAAAAGCTTTAGATGTTCTGCCAGAGCAGAAGTCTGTGGTCTGTCTGGACTAACTAGAGGCTATGTACACATGCTCAGGTCCTCTGAGTTTCCAGCACAGGGTCCCCAGGAGCTATATTGTATTTTTTATCCTGATAAAGTTCATTTTTGTTGGTGCCATCCTTAAACTAGTCCTTAAACATCCTTAAACTAGACCTGGAGAAAAAAATAAGCCATGGAATTTGGGTCCCTGTAATTGTCAGACATAGTGATGATGACTTCAGAGACTGGT
Organism: Cervus elaphus; assembly: GCF_910594005.1. Taxonomy (NCBI): domain Eukaryota; kingdom Metazoa; phylum Chordata; class Mammalia; order Artiodactyla; family Cervidae; genus Cervus; species Cervus elaphus. The sequence continues at coordinate 28,711,176 of NC_057825.1, read as the reverse complement.
CTAAGCTGGTGCAAATGATCCCTGAGGACTAAGAGAGTTTTCTCAATGCTCCCCAAACAATAATTCATAGACATCTACATCCAGCAATAAATTTGAGTACATGGTGGCTTGTATATGATGGAGGAGTACATTCTCCCATCACTCCTTCTTGTCTGAGGAAACAATTATGTTTCCCAGGATGGTTTGGAGCTACGGTTTGCATCTCTAGAAGAGTTCTGTGGAAAAGATGAAGATAGAGGACTGCTTTCTCTATCACTCACTGCTGACTAAAAGAGATGAGATATCTGTCTTGCAAACCACCTTTCTCAATTTAGTTATGCCAGAGAATCAAATAAATGTGTGTTTTATCTACTTAATCTCATGAATTCTATGCAAGCCTAGCCCAGTGGCTGACTGTGACAAGCCATCAGAAATCTCTTTTTAATTTTATATTTCCCCATTTCACAACTGCTTGATAAATGATTGTATCTGACAGCTTTTAATCCATGTAAGAGTGATCACTGGTGATGAGGGCTTTGGAAGGATTGTCTGTATACTGTCCTTCTTCTTGTGTATCCCTTTACCTGCTTTTTAATCAGCAGATACACCGCACACTGACAGAGTCTTTCATTACATGCTCTATTCAGGGCTTCAGTACTTTTTACTGCTGGTACATGATAAACAGTAAAGATGCGCCCCCTACTACAAAAACAGATTTATTAATAAATAGCTGACACTTTGTACTTCTGCAGAATATCAAAGCAATTAGTGACAACAGTACAATGATTTTCAATACATACAGAGCGAAATATCATATTGATTCAAGCTCAAAGCTTTCTCTAAATAACAGCTAAGGAATTGTCTACTGCATCTGGTCAATTCTTTTAAAGAACAGGTGGTAAAAAAGAAAATACATCAGTAAAACTGCTTCGAATGGTTCAACTGGATATATTAGCCAATTTGCCAATATAGAGGAACTAGTGGACTAATGGCACAGAAAATGATTTTGGTTTCTTTTTTATCTTATATTTACATATAGGTGTATGTGCATTTGTATGTTTATATATGCATTTTATTGACATGCTTGTATGTATGTATTTTACTCACATATAAACAGATGATAAAGTTCACCATTTTTGGATTTCACATAAAATTGAGATATTCATTGGATTTAAAAGTAAAGGGGGGTTCACTGTGGGGAAAAATGGAATATTTAGATCATGAAACCTTAGATTCACAAAGTGATGGGACTATGAAGCAGAAGAAATTTAAAGAGATGGACTAGTCTAGTTTTTTCCCTGGGGAAATACAATGTTCTTCCTACCCCCAACTTGTCATGACTCAGGCAGTATTACAGATGAAACACTGAAGCCAGGAAAGAGAACCTGATTATCTAGCAAATAAAAATGCGTGATGGATCAAGAAATCTGCCATCCCCAGGTCTCCGTGCTTCCCTCCAGAGAGCTTGCTTCATTCATTCATTCATTCATTCATTCAATGCCTACCAAGTTCTGAGCACTATTCTAAGTGCTGAGGAGGCAGCAGAGAATTAACACAGCCAACATTCCTGCCTTCGTCGCTCTTTTGCTGGACTCAAGAGACAGATCATAAATAAGAAAGGAAATGGTATTTTAAGAAATGAGTAGCGCCATGGAGGAGAGCAGGGTAAGACCACTGGAGCACACAGAGGGATGGGGGAATGGACTGCTATGTTTTGAATATGATGGTCAGGCAAAATCTCATTTTTTTTCTTTTTTAATTTGAGTATAATTGCATTATAATGTTGTGTTAGTTTCTGTTGTACAACAAAGTGAATCAGCTCTATGTACACACATATCCCCTTCCTCCTGAGCCTCCCTCCCACCCTCCGACCCACCCCTCTAGGTCATCACAGAACCGAGCTGAGCTCCCCCTGTTGCAGAGCAGCCTCTCACTAGCTGTCTATTTCACACATGTAGTACATATACGTCAGTCCGAACCTGCCAATTCATCCCACCTTCCCCTTCGTATCCTCCTCCCCTGTGTCCACATGTGCATTCACTATGTCTGTGTCTCTATTCCTGTCCTGGAAATCGGTTCATCTGTACCATTGATAAAGTGATGAATAAGTAAGGACCTGAAGAATGAAAAGATGGGAATCACGGGGCTCTCTGGAGAGTGACCCCAAGGTGGAAGCACACTTACTATGCTCACACGTGCAAACTGTCTGCTTATTTTCCCTGAGATTTATCTATTACATTCTATTACTTTCAACTTCTTCATCAAAACTGTCTTTTCTAGTTTTCCGTTGGAGACTAAGATAGCTCCACAAATCATCACCTGCTTCTGTCATGGTTCTGAAGCTTGGAGCTGTGCCATTTTTGAGTCACTGCCTCTGCTTCTATCCCAGCCTCTCTGCATAATTGTCAAACTCCCCCTCTCTTCTGCCTGGGTCATCTAAGGACATTCCACAGCTCCTGGGCTCAGGGGAGGCATACAAATTCTCTCCTGTCACATTCAACACCTGAGGCTTATTTGACCCAATTTCTTCTCCTGACTTTTAGTTCCACCTTATGTCTAATCATCCTTTGAGAGAACAATGAAGGAAAAGGACTGTAGCGCTGCAGGTTACAAGGTGGGTTTATACCTTAGGTGGAATTGCAAATCAAACAGACCTCTATATTTGCCAGCTACGGGTACCCACTCCATGCTAGGTGTCATGCTAGGTGCTGGGGATTCTGAGATACCTCTGCCCTCAAAGTGTTCACAAGAGATTGACGTAAGCAATGACCATGTGTCTGCAGGCAGCACTATGGGGCTGCCCACTACTCAGCTCCAGTTCAGTCCCTTCACATAAGAGTATTGTTGGGGAGGATGTGTTTTGTGTATGTATCTGTGTTTTAATGTGGCCACCACTGTGCTAGGTGTTATATAGCAGAATAAAAAGTAAAAAATGCATGATTTCTCCTAAGGAGTTGGCTGCTTAGCTGGTATGACAAATTATAAATATATACTTGGAAAGTTATACAACAATGCACCACAAAAACCACAGTTCAAAATCAGAATAAGAGTACTATAAAGCAAAAATGACTGAGTCTTGTCTTCCAACCATCTCCTAAAATTATACTCATCTCCTCTAAGGTAAATCAATAATATGTAAAGAGATGAGCAACATTATGGCTTGCACGAATTCCTATCAGTGATTCTTTGGTTGTTAAAAAATGAGTTCTATTTTTGGACATATCCCTCTTTATAAATCTAGACTCTAACAATAAGGTCCTTAAAAGATAGGAATCCATTAGCTAACTTCATTTCTACTAATAACCTTAGCATTCCACCTACATGTGTATATTTTATTTTTTAATCCTATAAATTCACTATTTGGTAAAAGTTGTGGAAAATGTCTACTGTCGGACTCTTTGCCATTAAAAACAAAAATCTGTCTCAGCATACTTTGCCTCTGACCAGCTTTCCTACCTGAGAATCTTACTCTGCCTTTTACGTTATTCACGTATAAGGAACAATGTCACTCTCCATCTTTTTTCTATTTCTTTCCTTCCCCTGCTCTGCTCAGTGCTGTTAATATTCCTCACATGTCAACTGCTCCACCAAGGCTTCAGTCCTGTTAAGTTTGAGGTAAATATGTAGTATAATATATTCCGGTATTAGCTTTTCTGGTTGAAAAGCTCTAATGAAAAGGAATACCTGTGCCAAAGCAGGAACATTAAAGTTAGAAATGGAGGAGCAGCTCTGCCTATATGGTGAACCCAATTTTGCTTGAAAAGATAGGATTTGAAGAGATTACAGTTTCCAGGAGTCATCATTTATTTGCACGCTAACTAGAAAATATATTATTTATTTATCCTCATGACAAATTATTCTCTCTGATGTGATTTTGAACATCCTGGGCAACATTAAGTCTGAATTCTGATCAGCGAAAGCCCAGGATTCTGGGTGCAGAGCCATTCTTAGCTTGTCCCTAAAGCAGCAGATATGGTGTAGGATCTTCAGAGGACCATATCTTTCTAACGATCCTTCCACGCAAATCCCAGTGGTTGGCCTTGGATGATAAGTCAGATCCTGGAGCAGATGGTAATAAGTTGCCTTTAGAATGTGGAAAAATCCCGATTCCCCTTGTTTATGATGCTACATGGCATCTCCCAGACATGGCAGCTCCCAGAAGGAAGCAGTAGGGATTCTGGACTTATGTTTATGGGGAAGGATCATCCATTTAAAGTTCTGCTGTCTCAAAGGCAGAAATATAGATCAATGGAACTAAATAGAAAGCCCAGAGATAAATCCACGCACCTATGGACACCATATCTTCGACAAAGGAGGCAAGAATATACAATGGAGAAAAGACAATTTCGTTAACAAGTGTTGTTGGGAAAACTGGTCAACCACTTGTAAAAGAATGAAACTAGAATACTTTCTAACACCATCCACAAAAAGAAACTCAAAATGGATTAAAGATCTAAATGTAAGACCAGAATCTATAAAACTCTTAGAGGAAAACAGGCAAAACACTCTCTGACATAAATCACAGCAAGATCCTCTATGACCCACCTCCCAGAATATTGGAAATAAAAGCAAAAATAAACAAATGGACCTAATTAAACTTAAAAGCTTTTGCACAACAAATGAAACTATAAGCAAGGGGAAAAGACAGCCTTCAGAATGGGAGAAAATAATAGCAAATGAAGCAACTGACAAAGAATTAATCTTAAAAATATACAAGCAACCTCTGCAGCTCAATTCCAGAAAAATAAATGACCCAATCAAAAAATGGGCCAAAGAACTAAACAGACATTTCTCCAAAGAAGACATACAGATGGCTAACAAACACATGAAAAGATGCTCAACATCACTCATTATCAGAGAAATGCAAATCAAAACCACAATGAGGTACCATTTCATGCCAGTCAGAATGGCTGCTATCCAAAAGTCTACAAACAATAAATGCTGGAGAGGGTGTGGAGAAAAGGGAACCCTCTTACACTGTTGATGGGAATGCAAACTAGTACAGCCACTATGGAGAACAGTGTGGAGATTTCTTAAAAAAAACTGGAAATAGAACTGCCATATGACCCAGCAATCCCTCTGATGGGCATACACACTGAGGAAACCAGATCTGAAAGAGACACGTGTACCGCAATGTTCATCGCAGCACTGTTTATAATAGCCAGGACATGGAAGCAACCTAGATGCCCATCAGCAGATGAATGGATAAGGAAGCTGTGGTACATATACACCATGGAATATTACTCAGCCATTAAAAAGAATACATTTGAATCAGTTCTAATGAGATGGATAAAACTGGAGCCCATTATACAGAGTGAAATAAGCCAGAAAAAAAAAACAAACCAAACACCAATACAGTATACTAACACATATATATGGTATTTAGAAAGATGGTAACGATAACCCTATATGTGAGACAGCAAAAGAGACACAGATGTATAGAACAGTCTTTTGGACTCTGTGGGAGAGGGCGAGGGTGGGATGATTTGGGAGAATGGCATTGAAACACGTATATTATCATATGTGAAACGAATCGCCAGTCCAGGTTCGAGCATGAGACAGGGTGCTCAGGGCTGGTGCACGGGGATGACCCTGAGGGATGGGATGGGGAGGGCGGTGGGAGGGGGTTCAGGATGGGGAACACATGTACACCTGTGGCGGATTCATGTCAATGTATGGCAAAACCACTACAATTCTGTAAAGTAATTAGCCTCCAATTAAAATAAATAAATTTCTATTAAAAAAAATAAAGTTCCGGTGCCTAAAAATCACTCAGTGTTTATTAAGTGGGTAGGCTGGCATACTTTTACTAACACCTTTATGTACCCTTTAAAAAAGTCAGCTTTCCCTCATTTTACTTCGCATTTCAAAGTTATTAGCAAAGCTCAACACAAATTTGAAGTTCATATTGTGGCCCTCCAACCCTCTTGGCCCTGTGTCGCCCCCATGTGGGCCCAGGGTCTGTTTATGTGTTATGAAATGTGTATCTCCATTTCAAGTGTCCCTGTGCACGTCACAGAGAGCATGTTTTCCTCAGTCCTACGAAGCAGCCAAGTGCCTTTGATTTTTGAGGAGTGGAGGACAGCTTCCAATACTGCAGGTCACGCATCCTTTGGGGGTACTGTCTGTCCTCTCCACTTTCCACAGTTCTCCCTCTCAAAACACTTTAGTCTTGTGGGCTAGGGAGACCAATGGTTAACCAAATGGTGGATTTTTATGACTCAAAGGAGGAAGAAGGGGTGGAGGTATACTCTTCGCCTGCTTGTAAATATTTTCTATTAATCAGGTTGACAAATTTTAACTGAGAAAGTATTCTTTGCCATTTCCTGTACTAGTAAGCTCCATGGGTATCTTCAAGAAGCTTTCGATCTGTTATAGAAATATGCATGTGAACGTGACAAGCAGGCTCATCCTGAAGGAGGAAACAGACAGAACAGGCTCCATCTTGAAAGCAGGACTCCATCTTGGGCCAGACTGTGGACTGTGAGCTATATGCCCAATATCTATGGAAACGACATACCAACTGGAAAACCAGGCCCCCTGGATGGAAGAGCCCCAGGGCTCATACCTAGACTCTCTGTTGCCTAAAAGAATACCCTAATTATCTGTGTAACCGAATAGAATCATAAATTCTATTATGCTTATTGGGGTATGACCACAGGCCTATTGATAATTGTCCACTGTTAACTACCTAGGTTTAAGGCATATGAATCAAGGGCTAACTTTGATAGTATGTTTCTTTTCCTTTGTTCAGACTAGTTTCAGGGAATTTGGGGAGGTGGGTTTGGGCACACATACTTAGGGTACAAAAGGTTTTCAGAAAAACTAGTCAGGGTCCTTGGCTAAGAGGAGACTCTGCCTTGGACCCGCCGGTGTAATAAACTGCACTCCACTATCTGCATTGTCCTTCTCAGTGAGTTTGTTTCCCAGAATGTGTGGCTACAACAATCCATGCCGTTATTCTAGGGATTTAACCTGCCTTTAAGTTCTCACTTTTCAGCCACTTCGTCATAATTATCACTCCTTTTTGTATCCTCTTGTATCTCCTAAACTGTGGTGCTTCAAATTTGATACAGCATGCCTACAGATGGCTGACAAATATAACTTAAGATCTGTTTCTTTAGATTCTACTATTAATCCAAGAAACATGTATTAAGTACCTATTAGGCTTTGAGGGTAAAATGAATTCAGTACTAGCCTTTTGCTTCAGGTGTTCATAACTAGTGGTGGGACAAAAGAGATAAGTATGAAACAGGGCATAAATGCGGACACAGTGTAACAATAGAGGTGAGTCTCATCCGAGGCCAGACAAGGCAGAACAGTATGTGTGTTGGAGAAGCTGATGAGGCTGCATGGCATATTTGGAAACTGAACTGTTCCTTGAAGAAATCTGCAGGACAGAAAGAGGCTGTAAGCTTTACTGTCTCAAACAGCATGAGGCCTTAATGTGGCAGTATTAATTGTAGTAGTTCAATGAGATATATATTGATGGTATCCTCTCATGATTTCTCACATCTCTCTCAAAATAGGCTCTATATAATATGATATCACCATTCAGGATAGTTAAATTGGCAGCTTTATCTTCTAGGCTGTAGCCCTTTCTCTTGGCATTTTTAAAGATATTATTGTTGGGCTAACAGGTGAGACTACTGAACACACTTGGTTTGGGAATACTGTGTGATCTCTAAGGAAGAAGCCACTATTAATTTAACAAGTACAGCCTACACTCTAAGCTTTACCCAAGGCTGTGGAAGGTGCTATTAGATATAAAAGAGGAGAAGACATAGGCCTGGTGAGATCAGAAGAAACACTGAACTGGGGCCCTTAATGTTGAGTTCAGCCTTGGGTCTTGCAGTGACTCATGTTATCACCTTGAACAGATCATTTAAATCTCCTCAAACTCCATTTTCTCATCTATAAACTAGGGACCATTATTTTGGCCTACCTTCACAATAAGATTATTATAAACATAAGAACTGTTACAGATATACAAAAAATGTTGTAATTATTGAAGTGTTCCCAATTTTTTTTTCAGATTTCAAACCTACTTCCATGAGAGTGGAAAAAACCTTATTATCCTTATGGATAAACTCTTCAGTTGGAAGACACACACAAACACATATACATATATTATATGTGTATACATATATATTCAGTTTTATAGACATATAATTCACAACTCTATAGTATATATGTATATATTATATACACATACATATATATATGAATGAAATGACTGGGAATCAATTCTAAGTTTAAATTTAATTAATATGCCAAAGCAATGACAGCTTCTGAAATTGCTAACAGATACGAAAGTACAAGAATGAAATGCGTGAGGAGAATGATGCCCAGAATCCTCCCTGGCAGACATACAAATTCATTCAGGCCTCAGGGGAAGGAAAGGGAGATGGCTCACTGCATCAAGCTGGAAAGACATCCTACTGGACCCTGAGTCACTGGACTGTGGTGAGTGTCCCCAACATAGTGTCCTCATGCCCTTTCATAAGATAATCTGGATAAAGAAGTCAGCAGCCTTCTAAGAGGCATCTGTTTCATGTGCGCAGGATGGCTATATTATTGGATGAAAAGGGAGGAAAAAAGATTTACTACAGAGTGATTTTATAAGGGCAGAGTCACCTCAGTTACAGACAAGATTTAACAATCTGAAGTGAATTCATTATAACACTATTCACTTAGAAACAAAAATGTCATTTCTCATGACCCAATAAATGAAGCATAATTACTGAAAGCATATAAATGATAGAACTGAAAATGTTCTCCTCCTGATCATGCTTATGACAAGAAGCAATTTCACATATCTAAATCACTGATAACCAGGAAGAAACACCCTGAGACAGACCAAACACTTTGGACAGAATGTCAACAATAAAGATCATGCTACATACTTAGTCTTCTGAAAGATCTAGAGCTTTTTGACAACTGCTAAAACTCTAATGTGAATTTCATGCCCTCAGGAAATATTTAACTCACTTTGAAATTTATTTGCAGTGATAGAAACCTGGGAATATTACTGAAAACGCCTACGATGGCCCCTGGCCTTCTAAGCTGAGCTTGGACCTGTTTAAACTTAACCAGTGGCCCCCTACCATTCTTTCCTTTCAGAGATTTCAATCCTCTGTAATGTAAAGATCATAAACAAACAATCCTCTGATTGCTTCTAATGAAAACATTTATAAAAGTCTTTATAAAACAGTCAAGTATGTCATTCTGTGCTTACCCAGGAACCACCAAGTCAGTCTTTCATCTCTTTCAGCTTTGGACTACTGAATGCTCAATTTTTAAGCATTATTAGAAAAAAGATCATTCTGTGAAGCACTTCTCCCAGAGAAAATCTTCCTAAATGACTTCTTATTCTTAAAATGATGCCAATTCCTTTCCTAAAAGTGTATGCACCATTCAATGATATATGATTAGAAATTATGAGGCCAATTTTCCAAAGGTGTTTCTTCATTTGCATCAGCAAAAAAAGAAGTACTTATAATTGTCCATGCAAATCAAGGACTTTCATATGCAAATATTTATATGTGAATGTCATTATGCTGCTCCAATATACAGACTGAAGTTTTAATCTATTATACAAATAAATGTGTAAATATGCATTTGTATTTTTCGTTAGAAAAAAAGAAGTGTCCATACGTATAACTATTGATAGGAACAGAAAGGAAAGAGCCAGCAAAGGTCACCTGTTATATTCCAGATGATGCTATTTTCACCAGCTAACATGTTACAAACAGAACTGCTTCTTTCTTCTCACCCTCATGCCCTTTTGCAGAATCTTGATCATGAATCCAGACTTCACATTTTATTATGATCAATTCACTCTGTGGAACCAGTCACCCTCACTTTGCATTTGGGTTATCAATGAGTCTACCCATCCTCCAGGCTTCTAGATGTGCCTGAACTCTATTGCTATTTGAGTTGGATTCCCAGTAGATGTCTCAACCTAATAAAAATCAAACTGTGCAATTGATTCTAGGGAAGTGGTGTTACTTGTTCTACCTAACTAGAAGCCAAGTTCCAGTCCAACTGAAATGCATGGTATATAAATGTTTACCCAAAGCTGCCTCATCTGTCATATATTTTTGAGAAATTACAGTTACCCCAGGGGGAAGAATTTGCAAAGGGACAATCTTTTGATCTAGAAATATAAGCCATGTGACCAATACAAAACTAAAGACTCGCTTACCACCATAATAAACTAACAGCTCTCACCTTGGGGAACCTTGTCCTCCACACACAAAAGCAGCACAAAGAGACAGATCTATTTACTGGAGAAGATGCTAGTACTAACTGACAAGGTGGCTCATTTCAGTTTGACCCAGAGAGGATATTTCATTTCAGTTTTACTCAGAGAGGTAAATTATGCAGGGCTGTCAAAGCAGGAACATTTCTCCTACTTTCCCCCATTCTCCCAACAGACAGTGAAAACTAATGACTGGAATAGATTTGCTTCATTTGACTACAGATCATATCCTATCTTATACGAAATCTGAAAAAGAGAAAGATTTACAAACGACAACTAGTGATCCTCTTACTGGAAAACGTGATGATATAAGCTGTGACAATATTTTCAATCTGAGAGTGTAGCTCATCATCTAGATAATTATATTTATCTTGCTTTCAGGGGCAAGAAGAAGCTGGGATGATGTGACCTAGATGAAAGATATTAAAATTACTAGAACATTTAAATGGTTTAACAGGGACAGCAAGACAGAATATTGAAGTAGCAGACATCATTAGAGCAAGTCACAGCATAAGTGGGAAAAAAATGGCTAAATTCTAGTTGCAAAGAAAACTGACAGGTCCACAGGTTACATTAAAGATTCTTGGGTTTCCCAGAACTGCTGGGGAAAAGTGAAAGGAAGGACTGGTCAATGTGCAAATGCTTTTGTAAATGTTACTGAAACACTATCCTTATCTGCACATTGGTGTAGCCTGAAGTATGTGCATTGCAATAACAGCAATATTCCCAATTTCTATCCAATCAGTAAAATTAAACCTTTCAAAGCACTTTCATGAATAAAGTAACATTACTAATTTTACTGAAATCTGAAAGTGGTCACTGAACATTCAGAGTGGGTCCTACTTCAATCACATTTCACCCTGGACAACAGGACAAAAAGTTGTAATTGGTTATTGCTTGAAGAGCCACAGGACTTTATGAAACTCTGTGAATGTAAAAGTTCATAAAAAATATTGGAGAAAAAACAGCAAAAATATCATTTAATAATTTTATTGAACAGAAAAACTTTCATTGCTGCACCTTATCCTGAGGCAGCAGCACTGGTCTATTATCTCATAAATCTGGGTTGGAAGCCACAGAGCCCTGCGTGGGTGGGAAAGACAGGGTTAGAATAAAATCAAGATCAGATGGTAAAGGAAATGCATGTGTTCGTCCTTTCAAAGGGGCCTACTGGAGAAACACAAACACAGTGTTGAATCAGATATCATTCTGCATAGACATGTGCATTTTTCATCGTAGTGAGAGACATTTGTATTATGGCATCTTGGAAGTGATATAAACAAAATAGAAGACAATTTCTGGTTTCCCAAATAAGGGCTTCCCAGGTGGTTCAGTGGTAAAGAATCTGCCTGCCAAAGCAAGAGATGCAGGAGATGTGGGTTCCATCCAGGGTCGGGAAGATCCTCTAGAGGAGAAAATGACTCCAGTAATCTTGCCGAGAAAAGAGGAACCTGGTGGGCTATGGTCCATAGCGTCGCAAAGAGTTGACGCTACTGAGTGGCTGAGCATGCGCGGGCATAGTGTGATATGCTTGCTCTCCATGAAACTAGGTAAAGCCATCAACCCTACTTTACTAACTGAAGATGGGAAAATAATATAACTACAAAAATACAGAGCAAAGCCTAATCTCCAGTGTCTGCAGAACCTCCCCCTCTTTTTACAGACAGCTATAGAGATATATAATTTATCATCCATTCTTGTCATTTAAGTAGATGCATTCAGATAATTTCCCAAGATTATTCTTAATGGAACTGCATGAGTGTCAGTCAAAAATATCACAAAATCCAATGTTAATCCCTCGTCTAATACAAGTTAAAAGGGAGTTTGATCTTGCATGCTGCCAACCAGCCCCCAGCCCTGCATTGTGCTCTCCCTCTGATTTCCATCATAGACAATTTTATCTCTCAGAAGAGTGTGAAGTATAATCACATTGTAATACAACAGGGGGTGTGTGTACTTGTAAGCAAATACTTCTCTTTGGGAAAAACCTCTCTGGATCTTATACCCTACTGGGACTGGCAGGCCCACCAGCTCCTGCCACTCGGCACAAATACATCTCAGCATCAAGCAGTTAATAGATACTGACACATGAAGCGCTTTGCTTTAATAGATCTATATTTATATCTAGCTTGTTTCAAGTTCAATTTGCAAGGGAACCTTATCTCGGTTGCTATCAAATATGCTACTTACCCTGCCATTTCCACCTGACAGCACCTGATGGTATAGATCTCATTTCAGTGAAACCCACAGCTGCCTTTCTCACTCACACAAGCCTTCTGGGCCATCACATTATCATATCTACACTCATAGTTTTCTGTTTTTCTCCCCTCATCTCCTGGCCAACCTTATTTATCTCCAACACTGAACTCAAAGGTTGCCTTCTCTGCCAACCATTCCTTCATCTCAATACTCACTGTGCAACTGAAAACATCGTCTCTTAGAGAGGGCATCCCTGGTAGATCAGTTAGCAAAGAATCTGCCTGTAATGCAGGAGGCCCTGGTTTGATTCCTTGACCAGGAAGATCCACTGGAGAAGGGGTAGGCTACCCACTCCAGTATTCTTGGGCTTCCCTGGTGGCTCAGCTGATAAAGAATCTGCCTGCAATGTGGGAGACCTGGGTTTGATCCTTGGGTTTGGGAAGATCCCCTGGAAAAAGGGAATGGCTACCCACTCCCGGATTCTGGTCTGAAGAATTCCATGGACTGTATAGTCCTTGGGGTCACAAAGAGTCGAACACGACTGAGTGACTTTCACTTTCTCTTCGAGAACTGCCTTGAGCACATTTCAAACAAAGCACCTGTGATGCATTTTGCCTTTATTTATTTATTTCCTTGTCTCTAATTAGTATTTAAGGTCTCTGAAGACAGGAATTGGGATGCATCTTTGTTTGTACTCCCAGCACAAAGTACTATGCCTATATCTAAGTGCTCTGTACATGCATTTCCATGGAATCTTTGCAGAAATGTTATATTGTTTAATCTATTAGAATATATTTCTCTATTCTATTAGAATTTAGTTTTAAAGAGAATACATAAACTAAAATCTGTTCACATTGACAACCATTTTTCTGTATCTTGTCTACTTTGTCTATCTTCGTGTGCGGGGAGGGGGATGGTTGTTGGTGGTGGTGATGGTTTACTTCTGAGCCGTGTCCTACTCTTGAGACCCCATGGACTGTAGCCAGACATGCTCCTCTGTCCGGGATTTCCCAGGCAAGAATACTGGAGTGGGTTGACATTTCCTTCTCTGGGGGATTTTCCCAACCCAGGGATTGAACCTAGGTCTAAATTTTCATGGGCTTCCCCAGTGCCTCAGCAGGAAAGAATCTGCCAGCAATACATTAGACTTGGGTTAAATCTCTGGGTTGGGAAGATCCCGTAGAAATCCCCTAGATTGCCTGGGAAATCCCATGGACAGAGTTCAGTCCATGTGGTCGCAAAAGAGTCAGATGTAACTTAGTGACTAAACAACAGTGATGCACAACACATATTCATAGCATTTGTTCTCAAAGTTTTTCAAAATTCTTAATTGGTTCCAAATAGCACAGTCAACTTAGCAGGGCAATATGGTGAACTCTGTCATCATAGATTTAGTCCCAGTGATAAATATTACAAATCCTGTAGTAAAAGTCATGCATCAGTTATCTAAAAAGTACAACTCTGTGTCCCGTCACTTCACCAAGGGTCTGAGTATCACTGTGAACTAATTATGAATGAGCACATCGTCTCAGTTCTCTTCCTCTTCCCTTTGTAAATTAAGTTAGCAAACACTTGAGAGCCTACTATGTTTCATACGCCACTAAATTAGAGATACAAAAACCAGAGAACCAAAAACTAATAAAACAGAGTCCCTGTCCTCAAGGAGCTAATTTTTCAGAAAATGAATTTTATCACAAAAGTATTATGATATGGATGATGAGTAGTCCCTGTTCTAAAGGAGTTCATTGTCTATAAAAGGAGTTTATAGACACAAATATTCATTATGGTATCTATGATGAGAGTTATGATGAAGATAAACACAGAAACCAAATTGCAAGAAACAAGGGAACTTCAGGTGTGCCTTGCCATTATAATCCCTTGTAGAGTTCTGAGAATAATATCTATGTGAACTTTTTCTTTGGCTATTAAATGTACCTTCCAATGATACCAAAAAATCTTTTATTTTCACTAAAATGGTAGTGTGCACACTAAGTCTCTTTAGTCATGTCTGACTCTTCACGACACTATAGACTGTAGCCCACCAGGCCCCTTTGTCTATGGGATTCTCTAGGCAAGAATATTGGAGTATATTGTCATGCCCTCCTCCAAAGGAATCTTCTTGACCCAGGGACTGAACCCACATCTCTTATGCCTCCTGCATTAGCAAGCGGGTTCTTTACCACTATCATCATCCGCCTATCCAAATGATAAAATAAACTGTTCTATATTCTGTTGATATCAAGGCATTTTCTCCACCTTATTTAAATCTATGAGGTTTCTTAGCCCATGTTATTTTAGTTAATCTAAATATTCATACATTATTTGTGTTGGTTGTCGCATTAGATGGATAATGAATAGATACTCTACTCAATTTAATTCTATTGTCTGACTGGAACAGTTTAGCTGAAATGTTTGACAGTCAGCTACAACATGAATGACTATTTGTCCAGTATTTCTCTTAGGAAGTCTAGCAGTAGAGACACTATCAATATACTAGTAGCATCCAAATTTATAAAGCTGATGACTGTCTCAGTCAATTCTGCTGGTAAGTCTTGGGCCAGCTCCACCAGTTGGCTCTGTAGGGGTAAGACTTGCATGTGAAGAGATCTTACACAAGAACACCTATCCTTGGGGAAAAAAATAAATGTAGCAGTCAATGGAAATGTGTATGTGACCACTTGTAGTGTGTATGAATGTGTGTGCATAGATGGTTTTAAGTAGAGAGAGAGATATTTGGAGTCTAACTAACACCAGAGGTTTGAAGAGTTTGGAAGGAGAGCAGAACCTGCCATATGGTGGTATAAATTAACCACTGACAGTGCTTGGATTTTATGTTCTCTCTAAAGCTTGAAATGTGGGCAGGAAAACTATGGTTAAATGGCTATGCAGACAATTTTAGCGACAACTTCTAAAACTGGTAACTCAGCTTCTGTTCCATGCTTTCCTGCAAATCTTAAGCATTTTTGCTACAGAAAAAAAAAAGCCCATAAAACTTAAAATGTCATTATGGGTAAGCTAAACCCAAGTGTAGTCATTTTATTTCATCTATTTGACCTTTTATGAGGACAGTTATTTACTTCAGTATTCTTTCTTGTTCAGAGACAGCATAATAATATTAAAGTGGTCTGGCTGGGTTTGAGTTCCTGAAAATAAGAGATTTGGGTAAGCAGTAAACATTCTGAATTAGTAATCCTTCTCCAACCAACAACTAATACTGAGAGCTAAAGTCAAAATGGAAATGCTGCCTAAATCATTAACCACAATTCCCTTACTTTGAATAACAGCTGGAGTCTGTCCTAAGCAACATGAGGTCTATAGATGTGTCTAGAAACTGTCAGAAACTGGCATGTATACACAACTTGCTCCACTTTATCTCCAGGGACCCTAAGTCTTGTTAGTTAATCATTCTCAGTTGAAGACCAATTATCTCCAGATTATGTCTCTTGTATACTCTTACAAGAAACACACCAAAGCCATTAACGTACATTTGGGAATCTCTGAGCTGCACGAAATAACACTCCTTTCCCTATTCTTTCAGTTAATTCATTAATTCAATAAAGTTTAAGAGTTCACTGTAAGCCAGAAATTGTGTTAGGTACTAAGAAAACAAAAATCTATAAAATTCTACCATGAAGAAGAGAGGTCAACAAGTCTTCCCAGTAAGCAACTATGAAGATGTACAAAAATGCCCCCCCCCAAAAAAAAAGAAACTTTAGCACTCTGTGAATTGATCAAAAACATAGGAAAACAGAAATATTTATTTATTAAAACTATCAAACTATAATTGGGAACAATAGGAATTTGTGATGTTCTTCCCTAGGACTGATCCTATTCCTGGTTCCTCAGTGTGACAGTCAACCAGGGTGGAGTAGGCCATGAAAAGCAGTAGCCATATTGACACTGCCAGGGGTGTGGGTAATCACTTGACTTGGAGTGTTGCTGCTATGGGCTCACAAACTAGCTGCCGGTATTAACACAGATTTCTAAAAGACGAGGTGCTTATGTAAAGCCTGATAATTTCTCTGCATATCCTGGAAAGACCCAAAGCTGTGTGCACGTACACTAGAGTGGGTGCAAGCCACTAAAATATCCCTAGCTGATGGAACCTCAATGCACGAGCAGAGGAGACATGAGAGAAACTATCATAAAATTAAAGCAGGAGAGAGTTGAAGTCAGTCTAGGCTGTGAATGTAGTTGACACACAGACTCATCAGCAAAAAAAAAAAAAAAAAAAGGAAGACATTGGTTTGAGATATTTGAGCACAATCTCTCAAAATATCTGTCTCTGAAGACAGTCCAACACTTTGCAATCTTAAAACTAAAAAATGGAAAAATAAAACTGATCAGAGATGTCAATGACTATACATTGCAGGGGAGAAAGGTTTCACAGATTTTGTCCAAAGAAGTTATTATATTTACTAACATGAAAGTAAAAGTGTTAGTTGTTTAGCCATGTTTGATTCTTTGTGACCCCATGGACTGTAGACTGCCAGGCTCTTCTGGCCATCTTCAGGCAAGAATCTGGCAATTCTCCAGGCAAGAATACTGTAGTGGGTTGCCATTCCCGTCTCCAGGGGATCTTCCCAACCCAGGAATCAAACTCGGGTCTCCTGCATTGCAGGCAGATTCTTTACCATCTGAGCCACCAGAGAAGTCCATTTATTAACATAAAAGTAAATAAAAACAACAATCCTCAAGGAGAAGGCTAGATCAGAATCACTAGTGTCATGACAATATGACATCTAAAATGTCTAGTATTAAACAAAATATTAAGTGCAAAGAAAAAGAAAGCATGATCCATACTTAAGAACTAAAAGTAAAAGCAAAAACCTTCTAATACATAATGTTTCTGAGTGTTCCCTGATGCTGAAAGTAGCAGAAAAAGTTGTTCAAGTAACTGTGATAAATTTGTTCAAAGAACAACAGGAAGTCATGTTTAAAGAATTAAAGAAAAATATTAACAAATCAATGTTAACAAATGGAATATCTAAACAACAAAGAATAGAAATTATTAAAAAATTAAAATTCTAGAATTGAAACCATCAATATCTCAAATTTTAAAATTTACTAAAGGAACATAAAACTATATTTGATATGGCATAAGTAAGACTCCCTAAGCCTAAATACAGAGCACTAGAAATTAATCTGAAGAACTGAAGAACTGAGTACAAAAAGATGAAAAATGAGCAGTCTCAGATATATGGAACAATAGGAAGCAAACCAACAGATGTACAATGATAGTCACAGAATAAGCACAAAGAGTAGAAGGGGTTAAAAAAAAGTGACCCAAAAATAACAAAACTATCCTAAATTTGATGAAAATTATTACTCTACAAATCTGAGAAGCTCAACAAAACTCAAGTAGGATAAACACAAGAGTCATACCTAGACATGCCATATTCAAATAACTGAAAGACAAGGAAAAAGAGAAATCTTCAAAGCAGCAAAAGATAAACAACTCATCACATACAGACGAACATAAAGGATGAACAGCTGATTTCTCCTCCAAAGCAATGGAGTACAGAAGACATTAAAATGACATATTCAAAGAGGTAAAAAGGAAAAAAATATATAGACATACCTTAGCTATACTTCAAGTTTTGTTTGTGAATAAAGCAATAGAGTCAATATCACAAATAAGCAAGTTACACAATTTTTTTTTAGTTTTCTAGGGCACATAAAGGTTATGTTACCCTATATTATAGTGTATTAAGTGTGTAATAGCATTATGTCCCAAAATGTATATACCCTAATTAAAAAATGCTTCATGGCTAAAAATGTTAACAATTATCTGAACCATCAGCAAGTTATCTTTTTTGCTAATGGAGTGTCTTACCTCCATATTGAAGGCTGTTGACTCATCGGGGTAGTGGTTGCTGAAGGATGAGATGGCTGTGGCAATTTCTTAAAATAAGACAAAATTGAATTTTGCCACCAATTGGTTCTTCTTTTCACAAACTATTTCTCTATAGCATATAATACTGTTTGCCTTTTACACACAGTAAAAATTCTTTCAAAATTGGGTTCAATCATCTCAAACCCTGCCACTGTTTTATCAACTAACTTTATATAATATTCTACATCTTTTGTTATCATTTCAACAATCTTCACAGCATCTTCACTTGGAAGAGAGTCCATCTCCAGAAAACACTTTCTATATTCATCCATAAGAAGCAACTCCTTACTCATTCACATTTCATTATGAGACTGCAGCAATCCAGCCACATTTTCAGGCTTCACTTCTAATTCTAGTTTTCTTGTTATTTCCACTATTTATGCACTTGTTTTCTCCACTAAATTTTGAACCCCTTAAAGTCACCAACAACAGCTGGAAACAACTTCTTCCATATTCTTGATAATGTTTACATTCTGACCTCTTCCCATGAATAAAAAATGTTCTTAGCATCTAAAATGATGAATCCTTTCGGGAAGGTTTTCAATGTACTTAGCCCAGATTCATGAGAGGAACCACAATCTATGACAGCTATAGCTTTACAAAATGTATTTCCTTAATAATAAGACCTGAAAGTTGAAATTACTCCTTGATCCATGGGCTAAAGAATAGATGTGTTAGCAAGCATGAAAACAACATCGATCTCTTACAATTCCATCAGAGCTCTTGGGTGACCAGGTGCAACGTTAATGAACAGTAATATTCCAAGAGGAACCTTCTTTTGTTGGCAATAGGTCTCAACAGTGAGCTTAGAATATTCAGTAAACCATACTGTAAACAGATGTGTTGTCATCTAAGTTTTGTTGTTCCATTTATAGACCACAAGCAGAGTTAGATTTAGCATAATTCTTAAGGGCACTAGAAATTTCAGAATACTAAATGAGAACTGGTTTTGATTAAAGTCACCAGCTGCATTAGCCCCCAATAAGAGAGTTAGGGGCTGAAGTTTGAAGTAAGGCATTGACTTCTCTCTTGCTATGACAGTCCTAGATGGTAACTTCTTCCACTATAAGGTTGTTTCATTTACAATGAAAATCTGCTGTTTAGTAGGGCCACTTTCATTCATTATCTTAGCTAGATATTCTGGACAACTTGTTGCAGCTCCTACATCAGCACTTGATGCTTCACCTTACATTTTATGTTATCAAGACAGCTTCTTTCCTTAAACCTCATGAACCAACCCCTGCTAGTTTCAAACTTTTCTTCTGCAGGTTTCTCATCTCTTTCAGCCATCATAGAACTGAAAACAGTGCCTTGCTCTGAATTAGGCTTTGGCTTAAGGGAATATTGTGGTTGATTTGATCTTCTATCCAGATCATTAACATTTTCTCCATATCAGCAATAAGTCTTTTTCTTATCATTTGTGTATTCATTGGAATAGTGCTTTCAATTTCCCATAAGAATTCTTCTTCTTCAGTTATACCTTCCCTGTTTGGCAAGACAGGCCTACGTTTTGCCTATCTTGGCTTTTAGACATTTTTTCCTAACTTTAATCATTTCAAGATTTTAACTTAAAGTGAGAGACATAAACCTCTTCTTTTCATTTGCACACTTAAAGGCCACCATAAGGTTATTAAATGACCTAATTTCAATCCTGAAAGATGATGCTGTGAAAGTGCTACATTCAATATGTCAGCAAATTTGGAAAACTCAGCAGTGGCCACAGGACTGGAAAAGGTCAGTTTTCATTCCAATCCCAAAGAAAGGCAATGCCAAACAATGCTCAAACTACTGCACAATTGCACTCATCTCACACGCTAGTAAAGTAATGCTTAAAATTCTCCAAGCCAGGCTTCAGTAATACGTTAACCATGAACTTCCAGATGTTCAAGCTGGTTTTAAAAAAGGCAGAGGAACCAGAGATCAAATTGCCAATATTCGCTGGATCATCGAAAAAGCAAGAGAGTTCCAGAAAAATATCTATTCCTGCTATATTGACTATGCCAAAGCCTTTGACTGTGTGGATCACCACAAACTGTGGAAAATTTTGAAAGAGATGGGAATACCAGACCACCTGACCTGCTTCTTGAGAAACCTGTATGCAGGTCAGGAATCAACAGTTAGAACTGGACATGGAACAACAGACTGGTTCCAAATAGGAAAAGGAGTATGTCAAGGCTGTATATTGTCACCCTCCTTATTTAACTTCTATGCAGAGTACATCATGAGAAACACTGGGCTGGAGGAAGCACAAGCTGGAATAAAGATTGCCAGGAGAAATATCAATAACCTCAGATATGCAGATGACACCACCCTTATGGCAGAAAATTGAAGAACAACTAAAAAGCCTCTTGATGAAAGTTGAAAGAGGAGAGTGAAAAAGTTGGCTTAAAGCTCAACATTCAGAAAACAAAGATCATGGCATCCGGTCCCATCACTTCATGGCAAATAGATGGAGAAACAGTGGAAACAGTGGCTGACTATTTTTCTGGGCTCCAAAATCACTGCAGATGGTGACTGCAGCCATGAATAGTTAAAAGACACTTACTCCTTGGAAGGAAAGTTATAACCAACCTAGACAGCATATTAAAAAGCAGAGACATTACTTTGTCAACAAATGTCCATCTAGTCAAGGCTATGGTTTTTCCAGTAGTCATGTATGGATGTGAGAGTTGGACTATAAAGAAAGTTGAGTGCTGAAGAATTGATGCTTTTGAACTGTGGTGTTGGAGAAGGCTCTTGAGAGTCCCTTGGACTGCAAGGAGATTCAACCAGTCCATCCTAAAGGAGATCAGTCCTGGGTGTTCATTGGAAGGACTGATGTTGAAGCTGAAACTCCAAAACTTTGGCCACCTGATGCGAAGAGCTGACTCATTTGAAAAGACCCTGATGCGGGGAAAGATTGAGGGCAGGAGGAGAAGGGGACGACAGAGGATGAGATGGTTGGATGGCATCACCGACTCGATGGACATGGGTTTGGGTGAACTCTGAGAGTTGGTGATGGACAGGGAGGCCTGGCGTTCTGTGGTTCATGGGGTCAAAAGAGTCGGACTTGACTGAACTGAACTGAGCTGAACTGAATTTCAATAATGTTGTGCCTCAATGTAGAGGCCTGAGGAGAGGCAGCAAGACAGGGAAACAACTGTCTGGTCAGTTGTGTAGTCAATAACAAACAATATTTACTGATTATGTTCACCATCTTATGTTGGTATGGTTCATAGCTCCCAAAACAATCATAAAAGCAACATCACAGATCACTATAACAAATGTGATAATAATGAAAACATGTGAAATACTATGAGAATTACCAAAATAGAACACAGAGACATGAAGTGAGAAAACATTGCTGGGAAAAAAGTGTCAATAGACGTTCTCAAAACAGCATTGCCACAAACCTTAAATGTGTAAAAAGCACAGTCTCTTCAAAATGTTCTGAAGTAAAGTCCAATAAAATGAAGTAGGCCTGTATATCAAGCACATGTTCTATATGCAGCAAAATTATCATTCAAATATAAAGCTGAAATACATATATTCACAGATGTACAACGACTGAGAGAAAATTCATTTCTAGCAGACTTAAAGTCACCAAAAATACAAAAGGAAATCTTTCAAGCTGAAGGGAAGTGACACCAAAGTGTAGCTCAAATCCAAAAGAAGAAATGAAGAGCAATGGAAATAGTAAATATTTTGCTCCATAAATGTATATTTTATCATTTTTTCTCTTAAATTTTTCAAAGACAAAAGATTGAATAAGAGCCAAAAAACTTTTTATGTTTATAATATACATTTTTATTAAATAACAATATAGAAATATTAGCACAAAAATAGGAATGAAAGGAGCTATATTGGCACAGACATTCTGTATTTTACTGCAATTAAGTTAGTATCAGGCTTCCCTGATGGCTCAGATGATAAAGAATCTGTCTGCAATGCAGGAGACCTGGGTTAGATTCCTGGGTCTGGAAGATCCCCTGAAGAAAGGAGTGGCAACCCACTCCAGTATTCTTGTCTGGAGAATCCCATGGACAGAGGAGCCTGGTGGACTACAGTCCATGGGGTTGCAAAGAGTCAGACACGAGTGAGCAACTAACACTTTCACTTTCAAGTTAATATTTTGAAGAAGATTGAGATATGTTCAAAATACATATTGTCATTCTAAGAGCAATCGCTAAGTGAATAACTAATAATGTATACTAAGAAAACAACATCTTTCAGTGTCCTATCTTTTTGCCTTTTCGTACTGTTCATGGGGTTCTCAAGGCAAGAATACTGAAGTGGTTTGCCATTCCCTTCTCCAGTGGACCATGTTTTGTCAGAACTCTCCACCATGACCCATCTGTCTTGGGTGGCCCTACACGGCACGGCTCTTGTTTCATTGAGTTAGAGAAGGCTGTGGTCCACGTGACCAGATTGGCTAGTTTCCTGTGATTGTGGTTTTTCAGTCAGTCTGCTGCAGACCATGGGGTCACAAAGAGTCAGACACGACTGAGCAACTGAACTGAACTGAAGAAATCAACATAGGAATTAAAACAACAGTTGTAAAATACTGACTTTGAAAATACAGCAAACAATCCTGAGGAAAAAGAATAAAGCTGGAAACATAACCTTCCTGGACTAGAGACAATAATACTAAGCTACAATAATCAAAATAGCATGGTATTGACACAAAAATAGACATATGGATTATTGACACACAATAAGAGAGCCCAGAAATAAACCTGAGATCTATTAATCTTCGACAAAGCAGTCAAGAATACACAATGGAGAAAAAAGAGCTTCTTCAGCAAGTGGTGTTGTGAAAGCTGGACAGACCACAAGTAAACCAAAGAAGTTAGAACTATCCCTCACACAATATACAAAAATAAACTCAAAATGGCTTTAAGACTTACATGTAAGATGTGACGCCATAAAACTCCTAGAAGAAAAACATTCTCTGACATAAACCATACCAACGTTCTCTTAGGTCAGTCTCCCAAGAAAATAGAAATAAAAGCAAAAATATACAAATGGGACCTAATCAAACTTACAAGCTTCTGCTCAACAGAAGAAACCATAAACAAAAGACAACCTATGGACTTGGAGAAAATGTTTGCAAATGAAACCAACAAGGGTTTAATTTTCAAAAGGCACACACAGCTCATACAGCTCAGCTAAAAAACAAACCACAGAATCACAAAATGAGAAGACCTAAACAGACATTCCTCCAAAGAAGACATGTTCCAACAGGCACATGTAAAGATGCTCAGCATTACTAATTTTTAGAGGACTGCAAATCAAAACTACAATGAGATACTACCTCACACCAGTCAGAATGGCCATTACTAAAAAGTCTACAAATAATAAATGCTGGAGAAGGTATGGAGAAAAGGAAACCCTCCTACACTATTGGTGGGAATGTGCAGCCACTATGAAAAACACAGTATCAAGGTTTCTTCAAAAACTAAAAATAGGAGTACCGTATGATCCAGCAATTCCACTCCTGGGCATATATCTGGAGAAAATTTTAATTCAAAAAGATACATGCACCTCAGTGTTCATAACAGCACTATTTACAATAGCCAAGACATGGAAGCGATCTAAACATCCATCAACAGATGAATCTATAAAGAAGGTATGTCACACATACACAGTGGAATATTAGCCATAAAAAGAATGAAATAATGCCATTCCAGCAACATGGGTGGACCTAGCGATTATCATATTAAGTGAAGTTAAGTCAGATAAAGACAAATATCACACATTATCACTTAAATGTAGACTCTAAAATATGAAGCAAAGAATTTATTTACAAAACAGAAAATAGACTCACAAACATAGGAAACAAACTTACAGTTACCAAAAGGGAAAGAATAAATTAGGAGTTGGGGACTAACAGATACATTCTGCTGCTACTGCTAAGTCACTTCAGTCGTGTCCGACTCTGTGCGACCCCATAGACGGCAGCCCACCAGGCTCCCCCGTCCCTGGGATTCTCCAGGCAAGAACACTGGAGTGGGTTGCCATTGCCTTCTCCAACAGATACATTCTACTATATATAAAATAAAAAATAAGGTCCTACCATGTAGCACAAGGAACTATGTTCAAGATCATATAATAAATTATAATGGAAAAGAATTTTTTTAAAGATAGTAAAGAAAAAAGGGGGAACAAAAAAGACAAATGATAAATATGTAAACTCTAGAAGTAAAACCAAACATATCATTACATTAAATGTAAAGAGTCTACACAACTCCACTCAAATATGGAATGTCAGACTGGGTTAAATAGCAAACCCACTAAATGCTGTCTACAAGGGATACATGTCAGACATAAATATACTGAATATAAAATAATAGAAAAATAACATGCAAACAGTGACCATAAAAAAGCTGGAATGGCTATATTCATATCACACAAAATTAACTTCAGACAGGAAATATTAAAAAGGTGGACATTTGATAACAGTAAAAACATTATCAGTGATTAAAATATATTAAAATTATAAATGCATATGTGTGTGTATTAGTCACTCAGTTATGTCCAACTCTTTGCGACTCCATGGACCTGTAGCCCATCAGGCTCCTCTGTCCATGGGGATTCTCTAGGCAAGAATACTGGAGTAGGTTGCCATGACCAAGATCTTCCCAACCCAGGAACCTGGGTCTCCTGCACTGCCTGGAGGATTCTTTATGCCCCTGAGCCACCAGGGAAGCCCAAGCACATATACTTAACAATAAAGCTCCAAAATACATGAAGTAAAACCTGGCAGAATTTAAAGAAGAAATAGAGAGTTTAATAATAATAGATAGAGATTTCAGCAGCCTATTCACAAAAGCTGATAGAAAAACTACAAAGAACTCAGCATGGACAGAGATGACGAAAATGATGCTATCAAACAACTTGTAACCAACATCAATAGGACACCTCAACTAAACTCTGCAGAATGCACACTCTTTTTGAGCACACACAAAATGTTCTCCAGGACAGACCACTTGCTGAGCCATAAAGAATCCCTCAAGAGTTTAAATGACTGAAAGTATATGAAGTATAATCTCTGACCACTTGAAATTAAGTTGGCAACCCACAACAGAAGTAAACATTAGACTACTCCAACATATGGACATTAAACGACACACTTTAAATTACTCATGTGTCAAAGAAGAAATCATAAAATAATCTGAATTTATTGAAATCATGAAAGCTGAAGTCTCACAGGGTCTGAAATTTTAAATGCCTATATCAGAAGAGAAAAACTCTCAAATCATCACCTAAGCTTCCACCTTAGCAATTTATAAAAAGAAGGGCAAATAAAGTCACAGCAAGAAGTAAGAAATAATAAATATTAGAGTAAATTAAGGAAATAACAAAGAAATACCATAGAGAAAATCATAAAACCAAAAGTTGATTTAAAAAAATAATATTGATAAACTCATAGGTAAACTGACAAGCAATTAAAACAAAAATAGCAAATTGCCAAAAATAGTAATGAAACAGAATATCATTATCTTCTGTATAGAAACTAAGAGGTTTGTAAGGAAATATTAGCTTAAGTGAAAGATTAGACAGACTAGACAACAGATTAGACAAATCAGAATATATGGACAAATTCCTAAAAAGATACACATTACCAAATTCACTCAGAAAAATAAGAAAAAGAATACAAATAGACCTATAAAATGTAAGGAAATTGAAATAGTAATTTAAAACATTCTCACAGAGGAAATTTTAGGCATGAGTGGTTTAACTGATGAATTATACCAAACGTTTAAAGAAGAAATAATACCATTCCTTCACAAGTTCTTCCATTAAATGTAATGGAAGGAATACTTCTAAAGTCATTATATAAGGCCAGTATTACCATGACAACATAAATTTACAAAGACATCAAGAAAAGAATACTAAAGGCCAAATAGCCATCATGAATACAGATGCATACACATCTTTAACAAAATATTAAATGCTGAACTCGGCAGCAGTTAGTCAGGATTATACAACATGACCAAGTGCAATTCATACCAGGAATGAAAGGTTGGTTAAATATCTGAAAATCAATTACTGTAACATACCACATTAATGAAAAAAAGGACAAAATCCACATGAGAATACCAATAGATTCAAAAAGCTTGTGAAAAAAATTCAATACTCTTTTATAGTAGTTATTTCACTACAAACTAGGAATAGATGATATCTTTCTTAAAACAAACAAAAAAACTTAATATCTAACATCATACTTAATGGTGAAAGACTAAATCCTTCCCGTCAAAGATGAGGAAAAAGGCAAATAAGCTCTGCTCTGTTCTCTTCATTTCTATTGAACATTGTACTGGCAACTATAGCCAACACGTTCAGTCAAGAGGAAGATGGGGAGGAGAGGCAGAGAGGGAAGAGGGAAAACAAGTTGAAGGAATTCAAATCAGAGAAAACAAAACTGTCTTTATTTGCAGATGGCATAACCCATAGGCTAAAGGATCCCAAGGAATGCCATTCTATGTGCAAAGTCACTTCAGTCATGTCCAATTCTGTGTGGCCCCATGGACTGCAGCCTGCCAAACTACTCTGTCCATGGGATTCTCCAGGCAAGAATACTGGAGTAGGTTGCCACTCCCTTCTCCAGGGAATCTTCCCAACCCAGATATCAAACCGTCTCTTAAGTCTCTTGGAATGGTAGGCGGGTTCTTTATCACTAGCAACACCTCAGTTC
The DNA here is from genome assembly GCF_910594005.1 of Cervus elaphus. NCBI lineage: Eukaryota > Metazoa > Chordata > Mammalia > Artiodactyla > Cervidae > Cervus > Cervus elaphus. The sequence goes on along the minus strand of NC_057825.1, from coordinate 28,684,161 downwards.
AGTTCAGGTCAGTTCAGTCACTCAGTCGGGTCCCATTCATTGCGACCCCATAGACTGCAGCATTCCAGGACTCCCTGTCCATCACCAGCTCCCAGGGGTTTACTTAAACTCATGTCCATTGAGTTGGTGAGGCCAACCAACCATCTCATCCTCTATCATCCCCTTCTCCTCCTGCCTTCAATCTTTCCCAACATCAGGGTCTTTTCAAATGAGTCAGCTCTTCACATCAGGTGGCCAAAGTTTTGGAATTTCAGCTTCAACATCAGTCCTTCCAATGAACATTCAGGACTGATTTCCTTTAGGATGGACTGGCTGGATCTCATTGCAGTCCAAGGGACTCTCAAGAGCCTTCTCCAACACCACAGTTCAAAAGCATCAATTCTTCAGTGCTCAGCTATCTTTACAGTCCAACTCTCACATCCATACATGACCACTGGAAAAACCATAGCCTTGACTAGATGGACATTTGTTGACAAAGTAATGTCTCTGCTTTTTAATATGCTGTCTAGGTTGGTCATAACTTTTCTTCCAAGGAGTAAGCGTCTTTTAATTTCATGGCTGCAATCACCATCTGCAGTGATTTTGGAGCCCAGAAAAATAGTCAGCCACTGTTTCCACTGTTTCTCCATCTATTTGCCATGAAGTGATGGGACCGGATGCCATGATCTTTGTTTTCTGAATGTTGAAATTTAAGCCAACTTTTTTGCTCTCCTTTTTCACTTTCATCAAGAGGCTCTTTAGTTCTTCTTCACTTTTTGCCCTAAGGCTGGTGTCATCTGCATACCTGATGTTATTGATATTTCTCCCAGCAAGATTGATTCCAGCTTGTGCTTCCTCCAGCCCAGCGTTTCTCATGGTATATTCTGCATAAAAGTTAAGTAAGCACAGTGACAATATACAGCCTTGACGTACTCCTTTTCCTATTTGGAACCAATCTGTTGTTCCATGTCCAGTTCTAACTGTTGATTCCTGACCTGCATACAGGTTTCTCAAGAAGCAGGTCAGGTGGTCTGGTATTCCCATCTCTTTCAAAATTTTCCACAGTTTGTGGTGATCCACACAGTCAAAGGCTTTGGCATAGTCAATACAGCAGAAATAGATATTTTCCTGGAATTCTCTTGCTTTTTCGATGACCCAGCGGATATTGGCAATTTGATCTCTGGTTCCTCTGCCTTTTCTAAAACCAGCTTGAACATCTGGAATTTCACCATTCATGCATTGTTGAAGCTTAGCTTGGAGAATTTTGAGCATTAATTTGCTAGTGTGTGAGATGAGTGCAATTGTGCAGTAGTTTGAGCATTGTTTGGCATTGCCTTTCTTTGGGATGGGAATGAAAACTGACCTTTTCCAGTCCTGTGGCCACTGCTGAGTTTTCCAAATTTGCTGGCATATTGAGTCCAACACTTTCACAGCATCATCTTTTAGGATTTGAAATGGCTCAACTGGAATTCCATCACCTCCACTAGCTTTGTTTGTAGTGATGCTTCCTAAGGCCCACCTGACTTCACATTCCAGGTTGTCTCACTCTAGGTGAGTGATCACACCATCGTGATTATCTGGGTCATGAAGATCTTTTTTGTATAGTTTTTCTGTGTATTCTTGCCACCTCTTCTTAATATCTTCTGCTTCTGTTAGGTCCATACCATTTCTGTCCTTTGTTGTGCCCATCTTTGCATGAAATATTCCCTTGGTATTTCTAATTTTCTTGGAGAGATCTCTAGTCTTTCCCATTCTATTGTTTTCCTCTATTTCTTTGCACTGATCACTGAGGAAGGCTTTCTTATCTCTCCTTGCTATTCTTTGGAACTCTGCATGCAAATAGGTTTATATTTCCTTTTTTCCTTTGCTTTTGGCTTCTCTTCTTTTCACAGCTATTTGTAAGGCCTCCTCAGACAGCCATTTTGCCTTTTTACATTTCTTTTTCTTGGGGATGGTCATTCAGGTATGACCATTCAGGTATGACCTAAATCAAATCCCTCACGATTATATAGTAGAAGTGAGAAATAGATTTAAGGGACTAGATCTGATAGACAGAGTGCCTGATGAACTATGGACAGAGGTTCGTGACATTGTACTGGAGACTGGGAGCAAGAGCATCTCCAAGAAAAAGAAATGCAAAAATAAAGCAACACCTGGGGAAACCCAAATAAATAAATTTATCAAGGTCATAAGATATAAGAGTAATACCTAAAATCAATTGAATTCCATATACTAGCAGTGAGCAATCAAAAAATAAAATCATGAAAACAATTCTACAGTTTCCCTGGTGGCTCAGTGGCAAAGAATCCACCTAACAATGCAAAAGACTGATCCAGGAATTTCCCACGTGCCACACAGCAACTGAATTGAGGATCACAACTAACAAGCCTGTGTTCTAGAAACTGGGAACCGCAACTACTGAACCCATATGTGGCAACTACTGAAGCTAGCATGCTGTAGCACCTCAACAAGAGAAGCCACTGCAATGAGAAGCCTACTCACAACTAGAGAGTAGCCCCCACTCACAATTAGAGAAGAGCTTGTGCAGCAGCAAAGACTCAACACAACCAAAAATAAATAATAAATAAAGAAAAAAAACAATTCTACACAGAATATCATCAAGAATAATAATATACATTGGGGAAAAATCTAACACAGGATGTATATAATTTTATGTTAACACCACAAAACATTGCTGCAACATATTATAAGTCATGACACATGCCATGTTTATGAACTGAAATACTTCTCCCCAAATTGAAGCAGCTTTCCCCCAAAACTGATCTATAAATTTAACAAAATCCTTGTCCAAATCCCTCCAAGATTCATTTATAGAAAACATCAAGCTAAATAAAATGCAAAGACTTAGAATAGCCAAAACAATTATTGGAAAAAAAAAAAGCAAACTTTAAGGGCTTACACTACTACCTTTCAAATTTTACTATAAAGCAACAGTAAAGAAGATAACGCGGTATTGGCATGATAATGAGCACAATGAAACTTGATCAATGAAACTGAAAAGAGTCCAAAAGTGAATCTTTAAGTTTATGGTCAATTTTTTTGACAAAGGCAATTCAATTATATTTTAAATGAATGATACTGGTATAAACAGACAGCCACATGCTAAAGGATGAATTTAGATGCTTAACAAAAATGCATTCAGTATCAGTCACTGACCTAAATGCACAAGCTAAAACTACTAAAATTCTCCAAAGAGAACATAAAATTTCAAGATTTAGGGTCAGGCAAAGAGATATCAGATATAAAACCAAAGGCAAACAACATAAATATGCATGTGTGTACATTTAAATACATACATATATATACATGTAAAGTAATAATAATTAATAATATGTAATATTATATACTCATGATTACTTCATTAGATAGCTAATATAATTCATTATTTTACTACATAAGTAAATATATAATAAATATGTTATAACTATATATAATAAGTTATATTTCATTAAAATGAGAAACACTAACACTTCAAAAGACACCATTAAGAAAAAGAAATGGTAAGAAAGACACAAACTGAGAGACTATATTTGGAAAATACATATCTGATAAAAGACTTCCATATGTAATATGAATATGTAATATAGTATATAATTTAATAATAGCATAATGTATACCTGAAAAATAAGAAAAGTGATATAAAATTGATAAAAATTTGTACTTTACATACCAGAGATCACAGGCAAAGGGCTAACCAGTAGATTAAAAGTTGCTACACATTCATTAGGAACTAAGTTAAATCTGAGATGGTAGGATGGCATCACTGACTCAATGGACATAAATTTGAGCAAACTCTGGGAGATACTAAAGGACAGGGAAGCCTGGTGAGCTGCAGTCCATGGGGTTGCAAAGAGCTGGGCATGACTGAGCAAATGAACAACAAGTTAAATCTAAAATGAAATATCACTACATACCTATAAAAATGACCATAATCAAAAATTCTGACCATACTAAGTTTCAGAAAAGTTGTAGAGAAACTATGACCCTCACACATTGCTGGTAGAAACATAAACTAATATAGCCGAGTTGGAAATCAGTTGGGAAATTTCTTAAAAAAATGAAACAAACTTATCACATGACCCAGCAATTCTACTCTTAATAATCTACCACAGCAAAATGAATACATGCCTAAAACGATTTTATACACAAAGGTTCATAAAAGGATTTTTATAATGGCCATAAACTGAACAATCCAAGTATCCATCAAATGTTAGATAATATAATGAAATGTGGTAAATAGCCATACAATAAACTATTTAGTAGATAAAGGGATGAAATACTGATATATATTGTGACACACATAAATCCTCAAAATATTCCACTAAATGAAAGGAGCCAGACGCCAAAGACTACAAATGGTGGGGTTTCATTTACACCAAGTGTCTAAAAAAGGTAACTGTTTATAGAGACAGAAAGCAGATCAATGTATGCCTCTGACAGGGATACTCTCTGCAGTGGAGAAGGACTGCAAATGAGCTCATGGGGGATTTTTAGAGTGATGAAACGCTATACAACTGGATCATAGTGACAGTTGCACAACTCCACAAATTCAACAAATATCACTGATTTGTAAACTTACAAAAAATGAACAAGAGCAGTGGTTTCTGCCCTCAAACTCCACCATTAACCCATTTGGATGAAGGCAGAATGATGTATGCAGATACAATTTCACAAAGGCAAAGAGCTACATTTTTTAAAGAATATCACTAACACTGGAATTTAAATTCAATATTGAAAGTGACAAAGCAGCATGTGCAAATCCAGTCAACATTATTTGAAGCCACGCAAATAAGAGTTTTATAGATGCCTCTAAATATTTAAGTAGCATGCCACTTTTTTCTGAAAGGATACAAGGTCATAGAAGGTAGCTACACTTTGAAGCTTGGTTAGCTCACTTTAGCGTCATTGTTTGAGAACCAAATGAATGGCAAGGACTATGGACTTTCTAAGGATTTGAACATGACCAAATTCAGCCTCCCTTACAAGTCCTGTTCTACTTAACACTTCTTATGGACCTTGGGCAAAATACCTGACCCATCTGAGTACCAGTTCCCCTTCCTGTAAAACAGGAAATCAATGATAAAACATGTGACCTGTACAGAGGGCACATAGGAAATGTTTCAGGCTAACTACACTTCTAAACTAAGTGGTAAGTGGAGGAAGTATACACTTGCGGTTTTAATAATTGTGGGGTTTTCAGGGAGTTGCAACTAAATGCTGGCTTCATTACAGGGATTTAGAAAAAGTAACAGATGTTCTTTGAATAGAAACCTGCTGAGATAAGCCATCCAAAGTGTCCAACCAGGTAAATGAAATGAGTCATGATTGACATTATTTCTTACCTGTGGAGTTTCACTGATGTTTTCCAAATTTGGAGCTTTGTTTCTGAGAAAAAAAAAAAAAGCACAAGAGAACATCAATGTGCTATTCCTTTCAAAGCCCCAAAGCTGTCTGGGCTTCCTGGAAATTCTTGAGATCTAAAGCTCCCAGGCTGGGAATCAGAACATTAAGGAGTAACTTCAGTGACCTTGGAAGTGAGAGATCCTAGGAAAGGGAGAGAGACAGATATCTGGCAATTCAGTCAAAGCACAATGCAAAATTCTGAGACACTGGTGCTCACTAAAACTCAACTGAACAAATATTTGAGAAGCTTAAATTGTACCTAAACCTATTTAAGGTTCTGAAGATACAGAGGCAAAAATAAGACCCGGACCCTCCTCCCTTTAAGAAGCTCACAGATATGTAGGAGAGATCAGTCCAGTTCAGTTCAGTAGCTCAGTCGTGTCCAACTTTTTGAGGCCCCATGGACTGCAGCACGCCAGGCCTCCCTGTCCATCACCAACTCCTGGGGGTTTACTTAAACTCATGTCCATTGAGTTGGTGAAGCCATCCAACCATCTCATTCTCTGTTGTCCCCTTCTCCTCCCGCCTTCAATCTTTCCCAGCATCAGGGTCTTTCCAAATGATTCAGTTCTTTGCATCAAGTGGCAAAATACTGCAGTTTCAGTTTCAACATCAGTCCTTCCAATGAACACCCAGGACTGATCTCCTTTAGGATGGACTGGTTGAATCTCCTTGCAGTCCAAGGGACTCTCAAGAGTCTTCTCCAACACCACAGTTCAAAAGCATCAATTCTTCAGTGCTCAGCTTTCTTTATAGTCCAACTCTCATATCCATACATGACTACTGGAAAAACCATAGCTTTGATTAGACAGACCTTTATTGGCAAAGTAATGTCTCTGCTTTCTAAGACACTGTCTAAGTCGGTCATAACTTTTCTTTCAAGGAGCAAGTGTCTTTTAATTTCATGACTGCAGTCACCATCTGCAGTGATTTTGGAGCCCAAGAAAAATAAAGTCAGCCACTGTTTCCACTGTTTCCCCATCTATTTGCCATGAAGTGATGGGACCAGATGCCATGATCTTAGTTTTCTGAATGTTGAGCTTTAAGCCAACTTTTCCACTCTCCTCTTTCACTTTCATCAAGAGGCTTTTTAGTTCTTCTTTGCTTTCTGCCATAAGGGTGGTGTCATCTGCATATATGATGTTATTGATACTTCTCCCAGCAATCTTGATTCCAGCTTATGTTTCATCTGGCCCAGCATTTTGCATGATGTACTCTACATATAACTTAAACAAGCAGGGTGACAATATACAGCCTTGAAGTACTCCTTTCCCAATTTGGAACAAATCTGTTGTTCCATGTCCAGTTCTAACTGTTGCTTTCTGACCTGCATACAGATTTCTCAAGAGGTAGGTCAGGTGGTCTGGTATTCTCATCTCTTGAAGAATTTTCCGCAGTTTGTGGTGATCCACACAGTCAAAGGCTTTGGCATAGTCAATAAAGCAGAAATAGATGCTTTTCTGTAACTCTCTCACTTTTTCAATGATCCAGCGGATGTTGGCAATTTGATCTCTGGTTCCTCTGCCTTTTCTAAAACCAGCTTGAACATATGGAAGTTCACAGTTCACATGTTGTTGAAGTCTGGCTTGGAGAATTTTGAGCATTACTGTACTAGTGTGTGACAGAATGAAGCAGGGCAAAGGCTAACAGAGTTTTGCCAAGAGAACCCACTGGTCATAAACGCCCTCTTCCAACAACACAAGAGAAGACTCTATACATGGACATCACTAGATGGTCAATACGGAAATCAGACTGATTATATTCTTTGCAGCCAGAGATGGAGAAGCTCTATACAATCAGCAAAACAAGACCGGGAGTTGACTGTGGCTCAGATCATGAACTCCTTATTGCCAAATTCAGACTTAAATTGAAGAAAGTAGGGAAAACCACTAAACTATTCAGATATGACCTAAATCAAATCCCTTACAATTATACAGTGGAAGTGACAAATAGATTCAAGGGATTAGATCTGATAGACAGAGTGCCTAATGAGCTATGGACGGAGGTTTGTGACACTGTACAAGAGACACGGATCAAGACCATCCCCAAGAAAAAGAAATGCATTAAAGCAAAATGGCTGTCTGGGGAGGCATTGCAAATAGCTGTGAAAAGAATAGAAGCCAAAAGCAAAAGAGAAAGGGAAAGATATTCCCATTTGAATGCAGAGTTCCAAAGAATAGCAAGGAGAGATAAGAAAGCCTTCCTCAGTGATCAGTGCAAAGAAATAGAGGAAAACAATAGAATGGGAAAGACTAGAGATCTCTCCAAGAAAATTAGAAATACCAAGGGAACATTTCATGCAAAGATGGGCTCAATAAAGGACAGAAATGGTATGGACCTAACAGAAGCAGAAGATAATAAGAAGAGGTGGCAAGAATACACAGAAAAACTATACAAAAAAAGATCTTCAGAACCCAGATAATCAGGATGGTGTGATCACTCACCTAGAGCCAGACAACCTGGAATGTGAAGTCAAGTGGGCCTTAGGAAGCATCACTACGAACAAAGCTAGTGGAGGTGATGGAATTCCAGTTGAGCTATTTCAAATCCTAAAAGATGATGCTGTGAAAGTGTTGGACTCAACATGCCAGCAAATTTGGAAAACTCAGCAGTAGCCACAGGACTGGAAAAGGTCAGTTTTCATTCCCATCCCAAAGAAAGGCAATGCTAAAGAATGTAGGAGAGATAGATGTTAACAAGTAACCATATGTGTTAGAAATGTAATAATTGGAATATATACAAGGAAAGAATAAGCACTCTGTTTAGGCCACCCAACTTTACAAATTAAGCAATTGAAAAGGATTTTTACCCATCAAGGAAGATTATCAAAATCTTGAAATATGACAAAAACTGAGAGTAAATTTAACAATTCAGTTTCCAGGAAAAAAAGTTTCTTTTTGTGCTATTAATTAGGACTTTGGGGCCAAAAGTACTAAAAATACAAATCCAAATTATTTTAAACAAAATTGACAAGCGTTGAGAAAATTAGAGGGTATCTCTGGGCCTGAGAGATGCAGATGGCTGCGTAGTCTCAAATACCACCCAGAATTTCTTTCCATCTCCCCTTCTACTTTCTGTATATCTGTTTCTGTCTCTCCTTTGGGCTTCTTTCATGCAACCAAAACTAGGCCTACTGGTACCTCAAAATTTATGTTTCAGATTCTTTACAGAGAGAAGGTCTGACATTTGCACTTCCTAATTGAATTAAAAAATCTAGAAAACCATGATTCCAATGTGGGTGGGATTATCATCTTTGTGGTCTGAAATATCACATCATTAAAAATGTAGTCTTCACATCAGAACCTGATTGGTCTGGGAGAAAAGAATTTCTTAGAAGGAAGAAAGTACACTTTCCAGAAGAAGGGCCAGCTATGTACAATTAGAAAAAGTGACACCTTGCCCCTGCATTATTTTGCTTTAAACTCTGATCCATCGTTTTTACATATTTTTTGAATCTTGCTGTCACCTCATCCCCCCCCCCCCCCCCCCGCCATTCAATCCTACTGCAAGTCGTCACTATCTAGTTCCACCCACACTACATGAACCTGTTTTAAAAGTCAGGTTGTGGAACAAGATGCCAATACACCTTCTATATTCTGTGTACCTTGGGAGTGTTATTTAAGAAAGAGATCACAAAGGACTGAATTGCCCCAGAGACAGAAACCAAGAAGCCCATACTGGAGGAGCTAGTCAAACATGGAGGAAGTGAAGTACAATGACACATGCACTCATTAAAGAGGCATTTTAAGTGATCTAGAGAACACAAAACCCTCTCGACAAATATTAGGAGTAATCAACTTCCTTTGCCAAGTATAACCTCTGTGTGCTTCTGATAATATATTACATTTAATCATTTTTCCCTTTTACACATAATGGCACATTAACCACAAATAAAGAATAGCAGTGATTATCTTCCCAACGAAATGTGGAGTAAAAGCAATTTCTGCAATCCCAGTGCCTTGTTTATCTATAATAAGACAAGCACATGTGGATGCATGTGTGTTGAGGAGGGGCAACAGGCAATGTCAGTCAATTGTATTCATAAACACAGCTCAGAGGCAGACCCTGCATAATTTAGACTCTCCCCTGACTTGCTGTTTCTGCAAGCAGGCATGCTTATGTTGCATTACCATTTTGATTGAATGAACAGGGTCAATAACGTCACTTTTTCTCATCCAAGGAAAGAAAATTATTCTGAATCCAATCATCAATCAATGGATGTAATCAGTCTGTTTAAAACACCTTGGATTCTCACGCAACTGGCTATTCTTAGCAACACATTGTAAAAGACATAGTTTGGGCTGACTTGTTAATATTACTATGGCATGACTAACTTGTTCAAAGGCCACCTAGGATTCAATATGTGCTCTGCTATTAACAAGATTATGGCAAGGGATTCATCTGAGAAGTTATAGAGTCTGCACTCTGAGACCTCTAGTACCTGCATTCATTTGCATAGAATTGTTTATCCATTACTTTGCTATACCATACAGCTACACTATTTTTCTATAATTTCTGGAGGTTAATGGCTTTTTCTCCCCCTCTAAATTCAAAGTCAACATAAACTGACACTAAAGTCAAGAAAATGTGCTTTTCAGAGTGCTGTAACAACAGTTGGCAGTCTGTACATTGTGAAAAATGTATTTGATCAAGGAACTTTTGCTAGCAGCATGCCAATGGATCCACGCTGATTTCCTTGAGAAATAAAGAAATTAATCCTCATCTTCCATTTAGGCACAGAAAACAGACTGAGACATCTTGCACCATACAAATCTCTGACTTAGACTTCACTCAGCCTTTCGTGCAAGTAAATATAATTACTGAGCAAAAGAGAGGAACAAAAGAGCAGATTTTCAATCTTTCCCTGAATGGCCACAATAATCATCAGGCAGCTGGAGATGAGTGGATTTCAATTGCAGCTATCATGTTCCTGAATCCTGACTAGGCACAAGTGTGGGGGAGATTGGGTCTGTGGGGCGTGATTGAATGATGTGGCCAGGCAAGCTCACCCAACACTGTTTGGAAGTCTGCTCCTGGAACAACCAATAGCTACTTCCTTCTCTTCCTTTCAACCACTGTATATGTGCTTTCTGTCTCTTAAATGTCGCCAGAGTAATAGTATTTTAAAAAATGTGTCAACTGGGCATCTCAATATTGGATAAAAAGGCTACATATATTAAGTTATTTTTAAAGCATACTGTGCTGTGTGTTGTGCTTAGTCACTCTGTCATGTCCCACTCTTTGTGACCCCATGGACTGTAGCCCACCAGGCTCCTCTGTCCATAGGTATTCTCCAGGCAAGAATACTAGAATGGGTTGCCATGCCCTCCTCCAGGGGATCTTCCCAGCACAGGAATTGAACCCAGGTCTCCTGCAGGGCAGGTAGATTCTTAACCATCTGAGTCACCGGGAAGCCCATAATACTGGAGTGGGTATCCTATCCCTTCTCCAGGGGATCTTCCCAACCCAGGAATCCAACCAGGGTCTCCTACATTGCAGGCAGGTTATTTACCAGCTGAGCTACCAGGGAAGCCCCAAAGCATACTAAGGCAGAGGAAAAGAAGGGCAAAACTCAGATGCCATAAATGTTGAAAGCCACTGGTGATCTAGCACTGGAGTCAGAACAGAGTTAGTCTGAGGACATCTAATACATGAAGGCCTAAATTCAGCTTTCAATTGTGAAAAAAATATAAATAACATAAAAAAATGCCATTTTTACCAGTTTTAAGTGTACTATTTTCCATCACCCGAAACAGAAACTCTTTCAGCCATTAAGCAATCACTCCTCATTACCCCCTCCTCCAGTTCGTGTGTGTGTGTGTGTGTGTGTGCGCGCGCGCGTGCATGCTCAATTGTGTCTGACTCTTTGTGACTCCAAGGACTACAGTCCGCCAGGCTTCACAGTCCAAGGGATTTTTCAGGCAAAGATACTGGAGTGGATTGCCATTTCCTCTTCCAAGGGATCTTCCTGACCCAGGGATCGAACCCATGTCTCTGTGTCTCCTGCATTGCAGGTGGATTCTTTACCTCTGAGTAACCTATAATTTACTTTTTATGTCTATGAATTTGCCTATTCTAGATATTTCATGTACATGGACTCAAACAATATTTGTCCTTTTGTGACTGACTTATTAAACTTTGCATATGGTTTTCAAGGTTCATCCATGTTGCAGCATGTGTCAGAACCTCATTCCTTTTTAAGCTAAGTGATGTTCCATATGTATGTGTGTACCACATTTTGTTTATCCATGTATATGTTGATGAATACTTAGGTTGCTTCCACTGTTTAGCTATTGTGAATAATGCTTCAATGAATGTTAGTGTAAAAATACCTGTTCCAATCTCTCTTTTCAATTTTTTTGGATATACATCTATAAGAGACTCAGAGTTTTAATGACCCAAATCAAACCAAGAGAAAGTAGGCATAGCCTGGAGCCCTAATATCTGGAAGGAGCTTGGATTAGGGAGTCCCTAGTAAGTCTGAGGCCACCAAAGGGTAATATCCTCAGTAAGTGAAATGGGAACCAAAAAATTTCTCCTGCAGAAGGCTTGCTGCATAGATCTTGGTTGTGAATATATGAGATAGAGAGGAAAAGAAAAAGTAAGTCAGAGAATTCCTAAACTAGATCCCTGGGTCATATGTACATGTGGCTGCAATTAACACTACCCATGTGGTCTGAAAAAAAGCTTAATGATCTTCATTTCACTGGGTCACCAAGCAACTAGGAAAGACAAACACTTTCTTTGTTAACCATAACTTTTCAAGAAATGTGAACTAACAATAAGAAATCATTAAACAAGTGTAGAAACAATTCATATACAAATAAAGTCAGCAGAAAAACACAAATTATAAAATCAACCCCAAATGGCTGTAGGTATTAGAAGCATCATATATTTTCCAGATTACCTAAAAAGCAGAATTGAAGGAATTATCAAAAAAGTAAGCTGAGAAAAATGAAGAAAGAAAAAGTATAAAAGTGAGATGGAGATATAGAGGATATAAAAGTAATAAGACCCAACATATTAAATGAGAGAACAAGGGTAGAACACCAAAGAAAACGTGAGGAGAAATACTTAGAGATATTGTAGATAAGAATTTTCTGGAGTATATTAAAGACAACAATCCTTAAATTCTAGGCAATCAACAAATCCCAAACAGAACAAAGAACAAGAAATCAATATCAAATTAAATCAGGACCTATCTTAATGAAGCTATAGCACCTCAAATAGATAAAGGATAAAAATGAAAAATACACTGTTTACTTTTAGAAAAAGGACAATTAAAGTGACAGTCAACTTTTAATCAGCAAAAAATTGAAACCAGTTGCTGTGAGAAAGTAACCTTCAAGGTAGACTTATGTAACCTTCAGCAATACGTGAACCGAGAATTTCCAGATGTTCAAGCTGGTTTTAGAAAAGGCAGAGGAACCAGAGATCAAATTGCCAATATCCGCTGGATCATCAAAAAAGCAAGAGAGTTCCAGAAAAATATCTATTTCTGCTTTATTGACTACGCCAAAGCCTTCAACTATGTGAATCAAACTGTGGAGAATTCTGAAAGAGATGGGAAAACCAGACTACCTGACCTGCCTCTTGAGAAACCAGTATACAGGAAGCAACAGTTAGAACTGAACCTGAAACAACAGACTGGTTCCAAATAGGAAAAGGAGTCACCATGCTTATTTAACTTTTATGCAGAGTACATCATGAGAAATGCTGGGCTGGAGGAAGCTCAAGCTGAAATCAAGGTTTCTGGGAGAGATAGCAATAATCTCAGATATGCAGATTATACCACCCTTATGGCAGAAAGTTAAGAGGAACTAAAAAGCCTCCTGATGAAAGTGAAAGAGGAGAGTGAAAAAGTTGGCTTAAAGCTTAACATTCAGAAAACTAAGATCATGGCATCTGGTCCCATCACCTCATAGGAAACAGATGTGGAGACAGTGGAAACAGAGGCAGAGTATTTTCTTGGGCTCCAAAATCACTGCAGATGGTAACTGCAGCCATGAAATTAAAAGACGCTTACTCCTTGGAAGGAAAGTTATGACCAACCTAGACAGCATATTAAAAAGCAGAGATGTTACTTTGCCAACAAAGGTCCGTCTGATCAAGGCTATGGTTTTTCCAGTGGTCATGTATGGATGACAGAGTTTGAGTGTGAAGAAAGCTGAGTGCCAAAAAAATTGATGCTTTTGAACTGTGGTGTTGGAGAAGATTCTTGAGAGTCCCTTGGACTGCAAGGAGATCCAACCAGTCCATCCTAAAGGAGATCAGTCCTGGGTGTTCATTGGAAGGACTGATGCTGAAGCTGAACTCCAGTACTTTGGCCACCTCATGCGAAGAGTTGACTCACTGGAAAAGACCCTGATGCTGGGAGGGATTGGGGATGGGAGGAGAAGGGGATGACAGAGGATGAGATGGCTGGATGGCATCACCGACTCGATGGGCATGAGTTTGAGTAAACTCCGGGAGTTGGTGATGGACAGGGAGGCCTGGCATGCTGTGATTCATGGGATCCCAAAGAGCCGGACACAACTGAGTGACTAACTGAACTGAACTGAACATCTAAAAACATTAAGTGAAATAGATACTTTCAAACAAAACCTGAGAGGTAACTTACAATAGACCTTCACTAATAGAAGACGTAAAGGAGAGAACAAAGGAAGAAACAACACTATCTCAGAAGAAAAATCTAAGATTCAAGGAGGAATTGTGAAGAATGAATACCATATATTTTAGGCATACTCAAATGATCACTTTCTTTAGAAAACAACAAGAGAAAGTAAGATATAAGAGAAATAGCAAAAGCAGGACAAAGATCTGAAAATAACATGGCAGATATAAATCCCCATATATGAAATTAATACTCAATATTTACATGTAAGACACAATATTAATCAAACTAGACTTGAAGAAGTCCACCTATATATTGTTTTTAAGAGATATATTTAAAGTTCTTTGGATGAAAAGAATTTATAAGCCTCTGGCAAAATTCATCATAAAACAGAAGGAAAGGAAATATACAAATAACTAATACTAGAATTGAAATTACTGATGCTACAAGAGATTTTAAAAGGTAATATTCTTATTATTAAATATGTGTGCCAAAGAACTTGAAAATATAGGTTCAGCGAAGCTATTCTAAGGAAAATACAAATTGTAAAATCTTGCTGAAAGAAGAATTTAAAATGTAAAAGTTTTTTAAACATTAATAAAATTCAATCAAAATTTTCCCACAAAAATAAAACCATTAGGTCTCCATGGGTTTGCAGAAAAGTTCTAATAAAATTTCAAAGAACAGAGAAGAGAAAGAAAGATACTTTTAGGACTTTGCACATTTTTAAAGAATACAAAAAATCTACTACCAATCTTTTTTTTATGAGGGTAGTAAAACCCTGACATCAAAACCAGACAAGGACTATGAAAGAAAGAAATCTATGATCTAACTTTATTCACATAAATAGATGCAAATTTCTAAATATGTACATAATTCAGCAATGAACTAAAAAATATATCATGATCAAATTGGTGGTGTCTAGGAATACACTTGTTAAAAAACTATAAATGTAATTATTTCACAATCATATTAAAGCAATATATATAATCACCTCGATTGTAAAAAAAAAATTCAAAAAAATTAACACTCAGATTTCATTTAAAAGAAAAAAAGATCTTAGCAAAGTATGAATAAAAGAAAACTGTCATATCCTAACTATCTTAAAAACCTTTGCATAGACATAATTCTTAACAGTGAAATATACCCACTATTGGCTTTTCTTTTCAACAGACTTTTTAAACTTTGCAGTAATACAAATATAAACTGAAAGTATAAGGATTTGAAAAGGGAAAACAAATTATACCATTATTGCAGACCATATGGCCACCTATACAGAAAACCCAAAAGAATATATAGGTAAACCATTAGTATTTATAAGCGGGAACATTAATTACTTATGTTTCTGGATGCACTTTTTAAAAACAGCAAGAAACAAAGAACTAAATTTTTAAAATATCACTTTTTAAAATTGCAACAAAACTATAAAGTATATAAGAATAAATCCAACAGATGATCATAAATCTTTTATGCAAAAATTTATATGGAATTTTCTGGCACTACAGTGGTTAGGACTCATTGATTTCATTGCTGTGGGTTCAGGTTCAACCCCTGGTCTGAGAACTAAGATCTCACAAGTTGTGTGGTGGAAAAAAATAAAAATTTATAAAAACGAATTTACAAAATTATAAAGGACCTATGTAAGTAAAGAGAAAATCATGTATTCATGGATAGCAAGACTACATAGTGAGTGAAAAGATTCTGTCCAAATTTACCTATTAGCTCTGTTGCAATTCTAATCAAATGCCCAAAAGAGACCCAGAAATAAAATAGGTAAACATGTATAAAGAGAGTAAATATATTAATATGAAAGAGCTGACATTGCCCTTGGATTTTTTTCAGTTAATTTTGTTGGGAAAAATGTATTTCCATATTTTAAAAAAGAAAATGAATCCATTCTCTCAATCCCACCTTGATAAATTAGAAATGTAAATGTAAGTTGTTTACATTACAACAAAACTTTATAATATTTAGCAGAAAAATCACTGAAAATATCTTTGTGACTTTAGAGTGGTGAGAATGTCTCAAATGATATACAGAAATGAACTAAGCCTAAGGCAAAACATAATAAAAAATAGTTTTGAATACATTAAAATTAGAAACTTAGAGAATGTGAATTAAATCCACATAAGATGTCATTTCACATCTTCCTCAGCACGTTCACGTTCAACCTGGGCCACTTGTCCCTTATTGCGTATTACTACAAGAGATTTTGTGGGTCACAGGATATGTGCACACTGGTACCTTTTACCCAAACCTGACCTCAGGTTTGGAAAGTATGGCAAGATCCTCACTACGGCCTGATATTTTCTAACTATGAAACAGTGGAAGGTGAGTCATCACCAGTGACAGTCCTTAAAAGAAGGGAGTCAATTTTTTTCTTCCATTCCTACTTTCCCCTGCATGCCATCCTTACATTCCTCTTCAGTCCAATCCATCTCTCTTGGTAATCAGTGCATGCACAGTGTCTTCTCTTGTCTTGAAAAATTTACTATCAGGAATGAGGACGTTTTTAGACCTCTGTACCATGGTGTAATGGTGAGACTGGGTGTTGGATCTTACTGGATGCAGAAAGGCAGGTAGGAAGACAATGAACAAGATGTTAGACCTTTCCCAAAAAGCAACTTACCCATAGCAGAGGGGAAGGTACCCAATTCTCTGCATGGGACACAACTTACTATTCTGAATCCAGGTACAAAGAGTGGAGAGACTGAAGAGGCTTTGTATCTAGTACTTTAAGCAATGAGTGTTTAGTTGAATCAGGGTTCCACCTCACAGTTTTGTATATCACAGAGCGAGAAAATTCTCCTAGATTCCAACAACAGGTCAACTACCACTATGAGTTTTTGGTGTTTCCATAGGTAATTGTTCTTTGCTGGTGCCTCCTTATGTATTTTAGTGTAAAATTAAGAAAGACAGAGGGAGTGCATCAGAACCTATAGCCTACTCTGCATACTCACTCTTGAAAGCAAAACTGTCAATGCTCAGAGATGACTCCTGATCCAACTAGATTAATCCTAGTCCTAAAACTGGTCTTGGGGAAGAGAAAAGCATCAGGGCCACCTGCCAGCCTCCTCCTTTCTCATTACGCTCACTAACCACATGACATTAGTTACATGGCCTTGTCACAAGGCCACAAATGCCCCTGATTCGTGGTCTTCACACTCTAAAGAACTTTAAACGTTTGGCAGACATTGATAAACAGAGCACCCTGCTCTGTTTTCCTCATCAGATGAATACCAAAACCCTTGTCAAGGTGACAGAGCTATTAACTGTCTATTCACACAGCAATCAGAAATTGGAGCATCAATCAGTAATCATAAAGTCAGGGGCATTTTCTCACAAAGTCAGGAATTCAGAGGGCTTTCATAAGCTAATCAGCAGGCATCAAATAGACAATCAATCTAATTAGCTGCTCACATTCGGATGGCAATCAAAGCAGCACAGGGCGCTTCATTAGTAATGATATTGAAAATTGTGATCTGTGCAGTATTCAGCTAGGAAATGAGTATCCTTTTTTTGTAAATGGGTAAGGAGGATACAGCTAGCTGTGTGTACCATGTGCCAATTCAAAGATGCAGGCACCTGAAAGCAAACTAATGCCTACTTTTACTGTTCTGTTAGCCTAAATGTAAAGGAGGTGGGTAGGGTCACTTACCAAAAGTCTGACAATAGTGAATAAGTAAAGTGGGTGACATGACCCACCTCAGAGGAAAATCAAGACAGAGGGGAGTGAAGAGGATGTCAATACTCACAGAAATTTACTGTTTTTCTGTTTTTTTTTTTAATAGAAGTGCCATTGTTTAGCTCTAAGTTCAACCCCTGTTTATCTTCAAAACCCACAATGTTTCTACCATGTATGCCTTCTCTGAATAAAACCGGACCAAAGCACTCCATGGTGGGGACCTTGAGAATCACCGTTCTTCAAGGTAAGAGCACTCCTCTCCTTCTACCGTAAGCATCAGCCAGAGTGCCATTGGCCACATTGGTGGTAAAGGCCTTCTGAGATAGAGGCTGTGTCCTTTTTCCAACCCAGGATGATAACTGTATATTACATATTTTTTCAGGCATTTTGAAGGTAATTAAAGAGACCAGCTCATCTTATCTTTGGATAACACTGACACACATGCACACAAAAACCCAAATTTTAGAAAACAGAATGTTGTTCATGGCTAACTGTTGCATTACAAATCTGCATATTTTAGAATTTGAGAATTGAACAGAGGGAGGAACACTGATACATCACATGCCAGAAAAGCCTTCTGGAAAAAAGCTAGAGGCCAGGAGCTGGTTGCCTTCAAACTGGTATATTTCTAAATTGCCTGTGTTTCAAAAGAATGGATAGCCATTTTTAGTGAAGCTTAGAATATACTTAAGAAAGCTGGTATAACATGGTCACATAATAGAAGTTAAAAAAAAAAAAAAAACTCCCATATATTTGCTCAGTATAGCACACTTTCAGTCTCAATAAATCTCCTTGGTAAACATATGTTCATGAGTGAGTAATAGTAACAATATTCAGACACCAAGCATGGGCCCCGCCAAACCCTAAGTAAGTTCCTTACAAGGGAAGTCTCCTGTCCAGTCACTTCCTCTCAAGAGCCCCTGGCCCTGTTCCACCTCTTCTGGTGGCCTATCTTCTTCTAACCTCATCCACACTTCCAATTCCTATCTTTGAACTTGTGCCTTCTAACCCCAACCTACAATGCTTTCTTACACATATTTATTTACATTTTTGAATCCCTCTATTAGATTGAAAATCTCCTTACAGCAAATAAGGCTTTTGATTCAACTTTATAACCCCATTCACTAATATGTGTCTGATGAATAAATCAATGTTTTTTTTTTTTCAAATTAGTTTTGGTTTCTGTGAAAATTTGAGTTCTGTGAAAGGAAAGTCATTACAGGGATTTAGCAAAAACACCTAGTGCCCAGAAGGCTGTGTGAGATATGAAAGCTCACGTCTCCATCTCCGAGGAGTTTCTGTGCCTACATGTGATAGATCACTCATGGAGTCACACTGCAGGAAGTTTAATATGAGGGCTGGAGAGAACAAGCATTCAAAGGATGAAAAATCTGGTTTATGATCAAAAAAAAAACTCCTAAGGGGTGTTCAAGGGGCTTGTTATAAAGAAAGAAAAGTTTAAAAGGCAGGGAAATAAATGAGGACATAGTATCTTAAGGGAGAGAGCAGAAACAGGTCTTTCTTTATACAAAAGGAGAATACCAGAGTCTTAGAAAATGCATAGTAATTCCATTGAAGATATTTAAGCTTCTACATTCCAAGATAAAATTTTTCAGATGAAAAGTGCCATAAAGGAACTAGGAAATAAAATCCCTGTGAGCAAAGTAATCTGTGAGTTTCATTTGTTTCCCCCCACCCTTTTTGATGTCTTGCGGCACAGAGCACTTGATTATACAAAGTCTGGGCTCTGCTGCACCTGACAATGGAAAGAAGCAGTAGGAGTCTGGAGCCGGTGGGCACCGCAGCTGCAAACCCCAGGGGGCACCCCCACTGGTAGGCACTGACGGAGGTGCTGCAGGGTCTGTGTCTGGCTTGTGCTTGGATGCTTGTCATTACAGTGCAGCCTGAGATGAGTGACAGTTCACTGCTGCTCTGTGGAGGAAAACCTGGATGCTCTGCAGAGAATGCTGACGAGCAACTTCCCTGGAACACATGGAAGGGCTATTGCAAGAGATTTTCTGTCTGGGGTGCATGTTAGTTTGCTCGGGCCGCCGTGACAAAATATCACAGACTGGGTGCCTTAAACAACAGAAACTTGTTCTTTCACAGTTCTGGAAGCTAGAAATCCATGATCAATATATTGGAAGGGTTGGTGTTTCCAAAGCCTTTCTTCTTGACTTGCAGATGGCTGAATTCTCTCTGTGTCCTCAGATAGCTTTTTCCCTGTGCACACGTGTCTCTGTGTCCAAATCTCTGCTTGTAAGGACACCGGTTTTATTAGATTATTGACTGTATTTTAACTTAAGTTTAAAGGTCCTCTTTAAAGGTCCTATCTTCAATACAGTAACATTCTGAGGTACTAGAGGTTAAGAACTCAACACTGAATTTTGGGAGATCACAATTCAACCTATAACAGGGAAGAGTAGCTACCCCTCAACTGCCATCTGCAAAATGTATTCAGAAAGTCCCTTCTGTATTCTTCTCGGAGTACCTTCTTTCAATGATCCAATAATCGAAAACAAAGGCTAATATTTTTAGACAGCTTACTATTGCCAGGAATGACTGCAAGCACCCTGAATGAGTTATTTCATAATTACAATAATCTTTTGAAGGGTGTATGGTTATTGGTCTCATTTTACTTGGGGGGTTCCAAAGTAGTTTTTTTTAATGTTGCCCACTTTTTTAAAAAGGTTTTGAAGTATAATTAATATAAACTGGTCCATGGTTAGAGTATATAATTTGATAATTTTTGTAATATGTTCACACCTGTGAATTCATTATGCAGTGAAAAATTTCTTCCAGCCCTTTGTAATCCTCCCCCACTGCCTCTTCCCACAATCCAGACACCTCATCTCTAGGAAACCAGGGTTCACTTTCTATCACTATAGTGTTGTTTGCATTTCACAGCATTTTATAAGGATGGAATTTACAGTATGTACTCTTTTCTATCTGACTTCTTTCTCTCAACATAATTGCTTATAGAGTCATCCATATTGTTGGGTATATCAATAGTGTATTCCTTTTATTGCTGAATCATTACAACCAGAATCACCATCTTCCTAATATAATACAACAGATTGGCCATGCTCTTGTTTTAATGTTGAGAAACCATTCTTTATTGTGTTTGGAATCTCTTCTATGTTATCTTCAAGTTTTATCTCATTGTTCCTTAGAAATTCTAAACAGCTAATCTTATTTCCAATAATATCACCACAAATCAAAAAGTGTTAGATCTACACCTATTAGTAAACATAGTAACCAGGAACCAAGAGTACTTATAATATTACTGGGAAAAAGTGTGCTTTCAGTTTTCAAATACCATGCATGAGCTACGGAGTTAAAGGATTTGGTGTAGGGTTTTTATATCTGTATGTTCTTATTAATGACATAAAATCCTCTTCCTCTTCCCCGACTCTGTTTAAAATCACTGTATTTTTCTTTTTCTGTCTGCAGTGTAATTTAACCTCCTACTTGAATACAGAACATAATTCAATTGAGAGATGTGTTTATACCACATGAAACACAATAAAGCATGATGAAGTATTTCTTAAATCGTTAGCAAATGAATGGCTGCAATATTCCCAGGGTGCTCTCTACTCTCCTGCAAACTCAAAGCAACTGTGGCTACTTATTAATATATGGATCCCCAATGCCTTTTTGAGACATTTAAAAGCTGGTTGATGTGAGAGGGATCTAATGGAAAATTCACAGAGAAAGATGGAATGGAAGATGTGTCCTGAGACTGGGAGAGAATTTTCTGATGGAGAATAACAGAGGCACAAACTGTTATCTAATGCCATGATACAAGCTAGATAGCAGCCAGATAAAATGAGAAGAAATGACCCAGGAACCTCAGAGAGAGTCAGTGTCATGGCCAAAGTCAGGGCCAAGATAATACCCAAGTCTCCTGACTCTTAAGTCTATGCTGCATGGAGAGTGGGACCAATAGAAAAATCAACTGAAGCTGGGCATCTGCTCTCTTGATTGAGCTACAATTAGGAACCAACCAGTCTTAGTTCCTTGTTATAAGAAACTATTGTTCTGCCACATTAGCTCTCTCAGTACATCAAGTATTGTTTTTCCCTTAGAAACTGGTTTTTTAAATCAAAATACATTTTTCTGTTATTTCATTTTTCAATGCAAAGTTATTCATATTACTAATAATGGTAAAATATTGTTTCAAAACTTCCATATAAGTGACTCTTTAATAAATAATCTTAATTGCAGGAAAGGACTGAAAAGACAGTAAGAAACTATAAGGCCAAACTGTAGGAGAAACAGCAACCCTGAGTGGTAACCAAGAATTGCTGCTCTGGCCTCCACTAATCAACTACATGAACACCCTCCCATTTCACTAGCAAATTAAGGGTAAAGATAATTTTATAACCTCATATGGCACAGAAAAAAGTATTTGACAAAATTCAGCATCCATTCATAATAAAACTAAAGTCTTTAAGCAAGCTAGGAAAGGAAGGGCACTTATAAATCTATTAATATTGTTAGTCGCTCAGTCATGTCCGACTCTGTGTGGCACTATGGACTGTACCCCGCCAGGTTCCTCTGTCCATGGGATTCTCCAGGCAAGCATACTGGAGTGGGTTGCCATCCCCTTCTCCAGGGGATCTTCCGAACCCAGGGATTGAACCGTGGTCTCCTGCATTACAGGCAGATTCTTTACCATCTGAGCCACCTGGGAAGCCCTATTACCTGGAAATCTATTAAAAATAATGTCAATACACAAAAAACTTGCAGCAATATCAGAAACAAAACAAGTCTTTACTCTTTCCCACCTTCTATCCATACACAGGACAAGAAGTCAGAAAACAAAAAAGTAGAGGGTAAAAAAGGAAGAAACAAAATTATCATAATTTGCAGATGGTTGGATCTTGTTAAATTTCCTGAGTTTATCAAGTTTTCTACATATGAAATCAATATACAAAAATCATTTTTACTTCAATAAACCAATAATAATTAAAAGTAATTAAAATAGTATATATAGTATTACTAAAAATGTAAAACAGAAAGTAATAATTACCTGACCAATATGCAATATTCCTACAAAGCAAATAATAGAGTTTTAATACTATACCTTAATGAGAGTTAAATAAAGAAGATACATGTTGACAGGCAGGAAGACAGGAAGATTCCATATTTAAAGCTGTCAGTTCTTTCCTAATAAATCAATCTATTAGCAATAATATCATTTAAAATCCAGGAAGTCTGTCCAAGTATATAACTTGACAAGTCAGCTGAACAATTTCTATGAAAACGAAAAGAAACAGCCAAGAGCCACTTAAAGAGGAACAACGTGGGAAGACTTGCTTTCCAGATATCATGTCATATTATAAAGCTTTGATGATGAGAAAAGGCAAAAAGACAAAAGGCAAAGAACAGAGAACCTAGAAGGGGATCTATCCACACATGAACACTTGATTTATACAGGGTGAAACTGCAGAGCTGTAGGGCAGGGACAGATTTTCAATAAGTGTTTCTGAGATAATTGAATAATCTATAAGGAAAATAAAATAAAATTAGAATCTGCTTCATATCATATAGAAGATATTAACTTCAGGTAGACCATAAACCTAAATAAATGGGAAAGGAAAAGCAGTATAATTTCTTGTCAATAGAGAAGAATATCTTTATAAATTTGGGTATAAATTGATTTTGTAAATAAAACAAAAATATATTAACTATAAATAATGACAAGTACCAATATATTAAAATTAAAATGATCTGTTCCTTAAAAGATGCCATAAAAACAAGCCACAGACTATATTTTCCATGCATATAAACAAAGGACTGTTATTCAAAATACATAGAGATTTCCTACAAAGACAAGAAAAATACACAAGTGTTCTAAAAAGACATATTATTAAAGAGGAAAGTTAAATGGCCAATAAAGATATGAAAGTGTGTTCAACCTTACTAATCACTAAAGAAATTAAAACTAAAATGTGGCACCACTTTACAGACAGTAGGTCAGCTAAAATGTAAACTGCCGATAATACCAAGTGTTGGTGATGATGGGAGCAAATGGAACTTGTACACAGCTGATGGGAATGTCAACTGTTTTAACCAGTTTGGAAAACTGACAGTATTTCTATGGTTAAGTCTGCACATCTCCTGAGATCCTGTAATTATATCCCTAAGTATATCACCGACAATCTTACATATATATGTTCCCCAAAAAACATAGACAACAATTTTACAGCAGAATTATGTGCCAGACCAATGACCAGAATACAAAAAGATCATAGGGTTTTCATTAAAAGAACACAAAATATCAATGAAAATGAAAGGATCATAGTTACACATAATCAGCATGGATAAATCTCATAAACATAACATTAAATGAAGGAATAAAGATAGAAAATAGCATGCACAGTATAACTGCATTTATATAAAACCAAAAAACAGACTATATTTTTTAGTAATACATGGTCAAGAAAATGTCATTCTTACTCTAAATGGGGGGGGAGGAGGAATACTGACTGTGAAGGGGCATGAGGGCTTGAGGGGAGCTGATCTTGTTCTATTTCTTGAAGCACATAGTGCTCAAAAGTGAGTATACTCTGTGACTTGTTTATATAATATTAAACAACATTTTCAAGTTTAAGAAATCCTTTTAAATTCCAATCAACAACTACTTTTGACACTTACATATTGAATTTAACAGCCACACAACTTGTTTTGGGCTATCTACTTTGAAAAATCTGAGTCCTCTGATGTTCTGCATGATATGTCTTATAATTCATGTCGGTATGATATTTATTTCTGTGAGTTCTTGGGTGGAACTGCTAATTAAAATTCATGTTTCATTCATTCATGCAATTAAATTCCACCCAATGGGATGCAAGTTTTTGTTTATATTACATGGAACATAGACTCTTTTGATCTGCATTCTCAAGTGGTTTATCTTATTTTTTAGCTCAGGAAATAATCTCTTTCTCAATCTTTTGATTTGTTCCAATTGTTTTGACTTCTTCTTTAGAAGAAATGATCATATTAATCTTAGGTCTGGGATCACGCCTTTCTCTTCTATCTTCTCTCATAGTATTATCCTTTATTTATAAATTTCTACCTAGTAGATCCATCTAATAGGGTCTCTCAAATATATACTGCACATTATTATATCTGTTTCCATAGTATCAGTTCTTTACTGCCTCTGTAGTGAATTTTGTTTCTATTTTCCTTCTAATTTTCTCATAATCATTCCTTACTCTCTCACCTGTTTTTTCTTCAAATCTCCTTTCTCATCATTTTCTGTCCATATGTTAACTCTTGACTGTTTTCAAATATAGGAGCACAAATGCCAGGTTTTGTTGCATTTGATTTAAATATTTTAAGTGATTTCCTTCTGTATCTTCTAATTAACAATCTTTATAAGAACTTCTTTTCAATCTAAGAATGATCTTTCCTTCCTGGCTATGTAGTCCATTGTCATAGACTTCATGCAGCTTTTCTTCTGTGCCCTCCTTGGGTAAGGAACTATCTTCCTAGGTTTAACATTCCCTAAAAATCATGATATGTGAAATTTCCCTCACTACTGAACTGCTAGATATACAATTATATGAAAGTCTTATGTAAACATCTCAAGATTTTTCTTAATCCCACTGGTTTGGTATATTTATCAACATGTTGTTATGCTATATGTTGATTCTATATGTAGTAAACTGAACTTCCCATGATGCACTGCCATCAATGTTTTCCTAACTCAATCCTGTAAATAGCACTTTTCTTGAAGATTCATGACTCCCAAAATACAACATACTTTCCCTTCTTCACATACTTCATATTATACAGTTGTATTTTAAAAATTTCAGTGTTTTACTAGATGTTAAAAGTGAACAATACAGGTGTGGGTTGGAGATAAAGTTGGGATATAAAGAGAAAGTGGGAAGTAAGAAATAGTTTCTTACCTATCTCAACATACACTATACACGCACACAGCTATCATGCAGTGGAGAGAGATTTCCAGTCAGTAAAGAGCTTGTGCTTCTAATCAGGAGGACAGAGAATACCAGAAGGAGGGAGGGAATCAGAATGGGCAGATTTCTCATGAGCCTAGACAATGGACCATCGATTACACTTTTCAATCCAGTTCAATCAATCTAATGGTAGAAATTCCTTCTAGACTTGGCAATAGACTTACTGTCAATCTTTATTTATCTTGTTGTGAGTTAGTAGCAATTCAAATAGAAACCAGAAGTCTCTTGCCTTAAATATTGTTTTTTGGGTTTTTAAAAAAATATTTATTTATTTGGCTGTGCCAGGTCTTAATTGTGGCACATGGGATCTTTAGTTGCAGCATGTGAACTCTTAACCGTGGCATGTTAGGATCGAGTTAATATGTGGGATCTAGTTCCCTGACCAGGGGTTGAACCCCGGCCCTCTGTATGGAGAGCACAGAGTCTTAGTCACTGGACCACCAGGGAAGTACCTTAAATATTGCTTTTATTTTTTTAAGAAAACATTCATCTTCTTTAAAAATGTCAATTGAATTTATAGATTATGACATTCTAGGAACATGGTGGATTCAGTCAACAAAGCAAGAGTCCTGCTTGCAGGAAAATGAAGGTCTGATTATATACATTGTAATAACATAACATACACTTGAACTCAAAGGAAAGAAAGGGGAATTTCTAAGTATCATATAAAAGAGGAAACTTAAAGAAAGCATAGTCATCAAGAAATCAAAACAACAGTGCCCAACCGCATGGTATAATAGACTACTGGATTTAGGAGTTATAGGGCTGGGCAGCACAGCTCATAATGGACTGCTGGACGTAGGAGTTACAGGGCTGAGCTTTAGAGCCCACATAAAGAGAGGATAGGTGGTATTTCACACATGTGAAGTAGGATGTTAAATCTAAGAAACCTCAGTGATAATGAAAGTAGAAGTACACCCACTAGCCTAGACACCAAAGAGAGAAAATGTGTCTTGGGAACAGTGTGTGAAAATATAAAGGATGGAAAAGACACACAAGCCAAGCAATAATTTTACAATATCATAATTAAAAGGTTGATTTTTGTTAAGCAACATAACCTGTGTTGGGTAAAGTTGTAAAGCTTACATTTTTTTTCTATCAATATGAAATTCATAGCTCAGAGTGATAAGTGAATCAAAAAATTGGTGTAGCCCTATAAAATCCCTGCATAACCTGGAAGTTAAAACAAAAATAAATAAACATAAAAACCCTTAATGGCAATATGTCTATAACCAACAAGGGTTTGTGGGACCAGATACCCTGAGAATAAAACAATGCATACGAACAGAAGAGTATAGCTAAACACACACACACACACACACACACAAGGAAATGATCACAAGGGAAATAGTGATAAACAGATATACTCAATCCCAAAGAATTATAGAGAGTAGAAAAACTAGACTCTAAAATAATATGATCAAAGTAAACACAGAGACTAAAAGAAAAAAGGTATAAGGGAAAACTGTGTCTTATAGGACATTATGGAAAAGAACTAGCAGCTTTGAAAGTAAAGGTTAAATATTACGTCTAGGAATTAAACACACAAACATATACACAATGTTTTTTCAAATAAATTAAATATTCAGTAAGTAAGCAGAGCTGAAAACTGAATTAGGGAGCTAGAAGTTCCCCACACTGATTAAAATATGGAAAGTATTAAGTAAAGCTTCAGAAATACAGATAATAGGAGACATCCAATTTATACCTAATGAATGCTCTACCAGGAGGTTAGACTGAACATTGAAAAGTCAGTATTTATTAATAATATCCTAGGATTTTACAGAATTGCTAAAAGGTGGAAATCCACTGTACCCCAGCACAGCATACTTTTTAAAAAACCACACATGTGGATTTTTAGACACACAGCCACAAAATTGCAAAACCCCAAAGACAAGAAGAGAATCTTAGGAACAACCAAAGAAGAAAGGCAGACTATTTACAAAGAATTAACAATTAGATCTTTAATTAGCCAAAACAGAGATAAAAAGAAAATGAATTCATATTATCAAAATATGGGAAACTGATTAATAATAACAAATAATTATATTCCTGGATTATCATTCAAGAGAGAACATTAGAAGGAATTCCTTGATGGTCCAGTGGTTAGGACTCTGCGCTGTTAGTGCTGAGGGCCCAGGTTCAATGCCTGATCAGGAACTAAGACCCTGCAAGCTGTGCAGAGCAGCCAGAAAAGAAATAGAGAACAGAAGAGACATTTCAGACAGACTTACCAATTCACAGAACCTTACAGAAAGAAACAATAGAGGATGTACTTGAGTAAGAATGAAGTTTAAGTCAGAAGGAAGAGTTTGATATATACATCCCTCTGTATTTTCTTTTCCATTCACATACTAACATATCTACTGGCATCAAATAATATATGCAGAGTATTTAATACATAATAAGTATTCAACTAATGTGAGCTTTTAGGAGAAATATTTTTGAATTGTGTTTCTTAATCTTTAACTTCAGGACATATAAAAACACACAAGGGTTGCATATTGATCTTGGTGCTGGCCATATGGTTAGTCTCTTATTATTTCTAATAATTTACCTGAATGATCCTGATAAACTTTTCTGAGTATGAAATGATATAACTTGAAAATTAAACTGTTTTGGTTACTAAAAGATGGAGTTGTCTAGGATGATTTCAAGATTTCTGAATTGATTCAATAAATAGCAACTATGTCAAAGGTGGAAATGAAAGGGTAATTCTGAAAGGAGCTGACATTAAGGACACTTTTGCAAAATATTTCTTCTCTGTGTTTTAGTTTCCTCTTCTGAAATAGGGATATAATAATTTTGTCTACACAAGTATTTGCGTTCTTTCTAGCCCTTTCATTGTCATCAGAGTACCTAAGATTTACATCTGTTGAGCATCACAAGTAGAACACCAGTTCCTTAACAGATTGTTTGAGGAGTGTCATCTCAGAAGGACTCTGTATTTCAAGTGTCAACTATGAGACCCATGGCTTGAGTTCAGATTTAACCAGCACTTCTTAGAAATAGGTTAAAGCTCTCCTCATTTGTTTACTATGCTCCTTTGCAGGATGTGCCTATAATCGCTATTAGCAAGCAACCCACAGTTAGCAAGCAACACAGTTAGCCCTACATCAAAGATAGCAAAATATCCTCAAGATAAGACCATTAGAATAGATCCTAAGAAGTCAACGTCATTTCTACCAGACTAACATTTCACCCTACACTTGTTTTATTTCAAACATGCAGCTTGACACATACAGATGGGCAGGTATAGCTGACCCAGCCCATTTCTCTTTCTTTTTCTTCTAGGTCAACTCCCAATTCATGCCCTGTAGGATAGAAGGCTGGGAACTGGTATAAAGTTCCAAAAGTATTCTACATTTCTTTATGAATTGAGATATTTGTAGTTAATTAGTCACTCAGTCACGTCTGACTCTTTGCGACCCCAAGGACTATAGCCCACCAGGCTCCTCTGTCCATGGGGTTTTCCAAACAAGAATACTGGAATGAACTGCCATTCCCTTCTCCAGGGAATCCTCCTGACCCAGGGATCGAACCCACATCTCCTGCTTGGCAGGCAGATTCTTTATTACTGGCCACCTGGGAAGCCTGAATTGAGATCTACAGGACGGCTAAATAAGGTCAGTTAACTGCTCCTCACATCCACAGTGGTCCCAGGCCCCACATTTCCTTGCATAAAATCCTGAGGCCTAAACATAGTGATCTCCACTGTTTCCCTCACACTTCTGGCTGTCTTCATGGCCAGACCTTTTCAGAAAACATAACTGTTAGGCCAGGTATGAGCACCATAGAGACGCAATTTCTCCCACCTGTTTCCTACAGGATGAGAGCCGCAGCACAGGAGCCAGTCTCTGGGCCTTTTCTATTTTGCAGCAGGAGGCTATGTGAGGTTTCTGGCCTGTGTTTTCCATTTTAGTGGTTTTAGCCACAGCAACCAAAAAGAGAAAAGGCTTGGGGAAAGTAGGTGACCTAACTGAAATATTTAACTCTCTGTGATAGAGACACTTCCAAACCGTCACCTGGGACACCTGTCCGAGAGGAAGCTATGGGAAAAGAAGCGACCGACTAGTCAGCCTCTGTCATGAAGGTGCTCCCTCCTGGATTCCCCCTCCCCAAACTTCTCACCCGGGTTTTTAGACATCTTCTATCACTGTCTTTTATTATCTGAATTTCCTATAGACCCTGAAGCTGGTACTAATATCAGTTCAGTTCAGCTCAGTCACTCAGTCGTATCCAACTCTTTGCAAACCCATGAACTGCAGCACGTCAGCCCTCCCTGTCCATCACCAACTCCCGGAGTTTACTCAAACTCATGTCCATTGAGTCAGTGATGTCATCCAACCATCTCATCCTCTGTCGTCCCCTTCTGCTCCTGCCTTCAATCTTTCCCAACATCAGGGTCTTTTCCAATGAGTCAGTTCTTTGCATCAGGTGGCCAAAACACTGGAGTTTCAGCTTCAGCATCAATCATTCCAATGAATAGTCAGGACTGATCTCCTTTAGGATGGACTGGTTGGATCTCCTTGCTATCCAAGGGACTCTCAAGAGTCTTCTCCAACACCACAGTTCAAAACCATCAATTCTTTGGCGCTCAGCTTTCTTTGTAGTCCAACTCTCACATCCATACATGACTACTGGAAAAACCATAGCCTTGACCAGATGGACCTTTGTTGGCAAAATAATGTCTCTGCTTTTTATTATGCTTTCTAGGTTGGTCATAGCTTTTCTTCCAAGGAGTAAGCGTCTTTTAGTTTCATGGCTGCAGTCACCATCTGCAGTGATTTTGGAGCCCCCTCAAAAAATAAAGTCTGTCACTGTTTCCACTGTTTCCCCATCTCTTTGACATGAGTGATGGGACCAGATGCCATGATCTTAGTTTTCTGAATGTTGAGTTTTAAGCCAGTTTTTTCATTCTCCTCTTTCACTTTCATCAAGAGGCTCTTTAGTTCTTCTTCACTTTCTGCCATAAGGGTGGTATAATCTGCATATCTGAGATTATTGATATTTCTCCCGGCAATCTTGATTCCAGCTTGTGCTTCATCCAGCCTAGCATTTCTCATGATGTACTCTGCATATAAATTAAACAAGCAGGGTGACCATATACAGCCTTGATGTACTCCTTTCCCTGTTTGGAGCCAGTTGTTGTTTCATGTCCAGTTCTAACTGTTGGTTTCTGACCTGCATACAGATTCCTCAAGATTATACAGTGGAAGTGAGAAACAGATTCAAGGGATTAGATCTGATAGACAGAGTGCCTGATGAGCTATGGATGGGGGTTCGTGACATTGTACAGGAGACAGGGATCAAGACCATCCCCAAGAAAAAGAAAGGCATACAAGCAAATGGCTGTCTGAGGAGGCCTTACAAATAGCTGTGAAAAGAAGAGAAGCCAAAAGCAAAGGAGAAAAGGAAAGATACCCATTTGAATGTGGAGTTCCAAAGAATAGCAAGGAGACATAAGAAAGCCTTCCTCAGCCATCAGTGCAAAGAAATAGAGGAAAACAATAGAATGGGAAAGACTAGAGATCTCTTCAAGAAAATCAGACATACCAAGGGAACATTTCATGCAAAGTTGGGCACAATAAAGGACAGAAATGGTATGGACCTAACAGAAGCAGAAGATATTAAGAAGAGGTAGCAAAAATACAAAGAAGAACTATACAGAAAAAGATCTTCAGAACCCAGATAATCACGATGGTATGATCACTCACCTAGAGCCAGACATCCTGGAATACAAAGTCAAGTGGGCCTTAGGAAGCATCACAATGAACAAAGCTAGTGGAGGTGACAGAATTCCAGTGGAGCTATTTCAAATCCTAAAAGATGATGCTGTGAAAGTGTTGGACTCAATATGCCAGCAAATTTGGAAAACTCAACAGTGGCCACAGGACTGGAAAAGGTCAGTTTTCATTCCAATCCCTAAGAAAAGCAATGCCAAAGAATGTTCTAATTACTGCACAATTGCATTCATTTCACACGCTAGTAAAGTAATGCTCAAAATTCTCTGAGCCAGGCTTCAACAGTACGTGAACAGTGAACTTCTAGATGTTTAAGAAGGTTTGTAGAAAAGGCAGAGGAACCAGAGATCAAATTGTCAACATCTGTTGGAGTATCGAAAAAGCAAGAGAATTCCAGAAAAACATTTATTTCTGCTTTATTGACTATGCCACAGCCTTTGACTGTGTGGATCACCACAAACTGTGGAAAATTCTTAAAGAGATGGGAATACCACATCAGCTGATTGCCTCTTGAGGAATGCGTATGCAGATCAGGAAGCAATAGTTAGAACTGGATATGGAACAACAGACTGGTTCCAAATGGGAAAAGGAGTACGTCAAGGCTGTATATTGTCACCCTGCTTATTTAACTTATATGATGTTTTACTTCAATACTATTCCAGGTAGGGTGTGGTCAGAACCATCTCAGCTTCCCTTTCTCCACATTGCCAAGTTGGTCTACTCACACTCCCCATTTACCTAACGATTTTCATCTCTGGAGAGTCCCAGGGGCAGAGACACCTGGCGGGGTACAGTCTATGGGGTCGCAACGTGTTGGACGTGACTGAAGCTCCTGGGCATGCATTGCATCTCTGGAAATCCCTTTCACCTCTGCTTTCATTCTCATAACAGGCATGCAAACCAAGTCACATTCTAATCTTAAAGAAGAGGACACTCAAACACAGAAATTTGGGTGGCCCATCCACACATCCTCTTCAAGTTAAATAGTAGGAGCACTAGACTCCCAACACCCTTTTGTTCATTCAGTGATATTTTCACTGTAATATGCTGCCTTTCTGTTTACTGATTGATTTGGCTGACAAACCCCAGATCCTGGAAGAGCGATAAGGACCAAAAAGCAAATTATTGAGACTCATGCATCTGGCCCTGACTAAGCCCAGCAGAGCAGATGCTGATTTGCTGGAGATAGTTAGAGTGTCATTAAGGGAACAAGATTTCACATCTGGAGCCACCAGAGAATCATATATAACCACAGACAATATAATTGTTCATTGTGGGGTACCAGCTATAGGGGCTGACAATGAAAGACAGTGACAGAAGATGTCTAGAAATGCTTCAGGTTGATGTTAACAGATGGGAAACACACAGAAATTCAGAGGTGACACAGGAGAGCAAGAGGACAACAAAATATGCAAAGGAAAAATTATCTTGTGACTAGAGATTCATCTTCCCTGCTCCTTCCCCCAGAGTGCTACCCTCAGGGCCTCCTGTGGGGCTGCAGGAAACAGCAGGAGATGGCCATTGCCCTCAAGGGGGCACTCCCACCAGGCAGCCCACCCGCCACGCATCGTTCTATGCTGGGCACTCAGCCGCACCGTTCTATGCTGGGCACTCAGCCGGGTGAAGCAGAGCCCAAGGACATCGTGAGGGCACTAGGAGTCACAGGATGAAAACATCCAGCCTTGAGGCCTGTTAGCCTGTGTTCTACCCAGCACACCTCACAGTTTAAAATCGTTATTATATCCTGCAAATATGTCGCATAAATACTTCTACAGAAGCGAGTTTGCAGTTGAAAATCATCTTCTCATCTTGCAGCTTTGTGTTAAAATCTTTACTTAGAACAATCATGAACTGAGGTCTCAAAATATCCATCTAAGTATCTTTATCTTCCTCAAGGATGTCTCTACATAGATATTTTGGAGAGGAGGATACCTCTCACCTGTCAACAGCCTGTTTAAACCTCCCTGCTCCTAAATATGTGCTGAATGGCTCAAACATGGCTATGGCAGAGAAGCAAATCTGAAGAACTGTAGAGACTGAAATTGCAGGTAGAATTGGCCCTCTCTAAGAGGTTTACTTCACTTCCTTTGAGAGGTTATTATACCCCAGCTCTTCTCTGCCCCCTAGTGGTCATTTATTCTCTTGCCGTCTTCTCTTGCTCTTAACCCTTGGTTGGCCCTACACGGGTAACCAGCCTGGATAAAGACACATGCTATCCTACAGACCCTGCTGCTAAAATCCCCAGAAGATACAGACTAGCCTCTTTCCAGACCCCAATTTGACATTGCACTGCTTTGAAACTTCTCACCCTTCTAAGTTATCTGTTAAAATGGTAGGTTTTTATAAGGCACCTTGAACAGTGTTGTATAAGGCACTCTGCACACGCTGCCATTGAAGTTAATTATTTGAGTTATCATTAAAAGGGATGCCTCTGAAACAAAAGTCATTTTCATCATCTCTTTTCTCCAGAGTAGCTTATCATCTGTGAGCTACATCTGCTTTAGAACCGGGGCCCTCCTGTAGCCAGTGCCTCCTTCCTGTAGCAAAGTGACTGTGTTTAGCACAGCATCTGATGTGCATTCTTGGCCCATTGAGATTTTTACATACATATGCTGTCCCAGATTTATATAAGAAGCCTGAAACTAGATTTAGTTGGGAATTTTTCTTCTAGACTCTGTTTTCTCTCGTTATTACTGACAGCAAGGTGCACTGTGATTTAGGGGGTTGGATGCCTTCCAAATCTCTTATACCAACCAATTTCTGGGATTTTTTAGGAAGTTATTGTTTCATTTTGTGTCTCTTAATCACTCCTTTCAGTCCCTTTCAGAGGAAACCCTAGGAACCAGGATGCCATGGAGCTGAAGAAGTACAGGGCAGGTTTCCAGTGAAGGATGGGGAATGGTGTGACAGAGCAGGCTTAGGTGCCAGGCGGTGGGGGTGGGAGAGAAATGACCAAGGACACTAAGTGAGGAGGAAAACTCAGGTAACCAAGACGAAATATTGACCTTAAGTCTTTGCATGCACTGAGCCAGTTCTGACACCTAAGTCTTTGATTAGTAGCTTAAAATTCGTTTTCTTCCAGCTTCTCAAGGAGCTTCAGTTCTCAGATTTATGTCTGACACTCAAAAGTGATGCTGCTTCCAGAACACATTCTGGTTTATTGGCTACTCTGTGTGACCTCAGACATCGCACTCAACCTTCTCAACTGGATGCTTCATTAAGTGTTGCTGAGACCACTTGCATCAGATCGCTGCTAAAATACAGATGTCTGGGCCCTGCCACAGACCTGCTAAACCAGAATCTTCAAAGGCAGCGCTCAAGGAATCTGCATTTGTTTTAAAACTCCCTAGGTAATTCTTAGAAACAATGAAACTGGCAAAAGGCCTGCCTAGCTTATAAGGACACTGCCACTAACGGCATCCAAATGATTTCAAAGCACAGGTTTCAACTGAGACATCAGAGGAAGCACCATTTTGCCATTTCACTAAAAGCCCTTCTTCCCAGGTGAACTTTGTCAGAACAACCTTGAAATGCCGACATGAAAAACGAAAATGCCATTAGGCCCCATTTAGTAGCTGCACAGTTCCTGGGTAGTTTTATAGGTTTTTTTCAAGCCATTGGGTACAAATTATATTTTCTACTGTGTCAGCATTTTTCTAATTCAAGTTTCTACTAGTAATCTGTTTTGCTGTGAATACTGGGTAAACTTCATGCCCAGCAGCTAAAATTTTTGGATGCAACAACTCATTTACTGAATTCTCATATATTCATCAAGGAATGAAAGCATGATTTTGTAGAATTGAATTTTAGAGCTCTCATGCAACTGAAAATTATATGGACCAATTTCCTCATTTTAAATTAGAAACATTAACATGACTTTTCCCTTCCCTATCTCAGTCCCCAACTCATCACAGCTTGCCTAATTCTAAATATCCTTCAGCACCAATGCTACATTCTTAGTCTTGCTAGATCTGCTCTTTCCCTCTCCTGTGCTGCCTCAGCACTTTATCTCAACCTCTTTAAAGCATATAGCATGTCAGTCTGATACTAGTTTGGTCTGTTGATGCCTCCATAAAGGGTGTAGAACCATGCATGGCAAGACTAAATATATATATATATATATACATATATATATATACATACACACACATATATATATATATTTTTATAGTGAATCCTTGAAAACAGAAGCCATATCTTATTCATCCCTACAACTTATAGGCAGTTCAGGGTCCTCAGTAAGTGTTTGACAAGTTTGAGTTGGAAAAACTTAGCACAGGGCATGCTAGGAGGTAACAGAAGAAATGGTATTCTTATTACTACTATCAATTACAAACATGTATTTAGTCTTGCCATGCATGGTTCTACACCCTTTATGGAGGCATCAACAGACCAAACAACTTAGCCTCAATTATATTATTGGAAAGGGAAACAGCCATGATCTGAGCAGGGAAGTCTAAATCCAGAGATTCTTCTCTTGTTACCGTGCTGCTTATATTGGCAGAGGAAGGTTCTCCTTCCACAGCCATCTTCTCATGCTGTACACGCAATCATGGTGAAAGATAGGAAACTTGAGACCCCAAAGGCTCAGTGGCCTGGGAATCACAATCTGTTACAGGTTAGAGCACCTGAACTTCACAATGTGGCCACAGAATCGTGCCATGTCAAAACCAGGACCAGAATGGATGTAGTTTTAGCATCTTTATAGACTTCTCATGACATGAGCATATGAAGTTTGAGATATATGAAATCAGCCCATCAACACACGCTAAAGGTATAAAGAGTACAAAAGCACTCACTCTGATACCACTCCAGCAACTAATCTGGAAGAAAAAGGATATGAGAGGACCATAGGGGAATGCCAAAGTCTTTCTGGGGAAACGACAAAGCAAATGTGTATTGGGAGGACAGGCTACCAATGCAAAGGCAGGCATGTGTTCACATCTACATAAACCACTGGAGGTCCATGATTTCATCCCAGAACTGTTAGCTACTTTCCAGTAAGGATCACAGTTGTATTTATTAGGTTTTCAGATCTCAGTGGCCTCTTCCCTATCTCTGCCTGAGTTGTTATCCAATTTTATTGCTTCTTGTTCTCCAATATATCAAATCCATCTCACCACCAAGTAAATGGTGGTTGGTAAATTAATCCGATTGATCAGAAAGCTGTGTTCACCTGCTTTCTCTGTGACCCTCTAAGATGCTAAATCATATTTACATCCACCTGCCGGCTTCCAGTACCCTCACCAGACAGATGCCATCATTTCAGGTTTCCTGACTCCAAGTCAACCCACAGCATTCCACCCAGTGCAGTAAATGTCAGCACCGTTCTTATCCAGTCCTTAGAGCAACACATACGTGATCCCATAAATGCAACAGGCATCATTATCTAAACTCTCTCTTTTTCATACTCCCTATTGTAGACCATGACAATATTGATGATGTTAACAACAGTATATGCTGACTATCGGACTATGTATCTGTCTTTCCCACTACAGTGTGAGGCCCTAGAAATCAGGAACAATATATTGTTTTTCAAACTGGTCTTCCCCACAGAATGTCAAACACAGTACCTTGCTTATAGAACATATTTAATAAATGCATGCCTAATTTAACTGAACAGACAATATAGAATAAAGAAGCTTGATGTGAATACTCGTATCTACATCAGTACAACCTCGAGCAGCCTTATGGTTTTTAAAGGGTTTTACTATAGATTTTTGTTTTAAAGCCTACGGTCCTTCACTGCTCCTTATTCCCATGCCATTTGTGATGTCCTATAATGTGATCAATAACCTCAGATATTCAGATGACACTACCCTTATGGCAGAAAGCGAAGAAGAACTAAAGAACCTCTTGATGAAAGTGAAAAGGTTGGCTTAAGGCTCAACATTCGGAAAACAAAGATCATGGCTTCTGGTCCCATCACGTCATGGCAAACAAATGGGGAAACAGTGACAGACTTTATTTTTTTGGGCTCCAAAATCACTGCAGATGGTGACTGCAGCCATGAAATTAAAAGATGCTTGCTCCTTGGGAAAAAAAAAAAGCTATGACCAACCTAGACAACATATTAAAAAGCAGAGACACTGTTATGTCAACAGAAGTCCATCTAGTCAAAGATATGGTTTTTCCAGCAGTCATGTACAGATGTGAGATTTGGACCATAAAGAAAGCTGAGCACTGAAGAATTGACACTTTTAAATTGTGGTGTTAGAGAAGACTCTTGAGAGTCCCTTGGACTGCAAGGATATCCAATCCAGTCCATCCTAAAGGAAATCAATCCTGGATATTCATAGGAAAGACTGATGCTGAAGCTGAAACTCCAATACTTTGGCCACCTGATGCAAAGAAATGACTCCTTGGAAAAGACCCTAATGCTGGGAAACATTGAAGACAGCAGGTGAAGGGGAAGACAGAGGATGAGATGGTTGGATGGCATCACTGACTCGATGGACATAAGTTTGAGCACGCTCTGGGTGTTGGTGATGGACAGGAAGGCCTGGTGTGCTGCAGTCCATGGGGTCGCAAAGAGTCGGACACTACTGAGTGACTGAACTGAACTGATAATGTGATGTTGCAGTTTCTTTCATCAAGAAAGGGAGTGTATTTCCCCTCTGCTTGATTCTGGGCTAGCTTTGTATTATAATTGCCTTAACAACAGAATTTAGTGGAAATGATGGTGTGCTAGTTCTGAACTAGCTCTCCTAAGGCCTTGTCTGCTCTGCTTGCTTTTTTGGAACCCTGGAAGCACCAGGAGGACAAGCCCGCCTTAGGCTGCCGTAGGACTGGAGACATGTGTCCTAGTCATCCTGCCGCACCTGCCAACAGCCAACCAGCTTCAGAAATATTGCTGCCTGGCTGACCTGAAGCTGACCTGGAGCATCTGAGAGGGCCAGGATGAAGCAGAGCTGACCAGCTCAATCCACT
This sequence comes from Cervus elaphus, assembly GCF_910594005.1. Classification (NCBI taxonomy): domain Eukaryota; kingdom Metazoa; phylum Chordata; class Mammalia; order Artiodactyla; family Cervidae; genus Cervus; species Cervus elaphus. The sequence continues at coordinate 28,645,794 of NC_057825.1, read as the reverse complement.
GGAATTATAAACTAAGTAAATGGCTGCTACTTAAAGCCACTAAATTTGGAGTGAGCTGTTACACACTAGTGAGATAACTGATACAAGTTCTAAGTGTCGATATCCAGTGATGTCAACAGTAAACAAGAAACTACAGCTGAGTCCTCAGAGGCCCAGACTGCAGACTGGACCTTACCCTGGCTCTTTCTCAGCTCTGGTGTGGGGTGTCAGACAAATTACCCACATTCCTCCCCACTTTGGCTTCTGCTGCTGCTCTCCAGGTTTGCTCAAACTTGAGAGTTTTAATCTCATGTTAATAAATATGTGTCTGTTCAGGCAATTTGTTTGGGTATAATTATGCCAGTCTCCTAGGAAATTACTGCCACCTAAGTTATTACAGATTCACCTTGGAGACACTGCATCTGGCTGCTTCTTGTTCAGTCAAGTGCTCCCTTGCCAGAGACCAACACATAATGCTCTCAAGCTCTCTGTTTAAAATCCTCTGCCTTTTTGGCATGACTCTTGCCAGCAACACCCAGCGTAAGCGCAGCTCTGGAGAATCAAAAGACGCTGATATGCCCAGAGGCACACCGCAGGAAGAGGCTCTCAAACTTAAAAAGACAATACTTGCTTGAACTCCAGTTTCTATTTTTCTTTTCTTCTTGTTGTCTTGAGAAAATGAGGCTATGTTTGCTTCTGTGGACTGGCTTGCCTCGTAGAAGGACTGACAGAATGTTCAATGTCCAAAAATTAGACATCTTGAATCCCCAGGGATTTTGTGGAATTCCTTCACTGGAAACTCTATTCCTATTGGGGCTTTTGAAGAGTAGTAATCTGTGACCATAATAAAGTGGATAACTCACAAACGAAGACCTTTGTGCCTTCAAGCGGTGGCATACCAAGGCCAGAGTATTGGTAGATAGCCACTCTAGATGCAAGCAATAAAAGGGAATATTTCAGGTAGAGAATTTAAAAACAATAAAAAAGTGAATGAAAAGTCAGTGTATTTTTGCTACTATCACAAGCTAGCACTTCTAAACAATGTGAGTGTTAAGATACTGGTTTCCAGTGGGAGTCCATCAATCCAATGATGCACCCCACCTCTCAATGTGTTCTTCTCTTCAAAGAAGCCCTTAAAGGAGGCTGCAGACCTAGTCTTATGATTTGGCAAAATTAGACCATTTCAGGAACCTCCCTACATGAGCTGTCTTAGTCATTCTTCTCAATTAACAGCCTCAATAGGAAGAAATATGTGTTCTTTGAAGTTGGAAACAACTGAAGCCAGACTATTCTTAGCTACCCCAGCATGTAGCCAGCAGGCATTATGATGGTTCTTGGCTCTCCCAAGAGTAAAGAAACAAAGATGGGGAAATTAACCACCCAAAGTTCCATATCCCAAACCCAAAACTATATGTGTAATGACACAAGGAATGCCAGCAGAGAGACAGAAAATTCAAAAAGACAAAAGGAATTAAACAAGTAAACCGGATATGAAAATGTGCTTCCCTGGTAGCTCAGATGGTAAAGAATCCACCTACAGTGTGGGAGACCTGGGTTCGATCCTTGGGTTGGGAAGATCCCCTGCAGGAGGGCATGGTAACACATTCCAATATTCTTCCCTGGAGAACCCCCACAGACAGAGGAGCCTGGAAGGCTACAGTCTGTGGGGTCACAAAGAGTCAGACACAACTGAGCAACCATGAACACACAGGATATGAAAAAATATACAAGATTAGAAATTAAGAATCCATTTGATGATATTAACAGTAAAATGATGCAATAGAACTAAAATACAAAGACTAGGGGGAAAAATTGAACAGAGTATCACAGGTCTGTAGACAATATCAAATAGCCTAACACATGTATAATTCAAGCTCTTGAAGGAGAGAGAGCATAGATCAGCAGAAATAAATGAAGACAGACAGGCTAAAATTTTTCAAAAATTGTGGAATAATTTCAAGCCATAGATTAAAGAAGCTCATTGAAACTTAAGCAGGATAAATGAAAAGAAAGTCATAACAATGCATACCATAGTCACACTTCTAAAAACCAAAGATAAGGAAAAATTATTAAAAGCAGACAGTAAAAAAAAAAAAAGATTATATACAAAGGAAACCTGGTATTAAAACAAACAACTAACTTGTCATCAAAAACAATGGAGGCCAGAAGTAAAGAAAAAAACATCTGTAAGAGGTTGAAAGAAAAATACCCTGTCAATCTAGAATCTTATACTTAAATAAAGAAGGCAAAATAATGACATTCTAAACAGAAAAAAAAAATGACATAATTTTCAATCTGATTTCAAAAGGTCTGTACTATTAGAATTAGTAAGAGAATTTGTTTCAGGCTGAAGGAAAATGATAATGGGTGGAAATATACATGAGCAAAAAGCATGATAAAGCTTGAACAAGATTTGTATATTAAATAAAAACATCATATCTCTTTTTTTTTTCAGTTGGCATTGTACTGCAGCTGTGTAAGACTGACAATTGAGAAACTGGAATGTATTATTTTTATAGGTTTTGGTTTTCCCAGTGGTCATGTATGGATGTGAGAGTTGGACTATAAAGAAAGCTGAGCACCGAATAATTGATGCTTTTAAATTGTGGTGTTGGAGAAGACTCTTGAGAGTCCCTTGGGCTGCAAGGAGATCCAACCAGTCCATCCTAAAGGAGATCAGTCCTGAATATTCATTGGAAGGACTGATGCTAAAACTGAAGCTCCAATACTTTGGCCACCTGATATGAAGAGCTAACTCATTGAAAAAGACCCTGATGCTGGGAAAGATTGAAGGTGGGAGGAGAAGGGGATGACAGAGGATGAGATGGTTGGATGGCATCACTGACATGATGGACATGAGTTTGAGTAAGCTCTGGGAGTTGGCGATGAACAGAGACGGGCTGCAGTCCATGGGGTTGCAGAGTCATACATGACTGAACGAGTGAACTGAACTAATAATTTTTTATAAGTCTGATAAAATTTCGAAGTTAAAAAACAGATTAAGAGAAGGAATAAAGTTGGCACCTTGTTTCAAAACTTACTACAAAACTACTTTCAAAACTTAAAACTATAGTAATCTAACTCTGGCATTGATGTCTTATAGACAGATTATGCCTATAAATGATATAGATCAATTAAATAAAATACAGTCCAGAAAGAGGCACCCACATAAATGTTAGAGTAATTTATGTTCAAGGTATCAAGGTAATTAAACAAGAAAAGGATCATCTTTTCAATAAATGATATCAGAGCAATTGGACAGCTATATTAAAAAAATTAGCTAAATCCTTTATCTCACACCATACATAAAAGTCCATTTGAAATGGCTCATAAAGCTAAATTTAAAAACAAAATCTATGAAACCTTTAGAAGGAAACATAGGAGAGTTTTGCAAACTCAGTAAAAGGAAAAATTATTATATAGGATACCAAAAGTATAAATCTCAAAAGAAAATAATTGACAAACTGGATTTTACCAAAGTAAAAACTATTGCTTTTTTAAAGTTAAGGAAAATTTAAAAGAAAGCCCCAGACAGACTAAAATATTATATGTAAAAATATTAAGTGTATCCAGAAAATTATTTCCATCATATATATATATATATATGACATTGCTATAAATCAGCAATAAAATATAAACAATGTGATAAAAATTTAGGTAAAATACTTGAACATTCCATAAATGAAAGATGCAAAAATGTCCAATAAACACAAGAAGAGGTATTAAACAACATCAACATCAAGGAAATGCAAATTTTAAAAATCACTGTACAAACACTTGTAATGGCTAAAAATATATTTTTTTTAAACACTGAAAATAACAAATATTGGTGAAGTTTTGGAGCAACTGGAGATCTCCTACTAGTGAGAATAAAAAATCATTCACCATCTTTAAAGAACTGTTTGACCCCCATCTGCAAAAGTTAAGCCTACATGGACCCTACGACGAATAACTGTATCTCCAGGTTTTTACCTAGAAGAAATAAAATACATGTCCACAGAAGACTTATAATAGCCTTATTCATAAATAGTCAAAAACTACAACCAGGTCAAAAATTCCTCAGCAAGAATATTGATAAATTCTGGTATATACCTACAATGGAATAGCAACAAAAAGTACAAACTAATACATCAACATGGATGAATTTCAAAAACATTCTGTTGAAAGAGAGAAGTCAACCACAAAATGTACGTGCCTTATATACAGATGAGATCAAAGAACAGGCAACAATAAAATGATGGAAATCAGGACACTGGGAGCTTCTGGATTGGAAAGGAGAAAAAGAGAGTTTTCTGAGGTGAAGATGATATTCTGTATCTTATTTTGGCTACTGGTTATATGGGTATCTACTTTCGCTTTATTGACTAAGCCAAAGCCTTTGACTATGTGGATCACAACAAACTGTGAAAAATTCTTAAAGAGATGGGAATACCAGACCACCTGACTTGCCTCCTGAGGAATCTGTATGCAGGTCAAGAAGCAACAGTTAGAATTGGACATGGAACAACAGACTGGTTCCAAATAGGAAAAGGAGTACGTCAAGGCTCTATATTGTTACCCTCCTTATTTAACTTATATGCAGAGTATATCATGAGAAATGCTGGACTGGAGGAAGCATAAGCTGGAATCAAGAATGCCAGGAGAAATATCAATAACCTCAGATATTCAGATGACACCACCCTTATGGCAGAAAGTGAAGAAGAACTAAAGAGCCTCTTGATGAAAGTTGAAAGAGGAGAGTGAAAAAGTTGGCTTAAAGCTCAACATTCAGAAAACTAAGATCATGGCATCTGGTCCCATCACTTCATGGCAAATAGATGGGAAATTGACAGACTTTATCTTTTTGGGCTCCAAAATCACTGCAGATGGTGACTGCAGCCATGAAATTAAAAGACACTTGCTCCTTGGAAGAAAAGTTATGACCAACCTAGACAGCATATTAAAAAGCAGAGACATTACTTTACCAACAAAGGTCCATTTGGTCAAAGCTATGGTTTTTCCAGTAGTCATGTATGGCTGTGAGAATTGGACTATAAAGAAAACTGAGTGCTAAAGAATTGATGCTTTTGAACTGTGGTGTTGGAGAAGACTCTTGAAAGGCCCTTGGACAGCAAGGAGATCCAACCAATCCATTCTAAAGGAAATCAGTCCTGAATATTCATAGGAAGGACTGAAGCTGAAACTCCAATATTTTGGCCACCTGGTGTCAAGCACTGACTCATATGAAAAGACCCTGATGCTGGGAAAGATTGAAGGCAGAAGGAGAAGGGGATGACAGAGGATGAGATGGTTGGGTGGCATCACTGACTCAATGGACATGAGTCTGAGTAAACAAGGGGAATTGGTGATGGATAGGGAAGCCTGGCATGCTGCAGTCCATGGGGCTGTAAAAGAGTTGGACACAACTGAGTAACTGAACTGAACTGAACTGAACTACATGGGTATATATGAAATGCCAAAATTATTCAAAGGGAACACTTTAGGTCAGTGCATTTTATTTTATGCAAATCATACCTCCAAAATTGAAAGAGGAGAGAAGAGAAGGAGGAAGTAGAGGGGAAGGCAGGGAGTGATGAAAGGAGAGATGGGGAGATGAAGGGAAGGAGGAAGAGCTGAATGAAGGGAGGAAGAAAGGATGGGAGAACAGTGAAAACAGATCATATGCTAATATTTGAATACAAATGTGCCAAATCAATTAAGAATAAACTTTTAAAAATTCACATATTTTGAAAAGTATTGGATTTTTTCAAGGAACAAACATTGTTACACATTTTTCAAGTTAACTCACCACTATATTTCCAAGAAAATTAGCAAACCAACTTTGAAATCTGCTCTCTTCACGTGTGGATAGAGCACAATCCATGGAAACTGAATTTTTTTAATATATGTTGAGGTCTTAAAAATCAGATTGGTGGCTGAATTTTATGCCAAAATGATTATTTCAAGGTTTGTGGTTCTACACAGCAGGGCCTGTGCCCTCTGTCTCAGGTACCCAGTAGACAACAGAGCTTCTCTCTAACCCCAGCAGGATGTAGAAAGTTTCCTCAAGAACATGAATTCAAAAGTCCTGTTAAGAAGTTTCTGGAAACATCCTAGTCTACAAATTAAAATTTCAGCTTTGGCAGGCTCTCCTCTCTCATCCTTTCATCCCTTAAGAAAGAAACACAACAGTGAGGACCCTGTGCTCTTGGAGAGGTTCTGTTTTTGAAAGTAAATACCAGGTTTAATTACTTGGAGGTCATTTATGTTAGCCTCATCATTCATCCTTTGGCAGATAATATAAGAAAATTATGAGATTTGCTTGAAAAGAACTCGTGGATTAGTATATGAAAGCAAGGTGAAGGTGCTCTTCATTCTAACAGAAGTAGCCACTTATTTCTCTATGGTGGTTTTTGTTCTTGTTTTTTAATTTAAATTTCCAGGAAATGACCACTATCATTTAATCTGATAATTAGATCTGGAGATCCAAGCCCTTCTGTTATTTTTCTCTAAATTTGTTTATTCCTTTTTCAATCTCCCAAGAAGATGGAACACGAAACTTTTTTGGGTAATGCTCAAGTTAATATGACACTGCACTGATTTATTTATTTTGGTCTTTTTGGAGAGACAGTGTCAATTAAGAGTCCTGTCCCTCCTTACTTCTTCCCTGGGATGACAGCCAAATTCCAGGGGATTTCTCCAGTGCTTCTCCAGTGCCCAGAAATCATCAGGGAGATGAACTCTCACCCAAGCCCACCCCAGGAACCTGATTGGTGTTCCCTGAGATACAATTTGTCCCATCAGTCTTTGGCTACAGACTGTATCTAGTTTTCAGAGAAGGCATGCCCTCAAATATGCTTTCTGAGCCAGACTCTTCCTGCCTTTGCACTCACTGTCCACGCTACCAGACTGTGATTTTGTCCCTCTCCCAGTTGCTAAATCCCTAGGCCACCAGATCTCTCCCTCAGCTAACTTCTGCCCCTGCTCAGAAGTGAACATAACTGGTTTGGCTATGTTGATTTTCTTTTTCCTTTTTCTTTGAGGATCTTCTTCACTGTGTAAGCCATGTACTCTGATGATGGGTAAAGTAATGTAGTGTAAAAATAGGATAGAGGTTTAAAGCCGGGCTCTCAGAGATACAGTCACTGTGATTACAGGATTTAGTAAGTGAAGATTATTGACTGAAACCAGAAGCACCAAATGTATGACCTTTCAAACTATTTATTCAGACATGTGTTAACCAGATGTGTACAATGTGACAGGCACTATTCTAGAAGCTGGGGCCACACAGCACAATGATAAGACAGATATAATCTCTGCCCTCTGGGAATTCACCAATTGGAAGGGGAGCCAAAGAGTGAACAGGTGATTCCAGGTTTTGCCTTGATTCGGCAAAGAGCACATGATATGGACCTTACTCTTGGGAGAAAGGGGAATACTCAATATTGTTCTCTCCTCCTGGCTTTTTATTAATTAATGACAAAGTATTCTTTATACTCCATACAATATGCCCAGAAGTGCACTAGGCGTTGATATTCTTAGATTTGAAACTCAGAAGGCCAAACTTAGGCTGTAGAAATGGTGATCCTAATTACAATATAAGTACCAATAAGACTTTAATTCAGACATTTGCTAATTGTTATCCCTGCTGCTCAAAAACAAATATAAATGTGCTTTTCTCTCTGCTCAATTGCCCTCAGTTCCGCCTTTCCACTGAGATTTCTCAGCAGCATCTACCTGTGACACTCAGTCAATAAAGAGTTGACAGCAGTGAGAAGTTGGACTAAACTTCTAATCAGTTCGTAGCCAGGCACAGTCAGCCTTCTGGTTCAGACTTAACCAGTGCCCAGACAAGAGTGCGCTACAGATCAAAATGCAGCAACTCCAAAGGTACAGTGACCCCCCACCCCTTTGAGATGATAGTCTGCTTCCTCGGCATAGGGTCAAGGTCATTTTCCCATAGTAAGACCAAGGCAACTCCTTTTCGGTGCTCACGCTCTTCATAGCTGCTGCTGACATCCCATGGTGCCTGCTACAGAGGTCAGGCTGCAACTTTCGATTCACACCATTTGATTAAAAAAACCAGAGATGTGTTGCCCTTGGAAATAGGCTGCAGTAAAAATAGATCAAAATAGCCAGTGTCTCCAGGAAAGCTCAGGTTATTGTCTCTTTATCCAATTTCTTTAAATTTGTGAAGGCAGGAAGAGCTCTGGGTCTCAGAAGAAATTGTACAGCTAAGAGTAAATTTAATAATATAAACTTTTCTTCTGCACAATCATAGTGACTCACAAAAATCTGAACGCACTAAGCATTTAGGGTTGTGACATCCTGGGGAAAAGCAAGAAGTTGGAACTCATATTTATCTTTCCATAATTAGACTTTGCTCTAGCTGTCACAAGGAACAGCGCAGTGCTCTGAGACACCACCGGCATTCAAATTGGGAGCGATGCTAAAAATGAAGGCAGATTCCACTCTCAAGCAAGCGGATCAGTTTGGAGCAATATCCCCAAAGAAGGCATGTCATTCAGAGTGTTGTTTAAACTCAATGGTTTCTTTGGAGTTACTTCCACCTCTCAGGCAAACCCATCAACTTGAAAGAGACACGGGCTGCACATTAAATATCTCCAAAGACCTTTTTGGAAAGAGAGATTAATGTGAGTGGTCATTAAAAGCTGTGTCAGGGCCTGGTAAACACGGGCTCCGTGCAGAGTTTACAGAGCAATCCATCAATCAGCAACTATCCTGGAGGGCCTGTTCCAAAGGCAGTGGGAGCCACAGAAGGTCCTTGACCAGATGACTGGCATATGGAAAAGGCTGTCTGTCTTACGGAGATGATGAGTTGGCAATGAGGGCAGCTGGAGGGGAAAGCCAGTTGGAGGACAGTGTGATGGGTAGGAGTGTTCTGAGGCTAATCCAGGCAGGTGACAGTGGATGTGGACTGTATGACTATCAGAGGCTTTGAAAAGCAGAAAGAACAACCCAATTTCATGTTAAATAGAATACAGGGGCCTGAAAAGGTGAAGGTAGGTCTGAATCCAGACCGCCATGTCCTGGAAATAAAGGAGCCAGTGCAAGGCCCAGTGGTAGAAAAGTTGGGACTTAGATCATTCCCAGGCGAGGGGCGGTGGGGAGATGATGCAGACATACAGGCCATGTCAGAGCAACCTGAAGAATGAGGAGTGTACAGGGGTCTTTGAGAATGAGCTACAGCTGCCTCATTCTCAGTGGTACAGAGACCACACTGTGACTGCTCCACCCCACTCCTGCAGTCCACTCCCCTCACCGCCCACTGAACTGCTCTCCCCTTAGTAACCCCTGGTCTCAAGGCAGCTTCCGCAAGCCTTCTAATTTTTGGCTGCAGGCTCCTGCGTTTCATCTAAGGCAGGGCAGAGGAAGTCAGCTGTGCACAGAACCGTTCCTATCTGCATATCCCAGGCGCTCCCAAGGGAGGACAAACACAAGGTGCTTGGGGAATGTAAACATGTTAATGGGACAGTCATCTGTCAAGGCCACAAGAAGTACCGTGGATCCATGAAGGCACGATTAGCGGCTGAGATGACTGCCCTAGCAGTGTAGCACAGAGACACAGGGACATGGGGATACACAGAAAATAAATCAGGGAGGCAAAGAGCAAACTTTAACCTTTCACTGTGAAGCTCTTTTCCTACAGAGTTAGGCAGAGCAGAATCAAAAGTGTGCTGCAGTTAATTTGGGGTTGCTGCTAGGATCCGTCTTATCCTCTGCACTGTATAACGTTATCTGTCATTATGCTTATTCTGTCCATGTCAAGTCATTGCTGTTGTTTAATCTAACAAATGTCTATCAAGTGCTCTGTTACATAGGACCCTGCGGGGTGATCAGTGGGGCCCAGTAAGGGTGGAGGATGGATGAAGGGAAGCAGGAAGGGCGGAGTAAAGGAGGAGGCAGGGTGCTAAGGAGGGAAGGTTGGTTCAAGGTTCCTGGCTGAGTCCTTAATGTCAGGGTTTGAAAGAGTTCAATTCTCAAAGTCCGTCATGGCAATCAAATGGACAATCGAGAAACAGGTGATAATTGGAGATGGGAGAACAAGCTAGATGAAGTTCCGCTGGAAAAGAGCGCAGAATCAAGAAGACAGAATCAAGCAGATCCTCAGAGATGAGAGTGGGGATCACAGGTAACAAAGCCCTCTCATGCAGGAAAGGGGAATGAACCAGGGCAGACAATAACCCTGGGCCTTCCTGTCAGCTCATAAAGGACCTCAACAAGGCCTCCAGGGCCTCAGTCTTCCCAAACGTCCAAGAAGCAGAGGTGAGCTACATACTTCCTGTCACTCCAGGCTAGCCCTGCCTTTTATCACTCTGTTTTGCAAGAAAGCAGAGCTCCGCTCTTCCTGACACCATTCCTACTGACATTCATTCTCTGCTCCCAAAGGACACTTTTCATTTCATCTTTGCCATAAAGGTTTTTTTTTTTTTTTCTGATACATGAAAATGTGACGATTCTCCATCTACTCCAAGTCCTACCTGATCTTGTCCATAAGTGAAATCATAAATTAAATCCACCCTAGAACTCGCCTCCACTGCCCTTCAAAAAGATTCATTGCTAGAGCGAGTGGTCTGCAAACCTTCTCAGTGGTCCCTGGGGAAGGGGAGGTAGAGGACGCGCAGCAAGGGCCGATTCCTCAGGTGAAAGCCAGAGCATCTTAAGTCAGATACAACCTCCCCTGGCAACATGTCCTTCCTGAATTGGCTTGCACACATTAGGAGAGAGCACATCTTCCTTACGTTACTTCATCATGAGCCTGACAACAGAAACCTGAGAACCAAAACAATACAACTGAGTGATCAAGAGCCCTCTATCACTCTCTCGAGGCCCTTGGGTGGGGGCTCAATCCTCCTCTAGTCCAGGGGCCCCCAACCTCCAGAATCTAATGTCAAATGATGTGAGATGGAACTGATACAATAATAATTGAAATACAGTTCACAGTAAAGGTGATGTGTTTGAATCATCCCCAAACCACCCCTGCAACCCAGTCCATAGAAAAACTGTCTTCTAGGAAACCAGTCCTTGGTGCCAAAAAGGTTGGGAACTGCTGCTCTCAGCTACCTTTAGGTACTTCTACCACTTAACCTCGTTAGTCAAATGCAGTTACTTCTCTGTGAAATATTCCAAGGACAAAGACCACGTCCAAATCGCCTCTGTACTGCCAGGGCCTAGCGCAGTATGTGGCACTGGGTAGGTACCCAATAAATACATGCATAGGCACCCAGTGAACAAGCAAATGAATAAACACAGCAAGTGGGTAATGTCCTAGTTTAACAGGTCACCAATGGCTACTTTAGAAATTCAACAACATGTGCTATTGGATTGTTCTCTGCCAAAGAACTCATCTGTGTGCTTCACAATTATTTCTAAATGGTGTGTGTGTGATAGTGAGCCTCACAGCATGCCAGATTGTGGGCTGTCAACTCAGTTAATTCACACAACAACCCTGTAGACACTATCATTATCTTCTTTTTACAGAGGAGGTAACAGACACTAGGGGAGGACTATAAACTGCTCACGGTTATGTCCTGAGGCTGATTTTGAAAATCCAGAGCCATCCAACTGCATCCTGTGTTCTACACCACTACGATATACGCCTCTCCAAAGGCAGCTTATAGAACAGGTCAATGTCCCAGCATGTGCTACCTCACAGACGACTTTATGTTGATGAATCAGAGTCATCAATCAAAAGGTCACCAAGCCAGCATATTGTCCAAAGTCTTCCAATGACTTGCTAGGTGACCAGGATAAAATGCTTATTTTTTGAACCTCAGGCTCTTTGTTGGCAAATAACATGTATTAAACTCTGAAATCTCTTCCCAAAATATACCATGACTCTAATAGGCTATGTGTTTTAACACAGTTTTTCCCCCTCTATCAGCTTTTTCTCACCGTCCACATTTCCTGTCACCATTCCCTGCAAATGCAGACATGCTTTTCAGTTTCAAAAAAGAAGACAACAGTAAAAAACTTTGGGCTAAGTGGAGTATGAAAATGAACAGAAGAGGATTGTTAACTGAGTTTGACGTTGGAGGTGACATTGCTAATTTTCTACTGCCTCTTCTGTCTTTATGAAATGCACAGAATGACAGAATATCTGTCAAGGAGTGGCAGAATTCCCTGTCTTATCACAGATCTGTGCAAATTTAAAAGCTATGCAGAAGGTCAGTGAAAAAGAGGAAAAAGGAAGGGTAATGTATACTAGGTAATAATTGGAGCCAAAAGAGAAGTTTCAGTGAGTTTCTATGGTATAAAAGAAAGGAATCAGAAATATGAAATAAATATTCATTTAGAAAACAAGATGCCACCTGACCCTCTGGCTTATAGGATTTTGCAAAATAATAGTAAATCAGTGAGTAAGTTGGGATTTACTTACGCAATTCAGTTGATTGGCTACTACCATCAGTCTTTTCCTGAATTCAAAGTGCTGGGTGATTCCAGAAAGGATGTAGGAGAAGCATCAGCTGTATCCTGCCCTTTGGAAGCTCACAATCTCATTGGTAAAATTGCATGAAGACATGAAATAAACAAAAATTTCATAAAGTACAAATGCAGTATTCCTGGACCCAGCACTGGACCCAACAAAACGTAAATATTCAAACAAGTGTTGAATGGCGTTGAATCCAAATGGAAACTAGTGCAGTACCAGTCCCCAGTGGGGGAGATTAGAGGATAACCTGGTCCCAAAGGATTTCACAGAGACGATCAAGTCACCAGGACTTTCAAGGGTGGTTAGGATTACAGATCAGATGATCTTTAACATATTTAGACAAATATCTCTTAGGATTTTTGGCTTCTTTAAAACCATAGTCAATAAAGTTTAGAAATGTCCATCTCTCACTTGACATCCAAACTGTACCTAACTTAGGACAGTTCAAGTGCAAAATACTGAGAGCATCATTCATCTATGAGAGTTGGGGGGCAAGATATATAGGCAGATTTCCAAGTCATCTTTCAGTTAGAAAGCCTTTAATACAGATTCTTTGTAGATGCTCACTAAATAGTTGCTCCTGAATGAATGAATGGATGAATTATTTCTTTCAAAACAGTATACTACAGAGAGTTACACAGCAGCTGATAGACAAGGCGGGAGCCAGTATATATAGCTCCTTGGGATGACCCCTCCCACCTGTGACCTTCCACTGCAGCACAGGTCAAGCCAGAACTCCCTGTTCAGCAGTGACGCCCACCCCTTCTAGGTGATGGAGCCCCTTCTATGAAATACACAGATCAACCCTCAGCGGCAAGTCTGATTTCTTGCAGTTTTCAGCAGGGTGAGATCAGTAAGCCATTGACATTAGCTGTGGAGTGGCCTCCTAAACATTCCCTTTATTCTATCTGCATCAGTTACTGTATTTGTGAAATGGGAATAACAGAGCTGTTGGAAGAAACAATTATTAAAAGTGATTATGAAGAACTCTGCAATATAAAGTGCTTGTTAAAATTGAGAAGTACTCGATGTACCCTTCACAATTCCCCCCAGACTATGAAAACCCCATTTGTAGAAATATCATAAGCTTGCCTAGACGGCAAGTATTTTGAAGCGTATGCTTCGCCATTTAAATCTGTCATCTTGTGAAGAAGCTCATTATTTCAGAAATATGAGCATTTTAAAGATGCTGCTGCAGTTCTCAATCACAAGTTTTCATTGCTTTTATTTAAAATAAGCCACCTTGAAATCTGTCTCCAAATCCACATCTTTGCATACAGGTCTTAACCAGCAGTTATGTGTGTGCACGTGTGTGTACATTTGAAATATGATGTCTAAGAGATGTCTCCTTTAATTATCCCTGTTAGAATGGTCCCTCTCTTTTAGAATTCCCATTTGGTTGAACAATAAGTGGGAGAATTCATTTTCTCTTGTACACCTCATTGAAAGGAGCTTTAGTGAGAAGTTAACTTAGCTAATTTGTTTGCTTTGCATAATTATTATAATCACCTACTAAGTACTACCAGTGAATAAGCACTAATATCCTACAAGAACATCACATGCACTTTCCATAAATTATTTTAGTCCAAGGAATGTATTTTTGCTTTCTTCTCTATCACAGGGAAACAAAGAGATTGAGAGAAAGGGAAGTTCAGTTAAATCCCTGAGTATAAATAAACTCAAATTTCCCTGTGAGAGGGTGATAGGGAGTAGGAGGGTTAGAGATGGCAACCCAAAGGAAACTATAATTCAAAAATATGCATGCAGTCCAATGTTCATGCACCTCTACTTGGAAGTAATAACAGATGAATGGATAAAGATATGGTGTGTATGTGTGTGTGTACACACACACAATGGAATATTACTCAGGCCTAAATTATGAAATAATGCCATTGCAGAACAGGGATAGACCTACAGATTATCATACTAACTAAGCCAGACAGAGAAAGACAAATATCATATGATATTTCTTATATATAGAATCTAAAACAAAACTATGAATTTATTTATAAAATAGAGATTCATAGATATAGAAAACAAATTTATAGTTACTGAAGAGGAAAAGGAGGGAGGGATAAATTAGGAGAATGTGACTAAGAGATACCCACTAATATATATAAAATAGATAAACAACAAAGACCTACTGTATAGCATAGGGAACTATACTGAATATTTTATAATAATCTGTAAGTGAATAATATACTCAGCTATATCTATATGCAACTTAATCACTGAGCTGTATAACTGAAACTACCAAGATACTGTAAATCAACTATACTTCAATTTAAAGAATGAATGAATGAATGAATAAAAAGAGACTGAATATGGTAGAGAAGGCAGTGCTATCCAACAGTTAACAGTTCAGGCTCTGGAATCAGATTTCCTGGATATGACACTTGACTTTAAAACTTATCAAGGAGATTTAGGAATGTTACTTACTTTCCCTGACTCCTAGTTTAGTTCGTATTCCAAATTTACACAGTGAGTATCAAAAGTGATAATAGGTATGGAGTACCTATTATAGTATTTCTTGACTCAAAAATGGTTAGCCACTATGAATGGCACATATTTGGAGGGACTCCTGGAAACAGGCACAAAGACCCCTTCTCAGCAGGGAACTACAAAAAGAGCATTAAGTCATGCCCAGCCACCTGTGCCAAACTCTGTCCATCTTCACACTCCCATGAAAGGTAGTAGGAGAGACCTCATAGTCAGCAAACCTGGTTTTCGTTTCCAGCTCTGCTACATGCACTATGTACCTACTGCAGTCCAGACACCACGCCAGTTGCCTTACACTGAGATTTAATCCTGTGAATGTAAAAAGGGAAAATAGTAACCCTTACCACAGATTTGTTGTAGGAAAATCAATGGCGAGAAGGCATGTGAAAGTACTTTGCACGCCAAGAAAAACCAATATCTGTAGACCTTGGGGTATTCATGCTAAATACAAACGGTTGTGTCTCCTTTATTACATAATGGATGCACTTTCAGGCAATCCACATCTGCACTTGACAACAAAGTACAAGTTTTTAAAATCAATGTTCCTAAGAGCATACAGTACAAGCCATTTTCTCCAAGGGCAGAGTGGACACATGGTGTGTGGACCCTTTCCCCCCCAAGCCCCTGCCTGCTGCTTCCCTGCCGAGGTCTGACGTGAGGAAGCGAGACCTCAGGAGACCCTGTCCTTGCTTGTGCCAGCACAACAGAAGGTGTCAGGATGACACACGAGCTGTGGCGGGGGGTGAAAATGGAATGTAAAAGAGCAAAGGCATGGGCATTTCAGAATATTCATCCTCAGTGGCACTGTTGCCATTCACTGATCTCATGCAGTGTCCTCTCAGTGGCTACCCCCGGCTCTCCCAGAGATGTGTGTTCCATACTATGCAGGAGGAAAGGGCCAGTCCACCATTCTATTCAAACAATATTTATGAAGTACTTTCCATGTGCAAGGGACTACGCAAGACACCAGGGATAGGCCTATGAGCAAAACCAAAAGAGGTCTTGACTTTTACTCATTTATTTATTTAGCACAGATGTCCTGACAACCACCTCTGTGTTGGATGATGTTCTAGGTGTTCAGAGAAGAGAACACAGTCTCTGCTCCCAAGTTGGAGACTGCACTTCAGTGGGAGAAATAGATTGCAGACTGATTGCATCATTATTCATTACAATTATGCTACAAAAAAAAAACAGCAGAGGATGCCATGAGAGAATTTTACAGGTGATCTGTCCTGGAATGAAAAGGCAGGGAAAGCTGCTTAGAGAAAATGAAGTTTCATCTGAGATCCGAAGTCTGAATAGTGGACAGCTGAGCAAAAGAATGGTAGAGGAAGAAAACTTTCAGGAACTAAAAATAGGTGCAAAGTCCATCTGAATTTTCCAAGAACTATAAGAAGGTCAGGGTGACAGAAGTGTGGAGAATGAAGGGCAGAGAGATGAGGTGTAAAGCTGGAATTATAATGCAGGGCTTAATTTTTCAGCCTATCTGAGGGATTTTGAAATAGATGCCATGGAAATGGGAAACATCTAAGGGTTTAATAAGGTAACTGATATAATAAAACTTGTGATTTAAAAGATTACTCCATATATACTATGTGGAATGGGTTGGTAGGTAAAATACCAGATGTGGGTGAGTACATGGAGAGTTATTACAATAGGCCCAGCTAGACACTGTTGGATATGACAGGACAGTGGCTGTCAGTATAGGGACAGGGGAGAAGTGGTGATGTCTGAGAGATGTTTAAGTGTTAGATTTTCTTGGCTTCTTTTCTGAACTATTGCATTAAAAAGATAATGATGTCAAGGGAGACAACACATCTGGTTTGCACACCTTGGTGCATGGTGACATACCATTCACTGAAATAAGGAATTATGAAAGATATTTAGTGATTGGAAATGACGAGTGTACTGCTTTTGGAAGATGTTTAGGTATTTCTGGACTTCCAAGTAGAGATGTACAAGAGGCAACCTGGAGCTCAGAGGTGAAGAAAGCAGGAAATTGGGACTTAGGGTTGTTACAGCTTGAATTGTGTCCTCCCAAAGGTACATGGAATCCTAAGCCCCAGTGCCCCAGATCATGACAATATTGGGAAGGGGCATCATGGCAGACTCGACTAGGAGGTCATGCTGGAGTGGGTGACCTCCTAGTCTAATGTTGAGAGAGTCAATTCCTAGGTACATTGTTAAGAAGTCCAGGGTCCCTAAGGAAGAGAAAGGAGTCTGGGGCTCTCAAGGAAAAAAGTACAAATTTTTTTTCTACATTGCTTTGTCTTAGTCAATATAACAATGTACCTGGCTCAAGGACATGCTTCTCCTTAAAGAGGGTTTTCTGACTAATCTTGTTATGGGCCACAGCAGTGGTCACAGGACTGGGAAAGGTCAGTTTTCATTCCAATCCCAAAGAAAGGCAATGCCAAACAATGCTCAAACTACTGAACAACTGCACTCATCTCACACGCTAGTAAAGTAATGCTCAAAATTCTCCAAGTCAGGCTTCAATAGTACATGAACTGTGAACTTCCAGATGTTCAAGCTGGATTTAGAAAAGGCAGAGGAACCAGAGATCACATTGCCAACATCCAATGGATCACTGAAAAAGCAAAAGAGTTTCAGAAAAACATCTACTTCTGCTTTACTGACTATGCCAAAGCCTTTGACTGTGTGGATAACAGCACACTGCAGAAAATTCTTCCAGAGATGGGAATATCAGACCACTTGACCTGCCTACTGAGAAATCTGTATGCAATTCAGGAAGCAACAGTTAGAACTGGACATGGAACAACAGACTGGTTCCAAATCGGGAAAGGAGTACATCAAGGCTATATATTGTCACCCTGTTTATTTAACTTATATGCAGAGTACATCATGAGAATCGCTGGACTGGAGGAAGCACAAGCTGAAATTCAAGCTTGCTGGCAGAAATATCAATAACCTCAGATATGCAGATAACACAACCCTTATGGCAGAAAGCAAAGAGGAACTAAAGAGCCTCTTGATGAAACTGAAAGAGGAGAGTGGATAAGCTGGCTTAAAACTCAACATTCAATCAAAACCACAATGAGGTACCATTACACGCCAGTCAGGATGGCTGCTATCCAAAAGTCTACAAGCAATAAATGCTGGAGAGGGTGTGGAGAAAAGGGAACCCTCTTACACTGTTGGTGGGAATGCAAACCAGTACAGCCGCTATGGAAAACAGTGTGGAGATCTCTTAAAAAACTGGAAATAGAACTGCCATATGACCCAGCAATCCCACTTCTGGGCATACACACTGAGGAAACCAGATCTGAAAGAGACACGTGCACCCCAGTGTTCATCGCAGCACTGTTTATAATAGCCAGGACATGGAAGCAACCTAGATGCCCATCAGCAGACGAATGGATAAGGAAGCTGTGGTACATATACACCATGGAATATTACTCAGCCATTAAAAAGAATTCATTTGAACCAGTCCTAATGAGATGGATGAAACTGGAGCCCCTTATACAGAGTGAAGTAAGCCAGAAAGATAAAGAACATTACAGCATACTAACACATATATATGGAATTTAGAAAGATGGTAACGATAACCCTATATGCAAAACAGAAAAAGAGACACAGAAATACAGAACAGACTTTTGAACTTTGTGGGAGAATGTGAGGGTGGGATATTTCAAAAGAACAGCATGTATACTATCTATGGTGAAACAGATCACCAGCCCAGGTGGGATGCATGAGACAAGTGCTCGGGCCTGGTGCACTGGGAAGACCCAGAGGAATCAGGTGGAGAGGGAGGTGGGAGGGGGGATCGGGATGGGGAATACGTGTAAATCTATGGCTGACTCATATCAATGTATGACAAAACCCACTGAAATGCTGTGAAGTAATTAGCCTCCAACTAATAAAAAAAAAAAAAAACTCAACATTCAAAAAACTAAGATCATGACATCCGTTCCGATCACTTCATGGGAAATAGATGGGGAAACAATGGAAACAGTGACAGACTTTATTTTGGGGGGCTCCAAAATCACTGCACATGGTGACTGCAGCCATGAAATTAAAAGATGCTTGCTCCTTGGAAGAAAAGTTATGACCAACCTAGATAGCTTATTAAAAAGCAGAGACATTACTTTGGCAACAAAGGTCCGTCCAGTCAAAGCCATGGTTTTCCCAGTAGTCATGTATGGACGTGAGAGTTGGACTATAAAGAAAGCTGAGCACCAAAGAACTGATGCTTTTGAACTGTAGTATTGGAGAAGACTCTTGAGAGTCCCTTGGGCTGCAAGGAGATCCAACCAGTCCATCCTAAAGGAGATCAGTCCCGAATATTCATTGGAAGGACTGAAGCTGAAACTGAAACTCCAATACTTTGGCTACCTGATGTGCAGAGCTGACTCATTTGAAAAGACCCTGATGCTGGGAAAGATTGAAAGTGGGAGCGGAAGGGGATGACAGAGGATGAGATGGTTGAATGGCATCACCGACTAGATGGACATGAGTTTTAGTAAACTCCAGGAGTTTGTGATGGACAGGGAGGTCTGGCTTGCTTCTGTCTATGGGGTCACAAGGAGTCGGACACAACTGAGCAATTGAACTGAACTGAAATGAACTGGTAAGATCTTTCTATTTTAATATTCTAATTTTTCTAATATTTCTATCTTAATTTATCTAATTTTTCTAATATTTCTATCTTAATATTCTAATCTTATTAATTTAAGATGTATGTTGTGGGAGTGGGTCTGGTTAAAGTATATAATGCCTTGATAAGACTAGTGAGTGGGGGCACTCTCCACGCCCCTTCTGATGTCTGTGTCAGAAGCTTTCTCTGTCCCTTTTTCACTTTAATAAAACTCTGCTACACAAAGGCTCTTGAGTGATCAAGACTGGTCCCCAATCCCGAAGCTAAATCTTCTTCAGAGATCACAGATCCAACATCGTTCACCATAAGCTATCAATGTGACCATGTCCTTATAAAAAGAAGAAAAAGACAGACACACCCAGGGTGTAATGGTGGAGCAGACATGAAAGTGTTCCAGCTGCAAAGATGGAAATGTAGTCCTGAAAGGCCTAAGGGGCCATGACAAAGAGCTTGGCTTTTATTTTCTAGCCCTGTGCTCTTAAAATTTGAGTACTTATTCAGGTTAGTCTGCCAAAACAAAATACCACAGAGTGGGTGCTTAAATGACAGGAATTTATTCCTCATGGTTCTGGAGACTGGGGCGTCTGACAATAAGGTGTCAACTGCTATGGTTCCCCAATGAGGCCTCTCTCGCTGGCTTGCAGATGACAATCTTCTCACTGTGTCTTCACATGGTGGAGAAAGAGAGAGGTCTGAGCAACCTTCCTCTTCTTATAAGGACACTAACCCCATTGTGGGGGCCTTACCTTCACAATCCCATCTAAATCTACTTGTCTCCCAAAGGCTGCACTTCCAAATACCATAGCATTGAGGGTTAGGACTTCATTTAACATATGAATTTGGAGGGAACACAAGCATGAAGTCCATAACAAGTGCATATACAAATCACCTGGGAATCTTGTTAAAACATACATTCTGATCCAGTAGGTCTAGGGTAAGGCCCAAGACTCTACATTTAAGCTCCTAGGAGACACCAAAGCTGCTGGTCCAAGGACCATTCTCTGAATCAAAAAATTCAGGACTATGGCTGTGAGGAGATGGTACAAGCAGATTCAAATGTCCTCTTTTTTTTTTTTAAATCTTCTCTATGGAAAAATTTTAAGCACACAGAAACCCAGAGAGGATAATGTAATTGAAAAGCTCATAATTTAAATCTTGCCATCTTTACTTCATCTGTATGTTTGCTATAATACTTTATAGACATCATGATATTTTAGCACTAAATACTCAGCATGTATCTTCTAAAATAAGGACAGAACCACAGTATCATTGTCACCGCTAACAAAATTAACAATAATTGCTAAATATCATCAAATAGCACAGTTGGATTTGTGCTTTAGGAAGGAAATTCTGGTGACTCTGTGAAAAGTGATATTTCCCCCCTATTTTTAATGAGAAGTATGGAAGAGTATAAATACGAATGTGTAGGAAAGTGTGTGTATGCACCCGTCTATACATATGTTCACGCATGCACAGATGTGTTATCTGTGCCAGCGAGCGTTTGCGCTTGCACCGCTTAAGCATACAGAGGAGACCTCCTTACACCAGTGACTTGCCCGCCTGCCCGGTTCTCAGGAGGCAGCTGCTTGTTCAGTGGAGTCAGCTGCCTGGGAAGAGCTGGCTGCTGCTCTTTGACATGGCGGGGGGCTAAGTCATGTCTGGAACCCCCAGCGGTCCTCCGCCAGATGTCACAACTTCTGTGCGCCCAGCGCATCCTAACCTCAGCAGGAAAGGAAATATGACAAGAGATACAAATGTACCAAATACATGAGGATCTGAAAATCAAGGAAACATCTGGAACCCAGTGAGTTCATGCTGAGCAGGCCATTTTCTTGAGACTCAGGTGTTGGAAGGGGTTCTGCAGGTGAGTGACGTGGGTGAGACTGGTCTCAGGCTGCCCTCCTTCCTCACAAGCTCTGTGAAAGCCCCAGGGTCCACAGACAGAAGACCTCTCAGTGAGGGGCTCTGTGTGCCTCTATCCAGAGAGACCCCTTGAAGGGGAGACTGGTGTACCTTTCTTATTCCCATGTCTCCCCCAGGCTGCTTAACAGAGTCACAGCCAATAGGACTGAGACATTGCAGAGAAGAGAAATTCACTGGAAATGATCAGCAGTTGAAAGTGAATAGATCGAGCACATCCAACAAGTACTGGCTTTCCCCACGAGTGCCCAAAAGATAACTTCTTGTCTTCTCAGAAATTGTCAGAAGTGGCCACAGTTCCAGAGAACCAATTCAGGAATGACTTACTGCTTTAATATATTAGAATGAGACTATTTCTGACCAGGTGGAAGCTATGTCTAAAAGCCAATCAGCAGCATGTTTGGGCAGTGTTGTGGTTGGGGGGGCCCAGAGCTATGCTGATCTCTCTCTCCCTTCTCTTAACTGCTCACTACCAGCAAAACCAATTCCATGCAGCATTTAGTGTGTCCCCACACACTGGCAAGGCAGAATGTGGGATTAAATACAGGCTTGCAAACCAAACAGACGCAGGCTGAAGCCTCAGCTCTCTCACTTCCAGGTGAGGGGCTTCAGCAAACCACTTCTCCCTCCAAACCTCCTTTGGAACGACAATGTTGATGGAAAAAGTAATTGAGCTAGAACTTATTCTTTGTGGTTTGCATGTTCGTACTCAGTCTTGTCCCATTCTTTGTGACTCTATGGTAGCCCCCCAGGCTCCTCTGACCGTGGGATTATCTAAGCAAGAATACTGGAGTGGGTTGCCATTTCTTATGTCACTTATTCTTTGGGTTACGGCAATGACTATTTCTAACTGAACTAAAATTTTCATGAAGGACACTGCCTGAATCTAATACTCTTCTGTGTATCCACAAAACAGTAATCAACTCAATAAGAGTTTAACAAATGCTTCTTGGTGTATAGATATGTTTTAAAAAGCCTGCAACAATTTATTACAAGTTCACTAATTCATGGAACAAATGATGTTATGTGTTACCATGTATTAATATGAACACACTGGGGAGGGAAACCAAGGGAAAGCCTGATGCGGAACTCCCACTCTTTGGCTCTTTCAACCAGAGTGTTTCTTCCTTCACCTGTCTCATCATATATTGGAGGTAGCATGTATATTGTGTTTGAAAAATAATGTTCCTAAGACATGAGCTCGGGGATGCGGACAGAGGTGGCATCTGGATGACCTGACTAGTGCCATTGCTTTGTGTAGTTCCAGGTCATCCCACAGTCACACAAGGCTTAGCTCCCAGCTGTTATGCAGGTCACTAAGGTGTTCCAGTTTAGCCCTATGTTTACTGGGCTATGGTGCAGTGGTGGAGAGTCCCTCTGCCAGTGCAGGAGACACAGAAGACTCAGGTTCTACCCCTGGGTCAGGAAGATCCCCTGAAGTAGGAAATAGCAACCCACTCCAGTAACCTTAACTGAGAAATCCCATGGACAGAGGAGCAACTGTCCATGGGATCGCAAAGAGTCAGACATGACTGAGAAACTGAGCATACACGCTTGAAATCTTGAGCAGATTTTTTAATCAGAATACTGCCCCTGCCCCAGACAGCTGTCCTAGATTCAGTGAACTGTCACAGGTCCCATATTCCTCCCTTCCTAAGGGCTGTCCCTCTGAGCTCTGGGCAGCAAAGTGACTATAAGGCAAGGGTGTTAAGTGGCCAGCACCCCCATAGGAGGGCCTGTAGATAATGGTCCCAGGGAAGAGCAAAAAAGAGACAGGTGTGACCCCTGCACTTATCAATAACCACACAGCTCAGCTCTGTGAAATCTAGACGATAGAGGGGCCACAAAGGGGCCTGATTTGATCCTTACACACAAAGCATTTCACCAGCTCCATGTGATTTGTTTTTCCCTTGCGGGCCATGGTTTTTTTGTTTCTTTTTTTATAAACCTCTACTCCCTCTCTTCAGTGCCTGCCCCCAGGAGGTGGGAGGAAGGAGGTCACTTCAGCACATCTTCTTAGTTTTAATTTATTAATAAGAATCATGCAGGACACACCGGCATAGATGAGATTTTCTCCCAGAGCTACTATTGATCAGCTTATTTGGCACAAAATGTGGACATTATTAAAAGGGCTACACGAGAAATAATTGCATCCAGGGGGGATTGCACATACTTTCAATTTAGCCATGACCTAATACAGAAATTGGCCTGTTTTATCACTATAATAGCCAACAATCTTGGCTCCTTTCTGAAACTGCATATCAAATCTGCACACATGGTTATACATTTTTTAAAGTTTTACTCTTACAAAGTAGAAAAGAATCTCAAGATATTATAAAAGAAATTATGTATGTAACCCTTGACATTATCCATGGGAACACCCTGCTGTGATGCGGGCAGGGAGGATAAAGTGGCAATGTATAGGGGAAGGCTGTTCTCTCAGAAACTCCAAGATGGATCACCTCCCATTAACAGTGCACTGCCCAAACCTGGACCCTAAAATGTTTTAATCCCCTTCCCTGGTGGCTCAGATTGTAATCTGCCTGCAATGAGGGAGACCCAGGTTTGATCCCTGGGTCAGGAAAATCCCCTAGAGAAGGAAATGGCAATCCACTCCAGTATTCTCGCCTGGAGAATTCCATGGACAGAGGAGCCTGGCAGGGTACATACAGTCCATTGGGTCTCAAAGAGTCAGACACAACTGAGTGACTAACATGGAATAAAGATTGCTGGGTTAGCTTTTATATATAATTGCATTTGCTGCAATGTAACTGCTGAAGTCAGAGCAAGAACATTATGAGAAAGCAAGCAAATATGATCCAAAAAATGTATGTATAAGCCGTTTAGAATTTGGTGAGCATGTCATATTAGAATGGCTCTTTTTGGGAAAACCCACTTGCCTCCAGGTAAAGAGACTTCGACTTTATTTCCAAACCTCACTTGTAACCTTGGGTAAGACATTAACAGTATAAATAAATAGACACTTCTTAAGGCAGTGAATATATATATTTATATATATACAAAATTAATGGGACCTCTAAAAGCCATCATTAATGTCAGAGACAGTACAAGAATATCCACTATTTCCATACTTATCATTAAACAAGGACAAATCAATGCAATAAGGACAGCAAGAGACAGCAATAAAGATGCAAGACTTAAAACAATAAATGTTTCTCTTATTTTGTGGATGACAGACAATTGTTATTTTTCAAAACTCAAGACAGTCCAAAAAGACATGTTCACAAATTTATAAAACTAATTATTTTTTAAAAGTTTTTTTATAGATAAAATGAGTATCAGAAGATATAATGAAAGAAAAGACCCAATTCATGATGCTACTCTCCAAAGTAAATAGCTTAAAATTAGCTTGGAGAAATTCATATAATCCATAATAAGCTAAATGTAAAACTACTGAGTAACATGAAATAAGATTTAATTGCATGTCATGTTCTAACATGATACAAAGACTTGATATTGAAAAAAAATGTAAATTTCCCTCAAAGCTTATATAGAGCTTTCACATGGTCCAAATTAAAATACTAATGGGATTTTTTATTTTTACTAATGCGAAAAATAACACCAAAGATTTTCTGGAAGAATATATATAAAACATTATCCCAGATAATTCTGAGAAAGTATAGTAATAAAAGGATATAAGTCCAACCACGAGTAAAACATATTACAAAACTGTCATGATTAAAACAGCTTGGTACTATTTTTCACTCGAGTTAATTTATGAGAAATTAGATTGAAGCAACTAGCTAATGCTTTGGAAAAAAAAGAAAAAGAAAAAAGCTTCATAGCCTGTAATTCCTTATATCAATCAATAAATACTCTAATACAATTCTAGAAGAAAGTACATATATTATTATCATAACTCTAGAGTCAAAAGTGGCACAATGGTAAAAAGAATGCCTGCCAATGGAGGAGACACATGAGTCATGGGTTCTATCCTTGGGTCAGGAAGATCCCCTGGAGCAGGAAGTGGCTACCTGCTCCAGTATTTTTGCCTGGAAAATTCCATGACAGAGGAGCCTGGCAGGCTACAGCCCATGGGTTCACAAAGAGTCAGACACGACTGAGTGACTGAGCATACAAACAGAGTCAAAAAATATAAAAATAATTGCAAGTCATGGGAGAAAATATTGGCAAACATTAATACTTTTAAAAATGTATAATTCTCTATAGCGAAAAAAAGTCAAAAAATTAACTAAACAATTTCATGTACACCATGAAGCTGAGAATTCCTTTAACATGTAAAGAGTTTCATAGCAAGCAATGAACATGGTAATACAATAGAAAAATAGGGAAAGTTATACACATTCATGGGCTTCTCTAGTGGTTCAGACAGTAATGACTCTGCCTTTATGGCAATGCAGGAGACCAGGGCTTGATACCTGGGTTGGGAAGATCCCCTAGAAAAGGAAATAGCACCCCACTCTAGTATTCTTGCCAAGAGACACCTGGAAGGCTCCTGTGTCCATGGGTCTCAAAGAGACAGACACAGCTGAGCAACTATTACTTTTACCACTTTTCAATTATACATATTCATAGGAAGAGAAAAGAAATGATGCAGATGAACTCACAAAACAGAAAGATACTCACAGACTTAGGGAACTTATAGTTTCCTGGGGGGAAGGATGGGGTGAAGGGATTGTCAGGGAGTTTGGGATGGATGTACACACAGCTATATTTAAAA
This sequence comes from Cervus elaphus, assembly GCF_910594005.1. Taxonomy (NCBI): domain Eukaryota; kingdom Metazoa; phylum Chordata; class Mammalia; order Artiodactyla; family Cervidae; genus Cervus; species Cervus elaphus. Next base: position 28,619,643 of record NC_057825.1, on the reverse strand, counting down.
TGTATAATCAACAAGGACCTACTATATAGCACGTGGAACTCTGCTCAATGTTATGTGGCAGTCTGGTTGGGAGGGGAGTTTGGGGAAGAATGGATACATGTATATGGATGGCTAAGCCCCTTTGCTGTCCACCTGAAATTATCACAACAATGTTAACTGTTATACAATAACAATTATTATACTCCAATATAAAATAGAAAGTTAAAAATATAAATGAAAAAAACAAACTCACGTCCACTCACAATTACAGCAATACATATCAAAACAAGATAGTATTTCTCACTGATTTGATAAAAGTGTATTATTTAAAATTACAATCAGTACTGGCAAAGATATACAGACCTTTTCATATATAGTTTCTGTGTACATTGTTTTATCTTTAAAAAATTTTTTTGAACATTTCAGCAACATGCATATCAATTTCAGAAGATGTGATATCTTCATTGTCTCAGAAATTTTGCCTTCTGAGATTGACGATAAATATATTTTAAAATAAAAATATCTCTAAGAAATCTAAATGCTGGTTAATTATGTACTGTTTAAATTGTATACATGTATAATAGAAGGATATGTAGTAATAAGGAAGGAAATAACTATACATGCTAAAATGGGAAAAGCTCCACCAAGATGTATTTAGTAAAAATGGTGAGGTAAAGAGCAGTGGTTGTGACTCCTGCATGTGTGAATTTTGTAGGGGGAGTGGATGTGTCTCTGTGGGTACAAATGTACGTGTAAAATTTTGTACAACTACACAAGGAAGGCAGTCAGGTATTTATTTTTTATCTTGTACCATTCTATTTCTGCAATGTTATTTCCTTTTAAACAAAGTAAAGGAGGTGGCCCTAAAATTAGGGATCAATCTACCCTCTTTTTATGGAAATAGATTTGTTTTATTACTATTATGAGGTTAAAACATAATATTCAAGTATTTATCAAAAACACACAGAAAAAGTTAATATAAAATAAAGGCAGAGGGAATAAAATTCATATCTTATTCTCGTAACACTTAGCTGCTGCTGCTGCTAAGTCGCTTCAGTTGTGCCCGACTCTGTGCAACCCCACAGTCGGCAGCCCACCAGGCTCCGCCGTCCCTGGGATTCTCCAGGCAAGAACACTGGAGTGGGTTGCCATTTCCTTCTCCAGTGCATGAAAGTGAAAAGTCAAAGTGAAGTCGCTCAGTCGTGCCCAACTCTTAGCAACCCCATGGACTGCAGCCTACCAGGCTCCTCCGTCCATGGGATTTTCCAGGCAAGAGTACTGGAGTGGGGCGCCATTGCCTTCTCTGTAACACTTAGAGAGGCCCCTCAGCAAAGGTCAGAGCACAACTTGCTTAATCTGCTAAGTGCATGGAGCTATATTATTTGTCAATGGGGTCCTATCATACTTGCTGCTCAGTATGCTTTTTATATTTGATTTATCATAAGCCTATATCTGTTTTCAACATGGAGTCATGTTACCACTTTTGGTGCCGACACAGGATTACAGCGTGATGGATAGTACATAATTTACTCAGTTATGGGACCCACCCTGTTAGGATTCTCCAGAGAAACAGAACCAATGGATTACCACATCCCCAAACAGACATGATGCTCTCAGTCTATTCTGAAACCAGGAAATTCTATGAAGCCATGTCTATATTTGATATTCTTTTCATGGTGTTCACCTGAAACACAACGTTCTCTCACAGTTTTAAGCTCCAGGTCTTGTCCATGCTGTTGTCTTCAATCCTACTTTCACTTTGTCTCTGTTCTCCTTCATACTCCCTGAGAAGAACTGTCTATTCACTTTCATCTGCGTCTTTTTCTTATGAATTCCTGGAGACGTCTCCACGTTTGCTCTTCTAATTCACCAGCTTGGACCGATACAATGTCCAATTTGTTGTTCATTTGTTCCACTGTGGTTTTAATTTACAAGTTGGACTCTCATTTCCATACAGTCCCCCACGGTCCTCATGGCTTTTGCCTTCAACGTCATCATGCTTGTGGTGAACCTTTGATCTTGTGGAGAACATGCATTTTCTATTTCTTGCAGTAATATATTTTGGCTGGAGGCTGTTGTTCTCATTTTCAAGAGGGACCTGTTTTTGTTTTGTTTCATTTTTAAACCTGTAATATTTGCTGCCAGGCTTTGTTAATTTCCCGTTTTCTGTTCTTTAGAAAGAGAGAATCTACCATATCTATTACTAGCTTTTTGGCAGTAGGAAATGGGTTGCCTTCTGTTGGAAATTTGTGTTTACTGCGCTAGAAAAATGAGAGGAAAATAATATATAAGATCATAATCTTCCAGTGCAGCTCAGGCAGGCTCCACTGAGCAGCAGGGACAGAGCTGGGCCGGAGGAGTTCTGACTCCCTGTGAAGTGTGGCGCCTCTGTATTGAGGGAGGCCACCCCAGGCACGGACTCCAGCATTGCTAGGACTCTACAGCTTTTGGACATCAATGCTAGAGACAAAACCCGGAGCCATCCCTTTGCCACTGACGCCAAATGGCCTGGAAGTCAGCAGATGTGAGAGGTGATTGTGCAGCCTTGTCTTCTAGCTGTCACCCACCTCAAATAAAGTATGAGGTAGTTTCTGCTCCCATCACCTCTGCTTTCTTGCTTGATAAGTTCTTGTTCCCAAAGAGGAGCCACATGCTCATCCTCTAAACTTCTTTAGTAGGGTACCATGTTCACTCTAGTTAGCAGAAATTCCTTGAAATCCTTGCCATGTAGTTGATACCTCTTCCTTGTTGTCACAGCTGGTGAAAGATTTTTCACAATTTGTATTTTCTATTGGTTATTTCAATAGGAGAACGGGTGATGTGTGATCATGTCTTGAACATGAATGATTCCTTTCCATTAATTCTCAATTTTCTCATCTCTTTCATTGCCATCAGGAATAGAACTGCTAAAATTATCTTCATCCCCTCCCTCTGCCCTTCATTTATTGGCATCACTTGAAAAATCTCTTATCTCGGTAGAAGAATTGTCATTTTTACCTTCAGTGAAAACACCCTGGGGATTTTCCTCAAATAATTGATTAAACTGTACTTAAAATAAGTTACCATTTATTTCTTACTGTTTTGATGCACCTAAATTACCTCTTAGTTCAAATTTATCTTTACTATTTTAGTATCTTTTAGTAATTGCATCTACATTTGAGGAAATGTGGAAGAAGCTTATATTTATTGGGTTGTAAATTATTACACAGTGTGCAACTTTGATTAGCAAAGTGCACCATAGTGCTTTTATGGATTAATAAGGGGGAAAATGTATGGTATTACCCAAGAGAGATGAGATGAAAATTTTAGTTCACAAAAATAATGGAAACAAATGGCATGATTGTCAATATGTTAAACTGCAAAAAGAATTATTGCTAACATCTCTCTATCACCTGGCTCTTGAGACTACTTGAATGGTACTTTAGTATTTTTCTCCAAGAATATGCAATTTATAGCTAATAAACCACTGGCACCCTTTTTCAGTAAGCTTCAGGCAATGCATATTTATTCAAATATAGTTTATATGTATTTGGCTATGAATATAAATATATACATAAAAGAATATATAAAACTAACGTTCCTAAGCATGACTTAATATGATCTGGGCTTGGTGAGTTGGAAATGGAGTTAGGGATATTGCTATGAGTTCACCAGGACAATAACTGAGTTATAAGATAATTATTCCTCCTCAATGGCTCTCACCATGACAACTCAGTTCTGAAATTCAACTATTATTCAGCTCAAATTATTGTCAAAGTTTAAAGCCTGAATTTTATTGACCTCCTTCTGATGTCTATGACATCTAATCATCTGGGTATATGAAACCAGATTGTTAACAGCAAGAGCAGCTCAAAAGATTCTTTACTATACACACCTGGACAGTCCCTTTGTTAAACCCAAGTGCTGATTCAGTCTCGGGGGTCTGTTATACATGCATAACCACCTTGGGGCAGAAACTGAACATGGCATTCCTGATTCCTTTGCTATCAAGCTGCAAATCTTTCACAGACCAAACATCCCAGATTGTTTGACAGTCAAATATAGGTGTTCTTATGACTCAAATTGCAAACCTCTGCTCAAATCTAACCCCCCACAAAAAAAAGAAAGAAAGAAAAATACAAAGAAAAAAACAAGAAGAAGAAATATATAGAAAGAGTCATTGAATTTTAGTGCCAATGACTCTGAAAAATTCCCCTCTGGCTTAAGACTATGTGGGCAAGTATCCTCCCAGATTAAGCCACTGTCTGATTTTGATGCATCTCTGGAATTAAAAGAAAGAAGCAATTTGAATTGTTTCCAAATGTCAAACCCAAAGAAGCATTGTTACTCAACCCCAAATTCGGTCCATAACTGTTAGATAGTATCTTGGTTTTCTGGTGCTGTCATAACACACTACAGACTGGGTGGTTTCAACAAAAAGAAATTTATTTTCTCACAGTTTTGGAGGCTAGAAGTTCAGGATCACGGTATTGGGAGGTCTGCTTTCTTCTCTCCTTGGTTCCCAGATGGTCTCGCCCTTGATGTGTACTCACATGGCTGTCCCCTCAATCTGTGTGTTGTTTCTGTCTTAATCTCTTCTTACAAAGACACCAGTCATACTGTATTGGAGCCCACCCACACAAGTTCATTTTATCCTCATCACTATTTCAAAGGCCCTGATTTCAAATATGGTCATATTCTGAGGTAGTGATAATTAGGCCATGAATTTTGGCAGGACACAATTCATTTCATACCACCTAGAAAAGGAACCAGAAATAATTCTAGGACATATGTTTTACAACTACTACTACAAGCAAATACTATTGACCATACAAAAAATACATAGGCTGCATCTTTAGTAAACTGCCACCTGGGAAGGGTTTTCACAAGTAAATACTATTAGTCATATAAAAAGTACATAGACTGCATTTGTAGGTGAGCTCAGACCTACACACGAGAAGGATTAATAATCAAACAGTATTTAAATGAGTGGTGAGCACTATGGGATTACTTAGATTCTCCCAGGTTAAGATACTATCCTATCTCTGTCCATTGAAAACTTACTATCTAGAAAGGCAGAAGACAGACATAGACATCTCATTATAACAAAGCCTTCCAATGACTCTCAGTGTTTGAGGAAACTGCTATGGAAACTCAGAGACGGTAACTCTCTCTTCTGAGTTGTTAAGGGAGTAAGGACAGGTTAGGAAAGTTTTGCTGAAGAGGTGATGAGATGAGTGACCATTAGCCAAGAGAAAGTCAGATCATGCTACTCCCCACTTGGGAAGTAGTAGGGGACAATGATTTGGGGCATGTTGAGGGTGTGATCATGAGTAGAGTTGCTAGTGTTTAGGTTGTTGGGAAGGTAAGTCTACATATCAGAAGAGTGCTTCCTGGCATTAAAAAGAAAAAAACATTTGACCGTGGAAACACAAGCATAGGGCTCGATACAGGTGCAGTGGAAGCTATGGGCAAGAATGAAGCAAGTGCCGAAAGGTATAGATAGCATTAAGACTGAAATCTTGGAAAACATGCATGTTTAGGAGTCAAGCAGAGGAAGAGAAGCCAGTGAAAGGGATTCATCACAGGGAAGGAGCAGAGACAGGGGTGCAGAGCCTGGCAGATGTAAAAGGAAGCTAAAGGCAAAGAGAGCAATCACATGAGAAACAGGTGGATGGTTGACTGTGAGCAACTGTAGCTGTGTGTTGTTTAGGTGTCCAGTGCTTCAGGAAGATCAAAAAGTTCCAGACCAGGTAGAGATAAGAGCTTTGGGAGCTCAGAGGTTTAGGTGATCATGCAAGTTGGGTTTCAAGGAACAACCAGGCTAGAGGCCAGACAAGAGAGGGTTAAGGAGCAAGTGGTCTCAGAAGACATGGAGGTAGCAGGGCCGAGTCTAGTAAAAACAGCAGCACTGAAAGGAAAAGTGTGGATGTCCAGTCAGTGGTGGAGCACAGCAGAGCAAGAAGACAGGAAGAAGAGGCAGGACCTGGTGATCTCCTTAGAGCAGGGTTCTGGGCAAGAAATGTTAATTATGCCCCCTCTTTCAGTCCTCTCAACAGTACCCTGTTAATCATGAGGAATCCAACGTTTAGAGTGACATCCAAGTTTGAATAATTAGTGAACAGACAATTGAGGCTCAGTTCCAAGCTGTACTTGCCAATGTTTTGCTTTGGTCTGTATTAGTGGAATTTCTGGTATTGGGAAGAAATGGATAATTAAAATATGGGGATCAGGACCTTCTCATCTCACAGAATAGCCATGGAGGGAGCTTAGAAACAGGAAATGTCCTGACACATGAAAGAAATTACTCTATCAAATTCAGTGTGTGAAGTTTTGAGAGTGAAAGTCTCCAGGAGTATGAAGTTACAACCTCCTAAACAATGTGATACATGGTACCCAAGACAGGCTCATCATCAAAGCTGGAGAGGGGCCTCTGGGCTCCAGTGGTTGTACTCTGCTGGTCTCAGTCATCTGTTGGGGTTGCACACCCACTCAAGTAGAGAGGGTCTATTCTGGTGACTTCAGATAAAATCGAGCATCAGGAAGCCCTAAAATTCTGGAGAAAAGATGCCTTAAGCCTCACCTTGGCCAACCATAGCATTTTACAGGTAAATCATATGAAAACATCAGTGAACCACGGACTTAAGTCACCAAAATGTATTTTGGTCTAATTCAAACATATGCATTGGTTTAATCACCATTTTATCACCTGCCCCCAGTTTTAACTTGGCAAGAAAGCATAATTAAACCTCCTGAAGGGTTGTTCTAATGAATAGTCTTTAGACTCTGGCTCTCAGGCTTTTGGCCTGTGGAGGTAGCAGGAGGGGAACTGATTCTTGATAGCCAAGCCTAATGTCTCATTCTAGTCCTCAGACCATGAGTGATTCAGAGTGATGGGCAGATAGCTCAACAGGGCACTGCAGTTGAGAGCAGGGTAAAGCAAGGGACACAACATTTGGCTGTAGAGTTTAAGCAATGAAGAGTGAGTTCTTAGTACAGTTCAGTTCAGTTGCTCAGTCGTGTCTGACTCTTTGCGACCCCATGAATCACAGCACGCCAGGCCTCCCTGTCCATCACCAACTCCCGGAGTTTACTCAAACTCATGTCCATCGAGTCGGTGATGCCATCCAGCCATCTCATCCTCTGTCGTCCCCTTCTCCTCGTGCCCCCAATCCCTCCCAGCATCAGGGTCTTTTCCAATGAGTCAACTCTTCGAATCAGGTGGCCAAAGTATTGGAGTTTCAGCTTCAACATCAGTCCTTCCAGTGAACACCCAGGACTGATCTCCTTTAGGATGACTGGTTGGATCTCCTTGCAGTCCAAGGGACTCTCAAGAGTCTTCTCCAACACCACAGTTCAAAAGCATCAATTCTTTGGTGCTCAGCTTTCTTCACAGTCCAACTCTCACATCCATACATGACCACTGGAAAAACCATAGCCTTGACTAGACAGACCTTTGTTGGCAAAGTAATGTCTTTGCTTTTTAATGTGCTATCTAAGTTGGTCATAACTTTCCTTCCAAGGAGTAAGCGTCTTTTAATTTCATGGCTGCAGTCACCATCTGCAGTGATTTGGGAGCCCCAAAAAATAAAGTCTGACACTGTTTCCACTGTTTCCCCACCTATTTGCCATGAAGTGATAGGACCAGATGCCATGATCTTAGTTTTCTGAATGTTGAGCTTTCTAACTACACACAAAAACAGAAATAAAAGTTCTAGTTCCTAAACTTGATTTTGATCATGGGATTCATTTCTGGGCCAGCCGCTGCATGAGCTGTTGGCATGGCTTAGCAACAGGAAGTGGTAAGGCAACACACACCTCTCAGTCTTATGCCCTGGGAAGGAGCACGCTTGTCTCTCTTTAGACATCTGACCCATGGCGAAGTGCAAATTCAGCAGGGCTAATCTGCTGAGACTGTAGAGAAGATGACCAAGCCACTCATCAGTGTCTCTTGCTGGTCACAGTAATGGGGAAACTGAGGCATACAGAGATCAGCTGTGTCACACCCTTCCTTATAATCCCCACTGCCTCCTGGTGACTACAGGATAAAGTAAAAATCTCCTGCAAGGGTTACAAGCTGTAGCCTTCTCAAATGTTTGCTCAACTTTCTTTCTCACATTTCCTCTGTGTACCTTCCTCTCCACCATCCTAAATGTAATACCAGTCCTGAACCTCAACTCAACAGAACTTTCAACTTCCCTGGGCATGCACCCATGATGACATGGTGACACAGCATCCCAGAATGTCCTCCAAAGACCAGGACCCCCCTCTTTTCCTCATCTCTTTCATATACACCCACGCATCCTTCACAAATCAGCTCAAATGTCACCTCCCTTCGAAGCCTCCAAGGCAGTCGGTGCCCACCTCGTGTTTCCAAAGAACAGGGAATACACAATTTTTCCCCCTTTGTAAGCCCAGTTCTCAGTCCAGGGTAGGTAGGTTCCCGATCCATGTTTACCGTATGGATAAATGAGTAGTGAAAACTAACGTCCAGTGACCACCGACTACAGCGACATACTGTGCTAAGTACCGCGCCCAGGTTCTCTCCATTGCCACATGGATGCTCTATCTAGGTCATCCTGAGCGAGGAGGCAGCCCTGAGCCAGCAAACCCTCTCTGCTCTTCTGTTGTTGCTTTCCCAGGAGCACTCAAGAATGAGGAAGATGGGGTCACATCACTGCCCAGTTATGAGAGCTCACAAGATCTCCCTGAGGATGCAAGTGCATATATTAGACTGCCGGGACCTCCTCCAGTCCCCTCACTTCCCGAGGTGTGTCTTTTATCAGTGAAAATACTTCCTGACACCACCAGAGCCAGAGACCCAGAGCTCCTGCCCCGTCCCCGCCCCCCACAGAGGCCCTTTGTTGGTTCAGGCCTGGCGCCCTCTGCTGGCTGCAACCTGACTCCTGCCCTCACAGGCGTGTGCGTGGGCATTTCACATCCTGATGGTTCTCCAGACTCGGCCATGATCTTTCACCCCCAGTTGGCTGGCTCTCCTTGCCCTCCTTAAGGCTTTGCATTTGTCTCTGTTCAATTTGCCTCCTGCTTCCACTACCAACTTAAGTCAAAAGTTCATGATTTCATTTCTTGGGAGAATAAATAACCCAAATGGAGGCACACTTAAAACATTCTAAAATACCCAAATAAGATGCCTGGCAAACACAACACCTGGGAGACATTATCTAGAACGTTCCCACCTTCCTGAAGGCTGAAGAAAAGCAAAGCCTAGCCAGCAACTAGAGTGAGGTGGGAAAGTTCTAATCTTACCTAACTCATGACTCCAGGTGCCTATTCTTATGCACATTCGAGAAATTCAAAGACCCTCAAAATCGCTGTTCTAAAATATCCATCATCATTTTAAGCAGGAGATTAAGAGATTTCATGTTGTTAAAACACTTTAATGGAAGGAATGAATGACACTTTTTAAATCAGCAGGAAACTGCCTTGATTTCCATTTCCAACAGCCACAGGCTTGCGGAAGGATGCAGAGACAGGCAGCCAAGGTCCCTCGGAGCTGATTGACAACTGTGGCTGTATCTAAGGACAGTCAGGCACTGCAGGCAGACACAGGGTGCACGACCTCATTGATTTTTGTAATAGGTCACTCCCACCCAAGCTCATTGTTCTTTCGCGTAAGAACATATTGGCCCAGGGGCAAAGGAGGGCTGCATCGTGTTTCAGTAAGCACCACCTGAATCCATATAAGCATATGATTCTATCTAAAACTCAATAATTCACTGAACTGGCATCCTTTTAGCATCTCTGCAGTCAATGCCTCTCAGAGACCAGCGCTACAATTGAACTAGAAAATTAGAGCTTTTAGCTGGACTCCCTGGAGGTGAATATGTAAAACAGAATAATAAATGATTGTCATTTCTGTTCAGAACATAGAATTAATCAAGGCAGAAGAGGGAGTCTGAAGTCCTGTGGGAAGGGCCACCATGGGTCACTGGTCACCATCATTTGCTGGAAAAGAGGTGAGCAATAGAAGAGTCTGTCTCCTTTGTTACCTGGACTGTTTGGTGTATCTGTGGTTGCATGTAACCTTTACAGAACCTACCAACAGGAAAATTATTTCCCAGGGCAGTTTTTCTTCCTGCTGAAAAATTCAAAAGCCCAGCCTCAGGCAATAGAAACACAGTCAGGCCGCAAACATGATGAACACACTTGTCGCTCCTTCCAGGCAGGGAGGTGGGGGGTCTTCCAGGGCCCTCAAGGAGGAACAATGGGCAAGGCAGAGGCTGTGAGAGCATCCAGAAGCCTCTCTTTGACCAGATCAATTAGGTCACCAAAAGAGCGTCAGTCCTGACTCTTTCAGACAGAGAAAACTTAACAGCCAGCAACAACAGGAATGGTGATGCACAGTGACAGCAAGTTGTACGTGTCTGTGGGCATGTCAGCTTAGGGACTTGGGGCCTCTGGTGCAAAAGCATTCATTGGGAGAATAAATAACCCAAACACAGGCACATTTAAACATTCTAAAATATCCAAATAAGATGCCCGGCACACACAACACCCGGAAGACTTTATCTAGAACGTGTTTCCATCTTCCTGAAGGCTGAAGTAAAGCAAAGCCTAGCCAGCAACTGGAATGAGGTGTGGTCCTTGGCACCTGCGTGAGCTGAAAGAAAGGCAGGCTCCAGCTGAGACCTACTGCATCAGAATCTTTATTTTAACAAGGTCACTGGGTAATTCCTATACATAGTGAATGGTGGTTTAGCACTCATTTTGAGCAGTGTTTCCTGGTCTTTAAGAGACATTTTATAGCTCTCCTCGTTTTGGGTTGGCCAGAAAGTTCATTTGGGCTTTTTTGTAGGACCTTACAGAAATATCCTAATGAACTTTTGGGCCAACCGAGTATTTTCCTAGATGAGTCCTTATCAAGGCAGGAAAAGGTGTGCTTTTGCACTACAAGCAATGTGTATCTGTTGCAAAGAAGCCTCTATTCTCCTGGGCTTTCTGACTGGCCATGAACCCATGTAAACACAGTACTGTGGCATATAGGTCAGTGTCATAGGGAAGAGGTGACCCTACTCCCTAGTCCATCAAGAATAATGTCCTAGAAAAGGAACCTGACTGGTAACTGAGAATAAGAGGCAGAGGGGGAACCGACTTTAGAGGGAGGCTCCTAGATGGGAATTTTCGGAGCATCTGATGGGAGGGGGTTGTGTCTGCTGGAAGGACCCTGCAGTGGATGGTAGGTGGAAAGTTCTCCCAGGGGAGCAGCAGGAAGAAGAAAACAAAAACAAAAACACCTGTATTTCTAACCTTGGGTCTCTGCCTTTCCCCTGCTCTCAAACTCTTGTTCTGTACCCAGCCCAGCCCTGTCCCCACCCCTATCCCACTCTCAGTTCCCAGGCCCCTCCCCCAGACTCTGAGCCTTCTCATAGACCACAGCTCCCACCAGTCCCACAGATTCTGTCTGCTGTGCTGCTGCCCCACCTAGGCTCTAAAACCCCCATCCTTTCTCAAAGCCCATCACAACACCCACCCTCTCCTGAGGGATAGCACTCCTAAATCAAGGAAAAGATATGAGGAAGGCATATTTATTATTTATTTTTATTTTTACCTGGGGTTTCTTTTTCTTTTTAACTTTTCATTTTGTATTGGGGTACAGCCAATTAACAACGTTGTAGTAGTTTCAGGTGAGCAGCTAAGGGACTCGGCATACATATACATGCATCCATTCTCCCCCAAACCCTCCCCTCCCATCAAGGCTGCCATGTAACATTGAGCAGAGTTCCATGTGCTATACAGTAGGTCCTTGTTGGTTATCCAATTTAAATATAGCAGTGTGTACATGTCCATCCCAGACTCTCTAACTATCGGGGAAGGCCTGTTGAAAATCAAAGAACACCCAAAGACACTTCCCAAGTCTGCCCTCCCTTCCCCACTTCACTACCACCCCATCCTTCCCTGGCCTTAAGCTTGTAAGCGCTAACAAAGTTGAACTGAAGGAAGGACTGGGCATGGAAAGAAGGTGGAAGAGCCAGAGCTGACTCTGCAGGCCCAGACCCCAAGTGAAGAAGGTCCCTGGGAAGAAGAGAGTGCCCCTGCCCAGCAAGCTGACTTTCTCTGGGATTCACCCACAAGTGGCTTCTAGACTCTTTACTTAAATATTTGTGTTATTACATGCTCAGGCCTGGCAGGAACAAGGGCTGTAGGGTTATCATTATAGACTTACATAAACCAAATATGCTCCCACTCTTCTAAAGCCTTGCTCTGAACAGCATTTGGGATCAGATACACTGGGGTTTGAGTCCCAGCTTCACCCTTGATGAGTTTTGCGACTTCAAGAAAGTTGCTGAACTTCACTATGCCCTTAATTTCTCTTCTGTGAAGTGGGGACTAATAATAATGATCTTATATGGTTACATTTTAATGAACAAAACAATATACATTCTCTAGCATATGGGAAAGTCAGTAAGATTATTTTATTCCATTAATTATATCAAAAGAATAACATCTGTGAACACATTTCCTGTACACTGGAAGTTGTTTCCTAACCTCAAATGGTTTTCAAGTAACTAAAGGCTAAAATTTGAACTTGAAAATTTATTGGTTGAATGGTAAGACATTAAGAATTTATTGGTTGAATGGTTGACAATGACTTCAGACTTTGGAGACAATGTTTTTTATCAATACAAACTTTGATAACAGTAGAAACATCAGAAGAATAAACTGGTTGAAGTGGGAGAGGAGATAGAAGCAGAAGCTTTTGTGACATTGTTTTTCATGAAATGCTTCCAGCACAATGAGAACCAAAGGCAATCCAATACTAACATCATGAAATTGCAATAGCATCATACATCTTCCTCTCTTTGCATGTCTAGGCATCTTTCTTAAAAGGCAATAACTCATTAAAGCATTTGCTGATTTCAACTCCTTAGTACTAAATGCAGTTTTTAGGTAATGCAAACATAACTTCTGAAATGCAAACATATGTTCATTTACTAGTAATCCTGAATGCATTAAAATGGAATCTATGTGCTTTTATTAGCACCTTTGGGAATCAAATTCTATTCTTAACATTTAGATAAATCATCTGCCAGCTACAGTATTTATCAGTACTTAGACTTCAGTCATGATCAATACATAGACTAGAATACTCACAAATAAAGGTATGCTTTAAATGATAGCCACATTTAAAAATAAACCATTATATTTGTGCATTCTCAAAATGAATAAAATGTGACAACTGAAAAGTATATTCTGAAAACCATATATCTCAAAAACAACTCAAGTTTCAAACATCATTCTTAACTGCATTCAGTTCAATATCAAGAAAAGCCATGCCAAGAGAGTCTAATTTTGGAGAGCTTTCACCTGAGGGGTAACAAGGTCAGCCTGAAAAGAGCTCAGATGCATTTTCCACTGTAGAGTTCACTGCTGCCAATATGACAGCAGCATGTTAGAATTTAAGAAGAGGAATTACACAGGAAGAGAACATGAGAACAAATGCATCTAAAGGTGTCTTCAAACCAACACTATGTCACCAGCAGCTGTTCTCTCCAGGGACACAGGAGATAGACAGATGTTTTCAACCTGGTTACTAAAAGGGAAGCACTAACAACAGAGCTTGCTGTCTTAAACTCTTGTGTTCACACCTGCCTATATCCAGGGGCTGAGTAACTCCTGAGGGAGGGACCCTTCCTCTTCTTAAGAACTCTGTTTTGTGTATGAAAATCAACATCTTCCAAAGGAGCTCTCATCTGTACTGTGTGTGCCTTGTGATGCCTTGGGCTGGAGTGCTCACTACTAGATGGGAGAAAAAGATACTCAAGAGTATCTCTGGGAGATTTTTGGCAACCCAACCACAAATATTCATTAAATACCTAGTGTCTCAAATGAAGCTCAGAGCTATGGGGAGACAAAGAATTGGAGCCCACTTACTGCCCATGGTGAATGCATAAACCAGGAACTGATGGATTCTCCCTCTTTAAATTTGTATGATCAAAGAGAATTTCCAAGTATTTCTCCAAGTGGGCTGAGTAACTGTGTCCTTGTTCAAATGTGACAGAGACCATTCCATTAGCCACCTTGGCAACAAAAATACTGCTAATAGTCACCATTAATTAAGCCTCTGCCATCTTAGTTCCTTCCTGGAAGAGAATACCATGACATCATACAAATATAATTCTGCTACTTCTTCAGATGTGGGGGTGGGGGGTGGGCAGTGCTACGTGAGGTTTATGTTGGTTAGAGTTTAGGCAACATGAACTGAATGGGAAAACCTGAATGAAGCTCCTTATTTCCACTAAGGACAAGGCAAAAGGTCCAGACTGGCTTCAGCCAGCCCTGAGCAAAGCAGAGGCAATGTCACCAAAGGCTCTTCATCAACAAGGCTTGGACACACTCTCTGAGCTCCCTGTCCTCTGACTGATCTGAAGGCTTCTGACCACTTCACATAATTGCTCCCTGTGATTATGTTCTGAAATCCATGTGCTATTGTTGGACCAGGAGGGGCTTCAGAGATTATCTGTGGTCAGCATCCTTCCAGGGACAGCTAATGATGAAGGCAACAGCAGTCACTATGAACTAAAGATTCATTTCATTCAGAATCCTACTGCCTTGTATGCAGGTCTGAGCATGGGCTATCTCTGAGTAATAAGCACCTCTTGTTCTATGTTTGCAGGTTCACCATACGGATCCCCTAGAGGACGTGCGCAGCACTGAAAGGAGATTCCTTGGATGCACAGCCAGTGAGCGTAACATCCTAGAGGCCTGGCTGTGCTTCGGGGCCTTGGACTCAACAATCCTTTCTTCCAGTTCTCAGTCTGAAACTCACCTAATCCACCACTGATGTATTTGACTGGAAAGCCTAGGGAATCGAGTTTTGCCTCTGTATTAAACTGCTCTAACATAGTCTATGGTAGGATTTAGTAGACATGCAAAACATTTAGGATCTCACATTCTATACCACTTAGATGGATCTGTGTTTTAAGTTTGAAAGAAACTTTCAAAAGCAATTAGTTTAACCTCTCATTTTATTTATGGGAAACGGAGGCCTAGAAACAGGAAGTGACTTAGTGACATAATTGTCAGATCACCCAAAACCCTGAATCCTAGTCTAGGGCCCTTTCCACTATCCAATTACTAAGAAGCCAGTGATCCATAAAGACCTAGCAGAAACAATAATATGAGCAGGGTGCCATGAGGACAACAGTAGCTAGAAGCCACTCTGTTTCTAATATGAATGCTTTAATTTGGAAATTGGAGACTCACAGAGAGACCCGTGCAACCGCCCACTACGTCGCCTGGAGAAATTTGGCCTCTCCTTCTCTGCCATTTCCCAAATGTCATGTGAATGTCACTCCTTGGCAAACTCTTCCCCAAAATCCTAGGAGCAAGAGAAAACTATGCTGTGCGGCTCAGCTACTTTGGAAGAAAGTAGCGATGTATTGATAACAGACAACTTCATATTTCTGGATCTACTGGTGTTAAAAATTATGTGATTGGGCAGGAAGGCTATGACTATATGAGCATTGGGGACTGCTGAGCTATTAACCAATTAAGCAGAGAAGTGACCGATTAGAATGAGTCTTTTCTGAGTCATCTCTCTCTCTCTTTCTTTCCAAATAACTGCTTCTACCCAAATTACTTGGGAAGTGTTATCTCACCCGGTATAGATCATGTTCAAGGCGGGGGGCGGGGGGGGGGAGAGTGTCATTTAAATAGTTAGAGGCTACAGCAGGTGCTTGTGCTCTGACAGGCACCCTCCTATGGGAAAAAAGGGCTGGGATACGGGGTAGGGGATGATGAGTGGAAGGGAACACAATGGGAGAGCTAGGAGCAAAGCAGGAGGCGCCCAGGGCTCAGATACAAACTGATCCCAAACTCACCCAGACTAAACAGCTAACATCTGCTAATCAGTTCAGTGATGTGACATGTTGTGCCTTGTTCTCATGAAAAACAAAACCAAATAAGGACAGATTTTTTATCTTACAAATTTGCCAGATGTCAGGTTTTATGTGTATCTTATAATAACTCATTTAATCTCTATCTATTGAGCACCTGCTACATTCTAATTCCTGCACTATTTAGTAGAAAATGAACTGATAAGTGAGACAAAATCTCTGCTTTCCAGGAGCTAGTAATCTAACTTGGAGATACACTTAACAGACAAGCCACTGCTATAAAGCCCACTAGGTGCTAGCTAGTGTCAAGGGGAAGAGGACAGTGGTAAACAGGAAAGAGTAAGTGTACAGCTCCCTCTCAGAGCGATGAGCTTTGCAGAGGCAGAAGTGTTTGAATAATCTTGCAAAATGAATAGGCACTTAACAGGCACTGGAGTGTGTGTTGCATGTGAGGGTTCAGGGGTTCTAGACAATGGGAAGTCTTAGTCAGTCGTGTCTGACTCTGTGACACCATGGACTATAGCCTGCCAGACTCCTCTGTCCATGGGGATTCTCCAGGCAAGAATACTGGAGTTGGTTGCCATTTCCTTCTCCAGACAATGGGAGGATATGTGCAAAAGCAGACAGATATCATGTAATGGCTAAATTTAACGAGTCAATTAAGCCAGGCTATAGTATATCACCTACTAGTCTAGATGTGGTGGTGAAAATAGTTTGCAAATGTGTTTAACATCACAATCAGCTGAGTTTACATAAAAGCGGGTACCTCCCATTCTGTAGGTGGGCCTCATTCAATCAACTGAAGGCTTTAAGAACAAAATCTGCAGTTTCTGGAGAGAAAGGAATTCAGCCTTAAAACTGTAACAGAAATTTTGCCTGAGTCTCCAACCTGCCCTATAAGATCTCAGACTTGCCAGCACCCAGAATCACATGAGCATATTCCTTCAAATAAATCTATGAACATATATCCCATTGGTTTTATTTCTCTGGAGAACCCTGATGGAAACAAACAGATGCATGAGGTGCCCAGGCAAGAAGAGGAAAGCCACTGTGGCAGGTGTTCAGACAGTGGTGGGATATGGAGCCATAAGGAGGCTGTCACAGTTATGAAGAACCTTGTGTGCTAAACTCAGGAATTGGGATTTTATCCTAAAAGTGAACAGGGGTCATTGAAGGATTTAAGGAAGGACCACCAAGTCTATTTAGAAAAACTCTCTGGGACCCTCCAAATAGAGGATGGACGGGTTGGGGCAGAGTTAGTGGCTACAGAAGAATGGCCCTGTGGACACTACATCCTTGTCAGTCTGGGCCCGAGGATTAAGCCCCTACTATCACTCGTTTGTGTCTATTTAACTAGGTCTCTGTAGCCTCTTCACTGCGTTTCGCAGGGTGTGCTAGGTGAGGTATCTGAGAAAGTCAGACTGTGCTGGTCACCAGAATTTCAAGTCATCCGCCCCTATAAAGGGCCTCAGTGAAAAATCCATGAACACAGATACTCTGCCCATCACCTGCTCCCAGACCCATCAGCATTGCAATTGTCACCACCCTGAGTGACACCCTTGGAAATTCATCACCATGTCACATTTGGCAGTTGAATCAACGGGCACCTTTTATTTATTTATGAGCTGAGCACTGGGGAGCAGTGAAGCTCCATGCCCAGATCTATAGGGCTGTTGATTTTGAGAGAGAGGCATATTTATTCAAAACCATCCTCAGCTGCGTGAGACCTTTACATATTTGTAAGTAAATAGACTTGGATTATGCATGCTTCCTGTGCAGACCCCCATTCACTGCCTTCCCTAAAGGCTGTGGGCAGCTCCACGGAGGAGAAGGTTCCAGCCAGTCAGAAGAGCAGCATTCATCACCAGGTGATTTGTTTACTGCCTTTCACCTGAAGGACTCTCAGCTGCATTGTAAAAGAATCGCTAATCTGCCAGAAAAAAATGTGGCCACCTTCCTGCTTCTGCTCGGGAGACAATTCCCTAGGAGGTAGCACCAGGGGTTGGGCAGGGAGGGAATTCAGTACCTACCCCTGAAACAGCATCACAGAGGACCAGCCAGGCCTGACTTGACCATCAACCCAGCTTCCTCAGTGCTGTGTGCTCCCAACCCAGAGGAGACCCCAAATCTAAAGTGTTTCCTCTTGATTCCCCAAAGCATAACAGGATGTCTTTCTTCACTCTGGGGCTCTTAAAAGGGGTGGGGACAAGTTAATGAGATTTGGGTGCCTGAAATACTATGAAGGATGCTTAAAATCAGATTCTGAAGCTTGAGAACATTCAAAGTGCTTTTGGCCTATGCTTTTCTTCACTTGATCTCCTTAGGGAGGGCCTTTATGGTTCTCTTAAGGATTAAGTAAACTAGTTAAAATCTGAACCATTTTTTCAGACAAATCAAAGCTGCAGGATTGTTTGAAAAAGTCTGCCTGACTGGTAGAGAAGGGGAAAGCATGACAGGGTGACAAAGGTGCCTCCAAAGATTTGAGTGCCTGGTTTCACCACAGATGTTTACAGGCCTTCCTCCATTAAGCCCTTCTAATCACTAGGAAGAGAGATGGGGGATCTAGGACACAAGGTGGGCTTTAAATAGGAGTCATTTTTGCAGAGATCTATTCTGTGGTGAACAATTTGAAACTTTGCTCTTGTCCAGCAAACAGTGACACCATGACTCATTAAAACGGAGTATAAGGTGGAGGTAGGCTGCCCAGAATCCTGGGTGACCCTGAGCACACTGGAAAACTGCACTAAGGGCCAATATTTTTCAAAGAGAAGAGAAATGTAGGGTGGGATAGAGACCTGCAAACTCTGCCTCTTGCTCTTCAAAGCCCAAGATTTACAGCCCGAGTTTCAGTCCGAGACTTACTGGTGGGAAAGGTGTTGGCTGTTGGGTGTAGTTGTTCTGTCGTAATAACCTTTTCTACACTGTTAGTGTGAACTAAAAGCAGCACATGAGTGATGCTGGGTGATGCTTGACAAGCGTGATGCAGGTTTCTAGTACTTTGTCTTAGAGATGTCATTTTCTCCTCTGCCCTAACCTCCACTGCTTCACTATTGATCCTTTCCCAGGCACAATCTCTGCTTGGACCATGAGCCCAGAGAATACAAAAGCATAATTGATACATATACCCACTCTGCCAGGGAAGAAGATGGAGCCCCTATCCTTCCTCACCACTTGCACCTCTGCTCAATAAGCTACTTATGTGGCACTTAGTTATAAGTGTCTGTGGTCAGAGGCTGTCACATAAATTTAAGTGTACAGATGTCACAGTCTGCATTTTCACAGGACCATTTTAAAATGGCACAAAAATCTGCAAAAGCAAAATATTTTGAAGATGGGTCACAAATAATGCAAATGTTAAGGCACTTTTTGTAAATATAATTAACTCGAGGACCCTCTATAAAGTGCATGTGAGACATAGACATTTGAGGGTTTTTTTCCTCTTATTTTTTTGTAACAGAAAGAAATACAAACTAATTATCATGAGGTTTCCACACTGTGACATTCCCAGAGAATAGTTAACATTACTTAAAGTTGCTTATGACCCCTACAAAGGCAAGGTCAAAAGAGTTGATTCAATAAGAGTTTCAGAAAGAGTAAGTTGCTACTCCATCTTAGGACTGTTGCTCTACCTAAAAATAAGTAAGAGATGGTGTGATTTAGAGGACAAAGCACTCTGAGTTGAGGCACTTTCATCCTCACTAAACTCTGAATCCACTTGACCCCGGCCACTGGCTATAGTTTATTCATCCAATATTGAGGAATTTGTGTCAGAATATTACTTGAAGAGCAGAGCATTAGGAAAAGAGATTTTTAAGAAAGTAAACTCTAAGGAATGAGCAGCAGTGGCTGGAGGAGACGCCTGCATGAGACCCATTTCTTGGCAGTTGTTGCTGAAAACTAGAAAGCTCTGACTTGACTTTAGTTGGTAGCAATGGGCATACTGTGAGCAGTGCTCCAGAGCAACAAGGGTTAGAAGTCTGAATATGGCTAGAGACGGCCAAGACACAGAGAAGCTCTGGCCAGCAACAGCAGATGGGTCTTATCACCTGCTTGGTAATCACTGCTACTGCTATGAGTTGCTCTGGGAGGATGGCTAAAATGCAAGCAAAAGGGACAACTTCGTGGCTGTTTCACTGAATATTTGCTAAGCATCTGTGGCGTCTTCTAAGGAGGATATTGAGATAAATAAGTTACTGCCCTACCCCTGAGTTGGCCCCAATCTACAAAGGAAGGCAGACACACATGTAAGCAATTACACAGAGACAATAAAGCATGACAGTCTTTCCTGCATATAACTTACAAGTGATGGAAAATCATCACCCTATGTGGAAAGAGTTTGAAGATAGATGACATTGGTATGGGTTGATGAGTCAGACTTTGATTTTGTGTAAAGGAGGGAAACAAAGAATATTAGAGCTCTGCATTTATATACAATTGCTCTGGCAGTGTCTGCAATGGTTTGATACAAGGAATGGGTATTCGACAGAGGCAGGACTGGTAGGAGGCTATGGTTACTACAGCAGACAAGGAAAAAACAGTGGAAAGTATGGTGACAGTCAGGAAGGAATAAAGAGGTGCCAGAATCTTTAAGAAAAAAGGTAATTCTGCAAGAACTTGGTGAGTTCTATAGCTGATCTTTAAGGAAAACTTCAATAACATGTGTTTTCAGCACAGACTGGGAATATGCAAGGAGAGGTATCCAGTAGGAAACTGGATCAAGGGGATAAAACTCAGGAAGAAGGCCTGTTTTGAAGATGAGGATTTTGGAGCCCTCAGTCCACAGGCATTGTTTTGAAACTCTAGAAGATCAAACAACACGCTTTGCTCATGGCAAGTCCTAAAGCCCAACACTGGAACAGCAGCTCCAGGAGTTCAAGTCCCTGCTCTTCCTTCTCCCTGTAACATGCAAATTAAAACTCTGGGCCCCATGGGTAGACAGAACCATATTCCCCTCAAAGCTACCCACATCCTAGTTCCCAAAACCTGTGTTAGATTATGCGCAAAGGGTAATTAAGGTTGCCAATCAGCTGACCTTAAAATATAGAGATTATCCTGAATTAGTCGGGTGAGACTAATATAATCCCAAGGATCTTTATAAGTGGAAGAAAGAAACAGATCAGGTCAGAACCAGAGAGATGCCACTGTAAAGACTTAGCCCAAACTCAGTGACTTTGAAGAGGGAGGAAGGGACCAGAAGCCAAGAAATGCAAGTGGCCTCTAGAAGCTAGAAAAGGCAAAAAAAAAAAAAAATTCCCCCCAACTCAACCCCACCAACATCATAGCTCAGTGAGATCCAGTCAGTACTGCCAACCTCTAGAACTCTAACTCTTTCTCACCTTTTTTCCCTAGGCCTTACTGCCTTTCCACACCTCTTTCTTTACATTTTTAAACAATTTTTATTTGACTACAGTTGATTTACAATGTCGTGTTAGTTTCAGCAAAGTGAATCAGTTATACATATGTATACATCCACTCTTTCACATTCCCCCCACCATCAAGGCTGCTCTCATTCCCCTCCATCCCTACCTTTACCTCCAAGGCCCAACATAGACACCACCCACTGGACCCCCTCCTGAGCCTCAGGGGCTCTTCCACTTCACCAGACCCCTCATGGACACTGCACTCCCCTCATTTGGGACTTAGTGTGACTGGCTGCTAATGCAATTTGCTGACCAGGATCCTTTGCCCAACTGCACCAGTTCAGAATGCCCTAAAGGATTTCCTTTGCTTCTTTGACCCTGATCCTCTCCCAATCTTCATATTCTCAACCGTCAACCCCTCATCCCCAACACACACACACAAGGCAATGTATCTGCCAGGCCACACAGCCTAAGACTAGCCACACCAATGTAAGTTTCTTATACATTTGATTGATACATATGAAAGAGAAGTGGTAGTGGTAGTAAGTTCAACTCGGTCACTCAGTTGTGTCTGACTTTTTGCGACCTCATGGACTGCAGCATCCCAGGCTTCCCTATCCATCACCAACTCCCAGAGCTTGCTCAAATTCTCACCCATCCAGTCGGTGATGCCATTCAAGCATCTCATCCTCTGTCATCCCCTTCTTCTCCTGCCTTCAATCTTTCCCAGCATCAGGATCTTTTCCAATGATTCAGTTCTTCACATCAGGTGGCCAAAGTATTAGAGTTTCAGCTTCAGCATTAGTCCCTCCAATGAATATTCAGGACTGATTTCCTTTAGGATGGACTGGTTGGATCTCCTTGCTGTCCAAGGGACTCTCAAGAGTCTTCTCCAACACCACAGTTCAAAAGCATCAGTTCTTCGGTGCTCAGCTTTCTTTATAGTCCAACTCTCACATCCATACATGACTACTGAAAAAACCATAGGTTTGACTAGACAGTGGTAGTACACTTAATCCCAAAACAAGGGGAAGGAGCTGGGGTTGCAGTATACATATTTCTGCGGTATGTGATAAAATTCTCCTGCTTCTAACACCTGGACTCTAAGAAAGCTGCGGCTGCTCCTGCCCTACACAGAAATCTCTTGCAGGTTTTGCTGCAGAATGATCATATGAGCAGCAAACTCTAAAACTCATCTAGCACCAGAGCCAGAGCAGTTAACACATGGGGCTCTCGAGTCTGCCCCTCTCCACTTCTCAGCCACAGTCCTGGTCCTTCCAGCTAAACTGCCTCTCAATAGTATGTGACATAAACTTTCATGTCCTTGGTTCCCTGTTTAACAGCCAAACAAATAATTGTCTTAACTGCTCATAAAAGACCTAGAAGATTTTGGAAGGAAAAGTTAAAGAAATAGGAACAGTCAAGCTACTCTGCCTTTCCCTGTCAGGAAAAAGAGCCACACTGGCTCATTGCAGGTGACCCCTGACTTTTCCTTTATCTTTCTTACCTTTTCATTTTGCTGGTTATAGCTGCAGGGGTGACAGAACAGAGAATACCACTTAGTGAGCTGTTATTGGCCTGAAACTGTCTTATTGCTTTGTGGAAAGAAATTGAAGGAAGAATTTTTAGATATTGATATCTGTTTGTCAGAGAAAGTACAGTCATCCATAGAGGGTTTCTGACAGGCCAATTTTGCAGAGAGATTCACCCACCCGGAATCTTCACTTTCTTATTTTCAAACGTCTGGCTTCACCCAGATTCGCAAGAAGGGCCTGGAATCTTTGACCATCTTCTCCTGCAGACCTGCCCTACCCCAAATTTGGGGACACTATGGCCATTGGTTCTAGGTTCGTGTAATCACTCATTCTCCCATTTATCTCATTTGTAAATGGGAACTTGGCTGATTTTATTATTCTGCATTATTAAGCATCATGTTTCCAGATGGTCCACAGAGCAGGTCTGAGCTGGGAGTGTGTGTCGTCGGGCCTCGGCTAATCTATCACTGGGGGCACATGTTCTGCAGGAATCACTTTCAATAACTGGTCTGTGTTTTTCCAAATGGATTTACATTTTTATGTGCGACTGATGACTTCTCTGGAGACACATACTATGAACGTCTGGCTCACTATTATTACATGTACAAGTCATAAAGCTATGTAATAAGACTCATAAAAACATGCAAATAGTCCTTTTCCAGGGAGAAAAGGAACATGATCAGCCCTAAAATCAGAAGCTTTGCAAAGCTGATTGCTCTGCTGGGAAATGATAGGAAGGAAGATGAAACTTCCTCTGGGATGTCCATTCCTAAATAGTAGATAGATAAGATAGGCAGATGGATAGATAGATAGATTACATTAGATAGATAGGCAGATAGACAGACAGACAAGACAGATAAAACTCAACAACTCCAGAATTTTGCGAGGCCAGGAAGTCATCTCCAGCAGTCCGGAGAAAAGGGGGGAGGATCCTGTATTGTCCTGCTCCAGGCTGGAATGACCCCTTGCCCCCCATCATGGAGCCCTCTGGGAACCCCACCGTTCACACCCTCCACCTCAGGAATTCAATCTGGAGGCTCAGGTCTCCACTGACAATTCTTTCTTTCAGTCCCCCAGCCCACAGTGGCCCTGCTCCACTACAGACTTCTGACTTATCACACTCAGCTCTTGATTTTATACTCAGCCTGTGTTCTTCTTGGGGAGGTCCCATGACTATTTCCTCAAACAGATTTCAAGCTCTTTAAGAACACACACTTCTTCCTCACCGCCTCCTGCCCCCTACCACCATCACACATCCTGCATCCTCCAGCCTTCATCCAAGAGTTGCTACCATCAGCAGACAGTAAGAGCAGCACGCTTTAGGTGTTCAGAGGATGTTCACAATGGAGTCTCTGCAGCACTTTATGCCACCTTCAATCCATTCTTCACACTGTAGATACGGTGAATTTTTAAATGCAAATCTAATCACATCACCCCCCAGTCTAATAGCTTTGCCTGACAAAGCTCTCCTAATTCCTGCTGAGCCTAGCTCCTGCTCCTCCCGGCTCACTTTTTAGATCTCTCTGTCTCAGCTCTCCCTGCTCCAAACACACAGAGCTGTTTCACTTCCCCACATGCCAGGATTCCTCCTGCTTCAGACAGGTTAGTCAAGCTATTCCTTCTGTCCCTCTTCTTTGAATAGTTAGCATCTACCAAGTGATCTACCCATCATTCCATTCTCAATTATCAAATACCCCTTCTGTCTGGAGTTCTTCCCTGATCCTCTATATCACTTTAAACCGTTCTATTCTGCATTTACAGAGCACCTGCTCTTTCTCCTTTGTAGTCTTTTCCACAGTTATTATTAATTTATATAGCTATTTAAGTAATTTCTATTGGCCTTTGGAAACTGTCCCATAATGACAGGGAGTCTAGCTCATTTAGCACAGCAGCCTAGAGCTTAGTATAGATTCTGAAATTCAATAAGATCTCTATGAACATTTTCAAAGTAAGAAAGAGAAAGGGAGAAAGGACAGAAAGGGAAAGAGAGAAAGGAAGAAAGAAAACATGGCATACATTTGAAGGAAGGAAGGAAGAAATGGAGGGAGGGAAGAAAAAAGAAACACAGCATGTGACACATTTTAATTTGCCCCTTCTTCTCCCCTCATCTGGCCCAGGCATCTTGAATCTTTTGCAAAATACTGGCCATACCTACTTCAAAACAACATCACACCTGTACCAGCAGGCTCCAGAATCACCCCAGGGATGTCCAGATCACTCTCAGCATCTGATCTTTGTAACCTGCCTCAACCTCGTAACTGAGCAACAAGGAAGCTTGAAGAGCCTTAGACAGCGGAGCCGTGCCTGGGGCTGAGACACTGCTGAGAGCTGCTCGTCCTGAAATTCCCGCTCCCTTGGCAGTGCTATGGCCACACTTCCTCGGACTTCCTGCTCTCCTTCTGACCTCTCCAGCCACCTTCACGGGCTCAGGGACCTCGGTCACCTTGTATATGGTAACAATCTATTCTTGAAGCTCAGTTTTCTCATTTTGCCCTCAGACCTACATGCACAGCTACCTCCTGCACAATGGTTCTCCCACAGATACCTCAGTTCAAGTAAAAATTTTCATTTTCCACTCTCAAACAAGATAGACCAAAATCCTTGTCTTCCCCCTGGGCTTGCCATCTCAGGGAATGAAACCACTATGGGTTCTTTGTGATTCAAGCCAGACAATCCTGTGTCATCCCTGACCACGTCTCAATCCTTGCCACCAGTTCACCACTGAGTCTTGCTGATACGCCTCCTAAGTGTCTCTCAGATGTGCCCCATCCCTGCTAGGCCCACTGCCACGATTCAGCCCCACAGCAGCATCTTTCACCTGGACAGCTGCCACAGCTTCCTATCTAGTCACCCTGCCCCCATGTAATTAAGTACCAACTAATTTCCACATTGCATCCAGAGTGATATTCCTAAAATTAAAGTCAGATCATGCCACTTCCTGGTCCAACCCATCACTGACTCTCCATGGCTCTCCATATTAAATCCAATAGCACAACATGGCTTTCTCATTCCCCTTCCTCCCATCAGATTCTGTAGTCCCGCATCCTAAACCACTTGCTTTCTCAGCATGACTTTTGTCCTCTCTTAATTTTCCATACATTCCTCCCTTGGCCTGTTCATTCCTACTTGATCTTCAGATGTGAACACAGATAATCACTTTTTCTGCAACGATTTCCTGATCCTGCCTGGATTAGGGCAGTCATTCCTCCTCTGTTCTCACAGCAACCAGCCACCTGCATTCCCACCACGCCTACTCCGGGAGTTCCCGCTGTTCTGATTTCTGCTTGTGATCCTGTGCTCTCCTACCCTCCCCTTTTTGCTACTAATTATTGAGTCCATGTGGTTTTGGACTTACACCAAAGGCAAAAAAAACTCTTTGCTCAAAAATCTACAACCTTAAACTCATCAAGATAAAGAGGCCAAGTGGAACTGACGATAGGTAAAAGGGCAAATTAAAATGTCATCTGTGCATTAATGCCTATTTAGATGTAGAAGATACGGGTATGGACTTTATTTCACATGGACAGAGGGGCAAATGATAAAACGTGGTAAGACTTTGAAACAGAGATAGATGCTAAGAGCAATGCTCAAGGTGCATTATATGATCCTTGTGCTACTAGACTGTGGCCAGAGACTATGTCTGCTTGTTCACCACTGCAACCCAGTGAAACAGTTTTTGAAAGAATGGGCTATAGTTGTGAAAGTTGCTCAGTCATGTCCAACTCTTTGTGACCCCATGGACTATGCAGACCATGGAATTCTCTAGGCCAGAATACTGGAGTGGGTAGCCTTTCCTTTCTCCAGGGGATCTTCCCAACCCAGGGATTGAACCCAGGGCTGCTGTATTGCAGGCAGATTCTCTACCAGCTAAGCCACAAGAGAAGCCCAAGAATACTGGAGTGGGTAGCCTATCCCTTCTCCAGGGGATCTTCCCACCCTAGGAATCGAAGCAGGGTCTCCTGCATCACAGGTGGATTCTTTACAACTAAGCTATCAGGGAAGCCCAAAGCCACATATAATTGGCAAAAATCAAATTATAAAATCCACTGAGTTTGAAATATCTTTTTTTCCTTAATACCTCATTGATTATGTTTATCTTTGAAACAAGCAATTTCTGGATAAAGGATAAACAGACATAACTAAGGCATCTCTTGCAGGTCTACCACATGTCTGGGTTGAGCCCTGAGGGAGTTTAGACCTGAAGAAGGAAGGGCTGCAACCCAGCAGATGAGCACCAAACTGGAAGTTGGAAAGCTCCTCCCTGCAGGACCTTCACAAGCCTCATTTCCTTTCTGCAACTTGGTTTCCTTTCCTGTAAATCTGGGATAGTCATACTTACCTTGTAAGGTTGACATGAAAGGTAAAGAAAATAACATTTTTGAAATCGCCTTTCTCATAACAGATATTAGTTTTATTATTTATTTTTATAAAATATGACTCCTTTCCTTAGCTAGCTCAGCAGTTGGCAGGAGAGATAAGCACATTCCTACATAAGCCAAAGCATAATGGCGGTGGGATCCAAGCTTCCCTGAAAGAGGAGTAGATGCTTTCACAGAGGAGGCTATCCTGAGACTAGGAAACCATTTGCAGAACTGCAATGGGTCCCGACCACCTGCCAGCTTCTCCTTTGCTCCTGTCCATCCCAGGCTGGGTGGATGAGCTGATCTCTGTCAGTCCTTCCTACCTGTTAGGCCGGAAGTATAATATATTCCATAGGAAACTGCCTCATTTTCCATGTGAGTACAGCAGAAGGAAGAGCTGGTGCAAAAGCCACAGCCTCGCTCCAGCAGGACCAGCACTCCACAAGCCCTCGCCCTCTCTGATCCTTTAAGATGATATGTACACTCCTTCCTGTCCTCCACCTATGCAAGTCCACACCCTACCTTTGCCTAGACGATTTCTGTTCATCTTTTAAGACAGAATGTGTCCCCTGTTCTAAGAAACTGAGCAGTGTTATTCATTTTGGCCAGTCTTCACCAGCCTGTGGGTACAAACTAGTGTTAATCACAGTATTATCTAATATTTGGTTTCCTCATACTACCATCTTTATGATGTAGAAAACCGGTCTCCTGCCAAACTCTCCCACCAAGACTTTCTGGATGTCCCCAGGCAGTGTCTCACAGCGCTTTACCTATGTTCCTGGATAAATTTGCCTGCTACACCCAACGCCCATGGGAATTCCATCTCTATATCTATTTTAGTCCATGATTCCATCAAGCCATGCTTCTTTTCCCCTGAAAACCAAGGTCTCCCCAGGGCCTGCCTCATGCCTGTGGACCTGTGGCCTCTATCCTGCCCTGGAGAACACTCTGATCTTACCAGGACTTGTTCACTCCTCCCCTCCCCCACACATCCCCACTGTTCTATTTGAACAAGGTTTCCGAAGTGTATTCATAGGATCAGAGCTCTGCAAAACACCGAATGTTCTCTATAGATTTTTTTTTAATGCTGGGTTCCATAATTAAATAAATCGAGGGATTCTAAATTGCTGTTTCAATGTATGGTCCTCTTAGAGCAGCAGTATCAGTATTACTTGATAGCTTTTTAAAAATGCATAAACTCAACCCCAACCCAGACCAAAATTTTAACAAAATCCCCTGGTGAATAATACACACATTAAAGTCTGAGAACTATTGCTCTAAATTAAACAAAATTAAGCATATTTCTAACAAAAATTCCTCAGAGCCTTTAATGTGCTTGTGTGTATCATAAACTAAAGAGTCACATAAAGTGTGCATGCATAGTGTTTTGCAGTACACATTTTGAAAAATCGTGTACTGGAACTTCACTCTACCCAAATGTACTCTAGTCTGGGGCTGCTTGGGAGCCTAGGTCTTCTCTTTTACCCTGTTGGTTATGTCCTGTTACTAGTGTGCTGATAAATGTTTAATAAACACTTCCCCACAGACAAAATTTTTTGTTTGCCATGGTGTAAACACTCTCACCATGGCCAGTTTTAGGCTACCATTCAGCTTGAGGTATGTAATCAGCTCTGATGACCTAGTAAGAGTTGGCTGGAGAACTCTACTGTTTAGGGAAATACCTGAGCTGTGTTTTCTGCACCTCAGTGATCCACGCATGCTTCAGGCGAGCATTCAGTCCAGCTGTTAACTTCTGTCCTCTACTTATCCTTTAGTGATGGACACCAGACTATACTCGGAATTCTCCTTCCTACCATGACTAAGGTTTCCTTAGTAGGACCAATCTCATCGTGCATTTCCTTCTCTCAGAGTGAGCCTCTCTTCTCTTCATCATCCTTCCCTCAGAATAAGCCTCTCTCATGAGGTTCCTAACTCTTCTAACAGACAGATTTCGGTAGTACCAACCTCACCAACTTGACAGAAAGTGAAGTCGCTCAGTCGTGTTTGACTCTTTGCGACCCCATGGACTGTAGCCTACCAGGATCCTCCGTCCATAGGATTTTCCAGGCAAGAGTACTGGAGTGGGTTGGCATTTCCTTCTCCAGGGGATCTTCCTGACACAGGGATTGAACCCAGGTCTCCTGCCTTGTAGGCAGACGCTTTACTATCTGAGCCACCAGGGTGTGAACTGAAAATCTGACTCAGGCTGAGAATTGGAGCTATTAAAGAAAACAGAGGTGGTGCTTCCTCACTCCTGGTTACCTGAAGAGTGACTCAAGACTTTTTCCTAGCAGGTTGTGCTGGGGTCAAGCACAGCCATGGGACACACATGGTAAAAATAGATAAATCTGTTTCCTTTCTCATCACTTCCAGTTTGGAAAAGACTTCTGATTCCAGCCTGCTTGATGCTTTTTGTTTTTTTTGTTTTTTTTTCCTGAAACATTTAGCATCACCCTCTCTGTGGATGTCGTAAGTTGCCTTCACTGCAAAGTTTGCATATAAAGCACTGTTCCAGGAGACAGAACCAAGCAGATGGAGGAAAATTAAACAGGGAAAACCTTTGAAGGACTGGGATAGCTCCTAAGAGGCAAATGCTCTGTTTCCCAGCAGGGCTTCTTAAACTCAGTAAAGCTAGAGTGTTCGAAGGATCTGAGATCAAGCACAGAGTCTAGGAAATCCTGGCCTCTCTAGGAAGGCCACAGAAAAGTCAGTTTCCTGCAGTGAGAGCACTGGATCTCAGCAGCTACCTCAACACCAGGACTCCCAGGTTGCCTTCTGCATCTCCCAGAGGGCTCAGGCTTATAGATGGAGCACAGAGGTAGGCCTGAGTTTCTCTGCCTATGGTAAGAATTTACACGTGAAGAACTTACACCAGAGCCAGAAAGTGATTAGATGGAGAGGGGCTAGGCATTCCTGGCCATAATATTGTGTATTGTGTCACTAAAGAGGAAGGGAGATGGTTTACCCTCCATCCTCTGTGCTTGGTTTATGTTCCATCCTCTAAGCCCCACGCTCTCAACTTCATGGGCCATAAGGAGTCTGCCCCTAACACCTGTTACAGCTGTCATTCAACGCATACTTGCTGAGCACCTACTATGGGCCAGATACTCTGAGCTACACTGAGATAAGTAAGCGTCAGTCTCATCTCACAGAGAGCTGGAGTGGGCATGGCCAGCTTCACACACTAAGCCAGAGGGTGGGGATAAAAATATAGATTTCTGGATTCCCAGCCAACAGTCCTTCCTTCACAGATTGCTCTTGGGAGCTGCCCTTTGTATAACTGGTAATGTTTCTCAGTTCTCTTTGCATGTATCATTTTAGGTCTTCCATAGCCTCTCTTGTAGCCCAAAGAGCTGTGAATCAACTAACTAAATTTACTTGCTGCTTCTAAACGTTTTTGGAACCAACATTTGAATTATATTACCACCTTCTTTTTCACAAGAAGGGAAACCCTCATTCATTCATTCAGCAAATACATATTAAGTACCTACCATGTGTCCCTATTATCCTAGGTGCTTGAAAACAGTAGTGGGGAAGGAAAACAACTCTCTGCTTCTTGATGTTTATACTGTAGGAAGTATAGATAGAAACAAACAATACAGTTAATTTGGGGATGGGAGGGAGGCTCTAGAGGGAGGATATATATGTATACATACAGCTGATTCACGTTCAGCAGAAACTAACACAATGTTGTAAAACACTTATACTCTAATTTTAAAAAGCAATGCTGTATAAATGTATCTATATACAAATGCTCACAATAAAGGTAGGTTGTATTTAATGTCAGAAGGAAGTGAGCACTACGCTTTTACTTTTGTCACCTGCCCATCCCATCCAGCAATCTGCTTTCAAAGGAACTTTTGTAAAATGCAAATCTCACCATGCTACTCCTCTGAGTAAAACCCTTCGGTTGTTCCCACCATGTTCAGGATAAAGGCCATGACTCTGGCTCCTGTTTAATCTTCCAGCTGGGTCCCTTTCACAGGTCCCTTTTTCCATCGAGCCTTCAGGCATGCTATGCCCATGACATATCAGGCTGCTTTCATGTTTCAAAGGGTCGAGATGAAGAATGGGTCACCCATTCCTCTGGGTCTGCCTCATGTACTTTCCCTCATAGATCCTTTGTAATACTTATATAACAGTACCATTCTGACTCAACTCTTACTTCTGTATTAGCCCCTAAAAGGCATGGATGATACTTTGTTTATCTTTATATACCTAGGGTCTGTACATATGTACATGTCCAGTCTACATTCCTTGATTGGGAGAACTAACAAATGAATAAGACTAATTGGCTAGTCTGTGATTCTAGGCACACATATGGAAAGTCTTTAATTCCTGGCCAAAGAGGACTAGCAGGTATCTCATTTCATAGGCTCTGTGCATTATTCAACTCTAAACATGGCCTGCAGGCCAAATCTGATCTAACACCTGTTTTTGTAAGTTAAATTTGATTATAACACAGATCCTTTTATTTATCCTACCATTACCAGAGTGGTATAATTGCCATGGAGGTCATGTGGCCTGTGAACCAGAAATATTTACTATCTGAATCTTTATGTATAAAGTTTGTAGACTTCAAATCCAGGCTATGCCAAACAGAGTTTGTTTGATCAAATTTCTAAAAGGACACAACTAGCACAATTTCTCCTCAGGTTAGTCCAGAAACAAATACAAAGCAGGCCCATAATTATCGGGTTTGGGGCAAATAAATCACAGCAGAGGCTGAAGGAGGCCCATTAAAAGATCTGGTGCATGATGCTCCTGTCTAGAGAAGGCACTTTTTTTCCCTTCTGTCAGAATTTATATGACTTTATTTAATGTCAGAACTTGATGACTTCAAGAATATTCTTTAAGGGAATTGTAGCAATGGGCATAAAAAAAATACCCTGAACATTCTTCATTGCAGCCAACATGTATTTATTGAGCACCTACTACATTACAATCATCAGTATAATGTTAATATTTCCTATACCAAGCTCAAAACTTTACAACTCTTACAGGTCCAGTTAGCTGAGAAGAAGACCCTGAGAGGGAGAGGAGCATACAGGAAATGTATGAGGTGGTGCTCTCAGGACCTATATCAGTGGGGGAAGGAAAGGGAATAGATCTGAAGAAAGAGAAAAGCTGGACTGCAATGCAATCACAACAGAAGTCTCAGCTGGCTCCACTGGGAAATCTGAAGCCTAGAGGTTCTTTCAGAATCACCCCCATCAGGGTGGGAGGGCTGGCCTTCGGGCCTCTGCAAAGACTAGTCCTTGGAGGCACACTGCCTGTGGGAAGGAGGATCTCTATATGGAAATTCCTGGAAAGAGCTGACAGCTGAAGGCTAGAACCTGTGGGAAATAAACCCTCAGTCCTGAGGGAAGAGTCTGGGTGGGGCATGCAATCCTGTGTCTACCACAGATTCATTTCATATAAGTTCCAAGACCAGCTCTTTCAGGCTTCTTGGGGGCCTTTTTTCTTGGAATAAATGCATAAAAAGAGTTAACAGTGGGACAAATGAGAGCCTCTGTGGCTTCAGCTGGTCTCCAGGTGCTACCAATCACACCCCTCTTTTACTGGACATCCTAGATGCCCTGTACACTCAGTCAGCACCTCCACTATCTACGTGGCATGACCTAGACCCTCCACCCTAAGGATTCAGAGCTTCAGATCACCACGCCCTTCTTAGGACATGGCTGCTATACAGGGTTTGTACACATATATACATTTACTATTAAAATTAGGCAAAGGGGTGCCAAGAAGATCCAAATGCAAAACACATTCTCCCTGTCCCTTCCATGTAGCAGCACCCTGCCTCTCCCTGATCCATTAAGTTCAAGTGTCCCTGTTGCTGTCCTTCAGTCGCTCAGTCACGTCTAACTCTTTGCAATCCCATGGACTGCAGCACACCAGACTTCCCTGTTCTTCACCATCTCCCAGAGCTTGCTCAAACTCATGTCCATTGAGTCAGTGATGCCATCCAACCATCTCAGTCTCTGTCACTTCCTTCTCCCCCGGTCCCCCATCTTTCCAACATCAGGGTCTTTTCAAATGAGTTGGCTCTTCGCATCAGGTGACCAAAGTATTGTAGCTTCAGCTTCAGCGCCAGACCTTCCAATGAATATTCAAGGTTGATTTCCTTTAGGATTGACTGGTTTGATCTCCTTGCAGTCAAGGGACTCTCAAGAGTCTTCTCCAACACCACAATTCGAAAGCATCAATTCTTCAGTGTTCAGCCTTCTTTATGGTCCAACTCTCACATCTGCACCTGACTACTGAAAAAAACCATAGCTTTGACTGTAAGAACCTCTGATGGTAATTACTTTCCTTGTCTCCTAAGCTCCTGGCACAAAGAGCAAAAAGTGCCTGGGTAGCAGCTAATGCTCAATGTTCAATAAAATTCTTACTAGGTCCCTCAATGCAAGCTCATCTCCTTTGGGAATCAAAACTTCCAAACCTACAGAGCCCAGAGTTGTGGGAACAAGAAGCATTAATTCCCCCAAATAGCTTTGTGGAACTGATGGGAGGTGGGCCTTTCCTTCTCTTCCCTCCTGGTGACACACATATTTTACCTACTAGAGACACAACATTCATTTGCCATTCTGACATTATGAGAGGTTTACCCATGCTCATTCTGAATGTTAAGTACCATGACCTGGCCTGTATGATTTGGGGATCTTATCATCCCATTGCCATCAGTGAACCTAATTCTCTAAATTCTCCAACTGTCAGAAACCATCTTCAGAGACAGCTAACACTGAGTTCTGGGAGATGCTGGTGCCCTTCTTTCTAGTACATCTCTTATTACTTTGAGAAATGGAGCATCCTCTGGGTCCTCCCAGTAAATATAACCAGCTGGTGAGTTTTCCAGCCTTACATGGTACATCGTTTCCTAGCATGCTCATTTCTCTGAGACCTTTGATCCACCATCTGCCATACCACTTCTAGCATCCTTACCTTACTTAATTTAAGCCATCACTTCCTCCATGCTTCTAAGAGCCACAGTAAAAGCCAACATGTTAGCACCATCTCCTGGGGGTCTTGCCAGTTTGTTAAATTCTGTGTGTCTATACCAATATGTTCTCCCTCATCCAATTCCATCCTCCTTGATTCAACACCTTCAGAATCCACTGCCTAACATATGAATGTTACTTTCTGGTTCCTATGGGTGTATATTCATCTTAGATTTGGTTATAAACTTCATAGTCCCTCTGAACTTCCTGGCCACTTTTTCCAGACTGGAGGAAACATTAGATGAAGTCTGCCTCCAAGTGGGGGATCAGCAATCTTTGGGAGACAGAGACCTTTGCAGCCAAGGGTAATGCTAGAAAGAGCTAACAGCAGGGGGCCATCAAATAGCAGAACTCCTAACCATGGGAATAAGCTCTTTAATAGCAAAGGGGGCTAGTTCTGAGTGACACAAACCAGTATCCACCGTAAGCACTTTCCCAACACTCTCTTATATGCCTGGATGAAGGTAAGACCTGCCTCCAGGAGGTTAAATTCTGGCATCAAGAGCTCTAACAGGTAGAAAACTTACAAAACTTCTCTAAGGGGAAATTTTGCATCAGAGTACTATGATGAAAAGAGACTTTCAGCTCCATTCTTGTGTCAAGATGAAGAAGCTATGCTTGGAGGTCAGCTGACGTGCCCAAATCTCACAGATGGCTAGTGACTGAGACTAGACCCTGGGTTTATCCTTGAGCCTGCTTCAGAGATCTCCTTCAGAGATCTCCACCCAGAAGCTCTGACCTTCAGTGTGTCCTTCTAGCACCCCCATGCAATTTCAGAGGTGATGTATAAACCTTGAGATGAAGACTCCAAGGTGCCCAAATCTCCATACAGTAAACTACTTAACCCAGAGTGAGGAGGGATTAAGTCACCCATCAGCATGCTTCTCAATAATGGCACAAGAACTGCATGCAAGTCTGACTGCCCATCCTTGGTATGCAAAGTGCTGGCTGACTTTCCTGCAGTGGGGAAGTTTTCCAGTAAAAGCAGGAAGGAACTTCACCCTATCCAATCTCTTCATTTGACAGGGGCAAATAACTTGTCCTAAATCACACTGAGAGCTGAGGACAAAATAAGGACTGGAACTTCCCTCCAGGAATTAACCATAATTACTGGAGGAAGTGCATCTAACTTCTATAATGAGGAAGTAGGAACCAAAGAAACCAAAGAGTAAAGATGCCACACTAAAGCAGAGCTGCAGACAGAACCTAAATCTGTTTCCCACCAGTGAAGAGCCCCTCTGCAGGGCAGAGTAACAGTTGCTGCTGGTGTCCTACAAGATGGAAGGAGGAGGAGAACAGAGTATATTCATTGTTTTCCACTGACCCTATTCCAAGGGTGTGTGTGTCCGTGTGTGTGTGTGTGTTTCCACCAATAGCCTGGTTCCCACCAGCCATTCTTGACAAGGTCCAGACTTCTTAACTCCATGTTTCCCAAAGACAGAAGGTTCAGGGTGACCCTGGGTACTTAATCCAAATTCTAAAGTATAATAATCCAAACTTTATTATTACTATACTTTAGAAACAAAAGTATGACATGCTTGTAGGAAGCATCAGTACGCAAATGGAGCTTAATCAGGGGTGGGTCTCCAGAATGGAGGAAGGTCTGAAACCAAAATTTTGATGGGAAACTTTGAGAAGTGAAGACCTGGGTGTGGGCCAGGTCAAGGGAGCTGGTTTCAATTCTCTGAAGAGTAGCCGTGGAAATCAGTCTCCAAAGAGCCAGAGTTGGAATTACAGGGAGGTAACTCTCAGCTCTGCATGTAGTGTCCTGGTACCGAAAGCTGTTTGGCAATGCTAAACAGTGTCCTTAGAAGTAAGTAGTGAGTTTGTCAGCAAACCACATGTCAATAACACTATCAGTGTTCAGGAGGTGGAGGCTAAAAGTGCTGCCAACAAGAGATTCCTCAATTCTGGTGGCTTGGTAGAGAAGCAGAGGGTAGACAGGTGGCCCCTATAAATAATACAAGGTTATTTAGACTCCAGCTATTATCAACAGAATATTCTTCTCTCTCCCTCTGACCTGTGACTGGCATCCACCTGGGTAGCAATGAGCTGACACTCCATCATCTGTGCCCCTGCTAATAAACCCCAAGAATTACGACTCTGGCTCCATCACAATATTGTAGTGGTCCCCTTGCCTCCATACAACCCAGAAAGTGCCTCTCCCAAGTCACCAACATTTCTCTGATTTTGGACGTGTTCATTTGTCAATTTAACATGAGCTTAAATGACCACTGTGTTTCCTCTTCTCTCTCACAATATACTGTGACTTGAGCAAAACAAAACAGAGGATTCAGATGTCATATTTCAAGAGAATGATGTGTCTAAGCTGCTGCTGATAGTGCCTCATTTTAAGCCCTAGATGTTTATGAAGAAAAGAGCTGATCACTTGGGGATATTCCAGAACCTAATGCCCTGCAGTTAAGCAGTCTCAAGAAAAGAGTAGATTTATAACCAGGAACCCAATCCCCTCTTACTTCCACTTGTAACTTACTAGGAAACTACCTTAGGAAAAAAAAGTCACTTTCTAAACATTTAAATAATTCAAATGAAAAACTCATTAATTAAAGCGCTGGGGAAAGATATGTTGCTGGCAGTTTGAAAACTGGGTTTATGAGGGAAGGATAAAGAGAAGTGACCTAAATCAGAGTTTGGCAGCTAACTAAATCCCCAGTGCTTACAAACGTCTCAATCCCACAGTCAGAGCCTCAGTGTGGAGAGTTGAGCTAAGCTACTGCATGGAATTGCTGCCTCAGCATCCATTTTGTTTGGCCAAGTGGGCTGCAGGGACCTTAAACTGATACCAGACCCTGCATGAAAGCACATGCCCTAAATACCCTAAATAGCAGAGTCACAA
The DNA here is from genome assembly GCF_910594005.1 of Cervus elaphus. NCBI lineage: Eukaryota > Metazoa > Chordata > Mammalia > Artiodactyla > Cervidae > Cervus > Cervus elaphus. The sequence continues at coordinate 28,582,717 of NC_057825.1, read as the reverse complement.
GCAAATGTTATGTTCCCAGTAGGATTTCCCCAGCAACCCTTGTAATCTACAGTCCCCCTGCCTTTTAGCACCTGGCCCTGTTTGCCTTATGTACCCCTGTGGGCCTCACCAAAATCTCACCCTTTGGTTTGAATTGACTGATGCAGCCCTAGCCCAGGAGTCCCAAAGCATTCACCCACAGGACCTAAAAAAGGTATGTGCCCCAGGTCCTACTTCTCTGCCTGACAGCCCTTGGCCTTGACCTCCCCACGTGACCCCCTCGAGGGGGCCACTATGTATGTACTGTGTACTCCCTCCAGGAACTGTAAGCAATAAACTCCTCTACTTCATTTTCTCTTGTGGTCTGTTGTTAAATTGTGGCTCAGCCTCCAGTTCTTTGTGCTCTACTTAACAGATGTTAATTTAACAGAGTCATAACCCTTGGGCCAGGAGCTGGAAGTGGATGCTGCTAGAACCCAGAGGCACCCACAGCTCAGGGTTCCTGGGCCCAGAAGACAAGAAGTACCTGACACCCAGCCCCACACTCAGTCTCAGTCTGGTAGTCTTAGAGAAATACGGCTGCTACTCAAGAGTCATAAAACACTATGTGAAAGACCCTAAGAAGCTGAGAGCAGTTCCCTCATTTGACAAATAAGGACACTGCCTGGAGTGGTGTGACATCTTGCCAGCACTCCTAAGGGAGTAACTGGCAGAACACGACTGGATTCCATTCTGTTTGACCTGAGGTCGGCATGTGTTTAATCTGTCATACCATCTCTCTAAGTGCTGCTTTGGGTAAAGCTGGCAGTCTAGACAGCATGCTAAGGTAAAGCCAGAATTACATGTATCTGTCACCACCATGCCTCCCCTTCTGTGACCATCTCCCACAAAATAGGACCAGGATGGTCTGCAATGGCTTCCAGCAGCTTCCATGTTCCTGGCAGCTCTGCCCCGGCCAGCGCTTTCATGGAGGACTGGTCATTATCCCTCTCCAGTTTTCATCCAAACGTATTTCTTGAAGGGAATGGACCAACGCCAGGTGATTCTAATAATTCTCACTAAGATGGGTGCTTTTCTGAGCTTGAGCTTCCCCAAAGCTTGTTAATGCAAAGCACCTCTGGGGGTAAAGGCAGGGCTGCTTTTGAACAAGGACACTTGCCCTGTGGCCCATGCCAATTCCCACACTACCCTCAGTGGCCACACTCTAGAAGGGTGTGACCCTTCTAGATTCCCCTTCCGCTGTGCAGAGCATCTCTGCCAACATAAGCGCCACCAAAAGGAAACTCGACTAGGAAAGGGGCCCTTGGAGCAGACTTCCGCCATCACTAGCCCCGCCAGGGTGGAGCCAGGAGCCAAAGAGAAGGAATGATCATTCTCTCTCTCCCGTGAGGCAACTGCACAGCGGTCGTGTCTAGGAAAGAAAAAAATGTCAGTGCTGCCCATGGGAGGGTGTAATGACCCAAATTATGGCCTGTCAGATGAGGCAGCGCCTGCCCCAGGGGGGAGGCCACTGCAGCAAATGCGGCTCACAGAGCAGGTAGGAAAGAGAAATGTGCTCAGGGCAGGCTGTGGGCGTGGGGGTGTGGGCTTCACACCCCTGCTTTCACACTCCAAGCCTGCTCCTCCAGGCCTCCGAGGCCTCCTGGGTGCAGATATCAGAATATCCTGGGCTGGGCGGGGAAGGGGCAGAAGCAGGCACACACAAAAAAGATATTCTTCAAACAAGACCAGGTAGCGAGTAGCTAACCTCTTAACCAGAATCGTGAAAGACGTCTCTCTCTTTTTTCTCTTAAACAGACTTTTAATTAGGCAGCATTCTTATGAAGGAGGGAATCCCTGTGGCCTGAAGTGATGAAACGGTGCCCACAGTGAACATAACACGCACTGGGGTAAGACAGGGCTGAATCCCAGACCCAATTTTATCACTGAGCAGACTCAGGCAGGGTATCTTCCTCTCCATGCCTCATTTTCCTCTTACTGTGACCTCATACAAAGGCTGTGGGGACTGGGCATTCACTCATTCAAAAAAGGACTTATTGAGCACTCATTCTACAATGACACATACTCTAATGAGTAATAGTTGTAGTAGGAATACTAGTAGCTGTTATTGGGGTTGTAGAAATTATAGAAGAGTAGTAGGAGTGAGCATTTATTAAGTGTCAGACACAGTTACAAAAACTTTACATTATTAACTCATTTCAGACCCCTAACAAGAGGGTTAATGGCAGGCCACTTTTCACAGGTGAATAAATTTACACGATAACTAACTTATCCAACAGCCATAACCAATGTCTTCAAATAACTTATATTCTATGGGAATGGGAGACATTACAAAATTAAACCAGTTAAAATTTAGAAAATAGCAGGGAAGAGACCAATTTAGATCAAGAGGTCATGAATAACAATGAAGCTAGGGCTGAGAGATGAGAAAGAATCAACGGTGAAAGAAGCATGGATTAAAGTAAACACATAAACACTGTCTAAAGCATAGCAGTTGCTTAACAAATGCTTCTTCCCTTCTTATTAACTCCCTGTTAAAGAAACTTGACACGAATAGCCACTAAAATGTTTATAATCATGGTGAAGATGACCATGTGCCAAGACTGAAGAAAGTAATAAAAATCAGGGTTGGCTTGACCTCTGAGCCAGAAAGCCTACATGAACAGATAAGATTAAAAGTGATTGTAACCCCAGGAAAACTAGAGAATATTCTGACTCTACCCAAAGGAAAGGACCCCCAAAAAGCCTGATCTGGAACAATGACAGACAAACATGTAGAATGTGATGGCATCCACCAACCATGAGACATCTGAGAATAATAAACCAATCAACCTGGCAAATGACACTCCCTTAAGAAATTTAGACATTTTTTCTACAAACAGTTAGGGATCTTAACTCTTCATCACATAGATGGATAGTAGATGGATGGATGGGTGAATGAATGGGCTATTTCTATGACATCTCTCAGTGACTTATTCCAATCATCGCCTTCCTATTAAGGAACAGCCAATTCATCCCCACAGTAGCTGGGCTTAGAGTTTAATAAATACATTTCCTAGCACTCAAGACAGGGGACCTATTAGGCTAGTAATGGAAGCTGCACTTTCAGAACCAGCTATTTGTGGCAAAATGACTGCTCAATACGTTTTGAGGCTCCTTGATAATCCATCTAGCACATCTTCTATATTCTGTGGAGGCCCCGGGAAATACTCCAGGAGACAAGGAAAAAGCTAAGATGGTTACTAGTTATATCAAGGGTGGATCCACTTCTATAGATTTTATATGTTGGAGTGATGTCTAAGAATTTATTTGAACTTATTTATTGCTAAATCATGAATCCAATGTAAATTTATAAGATTCTTCTTCATAATGAAGATCTGTAGAAAGTGGGTGACAATATATCTATAATTAAGGGGGATTCTGAAAAGCTTGGCTATTTTAAGAATTTCATAATAGATCGATAAGGAATATCATCATAAGCATATTATTCTTGGAAGTACATAGTTTAAGAATATTGTAAAAACAAGCCAGTAATTTAAAATATTTCCCCTGGTATCTTGTTTACTCACTGGGGCTAATTTACTTTGAATTCTATGAGCATTTCTTTTCTCTTTAATAAAATGAAGAGGTTTACGAAGAAAAGACATAAGAGTTTTAGAAAACTGCTTAGTGTGAGCTGTTTATTTGATGTATGGATTGGAAAATTGGATGGGTCATGGGCTGAATTAGAAGAGGTATGTATTGCAAGTTAAAGGAGGTGAAATCACTATACCAGTAGCTATACTGTAAGAATGTTAGTAACCTAGAACACTGCTAATAAAAGTAATGAAGCTATTAAAGAATATAAAAACTGTAATGCATAAGAATGATGGTGACAGACCTAGAAATCTGGGTCTATAAAGGAGAAGATTTAGAGTGAAATGGGATGGTTGTCTTAGTATATTAAAATTTGTTCTTTGCCAAAAGTGAGCAGCCCAAGGAATGAGGGGTGGAAAGAGAAGGAATAAAACTTCAGCTTTAAAAGAAGTAAAGGGCTCATGTAGGCTTCCTTTCCCAAAAGAGTTTGGGCAAAAGATAGTCAAGAAAACTTTAGGAGTGGTGCAGAAAATCATGGAGTTGGGTAAAGATCGAACTACCAACTAGACCCTCAACATGCCACTGTGAGTTCAGTGTTGGAATCTAAGTGGAGTCAAGCAGTGTGGGCCCTCATGCTAAAGAGAGGGTGAATGATCAGACAAGGAAATAGTTGAGGCAAGTGGAGACAAGAGGTACTGGCCCAAGGGAGAATAATGAGGGATGGAGGGGGAGAGAGCCCAAAGCCACAGTCTAGGTGAGTAAAGAGGATACCTGAGCTGGGTAAACTGTGGCAGTGGGAGCTCATGTGGAGTGTCAGAGCCCAAGCAGGGTGCAAAGTAGAGCAGGAGATAATTATGGCAGTCTGGCATCTGTTGTCAGAGCCCAAACAGAGTGTGGAAAGCTTTTGCACAGCCTGGCAAGGGGTGTGGAAGCCTAGTTGAGTAAGGAAAGTGTTTTCAAGGGCAGTGATGGCAATTTGGAATGGAATGTAGGAGCACAGTAAGAAGGGCACTAGTTCAGGGGAATGGCAATAGTAGCAGCCTGGGGAGAGGTGTTGAAACCCCAGAGTGGCAGGAGGCGCTTCTGCAGTGGGAGCTGGGCATGGGAGAGTGGTGCTAGCCATGGGATATTGGTTGCATTATTGCCAGGTTTGGAAACAACTGAACTAGATCAGGGCTTATCAAACTTGAGTGTGTATATAAGACATCAGGGGACCTTGTAGAATTCAGATTCAAGTTCAGTTTTTTGGAGTGGCATCAGAGACTCTGCATTTCTAACAATCTCTCAGGTGATGCCAATGCTGCTGGACCACAGACTGAACTTCGAGTGAAGAATCAGATGATCTACGAAAGCATATTCCACCTGGGAATCAATGACAACAGAATTCTTCATCCAGTTCTCAAAGAATTCATCAATGTGGATGTACTTTCATGAGCAGCCTGTGAGATAAACTGGCAATGACTTTGTATTTGTGGATGGTCTGGCATGATCTGATAAAAAAAAGAGTCTTGCCCCTCGGAGAACACTGTCAAGTTCTGGATATGTTTCAGAATGGAACAATAAGAATCTTTACTTTTTGGCCAATATAACCAAAATCTAGGCAATGGTACTTCGTTGCATGATCTAATAAAATAAGAATCTTGCCCTTCAGAGAATACCATGTCAGGTTCTGGACATGTTTCAGAATAGAACAATAAGAATATTTACTTTTTGGCCAATATGACCAAAATCTAGGCAACGGTACATCACAAGAAGTCTAAAGTACATCACAAAAGTCTAAAACTTTTCCTAAAAATAGGAAAAGTTCTTTGGACAACATCCCACTATCTCTTTATCACCATTTGCTTGCAGTTGAAACTGACTCTAATTTTTTTAAGCTTTTCTTTTTCTCATAGCAACCAAAGACCAAGGAGTCCATGCCAAAGGTAATTACCTTAATTACTTGGTGAATACTCAGTTCTTCTTTATATCTGTATCAAATCCTAACAAACAAACTGATACCTTATCATCTTTTTGTTGAATAGTAAGCATTATTATTAAGTGCCAGCATGTGCCTATTACTTGGGTTTCATCTTCTTAATATTTTTATTAAAAAGTAGGCAATTAATGTCATGATCTTCTTGTATATCATGCCAGGTTCACAATTTTATGCTTTTTCTACATATAGATGTGTCCATAAAATAATATAATGTTTAAGTATGTTTTAAAAATGTACTTAAATGCTATCACAGTATATCTACCCTTTTGCAACTGCTCTCTCTCAAAGTTAAGGTTCTGAGTTCTCTAAAGACAGACAGGTAGAGAGATAGATGCAGTATTTCATTCTATGAAAATTCTACATTTGATTTCCAGACCGTTACTTTGCCTTTGGTTTTTCATTACTCAAGCTATGTCATAATAAGCATTTACTTCACTTGTGCAAGAGTATCTCTGGGTATGTAATCAGAAGCCAAACTGTGAGTTCGTAAGGTAAGCAAATTGTCAAATGTACTAGAAAACATCAAAAGCCCCTCCAAAGTGGTTTTACTATTCACACTCTCCCTGGCAGTGTAGGGGAGTCTTCATATGCCTATACACATGCCAACACTTTGAATTTTCACCTTTTAAAAATTTTTGGCTGATTGGATGATAAAAAGTTATCGCATTGGCCAAAAATTCACATGGAAAAACCCAAATGAATCTTGCAACACAATATTTTCTAAAAAATTTATATTCATCTGATTGCTAGCAAGATTATTTTTCCCTATTTAGGCTTCCTCTTTTATGCACTGTCTGCTTTCATCCTTTGCCCATATTTATTAGGTTGTTTGTCTTTTAGTGACTTGAGGAATTGTTTGTTTTCTTGTTTGTTTTCTGGGGCTTCTCTGGTGGTTCAGACAGTAAAGAATCCGCCTGCAATACAGGAGACCTGGGTTCAATCCCTGGGTCAGGAAGATCCCCTGGAAAAGGGAATGGCTACCCACTCTAACATTTTTGCATAGGAAAGCCCATGGACAGAGAAGCCTGGCGGACTACAGTCCATGGGGTTGCCAAGAGTCAGACACGACTGAGCGACAACACTTTCCAGATTGCTAGTTACACGTGTGGCAAACAACTTTTCCTGACCTGTCATTTCACATTTAGGTGGTTCACGGCATGTGGTCATGTAGGAATTTATCATGTCATGTAGGAATTTATTAAGTTAAATATATCAATGAGAATTTGCTTAAGAAATCCCTTTTTTCCCTGATGTCACAGAGATGTTCATATAAAGTCATCTTTTACACAATTTATCTTTATTCTACTTGAAATTTATTTTGTTTATAAGCGATAGAAATGCAATTTATTTTTATTTCCATATGGAAGGCCAATTTTCCCAATTCCAGATCATCCTTTCCCCCTGATTTTTGAGGACCCCTGTGTTAGCCACCAAAGTCCTCTATAAGCTTCACTCAGTTTCTGGACTGTCCATTTGGTTCCAGTCGTTTATTTGCTGTTCCCTCTGCCAGTGCCACTGCTTTAATTAATGCAGGTATACAAAATGTTTAACATTTGGTAATGCAAGTCTCGTTAACAACTTCTTCTATCAGCAGATTGATAAACAGTTTGCACATAACTTTTGAATTTTTTTTTAACTTTTGTTACCTATGCAAGGTTCATTTTAATGAATGTTCTTTATGTCTTGAAAATAATGCATATTTTCTAGGTCTATTATATCTATGAAATCAAGCTTGATATTCATGCTATTTTAATCTTCCAAATCTGTTCTAAATTTTTATTTTCTTTCTATGATTGAAATGTATGTTGATAAGTACCTGTAACTGTTGTCTATTTACTTCTCAGTGATATTCCTTTCTAATAATGAAGTGTTCCTCTCCATCGTTATTTATGATTTCCATCTGCAGTTCTTTTTTCTCAAGAATAACTTTGCTTTTCTTTACTTTTTAAGTATTCTGTTCTTGTTATGTCAAATCAATAAAGTTTTCTTTTATAACTTTTTAAATCCTATTGGCTTGGAAGTTATTTTCTGTACTTTTACTCAAGTTTCTACACTATTTTGAAAACTCATCAAAATATCATTCACTATTGTCACTTTTTCTAGTTAACAAGTATGTATTAAACCAACACATAACCAGCTGAATGTAAATGTCTCAGGACTGTCCCCACTCCAACTCACCACCACATCTCTCTTTACTGTTTTAACACAGAACAGATGCATTTTCTTCTATTTCTGCCCCCAACTGGAGATCCATATGTTAAGAACCCAGGACCACAGGTATCTTGCTTTCTTCCCCACGACAGCAGTGTGACAGATGTGAGGCAGGAAATCTCGGTAAAAGCATCTATTTGGTATGTCCAACCTCTCCATGATGTGAGAAGATGAGAAGTCTAGACGAGAACGGAAATACTAGAAGGCACAATTCATGATTGCCTATCTAATCGACATTCTCATATTCAGATTTATGATGAATAAGCTTATCACTTTAATCTCCATCTCTGATTCGTTCACCTGTTTTCTTAACCGGTTCTAAACTCAGACAAAGGAAAAAAGTATGACAAGATATTAAGCTTGACCTCTGGCCTGGGCAAAGTAACAAAGATAGCAAAGTTCTGTCTGTTCACTGGGATCTCCATAACACAGGACACATTTCCTAACCTGGACACTGGAACTTAGGTCCACTTTGGGTGAGAATGAAACCAAAAAGAGAAGTTAAAGGGAACAGAACAGAAATAAGGATGACAGCAAAAGGCAGGTTCACTTTGTCCCTGGCACTGGATTTTGATGCTGAGAAACCCAGCTCTCCAGGAGTCCAAGGTTCTCAGCTAAGTAACTGCTTGATGTTGAGTTCAAATTAAGTTCTTTCTGCTTTGTGGGTGGGGAGGAGAACTGATGATATTTTCCTGGAGCTGTTCCTGCCTCACCACAAGACCACAGCAGCAGTGGCTCCTGCCCCACTGACTGGAATGGAAAACACATTTTGGTCCCCATAGCAGGGAAACCCCAGGAGCTCTGCCATACTGTCGCTAATACTGTAGTCTTTCCAGTCAAGATAGTGGAAATAAAGGCAAGATAACCCAGCATTCTTGGAACCCTGGGTCCAAGATAACCCAGGACCATGCCTACCAGCTTCCAGCCTCCAGACAGCTTGACCCTGGCCTCAGCTCTGCAGCAGCTCTCATAATTCCCCACTCACTCAACAGGCATTGATGAAGGAGGGGGTCTGGGCCAGCCTCACAGAAAGCTAACATTCTAGAAGGGCACAGGGTAGCAAGGAAACTGGTTAGGCACAGGAGGACTAAAAGGCACAGTGGAGGGCTAAAAGGCACAGTGGACATTCAGGGATCACTGAGGTGGCATTTCTTTCCAGAGTAGACTTGTTGAAGATGGAAGACCTGGATGATCAGCTTGACAATATAATAAGAAGCCCCCTGTTTCTGTGTTGAGAATAACACACTAGTATTTATTACATTACAGTCAATCGCATAATCCTCCTAGCTCCTGCCATTCTGTTGTTTAATTTTGAACAAATTGTGTCCACTACAAAAAGCCTTAGGTAAAGAGAAAGCTTGTTTTCAAGGAATGTAGTCTAATATTTTTAAACTGCAGAAAGCACCTGCATAGTTTCCATCTGTAGCTGTGCAGGCTCATTCTCAGTATTTGTAAAGAACTTATGAATGATACATGTCCTCCAAAGGGAGCCTCAGCCTAGACCAGAGGAGCTCTGGGCATGGGTTTTGTGTTGGGGGTGGGGGTGGGGGCAACTGAGCAAAAGCCTACGTGTGAGATGAGACAATTTTATGCAAAATGGCTGTGTGGAGACTCCCATCGGCTCCCTTGCAAATGGACAAGTCATAAACCTGCCTAATGACTTGGAAACTCAAAATTGCCCCTTTCATTTTAAAGAATTTTTAATGTTGTCCTCTCCAACGGGCACCATTAACAAAGAAACCCTCCACTCCTCCACATGGTTTCCACGGTAGGCCAATGTGTTTTCAGTGAGACCAGAGGGGAAAAGAACTCTCAGTGGGGGAAAGATGTTGTGTGGAGAGAGAAGCCCTTGCTAATTTTTCCAACCCACCCAATCCACTGAGGCGGAGAGACAGCAGGGTGTGCAAACCACAGAGAAAGTAGAATTTATCTCAGCTGTGATTGCATCTTCCAACCATTTTAATCTCTCTCTTTTTTTTTTTTTTTTTTTTTGACACTGTATAATAATACTTTCTTCAAGGAATGTTCTTTAATCTTATAATTTGAAAACAAATTCTATTTCAGCTGTCCTTCTGGTAGGCGACCTTTAATGGTTTTGCTATAGGTAAAACTCTGTCATTATGTTATGCCTCCCTGCTCAGCGTTCTGGATATCAAATTGCTCAGATGCTGTAGTTTTTGTCAGTGATAATATTGCCCTTTCAAAATTTCTCTGTAAGCAGCCTGAAAGGATTCATTCGGAGCGGTGGTTTCATTAATTTATTTAAATGCATTTCTCAAACAAAACAGGTTAGTTGTTTTGAAAATGTCAGGGTCCAGGAACAGATTTGAAAATATTCTGCAAAATACAAGCATCTGGGCTTTCCAAGAAGAAGAAAGCAAGCACTTGTGAAGGAAGCCAAGGGCCGAGTGGCTGCATGCTGTTCCCAAAGGCCCCAGCTCAAGGAGATCAGCAGCCCCCACTTCAGTCTCTGTGTAAGGAATCATGCTTACGAAGTGGTTTTCGCTGTGGAAGATAATTAGCGCTAATCTTTCAAATACGAACGGCCCCTCCCTTAAAAGGGTTGTTTGGAGGCAGACTGTTTTAGCTTAGCAAAGTGACTGGGCCCATGGGATAGGCACCAGGATAATGTGACTCCTATGTGCTCAGCTGGGTGAACCAGGAAGCCTAGGGGAGCATCAGGTTGGAGAAAACAAGAGTTCTGGGCCAGGCAGCAGAAAATGAAATAACATGTGTTGAAAACCTGCATGAAATGTGAACAGGCAGTTCCAAAGTATTGGTTGGTATATGTCATTTAAGGAAGAGTAAAATATATCTTCTTCAAACATAACTCTTATCACTGGATTTTAAATCACCCAGATGTTTTAGCTTTTTTCACTCCCTGGCTGAAAAAGCAATGACTCCCCATTGTCTACTGAATAATATCTAATCTTCTTAGCATGACATTCAAGACCCGCCGCAAGCTGGCATCGGCTTGTCTTGTGGAAATTGTAATTCTTTAGCACTGCCTCCTCCACACCACACACCCTTTACACACTCCAGTGAAACTGCATACCCTCCATTTCCTAATCATTTCCGGCATTTTACCCACTTCCATCCTTCCGTGACAGCTGCAGACCCTCTCGCTCCTCAGGCATCATGTCAACTCCGTCTGATTCCTCAAAGCCTGGCACAAGGGCATTTTAGAAAATGCACTCCAAGCTACAAGGAAGGCCTTTGCCTTCTGGATCTTCATGACACTTTGGAAAATGCCCTTATCACAATGGACTGACTTGGCGGTGCTCTACATACACACTGCACTTCCCTCCTTCATTCCCCCACCCAGAGGTGGTCTTCCCTGAAGGCAGAACCAGATCTCATCCATCCTCACCCATCCTTCCAGTCCAGTGGTCCTTAACTCTGCTTGACACCTCAGTCACCTAGGGAGCTTTGTAGAAGCACCAGCATTGGGTTCCTACGCCAGAGACTCTGGTGCAATGTTTTGAATTTGAGGTCTAGGCATGGTACTTTTTTCCCATCTTAAGCCTTTTGAAGTATATAGTTCAGATGTGTCAAGTATATTTACACTGTTCTATAACCAGTCTCCAGAATATATTTACCTTATAAAGCCTGAACTCTATATTCACTAAATAGCAACTCCCCATCCTCCCCCTCCACCATCCCTACCAACCTCCATTCTACTTTCTGTGAATTTGATTCCTCTGAAAGTGAAAGCTTCTCAGTTGTGTTCAACTCTTTGTGACCCCATGGACCGAGCCCACCAGGCTCCTCTGTCCATGGAATTTTCCAGGCAAGAATACTGGAGTGGGTTGTCATTTCCTACTCCAGGGATCAAATCTCAGTCTCCTGCATCATAGACAGATTTTTTACCATCTGAGACACCAAGAAAGTCCTTGTAGTTTGTATCCACAAGATCCTTTTAATTCTTTTATATATACCCAGAAGTGGGATAACTAGGTCATATGATAATTCTATGTTTAATTATTTAAGAAACCATCATACTGTTTCTTACAGTGGCTTCACCATGTTACATTCTTCAAAAGGGCACAGTTTCCAATTTCTCCACATCCTCACTAACACTTATTTTCTGGATTTTTGTTTTGTTTAGAGTAACCATCCTACTCCACCTGAGATGATATCTTAGTTTGTTTTTGATTTGCATTTTTCTAACTAGTGATGTTAAGCATTTTTTCATGTTTGTTGTCCCCTTATATATCATATTTAGAGAAATATCTATTTAAGTCCTTCCTTCATATTTTAATCAGGTTATTTGAGGTTTTAGTTGTTGAGGTTATTGAGCTGTAGGATTTCTTTACATATTCTGATATTAGCCCCTTACCAGCTATATGATTTGTGAATATTATCTCTAATTTCACAGTTTACCTTTTCAATTTTTTGAATGTGTCCTTTGATGCACAGACATTTTTAAGTTTGATATTGTCTCATTTGTCTAATCTTGCTTTTTGTTGCCTGTGCTTTTGGCATTACACACCCAAGAAACTATTTTGAAATCCAAAGTCATGAAGCTTTCCCTCTGTTTCTTTTAGGAATGTTAAAGTTTTAAGTCTTATGTTTTCGAGTTAATTATGTATATGATGTAAGGTAGGGTCAAATTTCATTCTTTTACACATGGATATCCAGTTTTTCCAATACCATTTGTTGAAGAAGCCGTCCTTTTTTCCTTTGAGTGGGCTTAGCACCCTTGCTGTAGATCATTTCACCATACAGACAAGGGTTTATTTTGGGGTTCTCTATTCTATTGGTCTGTATGTCTATCTTTAGGCCAGTACCACACTGTTTTTATTAATACAACTTTATGATACATTTTAAAATCAGAAAATACAAACCCTCCAATTTTGTCATTTTTCAAGATTGGATTGGCTATTCTGGGTCCCTTGAGATTCCATAAGAATTTTAGCATAGATTTTCTGTATTAAAGCAAAAATAGGAGTTTTGATAAGGATGGCATTAAAACTGTAGATTGCTTTGACTTCCACATGCTGTCAAAGCAATCTACAGATTATATTTTATTAGAAGTTCCTTAGGAGTTTCCAACACATAATCTAGGTTAAAAACTACCATTTCCCCTCTACAGTGGTTAACAAAAAGTCTTGCAAATAGTCATTAAATGAGAATTTGTTTTAAATTATTAATCCATTATTTAGCACACATTTTGTAACTATTTTGTTCTCTGGAGCAATGTGACAGTAACTTTGATTTAAAAGACAGTGAGAGAGGGATAAAAAGGACCAGGAAATGGGGCCATGATCAAAAGCAACCAGACACTGTAAAATAGTGAACCATGAAAGCAAACCACATCTGTAACTATGCCTCCTTCCCAGAAGAACATCCTTCACTCAAAGAAGAAAGTATGTGCCTCAAGTGAAATGAGGAAAGGGGAAGTTATAAGCGAGAGACGTGAGCCGAGACCCCATGTCTAGAGCCACAGACAGCTCATGCTGAACTCTCGAGGGGACTCCTGTGAACTAGATATCAGTGAAAGTGTCTTATCCTTAGGAATTCAAATAAAATTGGTTTGATTTAATACACTTAGACATTGCAAAATGATTACCACCATAGTGTTAGCTAATACCTCTATTATGTCACATAATTACCATTTCTTTTTTGTGGTGAGAACATTTAAGATCTACTCTCTTAGCAACTTTTAAGTGTATAATACAGTATGATTAACTATAATCACCATGGTGTACATTAGATGCCCAGAAATTATTCATGTTATAACTGGAAGCTTGTACCCTTTGACCAGCACCTCCCCATTACTTGCTACTACCACCCCCAAGCCCTGTAACCACTGTTCAACTCTGTGTTTCTGTTAGAAACTGAACTTCTTATATTCCACATGTAAGTGATATCATACTGTATCTGTCTTCCTCTGTCTGACCTATTTCACTTAGCATAATGCCCTCAAAATCCATCCAAAATCCATGTTGTCACAAGTGGCACGATTTTCTTCTTTCTCATGCCTGGTTAATATTTCTATTCTTTGCATCATGGGAACCTACAATTCTTCCCGGTCTCCCCACAGATAGACATCTCCCCAAGATTGCTAGCCTCCTACTTTAACCACCAGAAGGAATATGAGCTTATCCACAGTTCTGTTTTAAAAGCAAGTTCTGTCTATCTCCCTGTTACCCTTTTTCCTTGTTCCCCATGCTGTCCTGCATCTTTCAGTGATGGGGATACTGGTGCCAGCCTTCCTTCAAGGAAGCCAGCATCAATAAAGCAAAAGGCATGGGAGTGAATCATGGAGAGGGTATTGCCTACAACTTCCCAGAGGAAGAAAAATATCTCCAAATATGATATCTGTGAAAAGCATGCAAACCTATTATGAATTACAAAATATTATTTTATACTTTAAAAATGATACATTTTTCATCAAGATAAAAAATTAAAAGCTAGTACTAATGCACTCAAATGTCCTGCCCTTCTGCCTTTGCTAACTGGGCAGAATCCCAGTCTGAGGAAGCCCAACCAGCTCACATCCACCTGGGAACACAATTCCTTCTGAGCCACTCTGACTGAGGGGAGCTTACATTTCACAGCTGTAAATGGATGAGCTCTCCAGGCAGGATCAGAACAATGACACTCAGCAATTTGATTGTCTTAAAAGAAATCCTCTTGAAAAATGATAGCAGGCTCTCCTCTAGATGGAATATTAAACCTTGGCTTAGAGATGAAAGAGAGACAAAGAATGTGTCCTTTGTTGGAAGTGTCCCACTTGGGTCTTCAGCCCTCGGTTTTCCTTCTGAAGAGAGTACTCATAGTGAGGGAATTTCAGGAGCCTGGAGGAGATAATGTTCCCTGGATAGGAGGCCATCAGTCATTCCAGCCTCCAGAGTCTCAGCCTCTAACTTGAGAATCATGGCCCTGACAGTCCACCACATCCTGGCTGCTGTTGTTCTGGCCCCAGTCCCCATGACCAGGGAGGAAAGAGGATGGAGTGGATGCAGGAGAATGTGATAGAAAGGCCTAGAGGAGGAAAGTGAAAGGAGGAGGGGAGGGAAGAGAGAAAAAAGAGAATGAAAAGGGAAGGGAAAAGAAAGAAGAGGCAAGGAAGCAGAAAGGGACCTATCACAGCAGGTACTGCCTCCAGCAACTTCAGCCTGATCTTTGCAGGGTTTGGGATTGCTGTAGGCTGGAAGAATGCCACAGTGAGCAGAGCCAGAAAGTGGGAACGTTAACACAAATTTTTTCTTTCTTAAGATATTGATAGTTTTCATATATTTTACTCTAGGCTAAACAAGCAAAATCAATCAGTTAACTCCTGAAAAACACCTCTGCACTTTCACTCACATGGGCCAATCTGCTCCCCTTACCTGTTTACAGATCCTGTCCATCCTCTGACTACAGCTCAGATTTGACCCTCATGTTACAGCCTTTACTAACCACCCGCTGTTAACAAGCAGTGATACCATTCCCTTCATTTTCTGAATTTCTAAAGCAGTTATACGCTGTAAAATTCATTTGGCAGTGAACCATATACTACACAAGGCATCTATGTCATTGTTCTTTCAGAGCACTGTTACATACAGGACAAACGCGTGTCCAGGTTTAGCCCATACTGGCTTATGCAGGTTCATTCAGATTAACAATAACACCCATTTACTCTTAAAACCACCCCTCGGTGGGAAGATAAATAATATGGTAAGCCCATTGAAATGTTAAATTCAATGTCTTTCCAGACTCTAATGAGAATCCAAAAGCTCCTCGGGGTTCCCTGACATCCTCCACACCAGCCTGGCTCCTCACACACAGTACCCAATAATATTTTTATTGTGAGCATGCATTGCCCTTTTCATTTCAAAAGATGGAAAATGAACAAGCCCTACAATCTTGGGAACACATTGAATGTAAGGAGAGAGGTTTTAATTTAACTTAGACCCTCGCTGTTTTCATTGTGTAAGACCTAAAAACCATCACATTCCAGAGCCGAAGATGAATGTTATTCTCAGATTTGCATCTGATTTCTAAAGATCACGATGAAGGAGAAAGTGCCAGTTCAAACACAGACATGCTGGTCTTCCCCTCCTGGTGCCTGAAGACTGCTCGCCCTCTACAAGCTCAGACTGCCTAGGCCTGCAGGTCACCTTGGGTTACTCTGAAATATATTTATTCAATTTCATTCTTACAGGCATATAAGTGGTGCTGTCAAATAAAGTGAGAATTTAAATGATAAACATTCGGAAGAACAACAGTCCAGAAAATGAAATCTCTTCTTTCTTATTGAAACATTATGTTCTCCAGGTGAATCTGAAAGTCACCTCTTTCTCTTCTCTCTTCACTTCCCTCTAGTGGGGAGAAGCTGAGAGATGATTGTTATCACCCATTTGTTCATCTACCCATCGATCAATATTTATTAAGTATGTGTTCTGTAGTCGGTGCCAGACATGATGAGTAAAATGAACACAATCCTTGCCCTTATGTAGTTTATAGTCAGATGTGCAAAAAAGGCGTCAAATAATTGTGTAATTAATGTCTGGTGTTAAGCACAAAGGATTATTTCAGCAGTCTTGTCAGAAATCCTTAACCTAGTCTAGACAATCAGAAAGAACCTCCCTAAACAAGAGATACTTAGACAGACCTGAATGATGAACAGGAAGTGGGTAGGCAAGTAAACAGGAAGAAAGCTGCAGATGGAGGTTGCAACTGACTCATAAGCCTTGTGACTTTGAGAAGTGAAAAGTATTCCAGCATTCCTGAGCATGGGGATGAGGCCCCAGAAAGGGAGAAGGTTCCTTTAGGCTTGGGCCATGGCTCCAGGGTTTGGTTGCTTACTCTTTCTTTGGATAATTCACCCTAAATCTGTTACTAAGGCCAAAACCTAACCAGACAGTTATGTTGTGCTTAATCGCTCAGTCATGTCCAACTTTGCAACCCCATGGACTGTAGCCCACCAGGCTTCTCTGTCCATGGGGATTCTCCAGGCAAGAATACAGGAGTGGATTGCCATGCCCTTCTCCAGGAGACCTTTCCATCCCAGGGATCGATCCCAAGTCTCCTGCATTGTAGGCTGATTCTTTATCATCTGAGCCACCAGGGAAGTCCAAGAATACCAGCATGGGTAGCCTATCCCTTCTCCAAGGGATCTTTCTGACCCCGAAACTGAACCAGGATCTCTTGCAGCTCTTTACCACCAGACAGCTGAGTAAACATCAAAGTCACGGCCAGGTCTTAAGGATGTTCAGTTTGACTCATATCATAAAAAGGAATGAAAACTGGACTTGGTAGAACTCAGGGTTCTGGCCACAGCATTACTTGAAAAGACAAACATATATATCTTAACAACCATAACTTCTAAGTCAGCTCCACTTTTAAGCCTTCCTATTCCTCCCAGTTCTATGTTCTGCTTTAGGAATAACCAATCCAACAGCTATCAATTTTCTTAAATGCTAACCTGAATATGACTGTAGGTTACTATGCTAATGCTAACAAAATAAAGGGGAAAGAGACACAGTCTGTCCTTGAGAAACTTAAAATGGGCAAGGGACATCCTGGGAGTAGAGATCTGACATGGCAGAAAAAGGAATATAGACTTTAGAGTCACAGAGCCTTGGGTTGAAATACTGACTCCATCACTTACGAATTTTGTGACCTTATACAATTTTATTAACCTCCCTGAGTCCCAATGTATTAATTTGAAAAATGAAGACAATATTCACCTACTTCCTAGAATGGTTGGTAAGATTGAATAAGGTAATATTTTCAATTACTCTGTGTATGTGTGTGTGTGTGTGTGTGTGCGCGCGCACGCGCATGTGCGCACAAGAAATGAGAAGGGAGACAGAGCAAAAAGATAAACAGAAATTGTTCCTTACTCTTAAATTTATAGACTGAGATATACACACACAAATGAGCACTATGATCACAATATAAAATGAAAATTTAACAATCTAGAAAGAGATGATGACTTTTTTAACTAAAGGACAGGCAGAGGTGATGTGGAAGAGACATAGGCTCATGAGTTATCTTATGGAAATTCAAGTTGCATAAACTAGAAAGTGTAATATTAAAATAAAAGTTTTGTTTTCTACAGACAATTTGAAATAATCTGAATTCCCTGAACTCAAAATGAATTAAGACATGAATTTTTTCAAAGTTATCAGGCCAAATGTATTTAAGTTTTATTTACACTCTAACCATAAGGCAGTGACACTTTAGCTGGTAAACAGAAATACCCACCTTTCTACAGTTTCAGTCTTTACTTATGCAAGTTTTCAGCTGTGCATGGACCGAGGAACCACATCCTTTCCAGTAAGTGTGAGCTACATTTGGGGTGGGGTAGGAGAAACCACTAAGACTTAAATGAAAAAAGGGTAAATAAATGATATATGGTAGAATAAAATGTAGACTTTTAGATTCCCAGCTTATGTGGCTTGGTACCTCACAAGCCATTTAATAAGATCTCTTTGGCTTGCTTCAGAAAGAAGTGAGTTATCCATGAGAAGTGTGCAAAGAGATGCTGAACAGTTCTATTTCCGAGATAATAATTAGATTCATGTGCCTTGTTGGATATTGGAGGAGAAGAACACTAAGGATTCCTCAAATCAAGAGATATCAAGATGAGGGTCTCCCTATACTTCTGCTCAATTCCCACATTCCTCAGTGTGAGGCTCTTTCCTTCGGAACTGACTCCGCTATCTCTTCTCCCGTTTTATTGTTGAACTTGTGATATGTTCCAGGGCTGCCTCCTGAATGGACTGTGATCTCCTAGGGTTTGTGGTGGCAACAGTAGTATTAAGTGGCAGCAGTAGCAACAATGATACTATACATACTACGCTTATTATGTGCCAGACACTGTTCTAAATACTTTCTACATATTAACCCATTTAATCCCCTCAGAGACCTTTTGATAGCTTTATCCTCATCTTAGAGAAGAAAGTGAAGAAGAGAAAGGATAACTAGTTTTCCCAGGCTCACATAGCAGAGCCAGGATTCAAAGCCCGGTAGCTCGCCTCTGAAATCCACATTTTTATCCACCATGTTATCCTACCTCTGCAAGGGGTGAAGGCTGAGAGCCTTGTGGCTCTGAAGGTATAGTGATGGTAGGAGTAGGGGTTCTCTGAAGTACGGGACCCCCGTGAGTCTT
This sequence comes from Cervus elaphus, assembly GCF_910594005.1. Taxonomy (NCBI): domain Eukaryota; kingdom Metazoa; phylum Chordata; class Mammalia; order Artiodactyla; family Cervidae; genus Cervus; species Cervus elaphus. The sequence continues at coordinate 28,563,866 of NC_057825.1, read as the reverse complement.
CTTCCAGAATCCCCTTCCCTATAACATGTGGCCCGGGCAACATCAAAGAACTGTACCTCCTGCAAAACTCAGCAGTGACAAAACAATGCTCAAAAGCTCAGGTAACAGCAGAGATTCTCACAGAGAATATGGCTGAACCTCGGGAATTCTGCCCACTTCTGCAGTCACAACACCATTCCAGCTTCTCTTTTACCTTTAAGACCTGACTGACTCTAACTACCTCAGGGCTGAGGTGCCTACTTTTATTCTTCATTCCAACAAAACCAATGAAGAGAAAGAACACCAACACAGAGATAGGTATTTTAATACTCACATACATGCTCTCTGCTATGAGTATTATGACGATGACCTACCCCAAAGAAAGCCCAGGTGGGTGGAATACCTGTAATATTTACTAGAAACATGTTCTGGACACCCTCTGTGGTGTAACATTTATGGAAGAAGGTATTACTTAGAAGTTTTAGAATTACAAGGGACAAAACACAACTCTCAATAGCTTAGGTAACAGTTAAGATTAATTCATCAAATAATGTTGGGTTATTTCAAGGAATTCACACCCAGCACTATCTGGAAATCAGAAATAAATGGAACAAGGCATCACTTAGAATTCCCTCTCCAGCTCATATTCTCAATTCTCTTTGCACATTGACTACACATTTATCTTTTATTTTTCTTTCTTCCTGTCTTTTTCTTTCCTTATCTTTAGCCAGACAAAATTCTGCTTCTTAGGTCCTCATGGAAGGAAGCATGGCCACTCACATCCACTGAGCTATGAATCTTACTGCTACAGGACAGAGAAAGTACCTGACCCCACTCTCCAGGTCCTAAGCCCAGACTCTGGACCAGTGTCTGAAGAGAAGAATCACTCTACCCTTATAGTGACTCTTACAGACATATTAAAGATGAGTGGGGGCAAAGCAACTTACCAAAAAAGAGGGACTGAAGGACAGCCCCACGGGTGTCTTCTGCAAGTAGCCTCTATGCCAATTAATGTACCTGGCAGATCCCCTCCATGAGACAGAGTTTGCCAAAGGGTTGTGTCTTAAGCAGCATGGAAGCTGCAGGCACCAGGCCTTGGTGAACATGTAAACAGCATGCATACAGTTGGTATTCTGAAACAATAGTTGATATTTATTACACATTTAATATCTGCCAAGAGAACACATCTCTATTAAGATCGTAATGGAATTGTCTCTGTTTCAGAGACGACGAGAAAACTCAGTTTTGGAGAAAGGCAATGAACCTGCTCAAGTTAGAGAGCTAGGAAATTTCAGTTTCAGAGTTTGGATGTGATTCTGTCTAAACTTAGACCCAGAACTCTTGCCACTAAGATGTTCTTTCACTCTCTCTTTCATGTAGCACGCGCTAAGCCCGATGCCAAATAGGAAAATTCCAAATGCACACCCCAGGTGGTTAAAAGAAAAAATATACATAGAATCACCAGCCTTGAAGATGCAGTGTTTTCACTTTGATGCCCCTCATCCACTAAAAAAAGAGAGCTGACACATCGCTCAGCGTTTTAACCTCAAATGACTCCATGTGGCATTCCAGGTCAGATGTGGAGCTGTTCTGCACCCTTAAGAAGAATCCAACAATGTGTATCTCTCTTCTTTTGGCTTTCCATTGTCAACTGCAAATTGACACTTGCCCTGGGCACTTGCCACCTACCTCTACAAAAATTAAATCATGTGATGCTGCAGCTGCTGACCTTCAACGCCCCCTGCAATGAGTTCAGGGTGGAGAGCAAAAACAAGGCACCCTGTGCTCTGGGAAAAACGGGCGGGACAGGCCTTCAGATAGTCAGACATTTTCAGGAGTTGACTTTGTGAGCCCAATTCTTACATCTCCTCATATCTAGAAAAGCACTAAAATTCTTCACGGTGATGACTTCTCCTCATGACAGGCAAAAGCTTCATAAAACTAGCAGAAACCTTCTGGAAAAATATGTGCTTGACTGCATGTATTCTCCCTTCACCAAAATTACATATATACCAGCCTTCCCTTTGCCCTTTGGAGAAGTTTCTCAGAGTTATCTGAGGTGGTGTCTCCAGGGCTGCAGTCCTCATTTTGCCCTAAATAAAACTTAACTCACAACTCTCACATTGTGCATTTTTTTTAAGTCGACACCAGAAGGGTCTTCCAAGTCCCTAAGGACCCAAGAGATAATTCTATGATGCAAACTTTCACTTACAGACAAAGGTTCAATAGCTGCCAATTCCTATGTGATGCCATTCATGACTCAGGAAGCATATGCTGGGTTTGGGATTCTAAGCACGTTGTATGACTGAACTCACATTTTGTTGCTATTCTATTTTATAGGTGAGAAAAATGAACACTGGGATATTTCATTTGGCCTATCTAAACCCAGAATCACAGACACCTCTCAGCTAAATAACTATACAAGAGATAGATATTTTAAAAAAAAACAAAAACACAACTCAGCGCTGAAAGATTTCAGAGGAAAGACGCATCCCTGCCTGCTGGCTCCTCCTTGTACCACAGACCCCTGTCTTTCCTCCCACGCAACTGTGGCTCTCGGACTGCCCTAAAGTTGCCCATTTTGTGTCTGGCTCCTGCACTAGACTGTTCTCTTTGCTATAGTACTTCCAGCTTCTAGCATAGCGTCAAACAGATATTAACTCAAGAGGTGCTCACCATGGAAGCAAAGGAGACATGTAGAGAAGAGAGAGAAGAAAAAGAAGGAAAGAATAAATGAGGGAGGGAAGAAGAAAGACAGGAAGAGAGGGAAATCTGGGGGTGGATACAGACTGTACATCCTAAAGGCAGGCAAGTTTTTGGAACAAGTCATCTATAAAATTAGAAAAGATCTATTAACACCTGGAGATCATTAATTCTGACAAGAAGACACCCTGAGTGGTCACTAGACACCATTAATCCTTGAAGAGAGAAGTGCAAAACCCTTCCCTAAAGTCTCACGAGGCAGAGTGCTGGATGTTGCCCTCTCTAACAGAGGATGCCCTCAACCAACACCGTGTAGGCAGACATGGCTGACTGAAGAGAATGGCCATTTATCTCTCATTCTTAGCCCGGCAAGGAGGTCCTCCCAGTTATGCCAGTTAAATTTCCATTTCTCATGGATCAATATGTTCAACTACTGTCTTAGGAGAAACCTGAGCCTACAAAGCGGGCACTCTGACCCTCACCAAGGAAATAGTGTTGTGTATCTTTGGGCCATGGGGCTTCAGCAGTGTAAATTGAAAAAGTAAACCCGATTTGAGGGATATGTAAATGAGAAACTGAAAAAAGAATTAATATTTAGCTTTGTAAAGAACACAGCTCTCTGCCTCATTATGAAAGCTGTTTTTACTGTAACCAGAGGAAAAATGAATTGTTAGAAGCTCCCCAAAATGTGCAGCTGAGAATGCCTTTATATTAATGAGGAAAGTGATGTTGATTAATGGGCAGCCTGAAAGTGAGAAAGAAGCTTTCCTCCCTTCTGTCTTCCTGCCAGTCAGGGAACAGGTAGCCCACCAAGGTCCCCAGGCACAGCAAGACCACAGTCCCCTGGGTCTGCTGCTGGCAGGGACACTGCATAGTCAGACCATGCTTCTTTCAATTATACTGACAAACATGTCTAGGCTTGAACAAATTGGCCCCTGTGAATTAGACTGCATTATTATAGAAATCCACATCTTTCAAGCCTCCCTGACCTTAATTGATCAGGATCCTCCTTCAGCAGCCTACAGCTAGTCGGGAAAAAGATTTTCTGAAAGTTTAGCTAAATGACTATATTGATTTTTACCCTTAATATTTTCCTACATTCATCACATTTCTTACATTTTCCTAGTACCTTGCATGTTTCCATGGCTTTCTGGCCAGCTTTATGTAGTAACTGCTTTAACACAGTCCAGTAAAGGAACACGATCCCTGTTTTACAGGTCAGAGTCCACAAGGATGTGAAAATACCTTAACCAAAGAGTGAGGTATTTTGACTCATAGACTAGCAGGACTTCTCCTTAATGGTGGCTTTGAAGATAGTTTTTACTTGGAGCAAGAGTTTCTATCAGACTTTGCTACCTTCTGGTTCACATAGGCCACAAACCATCCAGAAGTGAGAAGCCAACCTTCTTTCCTAACAAATCACAAGGAAAACAGCCTCCTCTGCCTGATATATACACTGTATTCATTCTGTATAAAAACAAGGCTTTCTGTGAACAATCAGAGGCCAGCTCTGTATGCTGCCTGCTATTGCCACCTGTGCTCAATTTCAGGCAGACTTTCAAACATCAGTGTCTTCCGTACCTCCTGAGACATCAGTACACACAGTGGAGGAGTGACCTAAACAAGCAGACAAGCTCTGGCGGCATGTGAAATCAGACCCTTTGGTCAAGAGTTCAACCTTACAAGGAGCAGGCTTAATGAGGTCTGAAGCTTATACAATCTTGAGGGCCATTCCTAAAACATGACAGCCACCTACAACTCACTTCTGCAAAGAAGGGACTATCAACTACAAAACTCCAACCCACTGTGATCTCAAGGCAATTTCCCCTTAGCCAGATCCCAAGACTGTCTGCAGCTTCTCCACCAATAGCAAAACAATAGGAAGTGTTTGGAGAAGCTGGAGAGAAAGAGTGTTTTTTAAACTGATAATGGTCAAAATATCTCCATTTTGAAAAAACAATGACCTAAAGCACCTGGACTCTTTATCACAGGCAAAGCCAAAACTCTGACTCTAGCATGTCTGGTCTGAACAGACCTTTGTTACATTAAACCACCATCCTTAGAGCAAAGCTGGTCTGTGTCCCTGACTTGAATTTCATACCACTTCCCCAGGAGCCAGAAGGTTCACCTGTACTGCTCACAACCACACTTGCTTGGAAAGAGGCAATTTGGAAGCGCATGTCCAGTGTCTACATGATTTAGCCCCAACCTTGAATCTTTTAGGACTTCCCTGGTGGCTCAGACAGTAAAGCATCTGCCTACAATGCGGGAGACCCGGGTTTAATCCCTGGGGTGGGAAGATCCCCTGGAGAAGGAAACGGCAACCCACTCCAGTGCTCTTGCCTGGAAAATCCCATGGATGGAGGATCCTGGCAGGCTACAGTCCATGGGGTTGCAAAGAGTCGGATATGACTGAGCGACTTCACTTTCACTTGAATCTTTACTTGGTACCTGATGATCTGATTGTGTGAATACTAGAGTCGCAGTTGTTTATAGTAAGTAAAACATCACAAGTCATTCCCAATGTGAACAAATATATGAATGTGTCCTGGAACAGTGAGGCATACTGTTCAAGCACAATGGAGTCATCCTTTCAGGAAGCAGAAGCATTTCAGGATTCTCAACCTTCTCCACAGTCATCACTGCAAATTTGACAGTTCTCTTAAAGACAGAGGATTTAAAAAGCTGGGAATCTACTGATAGGCTTCCCTTTCATTTCTGTCTTTAGTTAACTCACGGGTTCTCACCAGGTACACAAGGAAAACCACATAGGATTATACATGTAAAACTTGTGTATTTTAATTGATAGGTAGTATAAAAGATTTTTGTGTGTGGTTTTAACTAGTATCCATGACTTTCACCTTACTCATCGATTTTGGAGCCTAACCCACACAGATGTGACTTCACAGAGTTTTTGTTCATTAAACCAAGAAAGTAAATAATTTTCTTTGTAAAGAATAATTATATGACAGACACTTTTCATTCTATAACCTCAGGGCAAGGAGGAGCAGAGTGAAAACAGTAGTGTGCAGCATCCTGATAAACCTCCCCAGACACAAAAGGAAATTGCATCTCTAATCTCAAAATCTGATTAAATAGGAAAGAGAGAGGGGGTAGTGAGAAAGCTTCACATACTCTCGGGTAACTTTTGAAGGGAGCACTTCTGAGCTCTACATCACAGGGTTTTTAATTTGTATTCCATATTTCTCCCATAAATAAGAACCTATACATTACATTTGGTTATAAACATTGGAAAGACTTGAGTTTTTTTTTTTTTTAATAACTGTGTTAATCAGATAGGAATAAAAGCGAGAAATTTCAAGCTGGCCAGCTAGGAAGGATGAAGTGGAGACCCTAGAAATAAACCTGTTTACCAAGTGGGCTGGTTAGATCCCATCAAGGCAACTTCAAGAGACCACCCCCCACCTTCTTTTGTTCTCTCCTATTCCTAGCAGGCTCTAAATTCAGGTTTCCTTTCATTTCGTTATAAATTTTGCATTTATTCATTGTTGTCCAGATATATTTTTTAACCCTCATCTGGAGTTTGTTCTATTGATCTTTTAATGACTGGCTTTCAACTTAATTTCATCCATCATGCCAATAAAAAACCTACTATGTACCAGATATTATTCTATGTATTAGATAGACAGTTGTGAGCAAACATCTCCATGACATATGAGACTGATACTTTTATAGGTAAAACTGGTCAAGTATCAATAGTCTCATCTCATGTGGTTAAGCCTACATTGGGGAGACAGAAAATAAGTGTGCTTGGTACAAACTTTGGTAATATATTAGAACCTACTCTGAATTTATAGCCCTCAACAATCAGCGTCTATTTGATTGCTATCTCAGTCTTGAAAACTGAAGCTCAAGGTCCCCAGAAGTCAGCAGAGGGCCTCAGGGGAAAAAGCTATATTCAGTGATTTCCCCGCCCTCTTCATCGTACTTTCATGGGGTTTCTGGCCTGTGATAAATCCTAACATTCATACTGGCTCAATGACGATGGGTTATCATTCTTTAGTCAAGAGTGTTAGTTATTTCTAATTGAAGGTTTGACAGTAGACCAGTTTATTTCACACCATCTGAAATAAAGTAAGGTCACTGGTGAGAACTGGGAGCATTTTCATTAGACTATTACCTTCAGCATAGTCATAGCCCATAAGCTGGAATTTGCTCGGTTCTGATGCTCATGGCTTTTAGTGGGATTTTCCTTCCAACAGAAGCACTTCCAACAGTGCTTCTATGGCCCACTGATGTGTGAACATCTATGAACCTTCTGAGATTTACTGGACCCATATTCTTCCTGAGGGAAACTGTGCCTGGTTCCAGGAAACCTCCTGATAAAGGAGAAAAATATGTCTTCAGAGAACTGACAGATTCTTAGAGCCTCATGCAGGACTGAAAGAGTAGGGGAAAGCCCTGAAGCAGGGGAGAAGTGATTCTGCCATTTATCAACTGTATAAGCTTTGATACATTATTATCTACCTAAACCTACCTCAGTTTCTTGCAGAGAAAATGAGGCTCTACCCTCCAGATTGTGAAATGACAGTACATGAAAGTACAACAATAAGTGCTTTGTAAACTACAACATACAGAGGGTGATTTTCAAAATGAGGAAACAAAATTTTGAAAAAGAACACCTGATTCATCCCAGAAATTAAAGGCAGAGTCACAAGATGACTAGACAGAGAATTTTAGGCAGCTGGGGATCAGTATACCTCAGCATGAATTCATGAAGAACAGTGCAGAACCTATATTTATACACTGCTGGTGTTTTAGGGTCTACAAAGCATGCAAAGTGGGAACATGCCAAATGGAAAGGACACTGGTTTCCTCACAAAACGTCTGGAGTTCACATCCCGGTTCCATCACCTACTAACACTGGAAGCCTCAACAAGTTAAAGGACTTGTCAGAACCTTTGTTCCTCAGGTGCATATGAATCAAACACTCAAATTTATTAAGTGTCTACTGTAGAGCAGTAAACTCCTTATGCCACTGTATACATCAACACAGGTAACCCTCATACCAACGTTATAAGATGTGTTTTTGTTTTCATCTTAAAAATGAAGAAAATGACTTGACCAAGAAAAAGATATAAACATAAGTAGCAAAACTATGGTTTTCAACATTGTCTCGGGTATTTCCACTACACTATTGCTACCTCCTCTGTAATCGGTCAGGACTGTATAACTAGTAGGGACAGGAGGTGGTAATTTTAAATAGAGTAAACAGACATTGCCCTCCTGGAGCAGGTGGAAATACACAAGTTTCATGTAAGTGCTATCCAGATACTTAGAAGACCGAGCCCCAGGCTGTGAAGGTACAAAATAATGACCTGAAGTCATCCTAGATGTGGAATTTATTTCTTACCCCAGCACACAAAGTATCTTGCGTTATTGCTACATTCAACTCACTAGGTTTAAACAATGTGATACCAACAATGTAATGAACCAACATAATCTGCCTGAGAAACAGATTAGGACACATGGCTGGAGAGTTGAGGTAGTACCATGAAGGTGTATTGTTGGTACCACCAAATGCCGAACAACTTGTAATGATCTTTAGTAACTGGTATAGAGAAAAGGGCATTTGCCAGACCCAGGTGCCAAGGAATGTATTGATTTGTTCTAGGAATGAAACCACATCTGGAATAGCAGCTGCAATTGGAGTCACTACCCAAAGGAGTTCATGATAATCCACTGTCACCCTCCAAGATCCGTCTGTCTTCTGCACAAGACAAAGAAACAAACTGAATGAACACTAGATAAGAAATATTAATACAATGTTTGCATCTTTCAGGTTTTTAATAATGTCACTATCTCTGAAATCTATCCAGAAATACACTGTGCTCTCAATCAACAGAAATACATGGTGATGTTTCTCTCTTTTCGAGAGCTTACAGGTCCTAGAATAAAGGACTTTAAAAATAGGAATGGCTCCTCTTATTGATTCCCATGGTGATCCATAAGAGAAGGTGTTGCTTTACCATCACTTTGACCTCTTCTGGTTTATAAGACCTAGTTCCCAAGGAAGTACACTTCCAGCAGGAGACACAACGATACTTTATTGAAACTGGTAGCTGAGACAGCCACCAACCAATATGAGCTCCTCCTGGCAGTAATTTAACAGGTAAAGAAGGCAATTTACTGTACTGAGTGGGATAAGGATGCTTTCAAGAGGATACAGTAGCAATTGCTACTCCATACTGGAGGTAAGGAAGAGTTCATCTGGAATTTATGAGAGTCCCTGGGGCTTCTCTTGGTACTCCAGGTCCTACAATTAAAGTCAATGGAAATTGTCCACAACCCTATACAGTCAGAAATAATAGTGCCCTAAAACCTTCATGAATAAATGTTTGGGTCACCCTATTTGACCAGGAACCAACACCAGCAGATGTTTTTAGTAGAGGCAAAGGAAATATGAAATAAAGAATATGTAGGGGGAGAAAAAGGTAGTTAAAAATATCAGGAATAACCACATGGGCAATTGCAGAAACAAGAACTATAATAGATTTTAGTACTTCTTCCTTAGTTTAATACAAATATGTTTCAGCACACATTAGCTATTTTTTTCTCCAATTCCCTTATTATCTAACAGAAGATAAAATAGTGGTACTTAAGTTTATCTTAGTACCTACATTACAAGATACCAAAGGAAGCATGTGATTCCACAAAAAGATGAATACACAACATGCAAAAATGAATTAAAAGAATTTCTATCTACTTTTGAGGACTTTCCTGATGGATGAGTGGTAAAAAAATCCACCTACCAATAGAGGATACATGGGTTTGATCTCTGGGTTGGGAAGATCCCCTGGAGGAGGCCATGGCAACCAGCCCCAGTATTCTTGCCTGTGAAATCCCATGGACAGAGAAGCCTGGCAGGCTGTAGGCCATAGGGTCACAAAAGAGTGAGACACCACAATTAAACAAATATCTACTTTTGAAGGCGGTGGTCTGTTTTCAGTTGTACAAGGGATTGCTGCATTGTTAGGCTGAAACATGGTTTCTGTACTGTATTCGTTTGGAAGAGAAGTGAGGTTAAAAGATGGCTATACAGGCAGCACACAAGGAGGGTGCCAGCTAAGCTGAAACTATATTTCCCAGATTCCCTTTCCTGCATAGTTCCAGGTTAGTGTGGACTAAAGGAGAAATTCGCACAAGATCTGGAGGGCGAAATGAAGCAGCAGATAGGAAGTCAGTGCTGGGCAGCTGAGGCAGCCCATATGCATTTTGCTGATCTGCTGGCTCACTGGCTGGCATAGAGCAGCAGCCAGGCTCCCAGAAACTCCAGATCCCACTACATCTCTTCCTTTAGTCTCTGACTCTTAGGCCAGATATATGTTTATCTCTGTGAGGAGCCAGTTTCTCCTTTAAAGTCACCTGCATCATCAAAGATGAAGTCCTAGAGGTAACTAGGGATGGATGTGGGCTTCAACACATCCCCATGGGTTCTATTTTGTCCTTGCTCTCCTCTATTTCATGTCCATCTTTTCTTTTTTGAAAAATACTTATTTACTTGACGGGATCTTTCATTGAGGTGTTCAAGCTTCTCTCTAGTGTGGTGTTCAGGCTTCAAAACATGCAGGTTCAGTAGTTGTGGCACATGGGCTTAGCTGCTCCACCACATTTTAGGCTCTTAGTTCCCTGATCAGTAATCAAACCTGTGTGTCCTGCATTGGAAGGTGGATTCTTAATCATTAAACCACTAGGGAAGTCCCTCACATCCATCTTTTCTTACCAACTGACATGCTTAATCGCTCAGTTGTGTCTGACTCTTTACAACCCCATGGATTATAGCCTGCCAGGCTCCTCTGTCCATGGGATTCTCCAGGCAAGAATACTGGAGTGAGGTGTCATTCCCTTCTCCAAGGGGATCTTCCCTATCCAGGGATCAAACCCAGGTCTCCTGCATTGCAAGTAATTCTTTACAGTCTGAGCCACTGTGGAAGCCCCTTTGAACTGACTATCCTGCTATTTCAGACCCTACCAATATACACAGACGTAAAGACACACTGTTCAATCAGGTCCCACAACTGCATAGTTCAAACCTCGACAACAAAGCCCTTATTGTATAATTTTATACTATATAAACCCCTCCTAGTGGTTCTGCTTCTCTGATCCACCTTAACTGATGGGTACAAAGACAGAAGCAGCAGAGCTAGAGCTCATATTTAACTCATTTCTAACTGATTCAGGGTGCCTTGCACTAAATTGTTGCCTCTGCCATAATAATGGAGGACCGTATACCTGAAGGGTGTTGGTGGTTTAAAATAGCATATTGGCCACTATTCTCCCTCCTGGGAAAATGGAGACATACAGGCTGCTCAAAGAGCTTTGAGAAATTAAGATGATTGACTGTCTGGCCCAGAAGTTGCAGATTAAGTGAACTGATATTAGCCTGCATGGAAGGTCTCTAGGAGTAGGCCCCATCCCAGGGGCTTCCTTCAACTTTGGCCCATTCAGCAGTTTTAGCTGCAAATTGCATAATAAAGATAGGAGGTATGTTGATCACATTTTCAGATGACACATGGTTGGGACAGCTAGCAAATATGCTGAGAGATAGATTCAAGAATCCAAAAGGTTTGACAGGATGAATAATGAGTCACAGCTAACAAGATGAAATTCAACAGGATGGATATCAAGTTTTACCCTCCACAGGGTGTAAAGACACCCTCCCTAAACTGGAGACTGGTGCCAGGGTATCCCTTTAGCACCCTCTCTACACTGGAGACAAGTGACAGGGTATCCCTTGAGCAATCTCCCTGCACTGGAGACTGGTGCCAGGGAATTGCTTGAGCTCAGTGTGGGCAAAAGCACATGATACTGATGATGGGTCGGCTTCAAGGGAATGCCTCTGGGTTCAAAAATCATCTTGACAAATAGAGACTTAGAGAAACTGCTTAATAGCAGTCTTTGTGAAAACCCATTGAGCTCATTACCAATCAACACCATGATTACATTAGAGAATTCAGTTGTATAATCATTAGTCTTCATTATTGAAGGTGTGGTATACTCCAGTACACATTGAAGGTTATCTTAGAACTTTGCTTTGCTCAAAACCACACAGCTGAGGTTCAGGGTACAACTCTGAAGGCCATACTTCACTTCAGTTCAGTCGTTCAGTCGTGTCCCATTCTTTGCGAGCCCATGGATTGCAGCATGCCAGGACTCCCTGTCCATCACCAATTCCCGAAGTTTAATCAAGCTCATGTCCATTGAGTCCGTGATGCCATCCAACCATCTCATCCTCTATCAACCCCTTCTTCTCCCACCTTCAATCTTGTCCAGCATCAAGGTCTTTTCAAATGAGTCAGCTCTTCGCATCAGGTAGCCAAAGTATCGGAGTTTCAGCTTCAGCATCAGTCCTTCCAGTGAACACTCAGGACTGATTTCCTTTAGGATGGACTGGTTGGATCTCCCTGCAGTTCAAGGGAGTCTCAAGAGTCTTCTTCAAAACCACAGTTCAAAAGCATCGATTCTTCTGTGCTCAGCTTTCTTTATAGTCCAACTCTCACATCCATACATGACTACTGGAAAAACCATAGCTTTGACTAAATGGACCTCTGTTGGCAAAGTAATGTCTCTGCTTTTTAATACACTGTCTAGGTTGGTCATAACTTTTCTTCCAAGGAGTGTCTTTTAATTTCATGGTAGCAGTCACCATTTGCAGTGATTTTGGAGCCCCCAAAAATAAAGCCTCTCACTGTTTCCCCATCTATTTGCCATGAAGTGATGGGACCAGATGCCCTGATCTTAGTTTTCTGAATGTTGAGCTTTTAGTCAACTTTTTCACTCTCCTCTTTCACTTTCATCAAGAGGCTCTTTAGTTCTTCTTCACTTTCTGCCATAAGGGTGGTGTCATCTGCATATCTGAGGTTATTGATATTTCTCCCAGCAGTCTTGATTCCAGCTTGTGCTTCATCCAGCCCAGTGTTTCTCATGATGAACTCTGCATATAAGTTAAATAAGCAGGGTGACAATATATAGCCTTGATGTACTCCTTTCCTGATTTGGAAGCAGTCTGTTGTTCCATGTCCAGTTCTTACTGTTGCTTCCTGACCTGTAAATAAATTTCTCAAGAGGCAGGTCAGGTGGTCTGGTATTCCCAGCTCTCGAAGAATTTTCCACAGTTTATTGTGATCCACACAGACAAAGGCTTTGGCATAGTCAATAAAGCAGAAATAGATGTTTTTCTAGAACTCTCTTGCTTTTTTGATGACCCATTGGATGTTGGAAATTTGATCTCTGGTTCCTCTGCCTTTTCTAAAACCAGCTTGAACATCTGGAAACTCACGGTTCACATATTGTCGAAGCCTGACTTGGAAAATTTTGAGCACTACTTTGTCAGCGTGTGAGATGAGGGCAATTGTGCAGTAGTTGGAATATTCTTTGGCATTGCCTTCCTTAGGAATTGGAATGAAATCTGACCTTTTCCAGTCCTGTGGCCACTGCTGAGTTTTCCAAATTTGCTGGCATATTGAGTGTAGCACTTTCACATCATCATCATTTAGGATTTGAAATAGCTCAACTGGAATTCCATCACCTCCACTAGCATTGTTCATAGTGATGCTTCCTAAGGCCCACTTAACTTCACATACCAGCATGTCTGGCTCTAGGTGAGTGATCACACCATCGTGATTATCTGGGTCATGAAGACCTTTTTTGTACAGTTCTTCTGTGTCTTCTTGCCACCTCTTCTTAATATCTTCTGCTTCTGTTAGGTCTATACCATTACAGACAAGCATTTGACTAACATGGGGAGGATATATAATTACATCATATGAAGAACATATCAAAAATAGTGATCATGAGAGTTGGTGCCAAATAAGTTCAGTTTTCACATAAGAAAAACATAAAATTTTATTTGTACTTCTAGAATACAGACGGGCAGACGCTACAGAAAGCAACACCTTTATCACTAAAATGAATAAGCATAGAGTATAGTGGTTAGGTTGGGCTCTGGAGTCAAACTACTCAGATTAGAGTTTATGAGTCACTCTTCAGCCATGTGACTTCGGCAGGTTATTGATTTTCTCTGGTCTTAGCTTTCTCATGTAGCAAATGGAAAATAAAAGTATATCCCCCTCATCCATGTGTTGTGGAGATTAAATTGAACAAAAACAAATAGTATCTATCTCACCTGGTTGTTGTGACTACAAAACAAAGCAACACATACTTGTAAAGCATTTAAAAGAAGTCACTAGGTCAGAGTTAAATAAATACTTACTGTTCTTTTTATTATAAGGAAGCCTGTTCTGACGCTCAGATGTATTCCCAAACTGAACACCCTGCAATAAGTAGATAGCATCTTGTGTCTGAGTGTGTTTAAACTAAGATATGTTGTCTTTTGGTCAGGGATAACTTAGAGTGGTCTGCGAAAGGTAAGGTGACTGCAGCCATGAATTCAGAAGACTGAACAACAACAATAATCTCAGACTGGTGTTTCACAGCTCAATAAACATGTGAATCACCTCTGTATTTTACTATTTTATTTATTGTTTGGCTATTCATACAGCATGCCGAGATCTTAGTTCTCCAACTGGGGGTTGAACCTATACTCCTTGCAGTGGAAGCATGGAGTCTTAACCACTGGGCCACTAGGGAAGTATCAATATGTTGTCTTTTGATTAGGGATAACTTGTTCATTGTTGTTCAGTCCTTAAGCTGTGTCCAACTCTTTGTGACCTCATGGACTGCAGCATGCCAGGTTTCCCTGTCCTTCACTGTCTCCCAGAGTTTGCTCAAACTCATGCCCATTGAGTAGGTGATGCCATCCAACCATCTCATCCTCTGTCGCCCCCTTCTCCTCCTGCCCTCAATCTTTCCCAGCATCAGGGTCTTTCCCAGTGAGTCAGTTCTTCACATCAAGTGGCCAAAGTATTGGAGCTTCAGCTTCAGCAGCAGTCCTTCCAATGAATATTCAGGGTAGATTTCCTTTAGGATTGACTGGTTTGATCTCTTTTTGTCCAAAGGAATCTCAAGAGTCTTCTTCAGCACCACAAATGAGATATCTTAAAGTGGTGTTTCTCACACCTCAATGTACATGTAAATTATCTGTGCATCTTATTGAAGTATACATTCTAACTCAGCAGGTCTGGCATGGGGCCTGAGAGTCTGCATCTCTAACAAGTTCCCAGGTAATACTGGAAGACTGTTGGTTTAGTTACCACATTCTGAGAAGCAAGACCGTAGAACACCTCCTCCACTGGGTGGGAAGAAAAGGAATAAAGTCCCTTCCATTCTAAAATATCCATATTTTATAACATTCTAAATATAAGAGTATTCGGTATCTTGAAGCCACACTGTAACTGAGTACTCTAGCGCAAGTGCCCTAATCTTGTGCCTTGTTTTGATACATTCTACAAGCACTTTTAAGGAATGAGTACTTTTTACAGCAAAATCCAAAGTCCTCAGATGGAAGCTGATCTACTTCTACAGAGGGTTTCATCTCCTAATTGGCTAAACATCTGCTCCAGCTCTAAGCACAGATTTATCTTTATCAAATACTGATTGGTCTCTGGCTCCTGCCGGCTGCTGTGTCCCGGTGTGATGGAGAACAAAGCAGGGCAGCTGTGAGATGTCAGGAAGCCTCGGGAGGAAGCCAAAGAAGGGCCAGGGAAGCAGAAAAGAAAGAGACTCACAAGTTACTGGCAGGAAAAAGAGCAAACTCTGCTAGCTTCAAGGCGGAATGGAACCAGATCTGGAGATGGGAAGATCTAAGACAGGAAAATCTAAGATCCTGAGATCTTAGTTCCCCAACTAGGGACAGAACCTATACCCTCTGCAGTGGAAACAAAGAGTCTTAACCATGCTTATGTTCATTCAACCCTGAATATTCATTGGAAGGTCTGATGCTGAATCTGAAGCTCCAACACTCTGGCCACCTGATGCAAAGAAACGACTCATTGGAAAAGACCCTGATGCTGGGAAATATTAAGGACAGAAGAAGGGGACAACGGAGGATAAGCTGGTTGGATGGCATCACTGACTCAATGGACATAAGTTTGAGCAAACTCTGGGAGATAGTGAAGGACAGGAAAGCCTGGCGTACTGGATAGGAAGGTCCTTAGAGATTGCCTGATTCATTCTCTGTCGTTTTCAAAGAGTGAAACAAAATTCCCATAAGAGGTTATGACCTTCTAGAAGTAACACATGGATGTAGCTTCAGAACCAGAAGCCAGACCATGCAGCTTCTGGTCTGGAGCTCACCCCACTGGCCCGTGACTGCCTGCCATCTTCTCCTGAGGAGTCCTGACCTAGCAATACTGCTTTCTCTCTCCATGGATCCTGTTCATGCTTCAACTGCCCTTCAGAGTAAGCAGGGCTGAGAGAGATTGTGGGGAGACTGTTAGAGAACGGAGAACTCCTGGTTTATTCAGGTTAATTTCTCAACATGAAAATGCTCCAAAAGATCTGAGAAGTATTTACACATCATTCCCTTTGCTCTCTGTCTCTGTTGTATGAATAAATTAGACAGCAAATATAACACAGCATCTGTGAGAGGCTATGCCTTTCTGGAAGTAACACATGGAGGGAGCATCAGAATTAGGAAGCTGGCCAACCAGATGGCCTTGACACCTTTTCAAGAGCCAAGGGGCCAGAGTTCAACCCTAGTTCTCAGTATTTCTCCCCTGAAGGCCGCTAGGTTCAAGCCTACTTCCTCTTCCATTCATGAACTGTCCTCGTTGCAATAAAAGTAAAAATTTAAAGGGTACATACCCCCTTTAGGGAAGATCAGGTCAGAAAAGGGGCAATAAATGACTCGGGAGCTTTGGTCAGGGAAGCAGGGAACCTGGAAAGTCACAAGAATTATTCCAGACCTGGAAACCCTAGCTTCTCCCAGATTCCATATCTTTGTACTGGCTGAGAACTTTAGACATTCTTCGAAGAGGAATAAAAGTCATTAATTCATACTGACATGAACTGACTAGCATCGAGGCTTCTCCCAAGAGGCTCAGTTTATAGAGGGGTCTCCACGAAAGCCTCCTGTCCTACATTCAGAGGGTGTCTACAATCCCCTGAGAGTCTCAGAAGGTGCTTTATCCATGCTTGATCTTCTACATCCTGTGCAGCAGCTTAGGGAAGAAGTGTCATCTCCACTCTCTCCAATGAGGTCTTAATCCCCTCTTTATCAATTTGCTGAAATCAATTGTGACCGAATTTGGAATTCCCTGGTGGCCCAGTGGTTAACACTTGGTGTTCTAACTCTTGAGGTCCAGGGTTCGATTCCTGGTTGGGGAAAACAAGATCCCAAAAATTCCCAAAGCTGCTCAGCATGTCCAAAATAATCATCATCATCAATTCAGAATTAGGGACTTCCCAGGTAGCATAGTGGTAAAGAATCCGCCTGCCAGTGCAGGAGATGCAAGAGGCATGAGTTCGATCACTGAGCTGGGAAGACCCCTGGAGAAGGAAATGGCAACCCACTCCAGTATTCTCACCAGGAGAATCTCATGGACAGAGGAGCTGGGTGAGCTATGGTCCATGGGGTGGCAAAGAATCAGACACCAGACACGACTGAGCATGCACATGCCTGCACACACACATATACACACACACACACAGCAGAATTAATGATGCATCACTTAAACAAGAGACAATGCATTCTTTTTTTACAGAAATACATTTGTCACAACAGAAATACCATGCACATTGATGAAAGGAGGGCCCCAACCAGTGGTATTCTTGAGAGACCCCCCAGTATCAGGCATTTATTTGCAGTGTTACACAGCATTGATGGTCCAGCCTCTGGAGTACACCAAAATCAGGAATGCAGAGGTCACTACTCAATGGTAAGGCAACCTATGGTTCTCTCTATTTAGTTGTTTGGGTAATTTTTCACTATTTCTATAGAATGGAAGGGCTTCCACTCATGCATAAATCCCCCTCGGTCTGTGATACCTGTGGGTGGACAGTGAAGACAACAACAGGCAGCAGTAACAGTCTGAGCATCCTACCATCCCACTGATCATCACTGAGGGGGCATCTGAAAACCAGGAAGGATCCAGGGGAACCACACAGTGCTTTTCTCTGCCTTTCACCAAGAGGACTCCCCAACATGACTTTACATAGATAATCATTTCCATGTTTAAAACAATGCATAGAAGAAGCGATAGAGCAAACCTTTTACTCTACATGTTTTCAACGGCAAATGTGTGAAGCACTGGAAACAGATAGTGTTGACTATACCAACGAAACCTAATAAATTCCATTGCCAATTTACAGTTCTGTGTTTGTCAGCCCATCTTTGGCTTTACTGTCCATAACAGTAGGCAATAAATAACAGAGCCAGTGTCACAACTAGTTCCCACAGGGAAGAGAGAGAACCACATATTTGAGTTAAAAAAGTAGAGGTTTCAAAACCCTAACTACCCTTAGTATTTAGGATTCCCTCATGGGCATTTTTCAAGGAAGCTTTGGTAACTTCCTTCTTTTCTCTGGACAGGCCAAGTCCTAGACAGTGATAGCAGGAAGGAAGATTGTGTAGAGTGGTCTATGTGAAATGGTCACTATCATTTTGCTTGTAACTGCAAAGTGAGGACTAAGAGCCCTCTTATCCATATTTGCTTGCAATTTTCTGAGTTTGCTTTAATGGATATGACATTTCATTAATTCTGATTCATTGTATACTCAAGCCAAAACACATGCAGTTTAGTTTCATTTACTGACAGAAAATAGAAGCTGAAAAATTCCAAGTCAGAGCAATAACTGAAGGTGTGTAATTACTCATTACCCAATCAGCTACCAGGTTCAGGGGGCAAGAATGCTTTGGAGATAAATTGCAACTTTTGTGAGTGAATCTGACAGGCTGGGTTAGTAGGTGTGTTTCTTTTGATTAATGACACAAGGAAGAAAGGTTTAGAAAAGGTGTTTCTACTGATTCTGCTACTTCTAGGCTGACCCTTAAAATGTTTCCACCAGTTACTAAGGAAAACATAAATTATAGTGAGCAAAGTGAATTTTGTAGAAACATACAAAAATGTTACATCCATAACTTCTCAGCTCCAATTAAAAAGAAACTCAAGATGATAAGTCTTAGGATATGCCAGAATGGGTCACTCAGACTACAGATCTCAACTTTCTCAGAAAATGCACTTACCAAGGTGAAGAAAAAACAAACACAGTTGGAGATATTCATCATGATCAATTAACATAAGAGCTTGAACACAGTTTTGATGCCCTTCAGTATTTTTTCAACAGATTAGACTTCTGGAAGCAGAGCAGACATTTGCCAGGTTACTCATTAAATGGGTCGAGGAAAACACTTTCCAGGTCCTTGCTCTCCCTGAGTTTCCTTCTTAGATGCCATGGCCATATATATATTACACACACACACACACACACACACACACACACACACACACACACAGCTAAAGAGCAGAATCTGACAGTATCCAGTGAGCTGACACAAGGAGGGGCAGATATAGAGAAAAGTCTTCTGATTGGGATTGTTTGTTTGGGAAGATTTCACAAAGATGGGGAGGTGTGCGTGGGGTTTAGAGGATGGGCTGAGATGGGTTCCCATGAGGAACAGTTTAAACAGTATAGTGGCAGAAATTATCTTTATTTGGGGGTTGGGACTTTGGCTAATAAGGTGATAGCAAGGGATTCTTATTCATAAGGAACAGATAGGATCCCACTGGGGGTGGAGGGATGGGTGGAAGGAGATTCTGAATGTGCAGACTGTTTGTTTGATAAAAAGTCACACAAGTGCTGACTCCAGGTTTTGCTACCCTGCACGGCTTCAGGGGCATTAGCCCTGAGCACTCACCATGAAGATGGGAATGGAGGGAGAACATGTTTGCGATAGTTGGAGGATGATGAGAGCCTGAACTAGAGGGGTGGTAAAGGCAAAAGAGACAACAGAAGCAAGAAACAATAAAAAGGAAACTTGTCAGGATTCGGGAACCAGAGAGATATTCGAGGTGAAAGACGGAGCCAATACAGATGGTTCTGAGTTTTTCAGCCTCACTGGGAAGTCAGGAAAAGAGAAGCAGCTTTAAAAGGAGATAATGAATTCTTTGCAGAGACGTGCTAGAGAGAATGGAAAGTGCGTGGCAGATGTGCAAGCATAAATCTGAAGCTGGAAGCCGTGTACATGGGACTGGAGCAGAAGTGAGCACCCAGGTCTAGGTCTGGGGTGTTGACAGTTATTAGCTCAGCGAGGTGAAAGCCGAGTCCAGCACTAAGTACATGTCCCCCAGTTCTACTACTGAAGTGGATCTGACATGTACTCTGCACCCGCAGGAGCTCCTTCCACAACGCTCCCTCACCATGCAGTCCTTACCCTGACCAAACACAGGGCTGGCAACCAGGAAGCCTACCAGCACTTGTGCAGAGAAGATGAGAAGAGCCATTTGTGGAGGGCAAGGGTTTCAGTCCACTCATGCTGCTATAACAAAAATACCATCAACTGCATGTCTTACAAACATTTACTTCTCACACTTTTGGAAGCTGGGAAGTCTAAAATCATGGTGCCAGCATTCTCAGGGTCTGGTAAGACCCTGCTTCCTCAGTGCTGGCTGTCATCTCACTGTAACCTCTCAAGCCAGAAAGGAGGATGGAGCTCTCTGGATCTCTCTTATAAGGGGACTAACCCCATTCATGAAAGCTTGGCCTTCAAGACCTAATCAACTCCTAAAGACCCCACCTCCTAATATCATCACCTTAGAATATAAATTGGTGAAGGAAGGATACAAATATCCAGGCTATGGCAGAGAAAGTCCTATTAATATTCAGCTGTGAAATTCTGGCAGATGGCCTGTTAGTGCAGACGTAGACCTAGGAGTTACTACAGTTGATTGTGATAAACTTAATCATGGAATTTGAGAGTCAGAGGACCCTGGGAGAGCATTCAATCAGGTGTTTTTAAATCTTTTTAGCCATGGAATCTTTTTAAAAATGAAAACGTATACAGAGATATAAACAGCTAAGCTGTTCCCATTGGGAGCCCAGGAGACACCTTGCAAGAAGCACAGTTCACCAAGTGGGGACTGTGAAATAGGGCTGCAGACCCCAGAGCAGTACCGCTGCAGTGCTCTAGGGAGAGACGCAGGGTCCCCAATCTCACTCCGTATAACATCATCCCAGGATGAATATACTGGCTTGGCAAAAAGTTCGTTCAGGTTTTTCCATAAGATGGTATGGAAAAACCTGAATGAACTTTTTGGCCAACTTGATACAACAGAGTATTGTTCAAAGCCTCCTTAGAAAAACAAATAAAAACACATTCCAGTATCTTTACTGACCACCACCACAAAAACCAAGGAAAAAAGGAAGAGAGGAAGGAAGGAGAAAAAAGAAAGAAAGAAAAGGGCTCATCCTCAGAGATGAGGCAGAGGCTGAGGGGACCCACCTACCCACAGGGAAGGTAAGGGCAGGGGTTCTGGGAGGTCAAGCCCACCTCCAGTACCGGACCAGAAGGTGAGGCCAACACTCACAGGATCCTCAGGCTGCCCTAGGGCAGGGGCCAAGCCTCCTCTTGTTCCCTTAACCCCACCAGGTTGTTCCCAGAATTGCACCTTCAATCAGCCTTGGCACATTTCATAGGGGATCCTTCCTGGCAGAATCCCTGCTCCCCAAGTTCACCTCCACAGAGCATCCTGCAGAGCCAGTGCTCCACAGCTCCAGCTTCAGGGAGAGGTTTCCTGGGGCCTTCTCCCACTTTGAGAAGAAAGTAAGAGACTAATTTGCTGTGAACTGTCATGAGCAATAAAACGTTCATTAACTTTAATTGTAAACACTTTAACTCCCAATCATAGTAATGAAAGGATAAATTGAAGAATCAAGAGTTAAGTACCCTTTTTAAATTTCATATCTTCTATCGTCACCTGGCCTCTTAAACCAGACAAAATGAGATTCAACAATGCACCCACAGACTGTCCGCCCCCAATTTCATTCCACAAAACTCCACCCATTTTTCAAGGCTCAGCTCAGAGAGCATCTCTGATCCCACTCAATTGAAAGGAATCTGCCCACTCATGGCACTGCAAAACACTTTTCTAGCATTACTGAGAATGGCTCTTGTTTTTATAGTTTGCTTTATTTGTCACAAATAAACTGAGTTACTTGCCAACTGGTATCACATCTTAAGTATCCCTATTATTTCAGCCACAGAAATAGTGTCTCATGCCCAGCAATTGCTCCAAAATGACTGTTGATGGATTGAATGAATGGTTTAAATCTCCTTGAAAAGCTAGCAAAAATTCATTATGAGAGATTCAAAGATGCATTAATTTGTTTGGCCTTTATCTGCAATTGGATTATATATCATAGCAAAAAATTGTAATGGCACATACATCATTTGGCTATTCAATCTCACATCAAACACTGCCCAATTACTAACCTATTTGCTACCTGTGATATTTACATACTGGAGTGGAGTACCTGTGTTAAGAGACCCAATTTTAGACTTTAATTTAAATTCTTCTCTGTCTTTGCCTAGGATAATACTCTAGTGCTTATACAGTAGGCTCCAGGGAAAATCTATGTCTTCTGAGGAAAGAAAACAGTTGAGACCAATGTTTAAAATTTAGTTTCTAACCTAAAAGTATGCATGCAATTCATCAGAAGGTAAATACATTTCAGCAACTTTTCTATGGGCAAAGTCAAGTGGGAATGAGCTCAGAATCTGGGGTCTTAAGCCTCTCAGTCAAATCGAATGGCACAAGTCATATTATTCCTGCTTTATTCTTAGTATGGTTAGAGTACTAATTGAAAGCTCTCTCTCCATAAGTTCCAAAGTCTTTGTGTAAATGATGACTCTGACCTTTTCTGTCCTGAAACTACCAAGATAAATTTTTTACAATGTCGAGACTGAATGACCCCCAACAAACCAGCTTATTTTGGGGCTGGCACATCTAGTTCTAAACGGGTAGAGTTGCTGCATGTTATCAGAATGACAGTTCTGCTAATTAGAAGAAAGAAGGTGTGATGGTCTTCTGATGTGTCAACCTGAGTAGGCTGGACTACATTTCCCAGAATCCTTGGGAGACTTTGGAAAGAGGGCAGAAGGGAAACAACAGTCCTTTTGTAGCATGTACTCATTGTTACTGATGTGTTGATCCATCCAGTGATGGAGGAGCACCTAGGTCAAGTACAGACATACCTCATTTTACTGTATTTCACACTATTGTGCTTTGCAGATAGTGTTGCATTATTTACAAATTGAAGGCAACCCTACATCGAGCAAGTACATAGGCACCGTTTTTCCAAAGGCATTTGCTCATTTCATGTCTCTGTATCATATTTTGATAATTCTCACAATATTTCAAACTCTCCTCTCATTATTATATCTGCTGTGGTGATTTGTGATTCGTGATCTTTGACAGTAGTACTGCAAAATAAAGATTATAACTCACTGAAGATTCAAACAGTAATTAGTGTTTTTCAGCAATAAAGTATTTTTAAATTAAGATATGTACTTTGGGTTTTTTTTAAGATGTAATGCTATTGCAAATTAATAGACTACACTGTAAACATAACATATATTGCATTGGGAAACCAAAAAGACTGTCACTTGCTTATTGAGATATTCAGCTTTTTATGGTGGTCTGGAACCATAATTGAAATATCTCCACGGTATGCCTATATGTGTGTTTAGATCCATAACAAAGGGTTTTAGCTTCTACAGGACATCCTCATCACAAAAGGCAGAGGCATTAAAAAAAACCAGACATAGGTTTCAGGCCATAATAGGATCTATATAGCTCATGCTTGTAGGATTTAAACTTGTGCTTTTGGGATTCTTGCCTGCTTGTGATATTCATCCCTTCCTAACTGCCTGCTCTATGGACTGCAAGATTCAATACTACATGTGGAGGCAGCTTTATAGGGACTATTTAACCAGCCTCCACAATTAGACAAGAAAAGCCCCTGTAATAAATCCATAGATTGATGATAGATAGACAGACAGATTTCCTGCTGTCTCTACCAGTTCTACTTATTTTGTTGAACCTTAGCTGATACATTAGCTTTTTCCAGAATCCCTGAATCTCTTTCCAGAATTTCAGAATGCCCGAGATGATGACATAGAGCTATCTGTGCATACATGGTGCACAATATATATGACTCTCTTTTTTATATAATTTACAAAGTAGACTGTGTAATCAGAGAAGAAAAAACTATTTAAATCTACCTTCCTGGTTGAGATCTAAATTCTACTTTCTTAATGGACTTCTCAATCAGTTTTGGACTTAAGCACTTATTCTGTAATTATTTTAATCTGTGCAACTTTTCAATCCATACCACTTCTAATGCTCAGTTTTCTCATCAGTAATAATTTCCTGCCTTACAGAGTTAATATGAAATGTAAGTCCCACGATGTATATGAAGTTCCAAGTGTACTGCCAACCATACATACAAGGACCCCCTCACCTCCCTTCCCCATCTTTCAAATTCCATCTATTGTTCTATTTACAGACTAAAGTCATCCCCAACAAACCCTACCTCCCACAGCCTCCTTCCTTCTTTCCTTCTATTCTACTGCACCATCAAAGTTAACACCTCTATGCTGTATATTCTATGCACCCCCATCAGTTAGATTTTATGTTTTCAGATCAAGAAGCAAGTGTTATGCTTGTATGTTGATAGAAAAGAATCACATTTGCTTTTAACACTCTAGCTATCACCGTGCACTCTGACAATGCATTCCCTCTTTGGTCCCCACAATGAGCACATTTAACATCTATAGATATATTACAATGGCCATAGTGTATAATCAAGCTATACTTTCAAAAGCATTAATCTTATTTCATCACTTATAGTCACGAGAATTTGAACAGTCATGGACAAAGTAATGCTACTAACAGATGGGCTGGTTATCAACTAATACATGCAGGTGATTCAGCCAGTACCTAACTTGGCCCACAGAAGTTAGCATTCATCCTGATTTCGGAAGGAAAAAAATAATAATAAAAGGTGGGTTAGATAACACTGGTGTAAAGATACTGCTAAATTACTGTGTGACCTGCACTTGTTGGAGGACAATTTCTGGGGAGCTACAGAGTAGAGCATCCTCTTCTACTTTCTATGTCATCAATTCCACTCACTGACCCAGTATCTGCTACCAGCTACTGAAACCAGCACAAACTTTTATTTATTTTTGGCAATGCTGGTCTTCATTGAGATGTGGGCTTTTCTGTAGCTGCAGAGAGCAGGGCCTACTCTCTGGCCACAGTGCCCGGCTTCTCACTGTGGTGGCTTCTCTTGTTGTGGAGCACAGCCTCTAGGGCGCATGGGCTTCAGTAATCACGGTACATGGGCTCAGTAGCTCTGGTTCCCGGGCTCTAGACCACAGGCTCAATAGTTGCGGTATTAGGGCCTAGCTGCTCCAAGTTATGTGGGATCTTCCTAGTCCAGGGATGAAACTCCTTTCTCCTGAATTGGCAGGAGGATTCTTCACCACTGAGCCACTAGGGAAGCCCAGCATAGACTTTAAATAAGTGCTATATTGTAAAAGTGGAGATGCTGACTTTCCTGGCTAACAGTCCTCTTTAAATGTCAAAAATGTAAAGATTTCCCCCTGAAATTTTATATTCACTGACTTATGCATTCTATTTTAAAGATTATATGAAACAGAATTCTTTTTTAAAATAATTTGTATTTTACTAATCACAAATTTATCAACATTCATTTCAAAAATGATACTAAAGTTGGCTCTCCACACCCGTGGGTTATCTATCCATGGATTCAACCAGCTGTGGACAGGAAAGGCTAACTGTACCATCCTTTTTATGTAAGGGACTTGAGCAACCACAGATTTTCATACCTGTGAATGTCCTGGAACCAATGCCCTACAGATACTGGGGGATGACTACATGTGGATACAAAAAAGAATTTTTTGTATAGAAAATGCCAGAAGGGTATATGGATTTACAGAATCTTTGCTAAATTTTCCATGTCATTTTAGGGCACCCAGAACATTCATTGTAAACCAGCCCTCCAAAGCAAATTACCCTGACCTGAGGTTACTTAAACAGGAATGATTGGAATATATTTTTAAAGCCATTTAGAAGTGTTTACATCAAAGGCCATTCAAAATGGATTAACCCCAGATTTGAAAGAATTGTTTGTCAGGGATCAAGGATTGGTTTTAAGACTGAAACAGAGGAGGAATAGATGGGCAATTCTCTCTGCAGGTAGGTATAATGAGTAACATAGCCAAGAGATCAGTACTAAGTGCAAATCTTATTTAGCATGCTATGAATGGTAATGAAAAAAATTCAGTGAGACCCTAACTGTTTCAACTGACTATAACTTGTGGTATTAAAGCTAAATCAACAGAAAATATTCAGAGGTTTCAAGGAGACAGAGCGAGTGTGGACAGATAACTTCAGTGTGAAAATTATTATGTAATACAATCGGAGAAATTTTCCAAGTTTGCCTTAAAGAGTGATGAACTCTGAAACATCATCTTATATGATGTCTCATTGTTGTTGTTCAGTCTCTCAGTTGTGTCTGACTCTTAGTGATCCCATGGTCTGCAGCATGCCAGGCTTCCCTGTCCACCAACTTTAAGAGCTTGCTCAAACTCATGTCCATTGAGTCAGCAATGCCATCCAACCATCTCACCCTCTGTCGTCCCCTTCTCTTCCTGCCTTCAATCTTTCCCAGCATCAGGGTCTTTTCTTATGAGTTGGCTCTTTGCATCAGGTGACCAAAGTATTGGAGCTTCAGTTTTAGTATCAGTCCTTCCAGTGAATATTCAGGATTGATTTCCTTTAGGATTGACTGATTTGATCTCTTTGCCATCCAAGGGACTCTCAAGAGTCTTCTCCAACACCACAGTTCAAAAGCATCAATTCTTCAGCTCTCAGCCTTCTTTATGGTCCAACTCTCACATCCATACATGACTACTGGAAAAACCACAGCTTTGACTATAGAAAATTTTGTAGGTAAAGTAATGTCTTTGCTTTTTAATATGCTTGCTTAGCTTTGTCATAGCTTTTCTTCCAAGGAGCAAGCATCTTTTAATTCCATGGCTACAGTCACAATCTGAAGTGATTTTGGAGACCAAGAAAGTAAATTCTGTCACTGTTCCCATGATGTCTCATAACAGGAACCAAACTGAAACAAAGTGCTTGTCTCTCAGTTGTGTCTGACCATCTGTGACCCTATGCACTGTAGCCTGCCAGACTCCTCTGTCCATAGAATTCTCCAGGCAGAATACTAGAGTGGGTTGCCATTCCCTTCTTCAGGAGATCTTCCTGATCCAAGGATCGAACCCAGGTCTCCTGCATGGCAGGCAGATATTTTTACCATCTGAGCCACCAAGGAAGCCCAACAGGAACCAGGGAGTTTTCAAAGAGCATTTCCTAAATTCTATTAGCTCTATTAGCCTTATAGGGCTTCCCAGGTGACTCAGGGGTTAAGAATGTGCCTGCCAATGCAGAAGATCCGGGTTCAATTCCTGGACCAGGAAGATCCACTAGAGAAAGAAATGGCAACCCACTCCAGTATTCTTGCCTGGAAAATTCCATGGACAGAGGAGCCTGGAGGGCTACAGTCCATGGGGTCTCAAAGAGTCAGACACGACAGAGTGACTGAGCACATACACACATTACCCTTACATTCAGCTCTATGAAAAATATTGGACACTGTCACAAAAGGGCCTGTACTCAAATTAGAATAGATACCTGCTCCACCCTATGTATCCAAGGCATTCACACCTAGATACCATTGGTGTTTACCATCACCACCTCCAAAAACTAAGAATTCTAGAACTAGATCAGGTCAGAGAAAGGAGCCTAAAAGTTTCAATTTTCCAAAAAGCAAAGGATCTATGCTAGTCCCTTCCCTCACTGGTGTAATACATTCACACGATTTCATTATCACATCAGTATTAACATGTATGAAATAAAGTTCCAAACAAGGATGCGTTTACCAAATAGTGGCTAAAGTCTTAAAAAAGAAAAAAAGATTTCCACTTGGGTATTCCTATTTGCCATACAGGGTTGGTTTTTATCTCTGAGAAGACTGGACTTACCACCAAACCTCAGATAAAGAAGGTAGATCTCACTTCTCTCCCAGAGAAAGATCTGCATTAAGAAGATGATTTATAATTCCCCTGAGTCTGAACTTTTTCTTTGACAAACACCCTTCATCACAGGCCATTGTCTGCATGGGAAGTACATTATGTCTCATGGCAGACAGAGAACAAGGCCTATTCAGATATGGAAAACAATGTGTATTCAAATTCCCATTGAATATAATCAAGAGGACTTGTTTCACATCACAGAGTGATGATTCTGAAACAACTCTAAGATTTCTGGAGCATCTTTCTAGGCTTACTGGAGACATGTGTGGTCCTGGGAGAGCTCATCAGATTACCCAACTTGACCTCTCAACTTTCTCAGTGAGCACCAAAGTATAACTCAATATTACTTCACTTTAGCAGCTGCTATTCTCTGGCCAAAGACACTCAATGGAACTTTGACACTGTGTGCCAGTGACAAGTCTGTCTGTTCAAGCCTCACACTATGGCAAAAAAGACATTAAGAGACACAGAAGTTGAAAGCTGATGCTGTTCAGCCCAAGTCTGTGTATTTAGAACTATGCCAGAGATTAGAATGTTTAGAAAGGATGTGGGGTACAGGAAGGTAAACGCAAGACAATAACACGTAATCTTCACATCTCTACGCCCATAAACACAAAGGTCCTCTAAGTATAAAGCCCTCTTCCCAGATCCTAGAAGTCCTGAGAGCTATCCAGGACTCTAAAAGTCTGCTTACTTAGCTCTCTAAGCATTTCCATTGTCATCAGATGCAAAGCTCAGGGCTGGGACCCATCAGTGAAGGGACATGCTGTCTAAGCCTTGCTCAAGGAGGGAGTGACTATACCATCACCCAGCAGATGCTGGTGTGTAGGGCAGCCTGGTGGTAGAAGTTCAAGAGTGTGGCTGCAAACAGTTTGATGGGTCTGGCTGAGACCTTCATGTTTTCTTTTGGACAGAACTTCCACGGAGAAAATAAAAGGTTGGATAACACATTCAACAAGCACACTTGCTCTGTGAATTGATTTCAAGACAATGAAGTCTTGAAGGGAAAGAGAGGTCCATAAAGTATAGCAAGAAATAGCAGAAGATGGGTCAAGTGTACAGGCTCCCCTGTTTTGCACTGGCAGCAGTGAAAAGAAGCAGGAAGGTGTATTTTTCAGGTTCTCACTCAACGACAATTGATACTCTCAGATTAAGTAATTAAAGGAAAGATTAATTAAATGACCATCAACAAAGGTGCAGGCAGAGTGTCGGGAAAACACACAGGATGCTGCATTAAGGAGAATGAGTCTTTCCAGCCTGGAATCTGTAGTCCTAGCCCTAAAGCAGCGAGGGGAAGGAGCAGATTCTGTAACCTGCAGAAAGAGAGGCTATGTGGGAAGATCTGTCAGATATGAGCGTAACTTTCCCTCCCAAGACCAATGATTCTAAAATGATGCTACAGGGCAGAAGAGGTGATAACACCCACACCAGTCACTCTCCTTCCTCACAGAACTCCTTCCAAGGTCCCCACTAGTTGAACACAATCCAAAGCCAGAGGGCATGGGAGTCACTGGAAGGAGTTCGTACAAGCCAGCCTCCAGGAGAACAGAGCAGGAATGAAGAGAGAAAAGAATACATCTCAAGGGTTAAATGAAGGCTATTTGGCCTAGAGACCAAGGAAGGATCATTTTAAAGAAAAAAAGAAATAAAGAAAAAAAAAATCCAAAAAAAAAAAAAAATCCTCAGATAATAATAATCACCATATGCTTACATCATATGATAAAGATGATAACTTGAGACTTATGCCAAAGCACTGTACATATATTAGCTCATGTAATCGAAATGTTTTGTAAATTCAGCTGGCTGAGTCATCATCTTTTCTCTAGCTGACTATTCCTTCCTTGAAGTAGCTTAGAGCCCTCAACACATGGGACCACAATTTATCAGACGGAGAAACTACAGCTACAAATCAGACACGAGCATCACACATCCAGGAATGCCTGCAGGAAATCAGTCCACAGCAACTACAGTCCAAAGCATCACTTCTAATGCAGAGAGACAGCTCTATAAGGGAGCAGTGGTTTAAAACCTCCAAACAGCTGCTGCCACTGTGGAGAATGTATTTGCTCATTTTAGCATAAGAAAGCCATTCTAAACCAGTCCTTTATCACACTCACTACATTAAACAGTATATTCTGGGCTGCAAAGCCCAAGAGAGCAGTGGCAAGTTGGCTGGCCATGCTGTGTAGCTTGCGACCTATATAGGACACAACAGTAGTCAGACACCAACTGTATTGCACTGTTGGGAAGTTAATCTCAGAACCAGATTGTAGATCACCAGCAATGGATCCCTGATAAGTTTATGGTGAGAACTGGGATAAAGATCTTACACAGTACCCAGGAAACCTCAAGGAGGCAAGAATGATAATTTAGGCGGGCCTCTGGAGCACTATTAGAGACTCTTCTGAGTAAACCAATAAATTCCACTTTTTAATGTAATCTGAAAAGGATGACCTTGTAATGATATAAGGGAGATTGAACAGGAAGTCAAAGAAATGGCCCACATGAAGTCAAGATGGCCTTTTTATTTCCTATTTCATGAACATTTTTAGGCTCCCACAATGGGAGAGGAATGACACCTGTGATCATGACCAGAGATATAAATAAAACATCCTATCCATAGTATAATGTGTGAAGACAACACTGAGATGCAGGTTACATTCTCCTCAAATATCCTGGGCCATATTTGGGTTTAAGTTCACAATTGTAATGGCCTGCCTACTCACTGAACTACAGAATATCATAAAGTTCTTTTCAAATAAGAAAGATTATAATTGTTCTCAAAAGCAAATATTCAATTTTGAAATTGGACTTGCTCGACAACTTAGATGGATTTTTTTTCATTGCCTTATACTTTTGATTTCCATGAAAAACTCAATCTCCAGAGATTCTAAGCTTTCACCACATTGCCCCCCAAATTATTAACATTTTAATCTTGCTTTAATTAACTCTTACTCCAATGGGATAAAACTGACAGGATCCAAGTTTGCAAACCAGAAGCTGAAAGTCTGGTGTACTTGATTAGCAGCTCAAAACAACTGTGGAGACCAAAGCAAATCTCCAAGCAAACACAACCACAGTGGGAGGAGATGTATAAAAACTGTCAGCTCTCCTGCCCTCATCCCCCAACTCCACCTCCCCAAGTTGTATCGGTCACCATTACATTATTTGAAGCAGGTCCCCAGAATAAGGAATCAAGAGGTTTTTCACCTGACAAAGAAGGATACTAGGATGTCACCTACCATTCAGAAGTTTAAGACACTAACATAGTTCTCAAAGGACTGACAGTCCATCCGCCACTTAGCTTTCAGGACACTACACATCCTCTTCCTTGTCTCTTACTCCACTAGTTTTTCCCTCTTCATCTCCTTTACCAGTTCCTCTAATTTTCCTAGAGTCTTCTTTTTTTTTTAATTGAAGTATAGTTGATTGAGTCTTAATTCTTAATGCCGGTATGTCTTAGGGTTCATTCCTTGGTTTTCTCATCTTCTCTCCATGTAAAATAACTCCCTAGATGACACCTCATTAGTCTTGTGGCTTTAAGTAGCATCTTTATATCAATGGCTCCTAAATTTATATCTTTAGCATAGACATTTCTCCTGAACTTTAGACTCACATATTAACAACTACACTTGAACATCTAATAGACATCTTATATTCCACATGATGAAAACCAAACTCTGGATCTCTTGACTCTTCCATCGAGTTCTACATGTGGTCTTTTCAGTTGACTCATGGGGGTGCTCAGACCTAAGAACATTTAAGTCATCATTGCCATCTCATTTTCTCTCAATGTGAACTGAATATTTAGCTTTGACTATAAAATATGTCCAAAATGTCATCACTTCTTACTAACTTCATGGCTACCAAGTGGCCCACACCATTGTTACCTCTTGCCTAGATTTGAATCACCTCCTAACTGGTCTCCCTCCCTCAAATCTTTCTCCTCTACCTATAGTTTAAATATCAATGAAAGTGATTCTTTTGAAAAGTAACTTGAATCATGTCTTTCTTCTCCTTCAGTTCAGTTCAGTTTAGTCACTCAGTTGTGTCCAACTCTTTGTGACCCCATGGACTGCAGCACGCCAGGCTTCCCTGTCCATCAACAACTCCCAAAGCTTGCTCAAACTCATGTCCATTCAGTCGGTGATGGCATCCAACCATCTCATCCTCTGTTGTGTCCCCTTCTCCTCCTGCCTTCAATCTTTCCCAGCATCAGGGTCTTTTCCAATGAGTCAGTTCTTCACATCAGGTGGCCAAAGTATCTGGAGCTTCAGCTTCAGGATCAGTCCTTCCAATGAGTATTCAGGACTGATTTCCTTTAGGATAGACTGGTTGGTGCTCCTTGTAGTCCAAGAGAGTCACAAGAGTCTTCTCCAATACCACAGTTCAAAAGCATCAAGTCTCTGGTGCTCAGCTTTCTTTATGGTCCAACTCTCACATCCTATATGACTACTGGAAAAACCATAGCTTTGACTAGACAGACCTTTGTAGGTGAAGTAATGTCTCTGCTTTTTAATATGCTGTCTAGACTGTTCGTAGTTTTTCTTCCAAAGAGCAAGCATCTTTTAATTTCATGGCTACAGTCATCATCTGCAGTGATTTTGGAACCCCAAAAAATAGTCTCTCAGTGTTTTCATTGTTTCCCCACTTATTTGCCATGAAGTGATGGGGCCAGATGCTATGATCTTAGTTTTTTTGGATGTTGAGTTTTAAGCCAGCTTTTTTACTCTCCTCTTCCACTTTCATCAGGAGGCTCTTGAGTTCCTCTTCACTTAATAATCCCTTAAAGGATCCCCATTTTACTCAGGTAAGGCCATTACAATAGCTTCCAACTGCCCTATTCAATCTGCCCATGTTTATTCATCACCTCTCTGACCTCCTTTGCTCTGCTTTGTCACTTACTTACCCCATTCTAGCTACACTCCTGCTCCAGGTTCTATGCATGGACTGTTTCTCCTCTACCTGGAACACTTCTCCCACATATAGAAGCCTATGTGACTCCTTAATTTCCTTTAAGTTTTTTCTCCAAATGCCGCTTCATTATTGAAACCTCTCCTGACAATACAATTTAAAATTGTACTCTCTTATATTCCCCTAGAGATCAGAAATAAACAAAGATATCCAATATCTCACTTTTATTCAAAATTGTACTGCATAGTCTAGCAATATGGCAAGAAAACAAAATAAAAGCCATCTATATTAGCAAATAGAAATCAAAATTACTTCTAGTAACATGATCTTATACATAGAAATCCTAAGTATTAATAGTTCATCAAAAAATATTTTAGAGCTAAAACTGAGATCAATTTTATTTCTATATACTAAAAATGATGATCCAAAAATGAAATTAAGAAAATAATAGCATAAAAAAGAATCAAATACAACCAAACTTGAGTTTAGAAGAAATACAAGACTTGTACACAGAAAACTAAAATATGTCATTAAAAAAATAAAGAAAACCTAGATAAATGAGAAAACCTAGATAAATGGGAAAACATCTCATGTTCATAGATGGACAACTTAATACTGTTAAGGATGGCAATATTTCCCAAATTAATGTACAGATTCAAATGTATCTCTTATTAAAATCCAAGTTGCCTGTTTTGCGGATATTGACAAGTCGATCCTAAAACTCATATGGATATACAAGGAAACCAGAATAGTCAACATAATCTAGAAAATAAGAATACTTCCCATTTTCAAAATTTACTACAAAGCTATGTAATCAAAACAGTGTAGTATAATACAAGGACAGACATATAGTTCAAACAAATGGAACTGAAAGTCCAAAAATAAAAGCATATACCTAATTTCAACAGATCTTCAACAAGAGTTCCAAGATAAGTAAACAGTAAAATAATGCCAACAAATGATACTGGGACAAAAGGATTCCACAAGCACAAAAATGTACTCAAAATGAATCAAAGACTTAAATATAAGAACTAAAACTCAAGATTCTTTAAGAAAACACAGGTATAAATATTCAGAATCTTGGATTAGAGAATGGTTTCCTAGATATGACACCAAAAACACAATCAAAAATGAAAAAAATTAGATAAATTGGACTTATAAAATTAAAAAAGATTTTTATTTCAAAAGACACTATCAGAAAGCAAAAATACAATCCATACAACAGGAAAAACTATTTATGAGTTATATTATAATCAGACAAGAATATATAGACATATATATGTGTGTGTGTGTATCTATAAATATATATAAATACATAAAGAACTTTTACAAATCAAAACAATAAAAGACAACCATATATTTTTAAGAAGCAAATGATGTGACAAGACATTTCTCCAAGGAAGATATACAAAAGGTCATTGTGAAAAGATATTCACCATTATTAGCCCTAAGGGAAACATCAATCAAAACCACAATAAGATACCATTTAGGATGGTTATACTAAAAAAAAGATGGACAATAACAAGTCTTGATGAAAATGTGGAGAAATTGAAACTCTCACTGCTGCTGGGAAAGTAAAATGGTACAGCTGCTTTGGAAAGTAGTTTGAAAGTTCCACAGAAAGTTAAACACAGAGTTACCATTGCACCCAGCAATTCCACTCTTAGATATATTAACATATCCAAAAAAATTGAAAACATATGACCAAATAAAAACTTGCACATGAATGTTAATAGTCATGAAGATAGGCTAAGTGTCCATCAGTTGGTGAATGGACTGACAAATGTGGTACATACAATCGACTATTTGCTGCTATTGTTTAGTCGCTAAGTCATGTCTGAATCTGCAACTCCATGGAGTGCAGCAAGCCAGGCTCCTCAGTCCTTCACCATCTCCTGGAGTTTGATCAAATTTACATCCACTGAGTCAGTGATCCTATCTAACTATCCCATCCTCTGCCACTCCCTTCTCCTCCTGTCCTCAGTCTTTCCCAGCATCAGGGTCTTTTCCAGTGAATTGGCTCTTTACATCAGGTGTCCAAAGTATTAGAGTTTCAGTTTCAGCATCAGTCCTCCCACTGAATATTCAGGGTTGATTTCCTTTAGGATTGACTGACTTGATCTTCTTGCAGTACAGGGGATTCTCAAGAGTCTACTCCAGTACCACAATTTGATAACATCAATTCTTTGATGCTCAGTCTTCTTCATGGTCCAACTCTCACATCTGTACATCACTACTGGAAAAACCATAGCTTTGATTACACGACATTTTTGTCCGCAAAGTGATAACTCTGCTTTTTAATATGCTGTCTAGGTTTGTCATTGCTTTTTTTCCAAGGAATAAGCATCTTTCAACTTCATGGCCATAGTCACAGCCCTCAGTGATTTTGAAACCCAAGAAAATAAAATCTGCTGCTGTTTCCTCTTTGTTCGCTTCTATTTGCCATGAAGTGATGGGATCAGGTGACATGATCTTAGTTTTTATAATGCTGAGTTTCAAGCCAGCTTTTTCATTCTCCTCTTTCACCCTCAAGAGACTCTTTAATTCCTCTTCACTTTCTGCATATCTGAGGCTGTTTGTTGATATTTCTCCCAGCAATCTTGATTCTACCTTGTGAGTCATCCAGCCCAGCATTTCATATGATATACTCTGCATATAAGTTAAATAAGCAGGGTGACAATATACAGCCTTGACGTACTCCTTTCCCAATTTGGAACCAGTCTGGTGATCCATGTCCGGTTCTAACTATTACTTCTTGCTCTGCATTCAAGTTTCTCAGGAGGCAGGTAAGGTGGTCTGGTATTCCCATCTCTTTAAGAATATTTCATAGTTTGTTGTGATCCACACAGTTAAAGGCTTTAGCAGAATCAATGAAGCAGATGTTTTTTTGGAATTCCCTTGCTTTTCTATGATCCAGAAGATGTTGGCAACTTGATCTCTGGTTCCTCTGATTGAATATTATATGGCCATAAAAAGCTACATGGAGGAGCTCTGAGAGCATTATGATAACTGAAAGAAGTCAGACACAATTGACAACATATTGTATGATTCCATTAATATGAAATGCCCAGATCTGGCAAATCCACAGAAAGACAGAAAATATAGGAGTGGTTTCAAGGAGCTGGAGGAAAGTGGTCGGGGGGAGGTAGACAGGCACTACTCAACAGATACAGAGTTTTGGTGGGAGATGGTAAAAATGTACTGGAATTAGGCAGCAAGAATGAATTATCCACTTTAAAAGAGGGAATTTTATGGCAGATAAATAGCCCAATAAAAATAATATAAAAATATAAAATGCGACAGTGGAAGAATTGATTCCCCTTCCTTAGTACAACAACCTATTCCCTTAACCTGCTTATGTTTTATTGTTTGTTTGATATCACATCACCTTCTAGCATGTTACATAAATTACTCATTAATTAAATTAAAATGGTAGTTTTCCCTACAGACACTAGAAAATAAGCTGTAACAAGACAGAAATGTCTGTCTTTATTTCACTGTTGTATATTCAGTGCCTAGAATAGTGCCTGGCATATAAGAGACCTTCAGAAATACTTATTGTGTGAGTAAGCCAGTTGAACGTTGCTAAGGTGTTAAAAAATAAACTTGGACTCACTCAAAAGAAAAGTATAGTGATAGTGTCCCTTCTCAAAAACAAGTTGTTTTCAGCTACAGAAACATGCTAGTTGGGCTCTTAAAAAGTTGTTTATCTGTCTCTCTTTTTTTTAATTTTTGAAAAATTAAAAAAAAATTATCTTCTTGCTTCAGGGGAGTTCTGAGAAATTCAGAACACACTTTCCACTATTCCCTGGCTATATAAGGCTCAACAAACAGTTGTTATTTAATCAACTATGTGGTCTGTCAAATGCCGATCTCTTAGGGATGCAGTGATAACTTCCAAACAGGAATTCCAGTGGATTTTCTGACTTAAAGCATTAGTCAAAATTGTCTTCTCAGTTTCAGGTTGCTCTCCATCTCCCTCTCTGCCTGTCCTATGTATGCCTAGGACATGCCTAGTCCCACTGCTACCTCTTCCAAGAAGCCTTCCCAGCTACTCAAGTCCATGCTGATCCAATTGCCCTCCTATCTGATGACCAGGTGGTGTTAATGTGACTAACAGCCCCTGACACATGTGTGTGTGTGTGTGTGTGTGTGTGTGTGTATAAATATATGTAACATCATGGCTCTCTGTTATTTGAAAAAAAACAAAAACAAAAAACCAGTAACCAGCAACGAGCTGCCATGCAGTTGGGTCCCTAAATGAGGTGGATGAGTGAAAAGGCAGTTGAAGACAGTGGTTTGTAAACTTTGTGTTCAGATAATGTAGGAAACCAGTCTTGTGACAGTAAAAGAAAAGAAAAGGAAGGCTCTTCATGGTCTACATAAAAGTTTGACTATTACAGGTGGCCCAATTCCCAGTTACTTTGTTCCTGACACCAGAGACCTGTTTTTCAATCAAAATCGCAGCAGCTGTGGAGCTGTAAGGCTGGGCTGACACCTGGGTCAGAGGTTCCCCATTAGTGCTGGCAGATTTTTCATAATCAAGACACTTCTGAAACGCTGAACCCTACTCAGTGCCAAAGGTTAATGATTCAGTGTGCAGGGACTGAAGCGCGAGGCAGGGCAGCAGACAGCTCAGGGAGAGATGCCACCAGTGGACCCGCTCTGGCTGCTCTCGTTACATCCCTGAATCTATTGGACATTTGCCTCCTTGCCGAGGAGTCATTCAGCAGAGAACATTCATTAAGCAGGCTACATTAGTCCTGTTTTTCTAACCCTGGTTCATGTTTTTGCGTTTGGCAGTCAATGTTTTTGAGCAATCTCTCTGTCCACCATTGAGAATGGCTATGCCCAAAGCAAAGAGGATTGAAGATTGAAAGGGTCACCCATTGAGTTCAGTGTAGACAGGCAAGCTGGATAACTCTGCATAACAATTACAACTTGCTTTCAGTTGCAAAACATTATGTATGAGAGAATTCTTCATTCCACAGCACTCCCACTAATGTGGGATGCTTCAGATCATGAATACTGAGCAAAATAAACTAAAATTAATTTTGATTAAAATTAATTTGTTGACATTCCTTAAGAAAACTGATGATAACCTGTAGAGTCGAGATGAAAATGATTGTTTTAAACAGCCAACCTATTTAAACTTCATTAGACTTTTATATCATACTGATTTTACCGGTTCAAGAACAATTACTGAGAATGTTTTATAGGCCCACTCTCCAGCTCCTCTTGGATATCTTGCAGTTGTTTCAACTGAACACATTGCAAAGAGGACTGACCAATCCCCTTCTTCTTTTGCCCTGTATCATTCCTGGCATTGTATATTTTCCCATTTTACTCAATAATTCTTTTAGCTTAAATACCTCCAGTTCTTTCATTCATCACAGTCTTTTAACTCATTATCAGTCTTTTAACTCCAATCGAAGTCTAAACAGTTTTCCTATGATGTGTGTATTAGTCTGGTGTGTGTACACACAGAGAAAGAGGGAGGATGAAAGAGAGGTGCAAAAATGGAGAGGAAGAAGGAGGGGCAGGCGGGAGGAAAGAGGAGAGAGATTGACTGAGATATCCTGATCTATTATGGAGAATTGGCTAACGCAATTATGGAGATTGACAAGTAACTTGAGCGCGCCAAAGAATTGATGCTTTTGAACTGTGGTGTTGGAGAAGACTCTTGAGAAGCCCTTGGACTGCAAGGAGATCAAACCAGTCCATCCTAAAGGAAATCAGTCCTGAATATTCATTGGAAGGACTGATGCTGAAGCTGAAACTCCAATACTTTGGCCACCTGATGCAAAGAACTGACTCATTGGAAAAGACCCTGATACTGGGAAAGATTGAAGGCGGGAGGAGAAGGGGATGACAGAAGATGAGATGGTTGGATGGCATCGCCGACTCAATGGACATGAGTTTCAGCAAGCTCCAGGAGTTGGTGATGGACAGGGAGGCCTGGTGTGCTGCAGTCCATGGGGTCGCAAAGAGTCGGACACGACTGAGTGACTGAACTGAACTGAACTGACAAGTCCAAATATCTGTAGAGGAGACAACCAGTTTGAGTTTCAAGACTGGAAGTAGCTGTAGGACCAGGAATAGGCAGTGTTCTAGATTGAAGTCAGAAGAATTCTCTATACTTAGGGAAGGTCAGCCTTTTGTCTATTGAGGCCTTCAGTGGACTGGATGAGGTCCACCCACATTATGGAGGGCAATCTGTTTTATTCAGTCTACCTATTTAAATGCTAATCTCATCCACAAACAACCTCATAGAAACACTCTGAATGATGTTTAGCCAAATATCTGGGCACACCATGACCCAGTCAAGTTGATACAGAAAATGAACCATCACAGCATGTTTCTAAGGACTGGTCTTTTGGGATAGTCTCAGCATCCCTCCTACATTATTACATGAACTCTGACTATTCTCCCTGCCTCCAGCCTCCTTTCCTCTCTACTCCATAGAGCACTTCCAAACTATACCCAGTCAATCCACCTGTTGAACCTTTAAGGTAAATCATGCTGACCTCAGGTGTCCTGCCCCCACATGGCCTCTGCTCCAGTTTATTGCCCTCACTTCCCTCCCTAATTCCAGTCTACCTGTGTTTTTATTCTTCCCTTAAGTTTTATAACTTCTTAGAACTTTGCTGGGAGCAAGGTCTCCCTTAAATCCCTTTCTGACCAACCTGTGTATTTTGTTTTCCAAGATAAATCAATTTATACTTTTTGCAATTACTATATGCATTTCTACACATAGAGAATATTTCTCCATTCACAATATATATTCCTCAGTAGATAGTCATATTCATATAGAGAGATAAATAGGAAGTGTAGAAACAAAGAACACCCAAATGAAAACAAGGAAAAACTACTCCGAGCTTGGTATAGCAAGAGTCAGCCACCATCACCTGAATTTCATAGAAGCTCAGAGGGAGGCATGTGCGCTCAGTTGCTCAGCTGTATCTGACTCTCAAACCCCATGGACAGCAGCCTGCCAGGCTCCTCTGTCCACGGGATTTTCCAGGCAAGAGTACTGGAGTGGGTTGCCATTTCCTCCTCCAGGGGATCTTCCCACCCCAAGGATGGAACCCACATCTCAAGCATCTCCTGCACCACAGGGAGATTCTTTACCACTGAGCCGTGGGAAAGCCCTCAGAGGCAGGCAGAGTGGTGTAAAAGCTGCATATTGAAATAAGGGGAGTCTAAGGCATGTTCTTCTTGAAAGTTGTTGGCATCCAAGAAGCCAGGAGAAGGATAACTAAAAGTAGAGCATCCTATGTGATTGGTTAGGGGAGCATATTTGGCTCTCACTGGTTGGTCATAAACTGGAAGCAGAGGCAAAAATTAGGGTAGTTTTCAGTTACTGGTTAAATCCTGACTGCTTTGAGCCAATTGCTACAGAGGTCATAGTTGTCTTCCTGGATTGACTGCTGCTGTGAGTCAGAACTCTATTTTTTATATATAATCAGGCAATTTGTAAAACTAGCCTCTCAAGTTAGAGACAGAGATATTATGATTAGGATCAGACAGTATTAGGTCAAGACCTAGAATCACCCACTACTGTCTTAGACCAGTATAATGTGAAAGGTCTTCAAGTGAAATAAACACATTCAGAGGACAAGATGTATGGTCAGACAATATTTTTAACTGTTTGGTCTCAAGCCCTAATCTATGACTGATAAACTAGAGGAAGACTGCTTCTTCTTCCTATGCTGGGGATGCCTGAGTTGTAGGCCTCTCGGTTTCCTCTAAACCCAAAAGGGGATCTTGCCTTATATCATTGGAATACAAGGAGGAGACCCCCCCGACTCCAGCAGAATTAGAGGAAAGGACTAAGAGAAAAAGACAATAGGAGAGAGTATCTGCCCCAGTGACTCTACCCTGTGCCCTCTCCTCCATGCCTAACTTTCTCAGCTCTCCCCACCTCTAAGAAGAGATAAACAGGTCAGCCAAACATAAAAAGTACCATTACAAATCTGGCAGGACAAAAGGAAGAGAACAGTAACTCTCATCCGAACATGACCTTATAATTATACAAAGTTATTCTACCTGCTAAAATATTACTCAATAAAATATGCTCAGATTTAACTATTCTATTCATCATTCTGCCAGGAGGTGTGGGGCAGATTTAAATTCCTCCCCAGAAGCCAATATTCAGATTTCTTCAGTGGTCTTTTTGGTCCTTTAATAATGGCACACACTTTCTCCATCTCATTTTTCTTCAAAAAAGTGGTTTGTTAAAGTTTTACAGAACTACAGTATAGGGCTAAACCAAAATTTACTTTTTTAAACAATCCCTTATTATGGGCATTTATACTGCTTCTAATTTTCACTATAAAAAATAATGCTATGTTGAGCATCCTTATATAATAATCATTAGCCAAATATCTGATTATGTCCTAAAATATCCTGAAAGTGAAATTACTTATTGAAAGATTCTGGACATTTTAAAACTATATATCTTCACGACTCTAAATATATGCTTCCAAACTGTCCTGTAAAATTATAGTATCAACTGACAACCTCAATAGCAGAGTAGAAGTGAGGTCAATTTACCACAATGTCTCCATAATTTTTCTCTTTGCAAAATAAACAAATGATTTCGTTTAATATTTGAACATTTTTTCACATTCTAAATGTTTATTTACATTTCTTCTTTTCTTAATAGCTTATAAACTTTACATATATTCTACCAAGGTACTCATCATTTCCTGTTGATTTATAAGAAGACACTTAACTTAATTGTAATGGAATTAATTGTGATATTACATGAGATAGAAATCTAACTTCATTTAAACTTTTCCAAAGTTTAGTCAATTGCTCTGATTGTAATTGCTGAATAATTAATTTCCCCCAGGGATCTGAAATATTATAAATATCACATCAATAATTTAAATGTATTCTAGGCAGATTTTACTTTTCTTTTTCTTCTTATTCTGTCATCTATATCGTTTTCTTCTTGAAAATGTCTCTCTCTGCACCTTTTTCTTGGTTTTGCACATTTTTATAAATGTTGAAAAAAAGCTATGTTTTTTCCAGTAATGTATGGTTGTGAGAGCTGGACCATAAAGAAGGCTGAGTACTGAAGAATTGATGCTTTTGAACTGTGGTGTTGGAGAAGACTCTTGAGAATCCATTGGACTACAAGGAGATCAAACTAGTCCATCCTAAAGGAAATCAGTCCTGAATATTCATTGGAAGGACTGATGCTGAAGCTGAAACTCCAATATTTTGGCCACCTGATGTAAAGAACTGACTCATTGGAAAAGACCCTGATGCTGGGAAAGATTGAAGGCGGGAGGAGAAGGGGATGACAGAGGATGAGATTGCTGGATAGTATCATCAACTCAATGGACATGAGTTAGAGTAAACCCCAGGAGATGGTGAAAGACAGGGAAGCCTGGTGTACTGTAGTTCATGGGGTTGCAAAGAGTTGGACACAACTTAGTGACTGAACAACAATAATAAATGTTAAAGCAAGTCACACATGTCTTTTTCACAATTATATTAAATAATTTTCTTTACTCTGCTAGGCAGACTTTAGAATAATATATCCATTTTTTAAAAAAAATACTGTGACTTTAAGAAATTGTATTAAAACCATAAATTAATTTGCAGAAAACTTACATCATTATTGGAGAAGGAAATGGCAACCCACTCCAGTACTCTTGCCTGGAGAATTCCATGAACAGAGGAGCCTGGTGGGCTACAGTCCATGGGATCGCAGAGAGTCGGACACAACTGTGCGATTATATTCAGTTCAGTTACATCATTACGGATCAGTCTTTCCTATCTATTAATAAGATATCTCCATTTATACAAGATAATTTTTACATTGTTCATTCATGTTTTATGGTTTTCTTACAGATTTTGTGATTTCTTACTAAGATTTCTTTTCATTGCTAATGTGAACAATATCACCTTCTATTATTTTCCTAATGTTTAATGTTAAAATATGGGAAAGACTGTGCTTTTAAAAAAAATTTGCTTTATGCTTAACCAATGTGCTAAGCATTCTTATTACATAGTTATATGTTAGGTTTGCTATATAATGATTGTATCATCAGAAAACAATGATAAATTCGGAAGCCAGTTTCACTTGTTCTGCCTCTAATTTTTTGTCTTGCCTTATTTCATTAAAAATTCCACAACAAACTTTAATAATAGTAAGCATGCTTGTCATATTTCTGTTCTAAAAGAAATGCATCTAGAGTTCAATCCTCAGGGATGATGGTAAAGATCAGTTTGCCATAGATTTGCAGGACTTCCGTCTCTCTCGTATTCATCTCATCAATTTAATGATCTCAGGATTGGAAATTTGTATAACCAATAAGCTTAGACTGTCTATATAGTTTCTGTAGGAATTTTCCTCTCATATTTTAAGCTTAATAATTTATCAACATATATAACCTCTACTTCAGTGGGTCTTAATCCTAGTCATACATTGGGCTCATTGGAGCACTTTTAAACCTGTTGATCTCTGGAGTTTTTGTCTGACTGATTAATAAAAATCTCCATGAGGAGGGGTCTAGATAATCAAGCTGCTTGAAAAAAATTAAAAAAAAAAAAGCTCTCCAGGTGATTCTAGAGCCTCTTGATGAAAATGAAAGAGGAGAATGAAAAAGTTGGCTTAAAGCTCAGCATTCAGAAAACTAAGATCATGGTATCCAGTCACATCACTTCATGGTAAATAGATGGGGAAACAGTGGAAACAATGGCTGACTTTATATTTTGCGGCTCCAAAATTATATTTTGGGGCTCCAAAATTATTGCAGACAGTGACTGTAGCCATGAAATTAAAAGACGCTTACTCCTTGGAAGAAAAGTTATGACCAACCTAGACAGCGTATTAAAAAGCAGAGACATTACTTTGCCAACAATGGTCCATCTGATCAAGGCTATGGTTTTTCCAGTAGTCATGTATGGATGTAAGAGTTGGACTACAAAGAAAACTGAGCACTGAAGAATTAATGCTTTTGAACTGTGGTATTGGAGAAGACTCTTGAGAATCCCTTGGACAGCAAGGAGATCCAACCAGTCCATCCTAAAGGAAATCAGTCCTGGGTGTTCACTGGAAGGACTGAGGCTGAAGCTGAAACTCCAGTACTTTAGCCACCTGATGTGAAGAACTGACTCATTTGAAAAGACCCTGATGCTGGGAAAGATTGAAGGCGGGAGGAGAAGGGGACGACAGAAGATGAGATGGTTTGATGGCATCATGGACTCAGTGGACATGAGTTTGAGTAAACTCCAGGTATTGGTGATGGACAGGAAGGCCTGGTATACTGCAGTCCATGGGGTTGCAAAGAGTCAGACGTGGCTGAGCCACTGAACTGAACTGAATTGAGGTGATTCTATAATATAGACTGCAACAGCAGTCCCCTGGCATTCAATTTCAGACACAAATGAGCACAAGTGACAGCTAATTAAAATGCAGATTTCAGGACCCAACTCCCACCCTCTTCCCAGAGATCCTGACTTGGTATATCTTGGGGGAGGGTCCACTGTCTGTATATTTAACAAGTATTTTTAAAACCACCACTTGCCCTGACTGCAAAACAATCTGACTCTACTTCCAGCCTAAAGGCAAGTGTTTCAGCCCAGATAATCTGAAACAGAGGACTGCAACCTGAGCTACATGCGAGACTCACCTGGGC
Organism: Cervus elaphus; assembly: GCF_910594005.1. Classification (NCBI taxonomy): domain Eukaryota; kingdom Metazoa; phylum Chordata; class Mammalia; order Artiodactyla; family Cervidae; genus Cervus; species Cervus elaphus. The sequence continues at coordinate 28,519,571 of NC_057825.1, read as the reverse complement.
AGCTTTGAAGACATCTGGCAGCCTGTGCCCCCTGCTTCCAGACTTTTTCATGTAACAGTAGATCAAAAACTCCAGCTCCTAAAATGTACCCTCTTTGCTACAACCCCTTCCTTTAACTTTACTGATTCCAAAGCTCCTCCCTCAGCCAGTTTCTGCAACCAAATCATATGATAAAATAGGAATTTATATGGTCTGAGCATAAAATAGGGATTTATATGGTCTAATCATGGGAAATAAACCATTCTTAGCCCTTTAGAAGGCAGTTTTTGCTATGGGTTTTTCATTTGGTGCCACCTTCTTCCTCATCACTTGTTTCTCCTAATCTTACTTTCAGGCTATAGGTGTGTTGTCTGTCTTTTCAAGGGCAAAGGCATCAGCTCCAGTTGGTTATCTGGATTTCCATTCTGACATGTACATTTCTCTCATAATTAATGCAAATCCATCTTTGATGCCATCACAGCCCCTTTAGGCTATTAGAACATTCAAAATTTTCTCATAATACATGGATACTTTTCCCCTGATGGCTCAGAGGTAAAGAATCTGCCTGCCAATGCATGAAATGCAGGAGACACAGGTTCAATCCCTGGGTTGGGAAGATCCCCTAGAAAAGGAAGTGGCAACCCACGCCAGTATTCTTGCCTGGAAAATCCCATGGACCAAGGAGCCTGGCAAGCTACGGTTCAGAGTTGCAGAGTTGGACACAACTTAGTCACTGAACAACAGCAACACAGATATTTTAGTGGGCACCCTGAGGCTAAATCACTGAGTTTTGTCCAACACCTTCTTAAGGGGAAAACACAATTTATTTCTGTAACCAACTCTTTGCCAGATACTGTGTTATTTTGCCATAAACATTATTTCTCGCCAAAAAGCCCTGTGTTTTTATGGGTGGGTAAATTACAGAGCCAGGACTCAGGCCAAGGTCCTTCTATTTCAGTATAATTATCACATCCCTCTGTGACTTAAGGCACAGGCTACAAATGGGCCAGGGTCTCTCATCCTATGGTTCAACTGCACGTGGAAAATTTTACCTGCCTGCTGCACTAAATGGAGCGAAGAAGAAACCTATCTGAGCAATTCAGACAAAGTGGAATTTGTTTTGCTGCAAATGGTTCAAATCATTAAATTCAACAAATACCCATTAAGCCTCTATTATGTGTAAGGCTTCACAACCCCTTGCAAGTGCCAACTATAAATTAGATTTGGTTTATGGGAAATCCTCCCCTGTTATTTCTCAGCTGCAGTGTCATATTGTCATTTTTGCTCCACTTACTCAATTAAAAAAAAAAAAAAGAGATATATATGTCTAACCTGTGTCAAGACTGGACATCTCTGATGAACCAAGTGCTATTTCAGAAAGAAAGAATTAAGGGCAATATGCTGGCTTCATGAAGCAGCCAAAAGCTCCACAGTGATGATTCTTCAGTGCCTCCCTCGCCCTCCTCTAAGCTCTCCTAAGCTGGCTGGACTGGATCCCTCCAGAGCTCTTTGCTATCTGGAAATGCTGATTTTTCATTAGCCCGCAGTGGAGTAGCCACAGCCCATCTGTTCAACCTCAGTGCTCTCCATTCCCAGCTCAATTTAAAGATTTACAAACTCAGAGAAAGGCCTCTCCCACCTGTGAGGCCAGCACAGGCCCTCCTGGGTCCCTGTGTCCTGTCTACCAGACCAAGCCACATGCGCAGCTCCAGGAATAGGCCCTACCATTGGTGCTGGTAGTGCTCTCCCTCCAATATGTAATAAGGAGATTAGGGTTTAATCAGATCTGATCCAAATTCTTCTCTTGGTCTCCCTTTTGAATACACTCCGTTGAGAGAGACCTTGGTTTTGCCACTTAATATGCAGAAAGACAATAAGGAGCTTAAGATAGGCACATATATAAGCCCCCTCTGAACTTGGGAAATCAAAATTGCAACATGCCTCCCAAGCCTTAGGAGCCTGAGGCATCAGTGGAGCCAGACTGGGGAAGATGACTTGTTCCTGTCCTCTCACATGCCCTGCAGAGGATCAATAATGACAGCGTGCACCACAGCCTCCTCCATGTCCCTGAGATCAAGGAACCAAACCAGAGAAGGTGCCCAGAGCAGTAGATTGACATCTTGATCCTAGTGCACTTTATCCAGGCATCAAGAGCCTTATATATTAAATTTCACTCAGAGGAGTAAATTTCCAGGTAAGAAAAGAACAGTCCTTGACTCTGTCCATTTATTTACCTGATAGTTATTTCTTGAATGCCCACCTTCGACCCCAGCCTATACCAAGTCAGACTACCTTCCTGAATACAGACAGAAGCATCAGGGACCAACCGTGCCCACTCAGAGCTTCCCATCCTAGTGAGTGATAATTGAATACAAAGCCATCTGTGTCAGAAGGAATATGAATAGAAATCCAAAAGAGGGCTGAAGGAATGTGAGGTGACAGAGACTTCAATATGCTGACAGGTCAGAAAAAAAACTAGCTAGTAGAGGCAGTGTGATCTGGTGGAGAAGGATGGATGGGAGAGCTGAATGCACAGAAGAGAATCTTCGGAGAGTTAATTTGTCCAGCAATATGGCACCCAGATTGAGCCACCTGCTGCAAACATCTCAAAAGGTTGATTCTAAATCATTTAACTTCTTGATTAAGCAAGAAGTGTCAAAGTAAATAATTCCAAACCAGAGAATAAGTGAATAAGGAAACTTTAAATTTAAAATAACCAATGAAGCCAACTTTAGCTTTAAAAGAATTTAGCAAACCTGGTAAACATGAGTATCAGTTATATCAATATATTGAAATAGTATTATTTGGCCATAAAAAGAAATAAAGTACTGATATATGCTACAATACAGATGGATCTTGAAAACACTATGCTCAATGAAAGAACCTAGTCACAAAAGACGAAAATATCGTATAATCCATTTCTATGAAATGTCCAGAACAGGCAAATCCATAGAGGCAGAAAATAAATTAGAAGCTGACAGGAGCTTAAGGATGGGGGAAAGTTGGGAGTGACTGCTAATGAGTATGGGATTTTTTTAGGGGGTGAGGGAAATGTTCTAAAATTAGGTATTGGTGACAGTTGAACAACTCTGAGAATATACTGAAAAACACTGAATTGTACACTGTAAGTGAGTGAATTAAATGCCATGCAAATTATATCTCAAAGCTGTTGGGAAAAAAAGCAAAACAGGAGACAGAGGGAGTGACTTATGGGATCACTGTTGAGAAAAAAGGTCAAAATACTGATTAACCCTAGACTTCAAGTTATGCATGCATATCAAAACCCTCTGGGGACTTCCATGGTGATCCAGTGGTTAAGAATTTGCCTGCCAATGCAGGGGACACAGGTGTGAGCCCTGGTCCAGGAAGATCCCACATGCATGGGGCAGCTGAGACCCTGTGCCCCAGCTACTGAGCCCGAGCACCCCACAGCCTATGCTGCTCAACAAGACAAGCCTCCACAATGAGAAGTCAATGTACCGCAACTAGAGAGCAGCCCCCACTCACTGAATTAGAGAAAGACTGCCCTCAGCAACAAAGACCCTGCACACCAAAAACAAATAAATAACAGTAAAGAAGTAAAATAACTGCTGTAGTAGTTACTGAAAGAAGAAAAATAGAGTGCATAATTTCTAAAATAAGACTGAAAATGTAATAACAAAATATAAACTCCCTTTAAGGTAAAAAAGGAGAAAAAGAAATAGAGAACAAAATAACTAGACAAATAAGATGCTATAATTAGAAAATATGAAATGAATATTTTTATATGTATTATTATATGAATATATACATATAAATACAGTGCGTGTAAACATAGGTAATTACCTGAAAAAGTACTGATGCATAAATGTTTACAGCTAAAAGATAAATACTTAAGATGATAAAAATAAACCCACTTCTATGCTGTTTATAGGAGAGACATGTAAGACATAGAAAACAAAAAGACTGAAAGTAAAAGAATGCAAAGATATTCCAGGTAAATAGTAAAGAAAGGAAGCTATATCAGTATCAGTGTAAACTGATTTTAAGGGAAAGCATAACTAGCAAAGGAAAAAAAGATAACTAGACATAGGGTCACTATTTAAAGTTAAAAGTTTGAATTTATCTAGGTCATAACACTATTAATCTAATAACATGTTGTGAAAATATTTAAAGCAAAAAATTGTTGTAACTATGTAGGAAAAAAAACTACTACATTAATGGAAGAAATTTAACATAGCTATCACACTATTAGTCCAAGCAGAGGGAAAAAAATTAAGAATACCTATTAAAATCACACTATTAACTGCATAACTTCATGGGCATTTATAGACCATTTGACCCAACAATAAGAGATAACAAAATTATTTCAACCAAAATCACAATATATTAGACTATAAAAAGAAAGGTTTGACAAATTTCAACCCAACAATAAGAGATAACAAAATTATTTCAACCAAAATCACAATATATTAGACTATAAAAAGAAAGGTTTGACAAATTTCAAAGGATTTTGTGTCTCAGAAAGTTCATTGAGCATAAAACAATTAGGTAAGAAATAGTAGCTAAAAGATAGTTAGGAAAATCTTAGCACATTTAGAAATTTAATAAATCACTCACAAATCAAAGAAATCATATTACAAATTAGAAAACTTTTGGAGCGAAACAATACTACTATGTGAGAAATCCCAGCATTGTGAAATGCAAATTAACGTGGTATTGATAGTGAAAAGTATGACCTCAAATGCTTATACTAGGTAAAAAAAACCTGAAAACTATTGAACCAAGCATCTGTCTTAGTTTAAAAAAGAGACAGTGAAGGGGGAAATAGTGAATTAAATCCAAAGAAAGTAGAAGGGGGAAATAATAAAGATAAGAGAAGTTAATAAAATAGAAAACCAGCACACAATAGAGAGAATAAAACAAAAGCCAACAGTTGGTTCTTTGCAAAAAGTAATAAAATTAACAAACATCTAGCAACGTTGATCAAGATAAAAAGTAGAGAAAGTATGAATAAACATATTAGGAATGAAAAGGGCAACTTAATTACAGATGCCACAAACATTAATAAGATAAGATGAGATTATAAAGAGTTTTGTGCCAATGAATGGAAAATCTTAGATGAAAGTTAAATTTGACTAGCCAAAATTATTAATGGCAAACATTTTAAAGTGGATAAAAGAGAACATTCCAAGTAGAGAGAGTATTACATGAGAGAAGAGCTAAAGGTAGAAATGGCAATGGCTTTGTGTCAGACTTTATTTTTTTGGGCTCCAAAATCACTGCAGATGGTAATTGCAACCATGAAATTAAAAGACGCTTGCTCCTTGGAAGGAAAGTTATGACCAACCTAGATAGCATATTTAAAACCAGAGACATTGCTTTGCCAACAAAGGTCTGTCTGGTCAAGGCTATGGTTTTTCCAATGGTCATGTATGGATGTGAGAGTTGGACTGTGAGGAAAGCTGAGTGCCAAAAAATTGATGCTTTTGAACTATGGTGTTGGAGAAGACTCTTGAGAGTCCCTTGAACTGCAAGGAGATCCAACCAGTCCATCCTAAAGGAGATCAGCCTTGGATGTTCATTGGAAGGACTAATGCTGAAGCTGAAACTCCAATCCTTTGGCCACTTCATGCGAAGAGTTGACTCATTGGAAAAGACCCCAATGCTGGGAGGGATTGGGGGCAGGAGGAGAAGGGGACGACAGAGGATGACATGGCTGGATGGCATCACTGACTCGACTGACGTGAGTTTGAGTAGACTCCAGAAGTTGGTGATGGACAGGGAGGCCTGGCATGCTGCAATTCATGGGGTCACAAAGAGTCAGACACGACTGAGCAACTGAACTGAACTGAACTTGAGGGGTACACTCACTGATTTGCTCCACAAATATCTATGGACAGACAAGACCCTCAAGAGAGCAGAGCAAGGAGAGAAAGAGTTATAGCAATGTCTGATCTCTCAAAACATCTTTCAAGTTGATCTATAAGAACCAGTGGGTGAAGATAATAGGAAAAATAAAAGGACAAATCTAAGAGTTTAAAAGGCTGTATAATGTTGGAAGAAAATATAGGAAGATAGACAGAAGTGGCCACAGAATAAACAGTAGCAATGTTTAGTATGGTAGCACTGTTGAGGCCTACAAAGAAGGAAGACATTCAGTAAAGTCAGAGAGAAAACTCTATTCATCAAAAGCAGATTAAGAGCCAGTTGAGTGAGAAAAATAGTAAAAATGTTAGTTTCCTTATAAGCAAATGATATATGATGTTCATGGAAAGCATGTTAGAAAGATATAAATTAAAATAAATTCAATGTGGAAAAAAAAAAAGCCATCTGTGTTGCACTCTGGGCTAGCTGCTGTGTGGGAGACCTTGTGAACTGGCATGAATATTGCCCCTAAGGAGCTTACAGCATATTGGGAAGGTTTTAGGACATACATACATGCGTGATGGAAGGAAATTAAAGCTCTCTGGAGGTTCAGTGAGGAAATTAGTGAAGATGGGTTCTCAGTTCTATGTTGGAACATACTAGGATGAGGATGAAGAACTGGAGGAGTTGGAGGGAAATATAAATGTGAGACTGGGGGATTCAGACTTCATTCTGGATCAACAGAAAACACTGAAGTTTTTGAATAAGGGAAAACTATGACCACGGCTTAAGATTTATGAAGTTAATATAAACACACATATATGATGAATGGGATTTTAGAAAGTTAAAAGATGAGGCATGGCAACAATTTTGTTAGATGTTGTAGTAATCAAGATAAGCCATGATATGCTCCTAAATTCAGGTGGGGAGGTAGACACATAGAGGAAGAACATTATGCAGAAGCACTGAGAGCCTTAGTTACTGATAAGATGTTAGGCCTAGGCCTAAGGAAAGGGGAAACGGGGGGTGGGGAGGGTATCCTAAGATGTCCAGCCTGAACAAGTAAAAATTAAATGAATAAATGACTATTTATTCAGTCATTTCTTTGTTTCAAAGACATGGCTGGGAATCAATAAAATCTTTAATGAGTTCCAATTTCTCAATTTAGGTAGTATGTGTTCTATAAGAGAATATAAAGGCTAATTCAGACATGAAGACTTAACAATAATGTCAACTGGATCTTGGCTAAGGAATATTTGAAACTGCTGCCAATCAGTCAAAAAGCAGTATCAAGGGTACACTCAAGGTCAGAGATAATGAGAATGGACATGGCTTCTCAATGCGTCCCCATTCTCACCAATGTCTGCTGCACAGAACGTGAGAATCATACAGTCAGAGACACAGAACTCAAGGGTCATTGCCTCTCAAGCTGTTTTAAACTGGGAATGTTGGGTACACAGGAGCTTCAGCCAACAAGGAGCCCACCTTATCATCACATACAGAGCTCTGTGCTATGTACTTCCTGCTTCACTGGGCTTAACATAGATGGCAATGAAACACACCCAGCTACAGACTATAATAGCACAGCAAGAGGAAATGGCCAGGAAGAACCTTGCTTGCAGAACCTGTGAGCTCAGGCTTCTTGTTTTTTGGATGGGAAAACTGAGATCCCAAAAGGATCTCACCCAAACCTGTGTCTTTGGAGGCATGACCGACAGCCAGGCAGTCCCCCACCAGGTGAGCTCTCTCCACACATGTTGCCTCCAGTCTGGTAAAGATTCTCCTTGGAGCTTCTTGAATTGATCCTAGATCTGGGAGACAATGCTCTTGATGTAACCTTTCTAACTACGCTGGGGATGACTCTGGTATCCTTTCCAATCCTTCTCTGAGTCTCAGGGTGGAGTTCATTTTTTACAGCTCTGAGAATTAGAATCATGGAGTTTCACCAGTGACTGCAGATGCCAGGGCAGTCAATCCTTTGAGTGAAGAACAAAGCCAGAATTACCAAAAGGCCCATCAGGGCTCTAGGAGAAACAATCAACACCCATCTTCTGTGCAAATAATTTTCATTGGCACAATGCACTAAAAATGGCAAGCACCTTGAGGAAAGGGACCATGTCTTAATGCCTCTATGGGCCTGACACAGAAGAGGTAAGCAGTAGCTGTTCAATTAATTTAATTCCTAATTGATGATATTCTCTGGGGATGTAGCAGTCCCCACTTAAGTTTACCATCATAAAGTTAAAAAAAAAAAAAGAAAGAAAGACTGCATCTCTATTTTATTGGAGAAGGAAATGGCAACCCACTCCAGTACTCTTGCCTGGAAAATTCCATGGATGGAGGAGCCTTTTAGGCTACAGTCTATGGGGTCACAAAGAGTTGGACACGACTGAGCAACTTCACTTTCTTTCTTTCTATAGTTCCTTTTGGAGAAGGAAATGGCAACCCACTCCAGTGTTCTTGCCTGGAGAATCCCATGGATGGAGGGGCCTGGTGGACTACAGTCTATTGGGTTGCAAAGAGTTGGACACGACTAAACAACTAACACACACACTCCATTTTATACCTATTTTAAATAGAAAAATTTGCACAACTTGGGACACCTTCACTTCCATCTCTACTAAAATAATCCAACTTTTCCTTGATGATTTTTAATCACCAAATTGTCTGTTTTTTCAATGAGCCCCATTATAATGTAGGAGGAAGATTGAAAGGTTTCAGACTGTTTATGCAAACAGCCACAGACAGCTGCTCTTTTTGGGTTTTATGCCTACATTTGATGATTTCTATCTCCCTTTTACAACATGGCTTTCAGCTACTACTTCTTGATGCTCTCTTCTTCCCTTACACAAGCATCCTGGGGACCCCAACCCCCCAGAAACTGGAAGGAACATCTTACCTTCATATTGCAAGAGGTAGTGGAAGTGTCCAAAAGATACAATAACTAAGGCCATCTGTATGGGTCAGAGTAGGCTCACACCCTATCACAGGTAGTTGCGCCTTTGCAGCAGAGTGGCCTGACAACAGCAGGAGGCCAACAGAACACAATGGTGAACTTAGCACAGAGACATTCTCCCTGAAGAACACGATGTTTTTCTTGTTTTTTTGTGGAATGTGTGTGTGTGTGTGTGTGTGTAGATTTTGTTGTTGCTGTTTCCTTTTTTTTTCAAGGTACTGAATTGAATTATTTCCTTACACTTGAGAGAGACAGATCAGACAAGCAATTTTTTTTCCCTCAATGCAGCCAGTATTCACCTTTCCTACACTGTCATACATGTTGCAGCTTGATAGGATGGCAGTAGATCAACAGTCTGTGTACCTCGATCATCCAAAACAGTTTTTTAAAAGAAACAGAGTGCTATCTTTAGCCTCTGGATGTGGAAAGAACAAGGATTAATTTCACTGTTTTCACCCAGAAAACTCTATACAGTAAGTAAAGACATTCATTTCCCAGAAATATTTCTCATGCTCCTACTATGCACCAAGTGCAGTGTTGTCTACAAAGATGCTGCCATCAGAGGAACCAAAATTTATGCAGAGCTGTTAAGTGTTGTACTTCTAGATGCCAAGTGGATGTGATTTAAAAAAAAAAAAAAATCCATTTGGCTTGAATTATGCCAGCTCTTCCTTCTTTCCTATTCCACACTCTGGTGGCATAATGAAGGTGATTCTTCTTCCTGGGGTTAAAGAGAATAACTGAGCAGGGGGTTAGGAGGAGACCTCATAGAAGGAAAATTCAGAAAGAACAGACAACAGAGAAAGCACTGGAGCAGGACTGGAAGCAAGTACGCAGATCCTCAGAAAGAGGCCAGCATTTGAAGATAAGGGAAGGTAGTGTTGAGAAGCTCAGAGACAGGCAGCAAGAAGACAAACTATCCTTCTGTGTAGTTTGAATCACTTCTATAGAGGATTAGCTGCCTGGACTTATTTTCAAACTTAATCACGTTCACCTTTGCTGTCTGACTTCATTTGGCATGCAGAAGCTGGGTAAGGAAAGCATAGGGCATGCAACAGTCACCCTAAAGGGACAATACGTTCTCTGCAGGCAGGAACAATGTCATATTTACTTTTTACACCCTCTAAACATCTGGCATAGGACTTTCTTTTTCCTGATAGATGCTTACTAGGTATTTTCTGTTTTATTTTTTTGGTTACATCTATATGCATATAAATACATGAGCAATATTGAAAAATATGTATACCATTTTACAATATTCAGAGCTCTCCCATCCATTAGCTTGTTACTGTTAGCTGACACTTTACAGATGAGGAAACAGAGGCACTGAGAGGTTAAATAGATAGTCCAAGCTCATTAAGTTAGGGAGGCAGGATTCTAGTCACAGTTTTTGATGCAGTGATTCTCACAATTAAATTTCCATAAGAATCACCTAGAAAAGGTGTTAAAATACATATTCCAAGCCTTCTATTTAGATACTTACTGTATATTTGGCTTGGAATCTGAAATTTGCGTTTTAGTACATTCCCCATAGTCATGTATAGATGTGAGAGTCAGAGCATAAAGAAGGCTAAGGGCCAAATAGTTGAAGCTTTTGAACAGTGGTGCTGGAGAAGACTCTTGAGACTCCCTTGGACAACAAAGAGATCAAACCAGTCAATCCTAAAGGAAATCAATCCTGAATATTCATTGGAAGGACTGGTGCTGAAGTTGAAGCTCCAATACTCTGGCCACCTGATGCAAAGAACTGACTCACTGGAAAAGACCCTGATGCTGGGAAAGATTGAGGGCAGGAGGAGAAGAGAGTGGCAGAGGATGAGAGGGTTGGATGGCATCATTGACTCAATGAACATGGGTTTGAGCAAACTGCGGAAGGTGGTGAAGGACAGGGAAGCCTGGCGTGCTACAGTCCATGGGGTTGCAAAGAGCTGGACATGACTTAACGACTGAACGACAACAACCCAATCATTCAGGTGAAGGTCCACATACTCTAGCCAGGTGCATCATTTACAAAGGGATAAGCATAGATCTGGGAAACACTATGGTAACTTGGCCAAGGATGGACTCTTCTACCATTATGTACCAAAGAGAGTCAGTGTGGAAGGGCAGCTGGAAACTTTCTCAATTTGCTCCCTTCCTCTAGAGTCATAGTACTGTTTGGTGAATAAATGAAATGTTGGTTGAATAAATGAACCTGTTTCCAGGATCCTGAAGAGTGTAAAAAGAAGTTTACTTTTAAAACACTTCAGAAACACATAATCTAAAAAAATAGCTCATACTATTGAACAACTTCAGCAAATCCTCTGCCGTACCTGCCAAGGTCACAGTTTCGATCTCACCTTCAATTATTGATAGATAGCCTGATAATTTGAGAAGAGAGAAACAGACTTTTTTCAAGCTTTGGAAAAGGAAAGTCCTTTTAATAAGAGATTCTATCCTGATTACATAGCTCTTATCAGGAAATCCCTTGAAAGCTGAATTCCAGAAGGCAACTATTAAAAATGCCATTGAAAAACTGGAAATTATCTGCTTACATAGCTTAGAACAGACCAGGAGGAATTATATATTTGGTGCAGAACAAGAACTAAAGACTGTTCTTATGGCAAGATTCGGAATGAATTTTTGAATGACCTTTGCCTCCACAAGTAAACCTCCCTTCACATTAAGCTAGAAAATGTTATAGTAAGCACACAAGATGGCACGAACCCAGCCATTTTTGACTAAGGTAGTCGGTATACCATTAATGACACCACCAGTCTAGATCTCCAACAAGAAGAGATCAACCCAGAGATTTTCCTCTGGATTACAGAAGAAAATGAGGCTTGAGCCCAGGGGCACTTCAACAGGCAGAACCTGGCCAAAGGACAAGGAAGAGATGTAATAAAGCAGGAGCCCAAAGACTCTAGACAAAGGGTTAATCCCTTTACCACAAACTCAGTCATGACAGTCCCAGGGCTCTGGAGGGACCAAGGCCAGTGCTCCAAAGGACTCAAGAGTTTCAGCAGGAGAAGCCAAGTTCCCTAAAGTCCAAAATTATTCATTTATGATATAGGGACCAAAGATACTGGTGGACTTCTGTCAACAAGACTCTAACTGTAGCTCAGCTCTGGCCATATTACCATTGCATATGACCCAAAATATCACCTGATTTAGGACTAATTAAGTTTAAACTTCTTAAGCTCACTCTGAATTAAAATGTTTTAAGGATTTCTTCCAAATGCAAGGTGGTGCAGTGGTAAAAAGAATTTGCCTGCCAATGCAAGAGACACGGGTTCGATACCTAGGTCAGGAAGATCCCCTGGAATAGGAAATGACAACTCATTCCAGTATTCTTGCCTGGAAAATTCCATGGACAGAGGAGTCCAGCGGGCTACAGGCAATGGGCTCACAAAGAGTTGGACACAGGAGCACAATTAAGCACTTCCAAACAGAAGACCGAGCATGGGAAATCAACAAAGATCTGTGTTCCCCCATCTTCCTGCCTTCTATCACTTCACCAAGTTTTGGACTTTACCTCCCTCCACAAGCACTTTTGACTACATGATGGGTGAACACACTTCCAGGCTTTCCAGTTGACCTTGGAGAAGTACTGTCTCACTGGAGGATAAAATAGACACTGACAGAACAAGTGAAGGCCAAGCAGAGAAATGACCTTATTACATTCTCTTATCTATCTGGCCTGTCACTCAACCACTGAAACAGGGGAAAGGGGCCCCGCAGGATGTGTGAGTCCTAGAGTTGTGCTGTTCTTGGGGTTTCTGGGTGATCGAAAAGTGATGAGTGATTTGTCTAATGTCTTTACCATACATTGAAATTAAGCTACAGATCTGGAATTATTATAATCTCTTATTTTTCACTAAGAAATAAATAGTCTGTTGTTTTAATATCATGCTCAGAAGAAACATTTAAGCCAAATAGGGATATCAATTTTATCTAGGATTAATGAAGTGAATATTTTTAAACAGTCCTGTCAAGAAAGATTTTGTCTTTGGGGTACTAAAACAAAGCAGTCAGATTCTGGGTCTTTTCGCCTGTTGGATCAACAGCTCAGTGAAACAAAACTCTATATAAATACATATACATTAATATTTTCTTTCTACTGAAATATATATTTATCATGCACGTATTCCTCAGCTTTCATGCATGCTGTCAGACATGGAAAATTAGCTTTTGCATTTACTAACTCCTCCATGGGAAAGAGGTCCCTCATGTGTTAAACAAAAGGGAGCTTTATTGTTTATGAGACGGGAAAAATAAATGTTGCCGTGGCTTTAAGATCTGGTGATTGGTAATCAGTTTTTATAAATGACCATGAATCACTTTTGTGCTGGCTGGTCTTTGTTTGGAATGTGAGATGGCTGTTCTGTCTTACAAGTAAGGAATTATTAATGTACCCTCCCTGGAGGGTTTCAATTTCACCCGTACAAATAGCTGTATATCTACCAAGTGTATGTTCGGTGTGCCTATCTATGAAATTTAAAATTATATGCTTTGTGTAAAACAGAATATATAATAGACTCTGAAATTGAATAAAACTTATTGGACTCATTTTTTATCCTTTGTGACATTTTTCTAGTAAGAGAGTTCAGACAAAAGGCATTGCCACCAAGGAGCCAGGAATGCAAAGCCCTGTCCAATTTAAATAATCACTCCTTTCTGTCATGTTTTACAAAGAGATGTATTCAAACATGCTCTTTGAGCATTTCTATATTTGCTGCTTAGCTTTTACAAATATGAGCAGGCAAAGACACCCCCATTTCCATTTGTATGTTTATGTTACTTGAAAAAAATATAATCCTCGCAATTGTCTCATTATAATAATGAGAGGGTTTTCTTCTCTGATAAATAGGACAGAGGCCTGGCTCACATATTTTGTGCAAAACTTCACATTCCTCCTCTTCTTATCAAATAAGGTAAGAAGTGAAGTCCAAGATAATAAGTTCATGGCAAATCTGATCATGCCACCTGCCTTGTTAAAACCCTTTGTTGGTTACCCATATTCACATGGTTCAAACTTCTTAGTATGGCTAACAAAGGCTTTTCATGACTTACCTGATGATTACCTCTCCAGTTTCATCTCCCAACTTCCTTTTGCTAACTCCTTTTCTGATTCTCTAGGCACCTATCTGCACTCCTTTCAATTCTGGGAATGCAGAATTCTCAATATTTGTCTTCCTCTCTCTCTCCCCCTCTTCCTAGCTTAGGGGTTTACACCCACCCCCAACCCCTGCCTCTCTCTCTCTCTGTGTCTGTCTCTCTTATCTAAGAATACATAAACTGGTGAATAGTGCTGCCAGCTAAAGAATCTATAGGTAGAAAAGATATACCTAAACAAGTTACATGTGCCTATTCCTGGAAAACCTCTTAAAATGAAAGGCACCCAATGCTGTCATATTGCTATCAAATGACCACTTGGTATTTTCAAGGAACAGTGCTCATCTGGATGGTCAGCACTGGTCTCTGTTGCTGGCAAGATGGACCGCTAGCAGCACAATAGACAGGTCAGCCTTGGGAAGTCAGAACTTATGCTATTGAACCCATGCATATCCTTCATCCTGGCCACAGCCACAACTCTGTTCATGTGTCTATCATGTCAGTATCAAGGTGGCTGATGACAGAAGCTGGCTGACATCAACTGGCTGAGTAATTCTGCCCACCTGGTTGTTTTGTGTCTCTTCTGTGGTGGATGCTGTCTTGTGGGTATTAATGTGCACTAAACAAACTTCACACAATTCCAAATGGGAATTTCATGACAATTCCCATTGGACCATCTATATGTCATTAACTGAGAATTCTTTGGTCCTAACTTTTCCATCTGTTTCTATTCGCCACTGTCCAATTATAGAAAGTTCGTTATAAAATAGTAAGAAAAATACTAAAAAATGTATTTTATAAAAAGTGAAAGATCTTCAATTAAGCAACCAATTATCACTAGAATAATAAACTTTCCCAACAGTATCAAAAATTAGCTGATTCAAAATTTGAAAAATGTAAGTACTTTTCATTAGCTTTAGACAGGCCACACAGTATCAAGAGACATAGCCCAATCAATACTTTCATATATTTTGTCTCAATTTTCTTTCCAAATTTGTAAACACATATAAATTTGCAACCTAAAATAACAGACTCATGGCATAGATATTTTTAAATGTTTGACACCTCTCAAATAAAATGTTTATCGAGACACGAAGAATTAGTTTCTAAGACAATGAGTGGTGCTCCAACTATATTAAGTCAGAATTGAATTTACTGGAATTTTAAAACAAGACACTGATATTTCCCTGTAGATTTATTCCACTGTATGATATATATTGGAGATATTTGTGTTTAGTTTTCTGGAGCACACTTTAGGAAAATTACTACTAATATAGGTGTTAAAAGTATGCAGCGCACACACACACACAACAAAAATCAATGCCCATTTATCAAACTTTTGAAGAAAATAGAAGACGATAAATTTAATGATCTTATGCTCATTGCTTAAGTCATGGAAAAATTGTACAAGGATTTCAAGAATTATAAATTCCAATAAAGCTAAACTCCTTGAGAGAAAAGGAATGCATGCCAAATATTCAATAACCAAAGGCAAAAAATAGCAGTGCAATTACACTTTCTAACTGATATTTGAATCAAATAACTTTAAAGGTCCGAAGAAGTTTGTGACCTAGCTGAACTTGTATGCAAATTTATGTTGCAATTGAAAATTTTTGTAATACAAATCAATAAAAATGATTTTACATATTTTTCCAATATGAACCAATAAGAAATTTTTCATTGTAATTGATAGTTATCTAAATTGTTTGCAAAACTATAAAAAAATCTCCTAAGAACACTTTCTGATGTTAATAAATTTAAAGTTGTTTTTCAATTTATGTACTATCCTTTTGAATTAAGTTTTAATAATAATGAGTTGACACAATACTTTACTTCATCTTAACAACCATATTTGGGCTTCCCAGGTGGCGTAAGTGGTAAAGAACCTGCCTGCCAAGGCAGGAGACATAAGAGATGCAGGTTCGATACCTGGGTCAGAAAGATCCCCTGGAGAAGGGCATGGAAACTCACTCCGGTATTCTTGCCTGGAGAATCCCATGGACAGAGGAGTCTGGTGGGCTACAGTCCATGGGGTCACACAGAGTCAGACACAACTGAAGCGACTTAGCCTGCACAACAATCATATTTATGAAACTGATACACATTTGCTTCAAAGTCAACCCAATTCTTTAAAGACGATAAACCAGTTCTGTCAGTGTGGATATAGATATTAAAGGCAAATTATTCCTTTTGATATTTGATTAAGTTGGCCAACTTTTAAGTATGTTTGGAACAACTTATTCATGAGAATCTATCTTTTCAACTGCAAATTGTATGAGATAAGTATATCCCATGAAAACGTAACATCTGCCATGAGATATGCTCTACATACAAAACACATCAGAAGTACAAAAATCTTCTTACAAATAAATCTCACCAAATTTTCATACACATGCACTGAGATCTTGGGTCAAATAAAACTACTATTAAAACTAATTCACCTGTTTCCTTTTAATGTGACTCTTTGAAAATGTAAATTATATGTGTGACTCACATTTTATATTGGACAGCACAGTCTAGAGCTCCTCAGCCCACACTGTGATAAAGATCAGGAAAGTTGACATGGCCCTGAAAAATATTATAAATGCATGCAGTTATCCATTCCATATCATGCAAATGTGAGCTGTTCCTGAACCCTGTGATAGGGATACAGGAGAGTCAGTCACCAAGTCAATAGCTGCACACCATTTACCTAAGTCTATATTAATCTGCTCCAGCAAAGAGAACACATCTGGCAAGGCAGCTGTGATTGTGGCTACTGCTTTGCTGAGCTTGCAGTAATCTACCATCATTCTCCAAGCTCCATACACTTTTTGCAACTAGACTCATGAATTAAATGGAAATACGTTAAGAACCACCACCTGCATCCCTTAGAAGCTCTAGGTAGAATGCAAATCTCAACCATACTCTCTAGAATGCAATGTGGGGCTTGATTCACTATCTTGACTGCAGGGGTGTAGAGGGCTGAGGGATAGGTCAAAAGTTTTCTCTATGGTAGCTTTGACCCTAATATGGTAGCAGTACCAACTGCCAACTATGTCCAAACAATTGTCTATTTGAGGATGGGAAAATGAACACCAGAGGACACCACATACCCCTATTCTAACAGAAGGACCATATGATTTGGGTCTCTGGGAATCAATAAGAACTCAAATCGTGTACAGACCAGTCCTTTGAAAGTCTTGGTATTCCTCCTTCCCCATAGTTACACATGTAAATGATCTTAGATCTCTTTAGAAAAAGACTGGGGAAATAAGTTACTGAGCATGTATACCATGATGCTACATGGTCCTTCTTCCTAGAGACTTAGACATCTCTTCAGGCAATAATCTTGGTTCTGAGTGGACTTTAACATAATAGACCTGCCATGTTTGGGCATTTAGCTCAGTTATTAGTTTTGAAAATAAGAGTTTCTTTACATGCAACCAAAGATGCCCTCGGGCTTTCCTACTTGGCTTTATATTGCCTTTACTTATCTTCAGCTGATCATTATCTTTCTATAAAGCATCAGTGGCATTTGACAATAGCCATCTAATCCTATTACCCTAACAGAGACTATTTATACATCTCATTGGAGAAGGACATGGCAACTCACTGCAGTATTCTTGCCTGGAGAATCTCATAGACAGAGGAGCCTGGCAGGCTACAGTCCATAGGGTTGCAGAGTTAGACACAACAGAAGTGACTTAGCATGCACACACGCATGCTTTCATCTCATATGTTGATTTCAAAAGACCCTGTTAAATCCTGCATGCTAGCACATTCCGTTCCACCAGTTCACCATCTCATTTCACCACTAGTGAAAATGTTAACAAGTTGGAGGGATACCTTTGACCAAGGGCTCTCTGTGCACCAACGATTGGGTCTTTATTGCAGCCTGGTGGTTTGTGATGGAAAACCTCATCTTACCACCTGCTTTCCTGGACCACTCCCAGTATCAATCTTCACAGGGTGGATTCTTTGGAGCAGATGTCAAAATGGAGAGATGGTGTTTTGGGTGGAAATTGTTGCTTCCTAGAGGAGGTGAAAATGGAGCTGGCCCTTAGAATGTAGGATTGAGACAGTAGAGAGAGAGAGACAGAGACTATTCCATGGGTTTTGTTTTTTTTGTTTTTTTTTTTTAATGGAATAGGGACAAAATCAGTGCTTTGAGAACACTGGCATTTGAGATCAGGATAGACTTGAGGCTGAAGAAAAGTAATCAGAGACTGGTCACATGACAGTGAAATCAAAAGAGAAGGAGTGAAAAGGACAAAATAACAAAGAATTGCAAGGAAAGAACTGATGTGATCTAGAAACAATCTTAATGAGATAGAGAAAGATTTGGGACCTGGAGGTTTAGGATGATAATAGCACCCTTGAAAGAGAATGAGACTTTGGGAAGACAGATAATGAGTTGGGATTCCAATTGAGTTTGCTTAGATGGCAAAAGCTATACATTTCAGGAAAGGTGTTCTATAGGTTTGTCTCTCATACTAAGAGTCTAGATTCTGGGTCAGAGAAAAGAATGTGTTATATCAGTTTGGAAACAGACATTGAAGCCTGAAAGAAAAAACTTAGAAAGAACTTAAAGCTTGAGATTTGAGGTTTGGGGGACACTCACTGAGGGACCAGAGGAGGAAAACAGGAGCTACTGATACAGGGAGAACCTACACACCACCTGACAAGTGCCATGGGAGAAGGATTTCACACAGGCAGCTCATCAGTGAGGCAAACCTACTACAACTCCCATGAGCCAGTTTGCACAAGTACTACACTGATACTTAATTTTTCCCAATTAATTTTTTAATGTTTTTTCATTCATTATTTATGATAAACGTTGCCAGATCTTTGATTCTATCTTCCCTCAAGGTTAGAGTTTATTCCTTTAAATGCACGAAAAGAGAAAACATGTCTTTGCTGAGGAAATCTCTGAAAAAGATTTGGAGATAAAAATATTTTTAGGGTGAGTCTTCCTGGCTACTGCAACACAGGATCTAGACACAGCATCATTATACCCTGATTTGAGGGGTCAATAATACAGCCAATAGTCTGTGTCTAGGACACAGTTCCCCAGAAATGCTCAATGGGTTTGCATCCTTAATCTTTGACAAGGCCAACCCAGCACCACAAAGTGATGGCTCCAGTTCTAAATATATAAAATATACTTAGGTATATTACTGCTGGTAGCCTCTTATTTTCACATTTAATTAAAGTACGCACAGCTAATCCTCTCCAAAAGCTCTAGCAACTCTCTCCTTCTAGCAGTTTTAGAAACCTTATAGCCATCAAAACCCACATATCTCAAATCTACCAGTCTCCCGCTTTAGTTACTCAGTCTCTCCCTTTCTTTCCTAACTGTGTTCTCCAGATCCTCAATCCAGGTCCACAAGATCTAGACCTCTTCAACAACAGCCCCTTTCACCTTCCTGCCTTATGTAAAATGTGGCTTTTTCTTGAGGAACCATTTCTGCTTCCCTCCCATTTTGAAACAAATCATTCTTGCACATCCTTTGCTAGCTATTCAGTTCTATTTCTGGACCATTTCTCCACTGTTTTCCTGCAAAAACCCACAGCCCCTTCTAGATTTGTGGCCTTCTGTTTATGGGTCCTTTTCTGTCCCTCATCCATCATCTATCCATCCCCATATCATGTCTCAGTCCATGGAGACTAGGAGTTGGTCCACAGCTCCCTTCTCTACCCAGGCATCCCCAGGCCCAGGTGGATGGACTTCCAGCCATGCACTCACTCACTGCATGTCCCCTCCACTGGGCTCCTTCTCCATTTCTCTTCCCCATCTCCATCACAGGCAGTTTATGATTGCCAGGAACCCACTCCACTTAAAAAAATACTGCCCTCTGAGCCCAACACTCCCTTGCAGTGATCCCTCCAACACCTCCCACAGCCAATCTTCAATCCCAGGGAGGTTTTCAGTGTTTTCCCACCAGCACATCTTACTCTCTATGGTCTTTCATCTTCACTTAATTCCTTATAGAATTTAAATTCCATTGGTCTCATTTAGTTCCTTTCTTGACAATGTCCTCAACTGTCTTGCCAATAAATATCATAGTCTGGGCTACCATCATCTCTTTTCTAGACTACTGAAACAGCTAACTGATCCCATTGCTTCTGCAGTCACTCTCTAGATCTTTCTTAACTGCAAATCTGATCACAACACCTCCCTGCTTTCAATACATCAGCAGTTCCCCTATCCTAAGCTTGCTTACAAGGGCCTGCTTAATGGAGCCATGACTTTCATCTCAAAAGTCCTCTCTTCTAACTCCCCTTGACTGATTTCTGCTCCCATCCAACTGCCATACTCAAGGACTTTCAGTTCTAGCCTGCATCTCCTCCTCCCCCATCCCTTCACCCCTCCCATCTTTTCCTCTCTCCTCCCCTCTCCTCTCCTTCCCTCCCTTCTCTTCTCATTCCTTACTTTCCCTCTCCTCCCTGCCTCCTCCCTCTCTTTTCTCCTCTGTAACTCATCACTTTCTGCAACATGGCCCCTCTTCCTGGAATAGTTTATTCCATCCTTGGTTCTATTGATGCTTCAGGTACAGACTCCTCCAGAAAGGTTTTCCTGGCCCCTAGTTATAAGAAGTGAACTGGTTCTTGTCTTTCACAAACACTACTTTAGGTTATAACAGGTCTTGTTATCTGAATTAGAATTTCAACTTCTTAGCAGTGCTGTCTCCACATAATGTTCTCCCAACGCTCCCTTTGTTCTTGTCGTCTGTGCTCCTCACTCCTGACCCTAACACCCAGGTGCCTTCACGGCTCAGAGCAAACCACCTCTCTCACCCTCTCCTTCATCCTTCTTGTAAACTGAATTGTTCATATTTTCATGAGTTCACACCTCCTCTTTAGCCACAACACACTCCTGGACATTCCTCAGTACACCAAGCTCTTTGATACCTTCATGTCTGCACATTTTTTTGCTTTCTGCTTAAAGGGATCCTGTCTTCTTCTCTTTACCTGGAGACTTCCAACTCAGCTTTGAAGATTTAGCTCAGATGTCAGCTCTTACATGAGTCTCGTTCTCTCCCCTGTGCTCCCTCAATATCCTGCCTAAAATTCTCTCAGAGCACAGGGCACTGTATTTCCAGGTTTATATGTGTGTTTCTCACTGAAACAGTAGTCTTTAAGGTGGGAAAACATCTATTCAATTTGTATCCATTAGGTCTTGAGCATAGAGAAAAAGAGAAAAGGTTTTAATCATTACACCAGTGTGGTATGGTTCAAAAATGTTTTCTCAAGTCCCACAATTTTCATTGTTTCCCCAAATTCAGCTGAAAGCTTTCAAGCAATCACAATTGTCAGTGAATTACACATTAAAATGTATGTGCCCAATATTTTGCTTCTAACTAGTCAGTATTTATAGACAAAACAGTCTAAACTGTATTGTTTATGTTTTCATGAGGCCACAAGAATTTGCTAAAGGCAAAGTTGGTTGTTTTGACCATATATTTCCATATTTCACAGGAAGATGATGATACAAAACCACTTTGCAATAAACCACAAGCCTAAGCAAGAATTTATTAGAATGAAATTGTTATTCTGCATGTTTATTATTTCTTCTCATCTTACCAAATCTAGTATCATCTGAATGAAAAGTATGAAAAGGAAAAAGAAACCACAAAAAAATATTCGGCTTTTACTCTAGAATTTGATTAATGACTCTAACTTTCTTGGAAATGGTGTTATTTCACTAAAATATTAAAGCCTTTGCATTGTTATTTACTGAGACTCAAAACAATACATTTCTAACTTGTATTTGCTTCCTGTCATTTGGAGTGAAATTAGTTCACTGAATCACATATCATTCTAGGTAGTAGCCAAATACACATTCTCAGTGGATCTAATTTGATCCCAGCCCTCTAACTTACAGAGTCTAAAATACTGGGGGGAATCAAGGGGAAAGGTATGAGTATCACTGAAGAATCCTGCATTACTTTTGCTGGAATTGATCAGAAAGTCAAAGGCAATAAAGTATTTCTTTTAATCAATGAGTCTTTATTGCATGCTTATTAGGTAGGAGAAATGTACGTAAGCTTTATGGATACAACAAAAAAGAAGGGACACCCCCATCACTGTCCTCACAGCTGCCTGTCTAGCAGGGGTGACAGGCAATTAAATAAGAAGCCACAATGCAGTAGGACAAGTGCTACTATAGGGGAAATATTATGTGTCATGGGGTGACATGTAGTAGGGTATCAGGCATCTGAACATTTCCTGGCTCTCAAACCACTAGATGCTAATAGTATGTTAAATGCACTTTAGGAGTAAAAGGGAAGAATTAGGTTTTCAAAAATCCATGGTAGGTGTTCAAAATGTTTATTGAATATTTGTTGTTGTTCAGTCACTAAGTTATATCTGACTTCTTGTGATCCCATGGACTGCAGCAAGCCAGGCTTCCCTGTCCTCCACTATCTCCCAGAGTTTGCTCAGATTCATGGTCACTGAGTTGGTGATGCTCTCTAACCATCTCATCTTCTGCCACCCTCTTCTGTCTTTGCCTTCAATCTTTCCCAGAATCAGGGTCTTTTCCAATGATTCAAGTGAATAAATGCAGAGGCTTTAAGTCAAACAAAGGCAGTGTCCTTGGGTCACAGTGGCAATGCCTGGAGTTGGGACCAGTACTGTATAATGGCTTGGTCCAGAATACAGCAGTGCAGTGAATAGTGAGCTCCTGGGGAGGGTTGAGGCCTCCACATCACCCGCTTAGGGAAAAAGAACTCGCTAGCACAGCTACAAATGGAAAGTCAGTGTCCCATCTTTATCCTTCCCTAGAAGTAACAGTCTACAGAGCTGACCCCTCAATTCCCCTAGAGTTCAACAACTCGGGGGGAAACAGCCACCTGCATTCACAAATAGATTATCCCAAGCAGCCCAAAGGTGTTTTTCCTACATTTTACTGGATTTACAGTCACATTTGATTTCCCCAAAACAAAGATGACTTGGAATCCTAAAAAGGGATCCATTTTCAGAGCAAATATCTGAAAAACCTATCAGGAGTACAATCCATCTTAGAATCTCCAAAGCTCTAAGACCTCAGTATATCGCTGTTCTACGGTGGATTTGAGATTTGTCGTTTCTAGACTCTACTTGGCAAAAGGATCTGTGTCTCTGCCAGATCATTTAGCAAGTGTTCACAGCACTTCAATCTGTCATGGGTTGTGTTTAATAAGGCGTGTGCGTCCACAGCTACCCTCTCCAGGCTGACTGGAGCTTGTCACCTGCTAGGTGGTTGCCATCACTCTTTTCCAATAAGACAGAAATGTGTGTATAATGAAGGGGTAGATAAGGGAAGCATTCTGCCTCAGTGGTGAGTTCCTGCTTTTTGGGGGGGATTCCAAAGAGGACAATCCACAAACTTGGTTGAGTGTATAGAAAAATGGACCATACTCCCAGTACTCTGAGAATTCTTCCCTATCTTCAAGTCCAGTGAAAATTAATGAGCCAAAACTTCAGAGGTGTTCAAGAGACCATTTGGTTCAGCCCAAAGCATCCAGACAAATAAAAGTTTATTTCATCTTTGTATGTGTGGTGTAGGTAGAGGACAGGGGTACTGCTTGGAGAAAGACAGCAAATCAACAAAATATTTGAGTCTAGAAACCAAGCCTCCCACCTGCAAGTGGCCTTATCCAGAGCTCTCAAACTCTTTCAACTAAATCTCTTTCATTATAGACAAGGTATACACATACCCCAAGAGAAAAGATTAGAACCCATACAGGTGATTTCAAGCATGGAATTTCCTTGAACTTACAAGTTGGAACTTTTTCAAAAAATATTGTGAAATTTGTATTCTACTCATGAAGTGTCTGTTTGAATTAATATAAAATCGTTTTTGCTTCAAAAAGGTGCCACATTTGTTCCATTATCTTTGCATATTCCCAGGGTTATGGGCACCCAAGTTCAAGAAATATGTCCTGCTTCATGAAAATACAGCTGTTGGTTCTCTGGCTTCCTTTAGACATCCCAGCAGAGTCTTGTTATACAAATGCCATTTTTCCACCCATGCCATCTAGACCCATCTTATGAGAGGTATTCATGGTAGGACAAGACAAGGAAAAAAATCCCCTTTTCACATAATTTTTGCTTTCTAAGCTTAGTCCTCTAACCTGTAAAGTTTCCTAGGTCTAGGCCATAACACCTCTGACTTGCAAATGAGGACATTGAAAGAGTCATTACTCCTTGCAAAATCTATCCAAACAAATACTGGCTCCTCACCTTCCAAACTGGAACATAAGAAGTACAGGAGCAAGGTGGTATAAAAAAAAAAAAAAAAAAAAAAGCTTGTGGTAACTCTATATTGTTGTTGCTCAGTCGCTCAGTCACGTCTGACTCTTTGTGACCCCATGGACTACAGCACAAGAGTCTTCCCTGTCCTACACCATCTTTCAGAGCTTGCTCAAACTCATGTCCATGGAGTCGTGATGCCATCCAACCATCTCGTCCTCTATCATCCCCTTTTCCACCTGCCTTCAATCTTTCCCAGCATCAGGGTCTTTTCAAATGAGTCGACTCTTGGCATCAGGTGGCCAAAGTATTAGAACTTCAGTTTCAGCATCAGTCCTTCCAATAAATAGTCCAGATTGACTTCCTTTAGGATTGACTGATTTGATCTCCTTGCTGTCCAAAGACTCTCAAGAGTCTTCTTCAATACCACAGAACAAAAGCATCAACACTTCAGTGCTCAGCCTTCTTTACAGTTCATCTCTCACATCCAAACATGACTCCTGGAAAAACCATAGCTTTGACTACATGGACCTTTGTCAGCAAAGTAACATCTCTGCTTTGTAATACGCTGTCTAGGTTTGTCATAGCTTTTCTTTCAAGGAGCAAGCATCTTTTAATTTCATGGCTACGGTCACTATCTGCAGTGATTTTGGAGCCCAAGAAAATAAAGTCTGTTTCAGTTTCCATTGTTTCCTCATCTAATTGCCATGAAGTGATGGGATCGGATGTCACAATCTTACTTTTTTGAGGGTTTTTTGAATGGTAATTCTATGATTTGGTGAGAAACACAGCAACAAGAGGTTATTAGGGCTACTGGTTCTATTTTTTAGGTCTGAGTCTATTCTCCTGGAAAAAGTAATGCGATATAGTAGAAACCAAATTCCTTCCCAAATATCAATTCATCTGTTTCTTAAAAGGATTCCCTGATGACTCAGCAGGTAAAGAATCTGCCTGCAATGCAGGAGACAGAGGAGATGCAGGTTCAACCCCTGGGTCATGAAGATCCCCTGGAGGAGGAAATGGCAACCCACTTCAGTATTCTTGCCTGAAAAACCCCATGAACAGAGGAGCCTGGTGGGCTACAGTCCATGGAGTTGCAAAGAGTTGGACACGACTGAGCACAGCACACAAATTTATTTTCAATACAAATTATACCCAGATATCTAGAAGAAGAACTACTTAGATGCAAAATATTGGACAGAAAATAAATGCATACTGTTAAGTTTAGCCATGAATGCCACATGCATACCTTATGTTCAACCCCAAGAGTTGTTTTTGAATGCTATGGTATTTACAGACACCATATACCCACCCCTGTAAAATTATGGATTCTTCCTGCTTTGGAGCATTCCAGAACACAGCACCTGTGATGGTAAATTTTATGTGTATTTTATGTGTCAACTTGACTGAGTCAGAGGGTCCCCAGATATTTGATTAACAATTATTTCTAGGTATGTCTATGAGGGTGATTCTGGAGGAGATTAACATTTCAATTAGCAGACTTAATGAAGCAGATTGCCCTTCCCAAAGTGGTGGACTTCCTCTAAACAGCTGAAGGCCAGAATACAATAAAAAGACTGAGTAAGAAAAAAAAAAAAAAAGACTGAGTAAGAAAGAATTCTCTCTCCGTCCATCTGTCTTCAAGCTGGGACATCAGTCTCCTCCTGCCTTCAAACTCCAACTCAGACTTCGACTAGAATTTATTCCATTGGCTCTCCTAGATCTCCAGCCTGCCAACTACAGGTCTTGGGACTTTTCAGGCTCCATAATGTTAGCCAATTCAATACACACATAATAAATATAAATATTTAATATATACAATCCTTTATATATATTTATGTGTGTGTGTGTGTGTATTGTATATTCCAGAAAAGGAAATGGCAACCCACTCCAGTATTCTTGCCTAGAAAATTCCATGCACAGAGAAGCATGGCAGGCTACAGTCCATGTGGTCACAAAAGTCAGACAGGACTGAACAACTGAGCACATACTATATATTCCACATAGTTTCTCGATACACACACACACATATGTATATACATATATACACATGTACAATGAGATACAGATATAGATGAAAACGTAGATCATTGGTTCTGTTTCTCCAGAAAACTCTGAGTAACAGAGCTCGCCACTGCCACCACTAGATGTGGATCTGCCCAGATGACTTGTGGTTACTGATTACATCACTGTCATTTTCTCACTTATAATTATCTAGTAAATGTCTTTTTTTCTCTCATTTTGAAATGTTTCCTTTAAAATGACAGCTTTTTCTTGGTCTGTGCTATCTTATGACTGGTGAGTAACTGAGTTTTATGGCATGTCTACTACAAATAGACTTGGACCTCACAGAGGAATTTCTGTGTGTTTCTTAAGTTTAATAAAATATTATGCATATGCTTTTTTATGTTTTTGGCAAGAGTTCCATCACACTGGCTTGGTGCAGTTTATGCATTTCTTATTTTCTATTTTAATATAGGCTTTACTCCTTGGGATTTCTATTAGTAATGCTGGAGGACTTGGAAAGGCTTTTAGAAGTAAAAGTTGTTATTGAAACCCTTCCACAATGCATAATTAAAAGGATGGCAGTGAAGGATGATACAGTACATTTAGTAGATGAGGCCAGTTACAGTGGCAACTTTAAGGAAAAGACCCGGCATTCTAACCCTTGCACTGGGGCTCTAGAAGGTCAGCCAGTTACCCATTACTCCACAGTTATATCCCTGCCCAGAAGGCCACATGATCTAATAAAGAAGGCAAGGACTATTGGGCTCTCTCTCTAATGGGGCCCATTCCAACACTGAGAACAAAAGGATGACCCCAAATAGCCTGGGGAATCAGCAAAGCTCTGCACAATGGGGCCACCAATGTCACTAGGCTTACCCTGTGAACAGCAGCTCTGATCGCAGAGGAGCAGGACTTTGTCTAGGATTCCTGACGCCAGCCTGCCTCCCCTTCACCCCATCTGGAAGAGCTTTCTGCTTCTACAAGCACAGCACACACCCTGCTGGGGTCGTAGCTGCTGTGTACCCATGCAAGCTAATGCAGCAGACCTGGCCCAGGTTCTAAAACAGAAGCTCCTTCTTTTTTCACATTCCTTACCAAAACCCCAGCAGGAAAATATCACTTGAAAAAATCCTTCACCTTCTGGCCCATGTAGTCTATGACTATGAAAACGTCTATTGTGGTTCTGCTAAGAGGGCTCCCCTGGATACCAAGCCCTAAGCCCATGTCAGATTCCATACTTATTAAGTACCTACAGCACCGGGCCCTACTGCAGGGATGTAGCTTTGACACACATCTCGCTGTGTGTCAGAGGTGTACAGGGTAATAAGACAGTCCCTGCCTTGGAAAGGAAATCGGACATAAGCAGATCATTTCAATGCAAAGACAGAGGTGCTAGAAGGCATATGGTGCTGAAACCTTAGATCACAGTCACTAATTCAGCCTAGAATTCAAAAATGACTTTCAGGACAGCAGAAAACCTGAACTGCATCTTGAAGGAATCTGGAAATATTAATGAGACAAGCGGAAGGCTTTCTTAACTCCCTCACATAGAACCACCTCCAACTTCTAATTTGCTTTTCCAAAAATAGTCCCCAGATGATGTATAATCCAGGTCCCAAAGCCAAAGGGCACAGTGCGCTGGTTCCTGGAATCCTCAGTTTAGTGAGAACCACTCTGGGATACAATCCATGAAGTCACCTGCTTGATGAAGTTTACACCCCCACTTTCCTCCCCTGGGCTCCAACCACACACCCCCAAAACTTGGCCTCTGGTGCCTCATAAGGGCACTGTGTTCCCTCAACACCCCAAGAGATGAAGCTTCACCTTCTGTGAAGGAGGCAGGGATATGGGCAAACATCTAGTCACCTCAGAGGAATTTCTAGAAAGACAAAATATATGATGCTCATGTGCCCTGATTGTGAGAAGGATATTTTCCAATCTTCAGTGAATGGTTACAGCATCCAATTTAGGTTTTCAATCCCACAGCCTACCCTGCGTGGGAAGACAGAGAAAGAGCCTCAATTTCCAGGTTTATAAATGTCGAAAATGGGATATTCTCACTAAAATTGTGGTGAGCATTTATGTTCATTAAATGTGATTGCTGCAGTAATGATATACACCTAAAACTCCTTTAACCATTTAAGTGAAAACCTAGGCTCCAAGAAAACCCCACAGCAGACATTAAGATCCAGGGTTTTTTTTTTTCTTTTCCTTCTTAGCAAACCAATTACAGTGCTGGAGTGGGTGAAACACCCCAAGGAACAGTCTATAAGATCATCTAATAATTGGGCCAATTTATAGTAGGTAACGGAGAAATGCTTGAAATTGTCATTTCTGCTGGTTAGGGCTGAATAGGAAAGAATGTGATTAATAAATAGCTTAAGCAGCAAACAGAAAGTACTTACAATGTACGAATGCTCTGGGGAGATGAGGTAT
Source organism: Cervus elaphus (assembly GCF_910594005.1). Lineage (NCBI taxonomy): Eukaryota > Metazoa > Chordata > Mammalia > Artiodactyla > Cervidae > Cervus > Cervus elaphus. The sequence continues at coordinate 28,491,034 of NC_057825.1, read as the reverse complement.
TGAGACAATCATTATGATAAAGTACAGCCAGATGATAAGCTTAAAGAGGCTGAAACAACTGTTGAAAATGTCACATTAGGGGGACATTGCTGGCTGGAATTTATTATTAAGATTTCCTTTCAACCATATGGCCTTTCAACCATAAGGTCAAACGTTAGGTCAAACGTTTCAACCTTATGGTCTTTCAACCATAAGGTCAAACGTTAGGTCAAACGTTTCAACCTTATATGGCTTATCAACCATAAGGTCAAACGTTAGGTATATTAAGGCAAACTGAAATCAAGGAGGATTTTTTTCAGCATGAATGACAAGCCAGGGTCCCAGAGGCAGGACCAGGTTAGAGCCTCTCTTCCCAGCTTCTGTCTAGAGGACAGTGCTGGACATCACTGCAGTAGCCTACTGACATAAACCCTAGCCTATAGGGAGAACGGGAGTCATCTGGGCGATGATGACCACAGGCAGGGTGTCCTACCATCTATCCAGGACAGAACCTCAGGCTCCCAGGAGCCTGCTATTACCTGAACTGTTCCAAGAAATACAACCCAGTACTGTATGGATGCCTTCTTGAAGCAGCAGAGTACAAGTTTTAAAGGGACAGACGTCTGGCATTTAAAACTAGGCTCTTCCAATAACCTTAGATAAACTGTGAAGTTTAAGAGTAAGTTTATCTGGCATTCCCTTCAGTCACTCTCTCCACTCTGTTTCTTCCTCAAACAATCTCTGTAGGGAACAGCAGTTGATTTTAACAACCAGGCATCCTTTCCCCTTCTCCTAGAAAACACTCCGCCTCTGGAGGACTTGCCTCTTCCCACAGACAGGCAAGTCTGACAACACAGGTGGCACCCAAGGTGATACCGGTCCCACTCGCCACAGTGATTGGCTAAGGGATGATATCATAACGCAAGTCACATCCATCAGAAGCTTTCCTTCGGGTTTTACATTGGAGTTACAGTCCTAGAACGATGGCAGCCTGCAACTGACTATGGTCCTGTTCCCTCCCCATAATGCTTCATAGCAAAAATCTGTCTGGAAAGGAAGAGACAGTCCTGAATGTTAACCCCTCCTTCCTGTCTCCTTTTGCCTCTATTATTATCCTGTGCTTCTTTCCCTCAGAACTCTGCATTCAGATCACTGTCAGATGACATCAACTAGGTTTCAGTTCAGTTCAGTCACTTAAGTCGTGTCCGACTATTTGTGATCCCATGGACTGCAGCACGCCAGGCCTCCCTGTCCATCACCAACTCCCGGAGTTTACTAAAATTCATGTCCACCGAGTCGGTGATGCCATCCAACCAGCTCATCCTCTGTCATCTCCTTCTCCTCCTGCCTTCAATCTTTCCCAGCATCAGGGTCTTTTCAAACGAGTCAGTTCTTCGCATCAGGTGGCCAAAGGATTGGAGTTTCAGCTTCAACATCAGTCCTTCCAGTGAATATTCACAACTGATTTCCGTTAGGATAGACTGGTTAGATCTCCTTGCAGTCCAAGGGACTCTCAAGAGCCTTCTCCAACAGTTCAAAAGCATCAGTTCCTCAGTGCTCAGCTTTCTTTATAGTCCAACTCTCACATTCATACATTACTACTGGAAAAACCATAGCTTTGACTAGATGGACCTTTGTTGGCAAAGTAATGTCTCTGCTTTTTAATAAGCTGTCTAGGTTGGTCATAACTTTTCTTCCAGGAGCAAGCATCTTTCAACTTCATGGCTGCAGTCACCATCTGCAGTGATTTTGGAGCCCCCAAAAATAAAGTCTCTCACTGTTTCCACTGTTTCCTCATTTATTTGCCATGAAGTGATGGGACCAGAGAGATTTTCTTGGAGAGATTTTCACTTTTAGGTACAAGAAGAAACCACTAGTGATTTGATTCTAGGAAGAATCAAAGTAATGGCTCTAAACATAGGGCTACCTGACGAGCAAATTTTATAAATGCCCCCAGCCCTTGTGGGTGGAAGCAGAGAACAACAGTGTGCATCCATTCCTCATAAGGAGCATTTTGGACTAAATTCTAGCAGTTCCTTGGCACCTCGTTATATGCTATATATCTAGCTGGAGATGTCAGACATGCTGGGTGAGCAGCTCAGGATGAAGCAGAGAGACAGACAGCCTTGAAAGTCATTCTGGATCAGAGCCATAAAAGGTCTTAGGAACAAACAACCAGGACAACCATCAACACAGTATGATGTCAGGGACCCTGAACACCCCGTGTTCTCCTGAAACTGCTGCTATACTCATTGCTGATTCCTGACATTCTTATATTGAGGTTCATTTTTTATTACAAAATTCTGAGTATTGTTGAAGGGGAGGGAAGATGGCCTGCAATGGAATCACCAACATCTCAGTAGAAATGAAGCATCACATAGCAGAAGAGCTATAGAGAGAGCAGGAGCAGCATCTCTTCCTCTCCATCCATCCCACTGCTCTGGCTCAGGCCTCAGTGTCTCTTAATCTCTGCATCAGCTTCTAAATGAATCCCTGACTCATGTTCTCCAATCCATCTTTCACATTGGAGCCAGAGTGAGTGACCTTTCATAAATGAAGATCTGACCATATTCTACCACCACTTAAAATCTCCCAGTGTCTCCTACTAACCTCAGAACAAAGTCTATGATCTTTAGCACCACCTAGCAGGTCCCCAGTAATGTAATCATAATTCAACTCCAGCCACTCATGCCTACCATTAATTTCAATGTAACTCTCCATATATCCCTTATTTATCATCTCCTTATCTAGGTTGAAGCTGTTGCTTCTACCTAAAACATTTTTTTCTAATCTTAATTGTATAAATAATTATTATTCACTCTTTGATTTCAGCTCAGGTATCACAATTTTAGATTCTTTCTATTCTCTGCCTCCCCCAACCCTCCAACCAAAAGCCAGGCGACATTACCAAGGGGATAACCATGGCATGGATCCAGAAGCAGGGTGAAAGGATGGTAGGAAAGGGTATTGAAAATTGTTAAGTGCAGCCTCATGCACATGCTGGGCCCTGTGTGCTTAACCCTTTCAGATCACAGAGCCAGGATCTAAGTTAGTTGGTACCAGTTCCTTACACAGCCCATGTCCCCATTTGAGAGCCTTTATAAATGTTTCCTTCTAGGAGAGAGGTTCATCTGAGGTTCTAGAAGTTAGCCTGTCCTCCAGGGTGCCTAGCTTTTACATAAGACCAAGAGCCACTCAAGCATAGTGACAAAAACTCTGCCACCACAGACTGATTGGCAGCTACCAAGGCCCTCACTGCTGTAAGAACCAAGGACAGGGCAGACCAAACTTTGGCAGAGCGCAATCTGCCCCAGTGACTCCAACAGAGTGCAGAAATGTCCTGGGCAAGACAGCTCCCGTGAAGAAAAGCACCACAGGTTTGTTCTTATCTCTATCAGTCTACAACTGACAGCATAACTAGTGGATTATAAAAGCCAAAAAATAGAAAAAATAAAACTATTTTTTTTACCCATGCCATAAGAGTTATTGGGCATTCATTCTGTGTTTTGAACAGGAGGCAAGAGGCTGGGGTAAGAAGTCTGCAAGCTTACTGCACCAAGCCCTGTCCCAACCCCTTAGAGGTCAACAGTAGCAGTGAAGGTGATGCTGTATTTGCAGTTTTCACATGAATCCACAAGGCCAGGGATCAGTGAGACTAAAAAAAAAACCCTCACCTTTAATCAGGGCTCTTCTTGGGTTTATGGGTGGGTGCTGGCTTCACCCACAAAGAAGAATGATTAAGGAGGGGTCCACTGCTGGTCAGCAACTCCTCCAGAGTTACCAGAATAGAGAAACTAGGTTCTGGTGAGAGATGTTGGGGCCATGATAGCATAAAACAAAAGACCAAAAAAAAGACCAAGATTACTAAAGTGAAATCTGAAGGTTAACTATTTTATAGAGAAAAAAGAAAAAATTAATTGATATCAGGTTTTTGAAAACCAGAATCCACTGCATGCCTGCCACGGATCCTGAGGTTGACCCAGGTATTGAATATGGATTTATTATTGGGGCATTTTTATTATGCTTTAACTGTATACATTTTTAAAGACAAGCTTTCTTTTTAATTCAATAAATGTAATGCTTAAAAATAAAAGACCTTTCATAAAATGAACTCAGGTTAAACCAGGTTCTTAAAGTCATTACAATCACTGTCATAAGGATGAATTAAGAAGGTTGTTCTGGTCTCCAATTTAATAACACTTTTGACTGCCTCGTAAATTGTGTGATATATGGTAATTTGGCATCCGGTATTTGATTGGCTTGCTCCTCCAACCCTTCCTCATAAATTAATGTCATCATGAACACAGACATGTTCTTTCCTACTCTCCCTGGGTCCTTTTTAATAGCTATTAACCCTTGCTTGCCACCAAGACAGCATTAATTTAACAAAAACCAACAAAAATTATGGCAATTAAAAGACTCAAGAATATTTCTAATAATCTGTGTGACTAGTCGCAAGCATTTAAGATTAGAAATACCTGTCTCTTCTCAAAAAAAGCAAAATGACAATTTTTTAGTATGTCTTCCATGCACTGGGCTCTGTGGCTTCATATAATTATGAACCTTCAAAAACCATGCAGGAAAGAACTCCATGGGCATCCAGGCTGTGTTAGATACATTCTAATCAGTACAGTGATGCAGACAGGCCACTAGAGCAGAAATTCTATGACTTTGCTGTGATGGGGGAAGTAGAGAGAGTTAAAGAGGATCTTGAAGAGCACCAAATCCAGGCTTTCTGAGGTCAGAGAAAGTTTGTCAGAAGTTACACCTAAACTGAGATATAGCAGACAAGCAGCCAGGCAAAAATATGTGCACTGTGGAAGAAGCAGAAGTAGTGCATTTGGGAGTAATTAAAACAATATGTGGGAATAATCATTGTTTATCTAAAGAACTGAATGAGGTTTAGAATGGCCAAGGCATAAAGGACAAGAGGGAGTGAAAGATATGGCTGAAGAGGTCACCCAAAGAAGACATGCAAACCATTGGTTTAGATTTTATCTTGAGAGCAGTTTCTGAGCTGTAGAGTTTTCTGAGCAGGAGACTGACATGCCAGGTTTGTGACTTATGCATTGCTCCCTCTGACTCTAGTAGTGAGGATCAGTTTAGATGAGGCAAACTTGGAAGTCTGGAGGTCAGTTAGAAGGAAGTTTCCCATAGTAATCTGGATGGCCAATGATGGTCACCTGGACTTGGGAAATTACAATAGAAATGGAGGCAAAGTATTAGCTTTGAGAAGCAGTCAAGCCACAGATGCAATAGGATTAAATGATGGCACGTGACAACTGATGGCGAAAAAGGGGTCATTGATGATACCCACATTTCTGACTTGAGCAAGTGGGTACAGGAGAGTTTTCACTGAGATGAGGGCCTCTGGGGGAGGCACAAGTTTGTGAGGGAGTTAGGGGTTCAGTCCTGGCTGTAGCAAGATTGAGACACCTGTGGAATTCCCAAGGGGAGATATTTAGTAGACAGTAGGACACACAGATACAATGCACAAGATGTGGGTTTCTGGAACAAGTTTCTTTTCAGAAGCACAGGGTCTACACTGTATAAAACAGAACTGTCATGTCCAAAAGAAAGTTAACATTCAGTTGTGGGGTCAGGAATGACTTCACAGAGGTTATACTGATTTTTTAAGATCTTTAAAGAAGGGTGGGATTTTAAGTGATTTTTAGAGGAAAAAGTGGACTATTTGAAGCTGGAGGAACCTGACTGAAAACACAGAGTGAGAAAACTGATAACATTACAGGAAATTATTAATGTTTACATTTGGCTAAGGTGTAAGGTGTGTCTGTGGTAAATAGCTAATGGAGCTGGGAAAAGGACTTGACTGAAAGGCAGGAAGGCTGAACTAGATTCTGTAAGTGATATGGATTCTTCAGAGGTGTCTGAACTATGGAATAACAGTCTTTATGAATTTCACAGACCACATCTCATCTTGCTGAGCCTTTATGAAGAAGGCAGGATTAGAGAGATACCAGAACAAGAAGGAAAGCTTTTGAACTCAGACGGCTCTGGGTTTGATACTCAGCTCCTAGCTTTGGTACTCAGAAGTGCTATGGTCCTGTTGAGTTAGTTCCTGCCTCCTTGGGTATAGAGTGAGCAGTATGATACCCACTTCTCATGGCTGCTATGAACACTGAAGAACATCGATTCAAGGTACCCAGTACATAAAAGTCAATTACCATATGAAGAGCTGCTATTGGTGATGGTTTAGAGAGTTGCAGCTGTGTTTGTCAGGCTGGTCCCTCAGAAACAGGACATAACAACAACAGCCACCATTTCGGCTAGAGAAGGGGTATTCCCAACTGGAAAAGAACCACGAAGTGAAGTGAGGCGAAAGTTGCTAAGTCATGTCCAACTCTTTGCAATCCCATGGGCTATACTGTTCATGGAATTCTCCAGGCCAGAATACTGGAATGAGTAGCCTTTCGCTTTTCCAGGGGATCTTCCTAACTCAGGGATCCAACCCAGGTCTCCCACATTGCAGGTGGATTCTCTACCAGCTGAGCCACAAGGGAAAAGAACCACAGTCCTTCTCGAAACAAATACAACATGATTGTTTCCCACTGGAAAAGAACTAGGAGGGAGAAGGGCAGTGATGGCTCCTCAGCACATCCCTATGTGTCCATATGTATTAATCCCTGTAAAACAACAGCAATGCCTACAAATCAGTGTCTCATGCCCCATCATTGAAGTAACTTCCAAAGACACAGCTTCCAGAGTAACATGAATCTGAATTTGTGGACAAGGCCCAGAAGTGTGTACTTCACAATGTATCTGAAATTCTCCTCCCCAATGCATGATTTCAAAAAACTCAACATTTGAAACCCAAGCAGTCACCATTAGCCACACATCAGATTCTTTCTACCGTGCCAACAAGGAGTGAGTAAGGTAAGACTCACCAAGTACACCCATGACAGAGAAGACTGGCACAACAGAGACTTGTGTATGGCGTTTTATTTCTGAGGCCAATAACAGACTTATGCTTCTTGAGATCGTTAGAACGAAGGCTTCTACTCAGACTTTGGCTTACACAGGAGGAACCTACACAATAAAATAGCATATTCCAACAAGAACTGTATCTTCAGAATAGCCAGAGGGTGGGTGGGGGGTACTTCCCTGGTGGTCCAGTAGTTAAGAATCTGCCTTGAAATGCAGGGGATGCAGATTTGATTCCTGGTTGGGGAACTAAGAGCCCACATACCACAGAGAAACTAAGCTCTCACACTGCAAGTAGTGAGCTTGTGTGCTCCATGCATCATAACTAAAGAGTTCATGTGCTACAACCAAAGATCCCTTGCACCACAACTAAGACCCGATGCAGCCAAATAAATGCTGTTTTAAAATTCACACTTTAAAAAAACAAAAACGAATAGACAGGGGAAGGAAAAGCCACCCATGGCATTTCACATTAACTGTCAGGGTCTACAAAGGGTCTGAGGTGTTACCCTATCTGCAAGCTAACAAGTTAACTTGCCACAAATTCAGGAATGCTTTCTTAAGTCAGAGACAAAAGACTCTGTTACTCACAACAAAAGCAGTAGCCAGAGGGTCAGCATGGATCACAGTGCCTCAATCCCCTCAGGGCAGCACAGGTGGACCTAGATGGATACACGGGAAGTGGGCTGAATTACAAGAGAGGAATCCTGAGCGGGAGGACCCCATTTCTTTATAGAAATGTGCAAGAAAACTTGCTCTCTATCTTAGAAGAGACATTACCTCATCCCTCAAGGTTACATGCTGCAAACAAACAGTGAAAAATGGCCCAGATAAAGACTGTTCAAGGCCTCACAATCTTGGCACACTAGGCAAGATGAATCGGAGCACAAGAAACCCATAAACAGATGTCTACCCACACTGAACCTTATCCCACTGCGGCCGGCCTTGAGCTGTATAACTCAGCATCTCAAAGCATTCTCTCTTCTTTGAGACTAAGTTGGGGCGGGACTTGGGGGTGGGGTGGGGTGGGGTTGGTGCGGTGCAGTTAAGCCTCACTGGGATAATGCATCTCCAAAAGTGGATGTATTTAATCAGTCTCCTTAATGACTCCTTGGTGACTACGACACCATAACTAAGGGTCAAAAATACACACACACATACACACATACAAGGTAGGTGCGTCTAAGAGGGAGAGAAAGAGAGAATGATTTAGCTCCCTTTCAAAGCTGTCCCTGACTCTATAATGCTGAAATCAGAATATTCCAGCCCTGGGGAAGAAACTTCTGTTAATTCTCAAGTTCACAATCTGCCACATAAATCAGAGTAATACGGTAAGCTGTGATAAGCACAGTGACACATGTGGAGTTCGATTAAGTCTTTTGTTCTCCCTGGGGAAAGGAAGAAAGGCTTCTTTACATGATATAGCAATATCAAATTATCTGCTATTTTTTAATATTGCACATCTTAAAGTCATATCTGGGGTTGTTTTGTGAAAAGCGAACTGATGAATAATTTAGAATGGTATCTTAGCACCTCTCCCTGCATATAAAAAATGTAATCTGACTTAATTGTATGTTGCCATGATAACATTAAGAAAGTCCCCAAGGGGTAACTGGGACATGCCCGGCTTAATGAAAAGTCAAAGGACATTACTTGAATTTATATGAACTCCATTTTCATGCTTGCACTGCATGTTTTTTGGAATGTGGTGCTGGCCTCCCTCTCCTGAGAGCTTGGAGTGCACAGCAGTGTCTGTGGTGGCTCGCCTTTGCTTAAAGAGCTAATTAACTGCTTATCATGATTTTCTCATTTGGAAATCAAGAGGCTTATGGAAATCCTTTGGAACAACGACTTGGAATTCATGCAACTTCATTACTCATTGAAGTCGGAACTCTTTTGATAGGGACAGTTTCTGTGCTGTGTTTTTTCCTGGTGCATCCATAGCACTGAAAACTGTCCCCGGCATTGAAATTTTGTGCCCACATAACAACAAAGTAAGAGCCTGGAGGGAAAACCTTGCAGAAGAAGCCAGAATTACCAAGGCAAAATGTGTCTGCATTTATACAGAGACAAACTCCACTCGCAGCTGGCCGGAACAGAGAATAATTAAATCACTACTCATACAGCAGAGAACTAGACTCTGTAAAGCTGATGAGAGTCAACGACCTGGACAATCACTGGGACTCAGACGGTTCACATCATCAGGGTTCAGTGAATGAAAAACAAGTCTGGGGGTGAGCATTCAGAATGCCAAAAGAAAGACAGATAATCAGAAATAAGTCAAGCAATAAAAAGCCCACTGGCAGGACTTCCCCTGGTGGTCCACTGGCTAAGACTGAGCTTCCAATGCAGGGGGTCAGGTTCAATCCTTGGTCAGGAAGCTAGATCCCACATGCCGCCACTAAGAGTTTCCATGCTGCAATGAAGACTGAAGATCCCTTGTGCTACAACTGAGACCCAGTGCATCCAAATAAATAAATACAAAAAAAGAAAAAAAGCCAACAGCCATAGACAGTTGTGACTCCACCCACAGCTCTGAAAGCAGTTTTTGGGTTTGTGTGGCTTCTCCTTCCTGGTCACAAAGGGATACCATCTTTACCCCTCTCTTCTTTCTCAAAGGCACAGAGGAGCCTGGTGGGCTATAGTCCATTGAGTCGCAGAGTCAGACACGACTTAGTGACTGAGCACATACACACGCAGCCCTGTATGTTGCACAACTGCTGGCATTGCTGAACATTAAAACTTGAAGTCTATTCAACCTCCCTTTGATGTTTCACCTCCACTCTTCCCTTCCACCACAGACATCTAGACTTCACATTCTTTTCTTGCAATCACAGCTTGTTTTGCACACTGTTCCCTCCTCCTCCAAACCCTCTCCTATCACTCCTCTTTCTTCATCTCTGCTCATCTAGATATATCTGTGCTTCAAGGCACAGCTCAAAGCCAGCTCCTCTAAGAAGCTTGCCTCAATCATTTCCTGCTTATTCTTTCATCAGAATTCCATATTCCTTCATCTGTGTTCTCACAAGTTTCGATTATTATTTGTACTATAATACTACACTTTTCACTATGTACAGGCATGTAAACATTACTCTCCAGTTCACAAGGCTATTTCTTGAGGATGGTACTTTTTTCTTTCTGTATATACATGACTGAACATGATGCTTTAAACCTAACACATGCCTCATAAATGTGGGCAAAATATTACACTGAATATTACACTGAATTTAAGTGAACACTGATCACCTTGGAATGGTGAGATGGTTCTGAATTTCCCAGAAGACTATGGTATAAGAATCCACTAGAAAAATTGTGCCCTACATGCTGAGAGCTCACTGGGATTCCTGAAAGAGCTGAAGACACCTTCACAGCAGATCTCCCTCTTCTGTGGGTCATGCTGTGAAGACTGTGTTACATGCAATGCAGGAGGTAGGAATTACATATAATGTACAAGAAACTCAAGTACCAGGCTCCAGAGGAACAGGTCTATGGACTCAAAGCCAGATCTGTCACTGGTTGCAGCTCATCAGCTGGGACTTCACAGTGGGCCCAGAGCAGTCCATTATAGTGATATGCAGTTGCCACATCTGACCCAAAGTAAATGCTCTTTTTGCTTTTTCAATGTCACAATGTTTATTTCACTTCAGCTGCCTCTTTGCGAGTTGGGGTACTTAAATCTTTCGAACTTTCCAGGTGGCAGTCACAGTAAATCCCTGCTTAGAGTCTCCTCAAGTGACAGAAGTGTCTTGGATTGGATACATGAAAAGACAACAACACTCAGACAGGTGGGATCATGCCATCCAACTACTCAAAAGACCCATAGTTCCCTCAGAGCCAGGCTTTCCTTGAGATGTATGTCTGCTTGGTTCACTAATCTGTGTGCACTCGGTCATGTCTGACTCTTTGTGATCCCATGGACTGTAGTCCACCATGAGATTCTCCAGGCAAGAATACTGGTGTGGGTTGCCATTTCCTCCTCCATGGGATCTTCCCCACCCAAGGATTGAACCCATGTCTCCTGCATCTTTGGCAGGTAGATTCTTTTATGACCAAGCCACCTGTGAAGACTTGACCTTCTATAGTTGTCCTCAAAAGGATGGTACTCTGAGGAAGAAGAATGCACTGTAGGCTCAGGAAGATAAGGGTACAAGGAGTCTTGTATGCTGATTTGAGAATCCCTGACACAAATGGTGATGAAATTCAGGCAACACAAATGGTGATGAAATTCAGGCAAGATTCAGATAAGTTCAAAGTGGATTCAGTTCCACTTGAAGAGAAGCTATTGGTGAGCCCAATTAAGACAGAAGAAAGTTCAATTGGGTACAGATATGGGGAAGAAGAGATATACAGGGATTTTGGCTGAAAAATCCTAACTCAGGTTCAAGGTTTTAGGTTTGTCTAGTGTAATGAAAATCTAGATATTATGGTATCCATGGGTAGATTTTTAGGGACTGGAAACAAATCAAACAGTTCTGACACTGGAATATAAAATATCTGTTGAAACCAAAGAGAAAATAAAAAGCAAGAGTGAAAAAAAAAAGATTCAGATGATTAATAGTTGAAGAAGTTGAAATCAGTTTGGGGGACAGAAGAGAATGGAGGTGCGGTTGTAGAAATAAATGGGTAAACAGAAAGCATGAAGTAGGAGCTACAGGAAAGAGTGAAGAAGAATTGGTCTGTTAGGGACACTGCCACTCTGTTTTATTGCAAATATCCTTGAGAAAATGTGCTTTTAAATGTTATCAGTCATTTACTGTCATGAGGAAAACTTGCATATTGATTTTTGATAGCAAGTCTGGGAAGAATACTGATAAACAAGGGTAAGGGGTGGGCTCTGAAATTTGAGGTGCAAAGGGAGAGCTAGGGCAAGGAGGTTGACTAGAGAGAACCTGAAGTGATACCTTTCACCAGAGTACATAAGGAAGGGAGACAGGACTGAGCAGACAGGATATATTTGAAGGTCATGACCCAGGAGGGAACCAACAGGGAGACAGGCATCTTCCTTGAGTCTCTGTGTATTCTGTAACACTTATAGGGAAATGGGAGAATTGGTTTCCTGAACTTAGCATGTCACATAAGAGTCAATTGCTGGCCTACAGATGCTCCATAATGGAGGCAGAGCCTGAAACAAATGGCACAGCATGAAATGTAAAATGACTCACTTTGTTGAGCATCCAGACATGACCAGCAGCCAGGAACCACTGCTATATACGGACCAGTGACAGAGTGCTTCTCCATAACTATGTTACTCACCTCAAGGAAAAAACCAAAATGGCAGGCTGGTCATTGGGCACCACTCTCCTTCCAATAACTAAGTGAGATTTGAATTGTCACAGACTTTTTGAGCAGCCTGTGGTGCCTTTAGTGGACAATCCATCTTCCTCAGCCAGCATGCCTCACAGCCCACTGTCGGCTGCTGCTGCCCATGCCCAGACTGTCTGACAAGCTATCCAGTCCCAAACAATGACAATCCCTAATTCAGAGCCTCATTCTAATCTGTAGTCTATTGTTGCTCTCAGAGTTAATGCATGTCGGGACTTCCCCACCTAAAACATCCACTTCTGACTTGTTTTCCTCAAATACAAGTAGATTTTTTCCCAATCGTGATCCTTTCATACAAGTGACTGGCCTGAGATGACAGAACTCTCCAGTCATCTCCTCTGGCTTTATCAGTGCAGCCAGCAATAGAGAGAACTGGGGAGAGACTGGACCCTGTAGAAACCCCTAGCTTATCACCTGAGTTTGTATCTACTCTCACTGCTCAGTGAAAGTCTTTTGTTTATTTTTTGATCCATTTCAACTCAACTCTGGCTAATTTCTCCAAAGGAACTTCTCTGAGGCTTTACAAAGCAAAATGGCTGCTCAAGCCTACATGTTGGGAGACATTCTCAGTCGTGCCTTTATCAATTCAAAGGTATTTAGCAGCATGTTTCCGAAAAAACCATTTGCCTTTCTCCCATTCTGCCAGTTTTCCCTCTGCTTCTTCACTTTCTTTCCTATTAATATGGGTCCTATTATTGAGTCAAAACATGCCTCTTCCCCTGATAGGAGGGGAAGAGAGGAGAATGTAGCACACTGAAGTTTCTAAAGGATTTGAGTTCAGGGCATTACCTAATTTCTCCTTGAGGCTTCAATGTTTTCAAAGTAGACCCCTATTTAGCAACATAAAACACTGAATAATCAGGTATATTTGGATAAATAAATGGTGAACCTGTGGGTTCCCAGCAGGTAATGATGAAAAATACATAGCTTTCTCTGGTGGCAGGTATAAAAGTTTCATTGCTACCAGCACCTAAAATTGGACATGAATGCAAGTATTGAGTATTAAAGACAGCAAAGCTGAATGTTTTGAGTGACAAATAATAATAGGGACAAACTCTAATAATATTACTATATGCTTTACTTATATAATTCTTAAACAACAATTCCATAAGTAGATATGTTAATTTATTTCATTTTCCAGATGAGGAAACAGGCCCAAAGGACTATTTTTTTGCAACTTCGCACAGCAGCCTGGAAGTCCATTCCATGTTGGAACCCATAGCTCTGATGTCCAGAGCCAGCCCTGCTCCCATGACACCATCCTGTCTCTTATTTGGTGTTCCTTGACCAACGATCAAATCATCCGGCCAAATAGCCCCCAGAATGGCTCGGGTTCTTGGCAGCTGGTGTAGGCTGCTCTTTGGAAGATCAGAGTAGTTTTGAAGGCAAGTGTATGGCCATTCATAGGTTTTCATGTTTGAACAATCCTGACAGTATCACTGATTTGACTACAAATTTAACTTGTGTTCTACGTAGAGGCCAGAAACATACTCTCATGCCCGGGAGATGTTTAATGATGGAGTCAAATTCCTTGTTTCAATAACTTATAGGATATCTCTGAATGCAGGAGCAACCAAATGACCTCTTGGAGAAATGTCAGTCATCAGTGTTTGCCAACCTAACGAAGCTGGAGCTCAATGGAGGCGTCCATGGAACACAGCAGAGCTCGGGTGACTGAGCACCTGCTTTATAGTAAAGCAGGCCCACACCCAAAAATGAATCTCAGCTCCACCTCTGATAAGCTACACGGATCTAGTTATGTCACGTAAACTCCTCTGCACCTTAGTTTCCTTTTCTATAAAATGAAATGATAATAATACCTTCCTTTCAGGATGACCCTAAGGATTAAGTAAGATAACTTGTATAATATAGTGGGCACATATAAGACCTCAATAAATATTAATACCCTTTATTATTGCTCCCTTTTCAAAATAAACTAAAAGAAAATGACTGATTTTTATTACATTACTATAACAAAGTTCACTTCAAATAGCTTGTGTTTGATTCAATCTATTATGCTGAAGCAAAATGATCCATCAAATATTTTTAAATGGACTTCGTTTTTACAGTATCTGTCTGATGTCTCTCAAATGCATAGGAACTGATACATTAGGCTGTCCTCTTCCAGTCCTGCATACAGATCAACAATCTTGAGGATATGGTACCAAGGTACCCATTTTCTACCTTACATCTGGTTCTAGATCAGTATTAGAGAAGTTAAATTAATTTAGAGATTCATAATCAATTATCTGCCATGGAATGAAATGGAAAAGAATGAAAAATATCAGTTCATCACACATAGTGAAATGAAGTACTATTCTAAAAAATGTTTATTTCTATATTATGCATATATTATATATATGTATAGATGTACTAGTTGGCACCATCATATATAGTTTTTAGCATGGGTCCCAATCGAACAAGTTTGAATGCTATCACTTTGGACTGTATTCAGAGGTCCCAATAACTAGAAGGTTAGAGCTCTGAGGATGGTCTGAGATAGAGCATCCTGGCAGCACTTTGTGTAGATTTGTTTTAGGCACAAGAATTAGGTTCAGCTTGTTACCCATGATGGTATGATGTCATCTTTAACTCTGACCACACAGCTGGCCAACTCAGAGACAAAGATCAATGATTAAAGAATGCACAAATGAAGTGGTCAGAGCATCAAGTGTATAATTCTGTTTGCAAACAGCTGCAGTGTGGGTATAGCCTTTGTTACCTGTTCAAGCACTTCTGTTCATTCTATTTTGGGGGACTCTGTCACGAATTCAAACAAATACATGTCTCTCCCTGGATTCCCAGACACAGCTGGGGAAAGCCGGAGATGAGTAGGAGGTTTACTTTTTGGAGTAAATGTTGCTTCATTTGATCTCTTGGGATTTCTTGCTTCACTAAATCAAATAACGGTCTACTATCTTTCTTTTATTTCCTACTTGTGCCATAGAGAAAATAGGTCAAATTGCATTTTACTCTCAGATACTCATCAATGATCACATTTTCTTCTAACTGTTCTTGTTTCTTTTCAATTCCTGTTTGTCATCTTCTACTACTTCTCGCCTCAAAACTCTAGTGCTGAACCATGATATCTGCAATTTATCTTTAAATTTAGTTCCAGAAATAATATGTATGCCTACATGCTTCCCTACAGGATGTATTTATTTCTTGATCTCAATATAACTTGAATGGTTTTGGTTACAGTTGTAAGAAGAATATTTCTAAGAGAAGACAATCAGATCAGACAGAGAAGGTGTTAATATAATCAGGGCTTCTAAGAAAAAAGCAATTTTGACAGATTAGAAATTGTATCTTCATGTGGATACTGCCCAAGCTGTCAAGCCCTCTTCCCATGGTGACAGCAGCTCCCTCAAACTTCTGGGACACCCTGTCTTCTCATCACATTATGGAAAGCCAGCCCAGAGCTATATTTGGACCCTTCTGTCAAAGAAGACTATGAAACAGGAAGTAAAGCTCCCTACTGAAGTTTCCAATAACTGTTGCTGATGCTTTCTAGATGGTACCGTGTAAGTTTCATGTGGAAGCTGGGGTGTACAGAGGATAAGTAACTTAACCTACCCTTCTGAAGAAGGGGTCTCTCATCTTCCTATGAAATCTGGCAATGTCCCTGTGCACCAACTTTGTCTCAATTCGGAAAACCCACAAGCAACAAACAGAATGTTTATATTAGCTTGGAAGTTGCCAGTGAGTAAACCTATCAGAGCAGACCCGGAGCCTGGCTTACAGCTGAGGCAGATGTGGGAAGGCAGATACATTTAGCCTTTCCCTGTCTCTACACAGCCACTGGGGACTCTTGTGAGAAGCTAGCCACTAGCCCAGGGAGAAAGGGCAGAGCAGTGCTGAGTGAACAAAGCAGATATTTAGTGCTTATAGATAATATCCAACTCTGGCATCTGTGGAGAGCATGGTGAGTGAGGGCATCTCCTAGGAAACCAGCAGATAACATGAGAGAGACAGGCTTTAACATAAAAAGAGCTGCAGGGGAAACAATGCATGTGAGCTAGAAATGAGCCACATTTAATAATGCAGCAGCCTTTTCCTGTACAACAAATAGGCCTGCACTGCTCATGGGGATGCATCAGGGCTAGGTGCAGGGAATCCTGAGCTCTGACTCTCTGGAGGTCAGGATCTCACATGTGAGGTGGGAGAAGCAGAGTCTAACACATTAGAAGACTAACAACCCACCTTCCCCAGCAGCTCCAGGCACTGTGGGAATCCGCAGTGACCATGCAGACTGAAGAGAAGGCACGATGCTGGGGTGGAGACTCGCTAGGCTTTTGGCCTGCAGGGTGACCTGCCTGGAGGCAGAGGTGGTTGACAGGATGGTGACTGCCAAGAGAAGCCACAAGTCCTCAAACTTTTCTCTTTCTCCACTTCCCAAGACTTTATCTTTCTCATCCCTCGCTTCCTTCACACACACACAGACATGTTCCTTTCAAAAGTCTACTCCACTCTTTCCCTTTTAAAAGCCACTTCCAAAATTCACTGGAAGATTAGCATTAAAAAAAAAAAGTATGATGATTTTAGAATATCGTCATTCACCTGACTGTTTGGTCATGAAGGCATGTGTTTATGTGTCTACTATTTGCCAAGCAACTCTCTGGGACAAGGCAGAGGCCAACTGAGGATCTCCTGTCCAGTACTAAAGCCCACCCTGATGCCAGTCGAGCCAGACAGAGGACCTAAAATGTTGGGCCTCTCACTGATGACTGTTCAAACTCCTGGTTGCCAAGCAACAGGTGTTGCTAGCACAACAATAAACATACTTTATAATAATCTTCTGAGTCTTGGCATTTAGCCATTAAAGAAAAAATCCTCCTTGGAGAATTGCTAGAATTAAGAGGACATATTATTGTTTCCATGCTGCAGTTGTTTCCTGGCTGAAAGCATTGTTCCTGTCTGGTGAGGGACATGTTTCTATCCAAATGCTTCTCTTGCCCAAAAGCTGTCCACTGAGATTGTCAGGATACACACCAAAACTATTCCAGGTAGAACGCACTGGTTACCGAAGACATTAAGCTTTCATAGAACCAACCAACCAACACAGGTGCTTTGATTCAGAGTTTCAGCTCTGATCTGATGAAGAAACCTCCCTGAAACTTATTTGAGCCTCTTTCAGGACACACATGGTGTGCTAAATTAAGCAACAGTATAAACAAAATCGCCAGAGAATTAAAAGGACAAATCATGGTCATATCCTTTAAAAGAAGGTAAAAAATGGGACTTCTATGCAGGAAGAGGTTAGCACCATAGACCAGCATTCTGGTAGGAGGGGTTTCAAAGTATTCACATTCATTTATTACAGGAGTGGAAAAAGCATTTCATAATCAGACAAATCTAGCCCAATCCTAGACTAGTCACTTTAAAGTCTGCAAGTTGAGCCTCACCTTGATCCATTAATTTAAAAAAGAAAAGTCTCCTGAAAGCTATCACACCCAACTATTGTAAAATGAAATGAGCTAAGTAATGACGCGTGCAAATTCCAGTCCTGGCTCATAATAGGTGCTTAATAAGTACCCCCTCCACAGCCTTGCCTTCCACTGAACAGAAATGTCATTGGGCCCATTTCAGCTGCAGCAGCGCTGATGCTTAAGCCGCCTAGTGCCGCACTAAAAGAGAGCTCTAATTCAGTCTCCTCACAAATGCAAGCTGACCGTGCCCATTAGCACACATTAGTAACGCTCCTGGTCCTAATTGGGAAAGACTCACACACTACATTTTTACAAACTCCTTAAAAGCCTCTCTTCTCTCTCCATCTGTGCCAGCGACTCGCCTTGAGGGCCCTCCCCTCACTCACTCTTCTCTTTCTCACTGCCCCTGCTTGTCCACTGTCTCTTTTATCCTGTGTCCACCTTCAGCCCTCACCCTGGACATGCTGACCTCCCCTTACCCTCCTCCTGCTAAATTTAGAGGCTGAGCTGTCTCCCTGGTGTGAGAGGTTGGAGAGCCGTGGCAGCGGGCTACAGAGCCCATCTTGAGTTGGCTGTCGGCAGTGAGGGAAGGACAAATGTCAGGGAGCCCTACTCCCCGCTGCCCTCCCCTAGCCCCAGCATTCACTCCTCCTCAGCCTCTCTTGACAGGCAGGGTAAAAGGAGGAGGGCACCGAGGCCTTTGAAGTCTGGCTGCCTGTCACCAGAGCTCAAAGAGACCAAGGGCTTGTCAGAGCACAAGTCACTGGGGCTCTCTCCCTTTCCCAATTAATTCAGTTGGCTCTGGAAGGAAGGGGACTGAGATATGCCCAGAATGGAGTTGCAAGCACAGCTTACTGGCACAAAACTGCAGCATCAAAAAGCTTTCCTAAGCACCTGCTCTCGACCATGGTGTGTGTGTTAGTCACTAAATCATATCCAACTCTTTGCCACCCCATGGACTGTAGCCCACCAGGCTCCTCTGTCCATGGGACTCTCCAGGCAAGAATACTGGAGTGGGTTGCCATCCCATCTCCAGGGGATCTTCCCAACCCAGGGATCGAACCCAGGTTTCCTGCATTGCAGGCAGATTCTTTACCATCTGAGCCACCTGAAAAGCACCCCTGGACACTGGAGGAGAACTTCATTCCCTCTTCCAAGAGTAGCAGCCCCTACACAACCGATGCACAGGTGGGAATCCAAACACTCTTTCCCTCAGACTCCTGTTTGTCCCCACAAGCTGGTCAATGTTAAGAATCCTGCCACCAGAACTTTCTTTATTTCAGCTTTATTTCTTCCCACCCTCCAACTCTACCTGAAAATCAGCCCCAGTCACCGATAAGAATCAATGAATCTCTGTTCTTTTTTGAGAATACACTTGGAAAAGGAAAAGCACAAATCCTGTGAAAGTGAGACAGCAGCACTGGGGGTGTCGCCAGAAGAGAGAGACTGCTGCTGCTAAGTCTCTTCAGTCGTGTCTGACTCTGTGCGACTCCGTAGGCGGCAGCCCACCTGTCTCCCCGATCCCTGGGATTCTCCAGGCATGAACACTGGAGTGGGTAAGAGACAGACAAGAGACAAGAGACCCCAAAGACAAATGCCTTTGTAGCCACTGTTCACCTTATGGCATTGTTTCGATTCTAAAGTTTTCATTGAACTAATGTTATTTAGTCCTTGCTGTGTTCATTCATGTTCTGTCTTATAGATGCGTTCACTCGTGTTTTGTCTCATAATCCCCTCTCCAAAGAGAAGCCAGACAGGACACTCACTGCCTAGGCCTGGATGTGTACCAGCTCCTCTCCGAGGACGCAGGGGTGGGGTGAGAACCAAGGTCACTGTTGGACAGGGAAGTGCTGTGTCACCTGCAGTGCTGGAGTTTCAGTCAGGCAGCAGGTATCAACACTGACAACAGAAGAGGGCACAGAAGATGTGGGAGGACAAGTGATCCCTTAAGTTGTATGTCGAGACAGAAAGTGATGCTGAGGAGCTTTGATGGCTGTAATATGACTCTTCGCGTTTCACGGGAAATGCCTGCATGTGGGGTGACTTCATCCCTGACTCTCATTCTAGGTCATTTTGTTACAATGAAACCCCACAGCAGTGCTGTGATGAGAAGAATTTGTCTGTCCAGTGTCCAGATCTTACAAAGAAACAAAATGCCTGTGAAATGCTGGGATGGACAGGTGTTATATCATCATGTCTAATAATGATACATTTCAACATTCTATAGCCCCAAATCAGAGCCTCCTTTCTCATTCAACTACTTCTTCTAATTTGACTTCAGGTGACCTGTGCAAGGATATTATCCTAGTAAAATTAAATGTAGAGACATAAAAGGATTGAGTGTTTATTGTAGGATATGGTGGGTGCTGCCCCAGGTCCCAACTCCCTGACCACTCTACAACTGACACCCCTCACAGGGACAGTGATTGGGTACATACTGAAAATGATTCAACTTGACTGGCAATTTCAACAATGTGTCCAAGTACCAAGAAACTGAAGAATATAGGAATGCTCCCTAGGAGGAAAAAACTGAGTATGTCACTCTGCTATAAATTACAAGCAGTTTCAGCAGCAAAGTAATTCTCTTCAGTCAAAAGATTCACTGCCAGCTGAGGACCACACACTGAAGAGGATCTGTAAGTATGACTGAAGGTGGATCACCCACCTGCTCCTGGCCTGGCTGGTGCTGTGGGGAGACTGGGTGCCATGGGCCCTAATGACAGGCCTCACCTCCAGCAAGCAAGTTCAGCTCTGGACTGCAACGTGGGCAAGAAGTGGATGAGTAGCTTTGTCACGTCACTATTACTCGGTCTTTCCGTAGCATATTTTATTTACAGTACAGTGTTAACTCACTTGTGAAAGCCAGTCAGTGAAGAAGTAGCTCTTAGATGGCAGAACCCTTCATTAGTTTGGCAAATGGGTGTTGACCACCAGTAAGTTTCAGGAGCTGTGGCAGGCCCCCAGCTAAAGCGAGAGGTGAGGACAACCTCCCCTGTGTGTTACCCACAGACACACATGGGTAATGCAATAACCAGGTCTGACACCAGAAAAAGAGAGAGAGGGGAGGAAACAGGTGGGCAGAGGACATCGGGAACACTGACTGCGTCAGCTCTTCCAGCCTCCATCAGTCAGGAGGGAGGCGGCTCTCCTCTCCCAGGGAAGTCAGTCTCAGGACTGTAGAGATCGGCCCCCACCAGGACTCGTGGAGGCACAATCTGACTTTATATCCTCGTGGAGAGAGATGGAAATGAATATTTAAAGGTATGGGATCATAAAACTATGGGACGTGAGAAAACATCCGCCGTTGAGGCCTGCTGGTGACACACTGCTCCATAACATGCACAAGTTTATGGCTCCCCAACTGCTTCTTGCTCATTCGCAGAAATGTCGCACCTGAAGACTGGCATCCTGCCCTTCACCCTGGAAGTTTAAAAGTCACCAAGAGCAGTTCCTTTGACCGGAGAACCCAGGTGAGCAAAGGCACAGCTACCACGCCCTGAACCTGAGGGAGCCCCGCCCAGAGCCAGCCCTCTCTATTCTGTTGTATCCGTGGCTCCACCCACATGATTGATGGTGTGACAGAACAGGCAGGAAGCAGGTTTTTGCATCAAGTCAAAGCATTGGTCAAAGGAAAACTTATTTGATTTTACGACTTACTGTCCTGTTTAAATTACTTTGTCATTAGGTTAGTTAAGAAAATATTTTCAACTGTAGTTGTACAAGCCATAGCTCAGTGTTTTCTTCTAGATTTATATGTTAACACATTAATCCCCGAGCCACATTGTTTTGTATGTTTTAATACAGATGCATACATGCATGGTTCTTGTACACACATGCACATATATATGCACATTTCTTTCCAGAACACTGGCGCATGCCACATTCTTTTCATAGATATGTTAAAATAAAGCTTTAGTTTCATCCTAAATTCTCCATGTTGCCTGGATCATTGTACCCCTGACATTTCAATATGATAAAACTCTGCAGAGGAGAAGCTTCTGTCCACTTGAGGCTTGCCAGGGCCGTGGCTTCATCAGGAATACCAGTGATACCTGCTGTTCCAGCGGCAGCGACCACAAGACTTCCTCTGGGCACAGACACCACGGAGCTGAGTCAAAAGGACTCCAGCAGAGTCTGCATTTGGACCAAAGTATAAAAATTCCAGAAGGACAGGCTGGAGCTGAGAACTTCATTTCCAAGAGACATCATTTCCTCTCTGGAGCACTCAGGCTGAAAATAAAGCTCCTGCAGCAGGAAGACCATCCTCCTGAAGTGCAAAGGATTAATGCCAGAGCCCATGCAGAACACAGGACTCCCAGAAGAAAATGTAGGCACTGTTTGTGCCGAGGAGAGAGAATCAACCAGGTCCAAAGGCAGGGATAAAAAGGCATGGAGGGTATTACAGACTACATGCTTGTCTGCCTCCAAAATCCATATGTTGAAGCCCTAATCTTCAATGTGATGGTATGGTATTCCAAAGGTGGGGTTTGGGGAGATAATTAGGTCATGAGGGTAGAGATCGCTTGATGGGATTAGTGTCCTTAAAAGATACACAGAGAGCTCTCGGTCTTCCCACTATAGCAGGGCACAGCAAGAAGACTGCAGACTGCAGATCATGAAGAGTGTCCTCATCAGGAACTGAAATGGCTGGCACCTTGATCTTAAGACTTATGGAACTACAATAATAAATGTCTGTTGTTTAAGCCACACTGTCATGGTGTTTTGTTTGGCACCCTGGACTGACTAAGACAAAAAAGGAAGGCGAAAGCTGCTAGCCACAAAAATTCTACTCAGGTGCCCATGAACACCAGCGGCTGCTAATTTCAAGCTGCCTGGTGGAGAGAGAGGAAATCCCTCTGACCTAAGTTCTGTGTCTTTTGTTTAATTCAGCCAAGGTGGACTGGGACCTGCTGGGTACTCAAATTGCACTCTCTGCAGAAGGTTTCTGAACTCCACGACCCTGCATTCCAGCAGGCCAGGCACCAGCCTTCAAGATTAAAGGAGGACATGGAAACATGTTCAAGTTCTCAAATGAACAGTCTGGGTGGAGCCGTGACACCATATTCAAAACTGCCAATTCTACATGCACATTGCTCTAAGCTCTGTGGAGTGCTCAGAACAAAATTATTTCAGCAGAATAAAAGTGAGTGCACTTTCCCCCTGCTCTTGAGTGCTCTGTCCTTTCCCATTTGGATCACAGCCCAGAGCTGACTCTGTGGACAGGAGCACAAGACCACAGTGTCACCAGCAGCTAGGGGGAGTTCTAGGCAGCGCCAGTCTCCTCCTTAAGGAGAAGGTTGCAGATTTCCTAAATCATACAAGGCTACTGTAACAGTAGTCATAGCAATAATAATAATCATGAGCACTGGCCAGAGAATGATTCTTGAGGACAGACACTGAGTCTTTTGCTTCACCGTGTCCTTGACAGAGCCTGAACCCAAAATACTGTTCAACAAACGTCTAAATGCATAAAAGGCTGAATGGAGGAATACACAGGTAAATGCAAGAATCCATATTTTCCCATCATCCAGGGTCACCAATGCCTTTTCTGTTTAAATAAGAATAGTCCAATTCCTCTCCTGTGGCTGCAGAAAGACCATGTCTCTAAGCAGGTCCCCTGTCTTAGTAGTGCTGTGAAGCCCAGGAAGAGTGGGCAGCCGGCTGCCCCCAGGATGGGCGCTGCTCCTGACTGTTTGGTCCACAGATGCTCTGAGCTCTTCCCTGCTGACTTCTGTTCTCGGGGCCCGTCCCTCTGCTTCCTGATCTGCTTCCCCTACACATGGGCACCCTCTCTCCTGTCAGTCCCCAAACCATGGCTGACACTCAGCTGTGGAATTTCAGAACTCAGTGCAGTCTGAGAGTGTGCCGGTGCTGAGAAGAAAAGCCTCAAAGTTTAATATCAGAAGCCACAGCTTCTAGTGCTTGTCAACACAATGCAAGTCTCTTGTGGAAGGTGGATCCCTCTTTGGGCAACAAAGGCCCTCAGAGTCGTCATACATCCACCCACACACTCTACCGGCTGCTGGGGACACTCCCAGGTAGCAGTCCCCTGGGGTTCTCTTTTTCTCTCCAAATCAGGAGTCCTGCATCCCGCTTTCCTCAACTCCAAACAAAACAGTTCACCCAGAGCCCCTGCCCGGACCACAGCAAGGGCACAGACCTACACCATCAAGCAGAGCGGCTGCAGGGCCTCCTTTGTCTTTGTCCCTCTCTTCCTCTGAGGTGAGGCTCTGGACTAAGTTTTACATAACCAATGGGCTCACTAAAAAGTTCCCCAGGCCAGAGAACACCACTTCTTCAAAGACAGATTCTGCAGATTACAGATTAGTTGTGCCAAAGTGTACTTTTTAGCCACGTAAGTGTCTGGGATCTGTCCCACGAAGTGGGAGAAGATACCCTGAAGGGCCTCAGCATGGGTGGCCGGGGCCACCCACCGAGCATCTCAGGGCCTGGCCTGAGCAGCGTCACCCACCACTATTCAGTGTCCCTTGTCCTTTCTCTGGCCTGTTCTGTGGGAAGGAGTGAGGAGGAGGACTGTCAGAGTAGACAAGGCTGGGCGGCAGGAAGGCAGCAGCAAACTCTCTTCTACCACTGACATCTTAATAATCACCAAGTTTTCAAAGAAACTTCCAACCACAGGGAAACTTCCCAATGAAATTGACTTCCAGTGAAATGCATTTACCTCTCAGCTCTTCTCCACATGTACTTTATGACAGCATCACGAGTCTCCTGCTTCGGGATGAAATCTTGTCAGCCTGTAAGAGCAAGGCAGGATGGAAGTGAGTTAGTGTTGAGGGGAAAAAAAAAAAAAATGTCAGTCAGGCTCCTAATTGCCTCAGAAGCTGCTAAGGAGGTGTGGGGCCTCCAGCCCGCACCCACGGGGCCCACAGTGAGCCTACTGACCTGTAGGAATGGCCAAGGCAGCAGCCTGTCTGTGGCTGGAGGTGACAGGCTGCAACAGGGAAGTGGGCAGGTGGATGGCAGTGCTGACCCCCTGCACGGGGCCCGCCCAACTCTATGACTCCCCTCCCCAGGACCAGGAGTATTCTCTGCAGGGGACTCCCATCAGCTCCCTCTTTCAGGGAAAGGTCTGAAGTCATTTGCACTCTCCTGTCCTCTTCCCTAGGGGACCAGCCTTCTCAGCCTGAGTTCTCAATGGCAGCAGCAAGAAGATGGGAGAGGGATGTGAGAGAGAGAGAACCACTCTTCCCTGCCTCTGAAACTCTTCTTCATGGCAGCTTCCTTCTCCCAAGTATCCTAGGAGTCTGTCTTCTGCAAAAAATACTGTTTTTCAAAAATTCTACTCATTCCTTTCCTCACCCAGAAAATTATCCTTGATTGTTCCAGGCAACGAAAACTTCTCCCTTCCCCGAATTGAATTCTGTCACTCAGATTCAGTCTCAGATCTGGGCCTGGGAAGGCCTCTGGCTTCCCCTTCAGTATAACTGAGCAGAGGACTAACTGCTCACACACACCAGGCAGGGCATCTAATCCAGACCCACAAAGTACAGAAGATTCGGAATGTCATTCCTTTGTCTGTCTGAGAAAGACCTCCGCACATGGAGAAAAATGCCCTCCCACTGAGGTAAAAACCCAAGGCCTCACTCGCTCCAGCTACTGATGGGGGCTGGTGGCCTGTCAGTGCTGGTTTTGACAACCCTACTTTCTGACCTGCTCTTGTTCTTAAAGTTCAAGGCTTTTCTGGAAGCCACAGGGGACAGGACCATGGTATTTGTCAAGAAAATCACATTTGTACCAGAGGGCTGAAAGAAGGCTGAGCGAAATGTGCCACCATGTGGTACCAGAGGCTTCAGAATGACAACTGCCAACACTCATCCCTCCATCACTGAAGTGACCGAACACAGGAACTCAGAGGAGGGCCTGAGAGTCACTGTGGGGCCAGAGGTTGGGCTGGAGGTGGAGGAGCTGAGCAGATGAGATTTAGCTGAGCCTGGGCCTTGGTAAGTAATGGAAAACATGGAGTTACACAGGAAAAGGCCTGGTCCTGGGAATCATAAAACATGGCTTCCAGTCATAATTTGGACACAATACCTGTAGATCCTCCAGGAAGTCAGTGAACATATCAGAACCTTTGTTTTCTCAATTTCACTGTTAAATGAGGTAACAGCTAGACACTCATGAGCTTTAACATATAATGAGAAAACAGAGCAATGCCCAGACTAGGGGTTAGGAGTGGAGGTGCTCTGGTGAACCTGGAGACCATTAGCCAGACTCAGAAAGCATCACCGAAGAGAAAAGGTGAGGAAAGATCTTGCCTTAGGAGGTAGAAATGAAGGAGCAGACTGGCAGGACAGTCTGCAAATGAAGGGCAGGACAACTGCAAAGGCAGAAGCAGAGGAAGGTGTCTTCTGGGTTGGTTATGTGGGCCAGGATCTGGGGAGAGACATCCAGGCTGGAATATACATTGGGATTCTTTGCATGAACGTGGTAGTCTGGGAAGAGAGAGCAGTAACTGAGGTGGGGAGTGAGTGTACAGAAGCAGTTAGGACCCTGAGGATCACCACATGGTACTGAAGCTGGCTACAGCAACTATGTATATCTTTCCAACTCTTGCTCAGTGACTTCAGGTTGAAAAGTAGTTTAAAATTGGTGGTGAGGTGGGAGGCGGGGGTGGGACAGTATATACACCACAGAAAAGGAAACTAACTGGAGCTTGTTTTCTAAGAGCTGGTTGTTAAACATTTACCACTGACCAAGGGCATCTAATTTTAAGGGCGGAGATAAAAGGCCAGTAAAAGAAAGGACAAAACAGCTTCAAAGATGTAGGAACAGAACCAGAAGGGAATGGTGCTCTGAATCCAAGGCAGGAGAGACAGGCCAGAGGAAAGGGTCTTCATGAGATGAAGCCAGTCCGGCTGAGCCACCCACACTCTGGCTAGCATGTCCTGAGGCTTTGGTCACATGCCGCTGGTCCCATGCTGGAAGGGGAGGCGACCCTAGTGTGGGCTTCTGTGCCTATACCACCTGACCAGGCATCACCCATGGCCTCACCAGACTACAGACAGCTCGGACTTCTTTCTGACATTTCCTCTACACCCTTGGCACTTCACAAAATGAAGGCATCATCAGGAAGCTATTTCACAACATCTGAATCCTTCTCTGACAGACAACATTTAGCCAGAGATGATAGAAAAACTTCATCCTTCCCCAGACTGTAGACATGAGGGTAACATGGAGGAAGTAACAGCCTCATTTCACAGCTAGATTGCACTCAGACGCTGCCTATGTACCCACCAGCCCCAGACTCACGACTCTCCAGGTTCTGGGAGCTTCTTGATTGTTCCTTGACTGTGAGGCCCATTCTCTGCAGAATGCTGGCAGGCAGCAGTTATATTATGTATCTGCTCTGTGCTCAGGCAAGAAACCATTATGTTCACGGATCATTATTGACATCCTGACATTTGTCACCTTCTTTCATAGCAGTTAAATCTTGCTTTATCTGTAAATGTCACCATGTCATTTATTCATGAAAGGGGTCACATTCCTGAAATAGCATGCTTCAGTTTAAAAGGGGAGCTTGCCTTTCTTCGCAGTAGGTAATCCTCAAACAAACTTTACTGCTGATAAGTGCTTTTTTATTGGAGTTTCTTGGCCTTAAATGACATCCTCAAATGTAGAATGCAGTTCTGTGTTTGTGGAAATAAAATCTGAATGTTGAACAAGAGAAGATTGTTGAGATTAGAAAAAAAAAAATGAAGGTTTTTCTGTTGCTACCATATGTAGTAAGTTGGATGTAAACAGATTTGAATTTTTTTGAGAGTAAGCCATGATTTGAATAAGATTGTTATGCTTCTGGAAGCACGCCTGTGGCCTGTTTGAATCGTTTATGCCTCAGATGCCTCAGTGAGATCAGGGGCTTTCGAACGTTCCTGGGCTGATCCCTCAGCTGGGACGCTGGAGGAAAGAGCCTAGCACATGCGATGTGCTCATTCCTCCCACCCCCAGATCCCAAGAACACCGGCTCAGAGATGATTAGCTCTGGAACTTATGATGGCAGGAAGAAATTTCTTCTTGACAAAGTTCACTTTAAGGAAACTATATAATTTATCGCCCAAACCCAGACACTTTTTTGAGAGGGAGAAGAGGCAGTAAAAATAATTAACAGGTATTAATTGATCTACAACTACCGTGAAATCAGACAAAACAGGGCATATGGCCAGCCAAACTTTAAGGCTTTATCAACTGTCTCGTTTAAGAGGTTTACATCCACCAGCTGCTAATTAACCATTATCCAGGAGAAGCTGTTCTCCCTGCACGTGAGGTCCTGAAGCTATCTGCCTCCAACTCATTTTTCTAGCCCAATGGTTCTAAAAGTGTGGTCCACGAATGGAAATGGCCTGAAAAGGTTGTTCAAAAAATGGATGTCCAGCCTCTACTTCAGGGCTACTAAATCAGAATTTCCAAGAATGTGGATCATGCACCTGTATGTTAACAACACCTCCCCGGTCCTGGAGGTGAAATGCGCACTGAACTTGGAGAACCAATCGCTCTGATCCAAATCTTTTGTTCTCCCCACCCACTCTGTGTTCTGGTCACACTGTGGTAATAGGAAGTGGGTGGGTAAATTCTGCTCTTTTTGCCTAGAAAAGTAACTTTCAGATGGGGTGGGAGCCGAAAATAGATTCTCCATTGTGCACAAATACAGAGGCTGTGGCACTTCCCGCATAACACCATTAAACATCAATATACTCCCCCATGCAGAATCATGTGTGTAGCCATCTCACACCCACTAGGTGCAGACAACATGCACAAATACTGTCTCGTAGGAGCTGGGAGGTAAGAAAAGGATTAGATGACATCAGGATCATCAAAAAAAGGTGATCGAATGCAATTAAAATTGCTCACTGTTAGAAGAAGAAAGGGCGAGGGAGGAAGACTTTCCCAGGCGCTAAATGAGAGCCTTTCTGAGTGTGATAGAGACTGTGGCAACAAGTGTCACAGACCACAGCTGAACCTGAGTTCCCATCAGTAAGCCCAGGCCAGGGTCATGGTCAAACAGATATCATTGCCTCAGACAACGTCCTCATTAGTTCACTACAGTCATTACTGCCGTGGCAACAGCAGAACGTCTTCATCCTGCTGATGGCCCTGAGAGGGACCAGGTGGGTGGCTGGCAACTCAAAGCAGCAAGGCAGACAGAGAATTAGAGCACAGACTATTCGTGTGGTGCTTTCAGATACATTTTCTCACCTCCCTCAATTCAATCATAGATGGAGCTGAGCCCAAAGCCCAAACATGACCTACAGTCCCAGGTAAAGCTTCTCCCCCTGCTCCCCTCTGCCTCTGGGAGGAGTACTTGACACCAGCACTACAGAGAACATGTGTTAGGGCAGTATCTTCTGAAGTTCCCCAGGCCCTTATAAAGTTAAAACCTTCCCACCATGACTGAGCATGGGCATTGGCCATCCTGTTGAACTCCAGCCTAGGCCAGTAGTCACTGTGAGACCAATGGTGAGAGTCCAAGAAAGTAATTGTCATGGGACCCGGAGGTGGTGATTGAGTGTCTGCTTCAAGTCCATCTCAAAATCCAGACCTTTCCATTTATAATTTTGTACCCCATCAAAGGAGTCCCTTGTCTAACCTTCAAATGCCTCTGTTCTCAATGTTCCATTCTCATTTAACTAGACAAATTCACCCTCAAGTTCTCCCCATCTACCCCAAAACTGGCTTTTCACTGAACTTCATATTAAAGACAGAGTTCTAGTTAAAGCTCTAGACTACTTTCAAAGAATATTAGGCCAGGTCTACTCAGCACCCCAGAACTCTCCTTATGGGTTCCGACCAGCTCACCTCCCCTCAACCACCTCAAAAGCCCTGCCTGGAGCTGGATACTGAGTGGGCAGGGGGTTGGGACACAGTTCCTGGTCCAGTGGAAGTTTCAGACCAGCTGAGAAGGGGGCAAACCTATACCAGTCAGACCATCTGACACCAGTTCTTCTGCACTTCGGGCCTCTTAAGGACTAAGTGAATTATTTGGAGGAAGTTGCTTGTCTCCTTGAGCCTTAGTTTCCTAACAGACGGAGAGCATATCGATCTATGAGATTCACTGTAAAACTGACTGAGGAGATGTGTTTCTAGACCTTTACCCAGGGACACCCAGTAGGGATA
Source organism: Cervus elaphus (assembly GCF_910594005.1). NCBI lineage: Eukaryota > Metazoa > Chordata > Mammalia > Artiodactyla > Cervidae > Cervus > Cervus elaphus. The sequence continues at coordinate 28,461,233 of NC_057825.1, read as the reverse complement.
CACATTAATACCCTTCCTTCTGGCCTAGAAGTTAAATATAAATGTGGTCATCAGCTCTGAGTTGGGAGTAATATTTTACTAACTGCAAACAGGCTCATCCTCTGACTTGTTCAGTGCCTGTGAGAGAGTAGATTAACCTGCAAATGCCTCAGGTTCCTCATCTGTGGACTATAATTGCTGTCCCTCCAGCTACCTAGCTCCAGTTATCATGGAAAGAAAAGCACAAGGCACGTTTTAGAATGGCTGGGAGCTGGCTGGGAGATGGTTTTCAGAGAGGTGCAGGGTGGGGCTCTATTATGACCACTGGGATTGAAAAGACAGCTCTATTTTCTACTCTGTCTTTCTGTTAAATTGAACTTCAGCCCTGGAAATTAATATCCCCACTGCATTTTAGTGAGGTGGCTCTATTTTTACAAGCGCCGCAGAATCAAGCCCTGATCTGTTATGCTGTGACCTTTCTCCAGGCTCTGCATCAGGGAATCATAATTCAGGGCCGGCCTTGGCTTTGGAAACCTCCATAGGCCTTTTATGACATGAGTGCTATTGAATATTCTATAAAATCTCCTTGGAAAACTGGCCCACATTTCTTTATAATCTCCCCAGACTGTTTCTGAAGTCCCTCTATAGATTTTTTACTCTAAAAATCCATAGTGTTTCTTAATAAGGATCTCGGCCTCTCCTAAGGGATTGTGGAGAGGATAAGGCTGGATCGGGTCCCCGGGGGAGGCCAAGGCGGAGCAACAGAAGCAATTCTGATACTGTTAAGCCCCTGGATGAGGATTCTGAGCTTAAGAGCCTGTCAGCAGGATACAGCCACTTCCAGTACATGGACATGAAGGGAGGAATTGAGAAGTTGAGCCATATCCACCTCCCATCTCCACTGGATCCCATGTCCTCCTAACCTTGAGAAGGAGAGGTCCGTGTATAGGAATCAAAGCCCCTACACCTTTTCAGATGCCCTCAACTGTCTCTTTCTTTCTCTTAATCAAACTCCACCTGTGCCAAGCTATCCCCTTGCTTCTGCATTTGTATGAAATACAATGTCATGGGGCACGACATCTGGCTTTATGAGCATTTTCTAGGGAACAGATCATACAACCTGAAAGTGCAATTTTGTCAGCTCCCTCTGGATGTAACCTTGACTAAAGAGAAGTAAAAATGGAAGGAAACTGGGCAAACACATGCCCTTTTCCTCTTCAATGTTAATTGTTTTAAAAAAGTGGATTTTTTTTTTCTTTGCAAACCTTTGCAAGAAGTCCAGGATGCCAAGGAAACGTGCCTGTGAGGACCCATTGCATCTCTAACACACTCAGCGGAAGCCTCCACCAGCACAGGAACACACAGCATAGCACTGCTTTGCATCTTTCCTTGCCTCACTTCCCCCTTTCTGCCTGCATTCTCAATACCTCCATCTTGCAACTCCCAAACAAATGGTTAGTACCTTAATTCCTGCCACTGACACTGCTTTCACAAGGACCTGGGCTAAAGTACATGGTTTTACCAAGTATGAAGGTCAAGTAAGTTGTGATAGGTCCCATCAGAGCCAGAATGTGATCCTGGGGGACAGAACTTCTATATGACTTATCTCTATGCCACATTACACCACTTTTGCTTAGCACAGGATTTGGCACATGGTAGGTATTCCACAAGGACCTGAAATATATGGCATCAAATTGAGTGTATTAGAACCAGAAAAAAGGCTGAACACCACTGCCCCCCCCAAAAAAAAATGTTTTCTTCCAAGATGAATGAGTTATGAGACTCTGAGCTCCTGCCAGCAGCGCCTGATAGAATAGGGGCACTTCCAAGAAGTCTTGAAAAGGGTCAAGCATCATATACTACCCTGGATTAGTCAGGGCTTTCCAGAGAAACAGAACCAAAAGGAATTCAGAGTGAGAGAGGATAGAGAAAGAGAGAGAGAGAGAGACTGATTTACTATGAGGAATTGCCTCACATGAGGAGGCTAAGTCCCATAGTCTGCCATGTGCAAGCAGGAGACCCAGGAAAGTCAGCTGTGTAAGGCAGTCTGCATGTGAGGGTCTGAAAACCAGGGAAGCTGACAGCATAAACCCCAGTGTGAGGGGAGGGAAGGACTGATGCCCCAGTTCCTGCAGTCAGAGAGGAGGGGCTGAATCCTCCCTTCCTCCACAGTGTCTTTTGCTGACTCACTGAAATTCTAAAAACCACTCCACTTGGAGCACAGATGGAAACTCAGCAACATTAAAAAGGCCTCTGGATCTAAAAACAAGGAATTCAAAAGCCTGGACTCTAAAGAAGAGGTAGTACCACCTCACTAATTCCCTGTGGACTAACAATCAGGTTTAAAGATAATTATCTTTAAATTATGTCTCATGCAGTTTTCCTGGTCCCAGGGTTCAAGAGGGCAGTGACAGTGATTATCACCAAAAGGAACAGCACTTAGAAATTAGACCCAACAGAGACACTTTAGGACAGAAGCTGAAAATGGGTGCAGCTTCAGCCAGAATGTGTCACTATGTTACATCCCTAGATGAATATGGATATTACTAAAGACCAAGATAATTTAGAGGTAAGGAGGGACTAAGCCATGAAACAGCTTCATTTTACAGATAAGAAAACTGTGGCTCAGGGAGGCTGGAAAATTGGGAATCGAGCCAAAGTATTCTCATACAAAGCCCACCATGCCTACTTCTTCCTCCAGATTAGCCACCCAAGCGGAAATGCTGACTACAGCTTTAAGGAGGAAAAGCAGATGACAATTTATCTCTTCCAGAAAGTTTCAGAAAATATAGGCATCTAAGCAAGGAGACTTGAGAGATCTGGAGATCACTTTTGTAGGGCAGCTCCTTCCCCAAGGACACAAGCGAAGCAGGGGTCTTGATACCTGTGGGAGAGAGGGGCAGAGCTCCAGCTGTGCAAAAGCCAGAGAGCTGCCCCAGTGCTGCTAGTGAACTCAGCCGGCAGCAGCAGGTCTGTCTGCCTGAGATCTGGCCTCCCATCTCTGGAGACCAAAAGAACTAAAACTCGCGTATGGCCAGAGGCAGGGAAATCACCCAGCAAGCCTTGGGCACACTACTGGATTTGGGCAGCTCCTCTGCTGAATTTTAATGAAGTAATTAAGAGCTAGATAATAGAGCTGGGGCTCTGCAGAGCAACACTCATGGCCCTAACCTCTTTGATATGTTCCTGCATCAGGAAGCAACTCTATCACTAAACGGCTTCATTAATATTCCAGCCAGCTCTCTGGCTCTTAAAGTGATCTACGCCAAAGTTTGTTAGTCTTTTAAATTACCTGGTGAAGTCCCTTGGAAAAAAAAAAAAAGAATGAATACTTTCTGGGGAAAGAACATCATCACAGGGGGTGCTAGGAGAAGCAGACCAGTTAGACTTGTTCATATTTTCTCTAGTCTGGGTTATGAAGAGAAATAATGATGGGACCACTTCATCCATACTGATGGGGGGCATGGCTTAGGGCATGGCAGCCAGGGGAGCTGGAAGCCTGTCTTTGCCTGGGATGCATCTGCCACTTGGCAGATACCTGGACTCCTGGACAACACAGCTGTTAACTCCTTGACCCAAAATAAAGAAGCTGAATGCTTGGGCTCCACATGGCCAGAGGGCTTTCTTCAGAGAAACCTGCTCCTCTGCCCCAGAGGTTTATCCTGGTCACCCACGGCGTGGGAACAGAGAAAAGCTGGGTCTCGCCTGTGCGCTCTCCTTTCTGCCTTCTTGGTCCTCAAGGCCCATCTGACCCCTCACGTCCCTGAGTCCTTTCCTGTATAACCCTAGAGGCTCAGAGTTGGGACCTCAGAGTTCAATTCACACCAGTCCCTCTCTTGTATTACCACTTTAAAGAATCCCTGATAAAGAAGATCCAGATTCTGTTGGAATGATTCCAAGGACAAGGAGCTTGCTATTTCACAAGTTCAGTGTCAAGCATTTCTTGTCGTAAAAATATACTTCCACTGAGAAGAAATCTGTTTCCTGATGACTTCAATGACTTAGAAATGGGTGTTTGCTGTGGCCAAAAGGGGCTTCCCTGATGGCTCAGTTGGTAAAGAATCGCCTGCAATGCAGGAGGCCCCGGTTCAATTCCTGGGTTGGGAAGATCCGCTGGAGAAGGGCTAGGCTACCGACTCCAGTATTCTTGGGCTTCCCTTGTGGCATAGCTGGTAAAGAATCCACCTGCAATGTGGTCAAAAGGAGGTAGCAAAAGGGGACTTATGGTGACTGTACAGTTCTGTACCGGTGGTAGTTACATGAAACTATGCATGGACCTACACACACACACAAGTGAATGTAAAACTGCTAAAATCTGGAGACTTACCTGACAGTCCAGTGGTTAGGACTCCATGCTTTAACTGCCAAGGGTGTGGGTTCAGAACTTGACCAGGTTGGCACCCTGATCTCAGACTTTCCAGGCTTTAGAACTGTGAGAAATAAATACCTATTGCTTATGCTACCCAGTTTATGATATTCTACTATAGCAGCTAGGACTAAGACAGAAAACAATACATTTCTAAGTGTATTCTTTAGCAAGTTTCAGGGAACAAAAGCTACCAACCAACAGTCTTCACAGCCTCAGGGCATTCCTAAATTTTCTCCTGGAGTTGGCCTTGCCCTGGGTGGGCTAGGTCTGCCCTTCTCATGGCCTTTTCTCTGATTTGCATCTTGGATGCTCTTTCAGAAAGCCTTGTTTTCAGAAATAAGCCCTCTCTAGCCTGGCTATGCTTCAATTTATTCCAATAAGATCTAACACATCAACCCTTTACTCTGAAGAGGGCACAAAGTTAAGTATTAGGAGCAGAATATGGACAAACCATGCCCATCATGTGCTCTCTTCAGTCTCCTCCAGGAGAAAAGATAATCGATCATTCTAGTTCAGAAAATTTCAAGTCTTTCTCCAAAGAGCTTACATTAACCAGTCTGTAGCCATTAGATTCTCCTGCTGATCCTTCTTTACTAGAGACTCCATGTGTCAGTGCATTAATTAACTATTGTTTCAAGACAATGATGCATAACAAACAATCCCAAATCTCATTGGCTTATAACAACAAACATTAACTTGTCTCCTTCATTGGTTTACCAGTAGGCTGGGATTCAACTGATCTTAACTAGGTTGTGTTAGGCTTGGATTTGGACTAAGGATAGAGTTCAGGTATGTTCTAAGTATCACATCATTCTCTGTGGACCAGACCTATCCAGAGCATTTATTCCATGGCAGAAATACAAGAAGCTAAGCCAAACAACCCAAGCATATTCATAGCCTCTGCTTATGTCATATACACTAATTCTATTGGTTAAAGCCATGCTTAATATCAATGGGGCTTATATTCTTGCTCTAATGGAAAGTGCACCAAAGTTAGAGGCAAAACTCATGAAGATATCTCTATTACAGGGGAGGAAAAAAAGAGTAAAGATCAATAATCCATCTACCATTCAGTAATAACTAATTTACTGTTTGAGACAACTTCCCCAAACCTCAGATGCCCCTGCAGAGCAGGGTCTCTGGAGCCCAAGACATGAGACAGAATCAATTGGCCAATCAGTTACACTTCCCTTCCACTGCGGCTTAGCACAACAATGGCCCATTGTAACCAGTAAGCAGCTGTAGACACAAAGGGAAACATCCTTCATTGTGTCTCCCTGGCTTTGTTCCAGGCCCCAGGAGAACACAAACCAGAATCCCAAGCAGCCTTGGCACTGGACAAAGGTGAATCATCTCTGCAGCAAGCCTGCCAATCTCAGAGAATAAAGTATTAGAGTCAAATATCCTGAGACCAGACCTCCCTGTCCATGTCCACCACTATCCTCACAGCTTGTGGTATCCTGGTCCTCAGGAACAACTGTAATCACCCAGTCATGATGATCAAAGTTTTATTAATCGCCTTTTTCAGAGGGGCTTACTACATGCCATATACTGTGCAAAATGTTCTATTTTGATAAACTCTTCCAAAGACCCTGTGTGATGGGCATTAATCACCCCTCTTTATAGATGAGGTTCAAAACGGTATGATAATTTTCTCAAGGCTATATAACACAAGGTCTGGCAGCTGGTGGAAGTATAAATATAAATGAGACAGAGGCCATATGATAGACCCTAGCTCTTCTGCTAAACAACATCCAAATGGTTAATTCCAATTCTAGAGTCTCAGTTCTACCATTCATAAGTTAATACCATGAAACAATGAGAAGGCTGCAGTGAATTAGCATTTGTTGTTTTAGTAGCTAGGTTGTGTCTGACTCCTTTGCAAACCTATGGACTATAGCCCGCCAGGCTCCTCTGTCCACAGTATTTCCCAGGCAAGAACACTGGAATGGGTTACCATTTCCTTCAGGGAATCTTTCCAACCCAGGGATCAAACTCACATCTCTTGCATTGCAGCGGATTGCCTACCACTGCACCACCTGGGAAGCCAGTGAATTGGGGAAAAGCTTTGTGCAGAACTCTGTGTCCCTAGGAGAACAGACCCAGGAATCTTTGGCCTGTGACTTCAAATCCTACCTTATTTCTTATGGTCTATCTTCAGAACAGCATCTCTGAGCTACAACAAAGCTCAATGACAAGTCTAGGGAGGAAAGCCTGGAGCAGAAGGGGAGAAAAGTTCCCTAGTGTCAGACTATAAGTTTCCTTATCCTTAGCAGCTCAGTACAGCTTCCCTAGACTCCATCCCACCAGGCTATTCTATGGCAGACTCAGAGAAAGAAGACTGCCTGCCCTATGCTAACTGATCTATAACTGCCTCTGGCCCACATGACTACTGCAGCAGGAGCTGCCTCAGTCACACTGCCACTGAGGGAGAAATATGCGGCCATTTCCCCAGTTATACCTAACAGCTCCCCAGCCAAGCTGTCTCTGTCCCTCAGAGCTTGGGGAGTCAACTCCAATAAGAAAAGGGGGCTTAGAAGAGAGAGGGGGTTGACTGGCTAGAATGGCTAGAGCCCTGATCCTCTCTGAGGGTCTCCCTTCCAGTCCTGTTGGATTACTCAGATGGAGGTCCCACATCCATCATGTTCGGAATCCCTGTGTTCCTCTAGTAGTCAACCTCCAGGGGTACCTGGAGCAATGAAGCTATCATGAAGCCACTCTCTCTGTCCTCTGATGTTAGTCCTATGACACCACGTTTTAAGCCAATGCTGGGGAAGGAGGCTGGTTGTTGATGAAGGTGAGATAACAAACCTTCCTGAGAAGGAGGACCCAGAAGGTCCTCAGCAGACAAGGAAAACAAAAAGGCGAGTCAGATCCCAGACCATGTCAGGCCTGCATCCAGACAATGGCTCTCTCGTCTAAGCTCATTCCATATTCTGTTACCATCTAGGAAGACAGACATGTGTAAGAGGAAGAAAGGGAACTGTGAGCCCAGCCAGGAGGGGTTCTCCTGGACAAAAGGCTGCAACCACAACTGCCCAGGACCCATGTAACTGAGGAAGATGTTGGGGGAAACCGAGGCTCCTGTGTAACTCCTCCTTTGGTGTGTTTTCTGTGAAAAAATGTGATTTAGGCCAGAAAAAGCCCCTGAAGATTCCTTCTTCACAAAGTCATCATAATAGGTTATCTGACTTTGGAAAACAAACACAAAATAAAAAGAGACAAGAACACTTGACCCAAACTTTCTGGACCAGTGAACAGTTCTTTCTATCGGCATTCTGGCTGATATTCTTCTTAATAAATTTGAAAAAGAAAGGCATTTTGGCGGTCTTTTTCATGCCATCTGCTTCTTCAGCTCCAGAAAACCTTGGCTGGTGAAGTACCCCTGCCCGGGGCTCCCACAGCTCAGGCTCTCCACAGCACAGCTCACGTCGTGCCATGCTGTTATTGCCCTTTGCTCCCTGCCCCTCAAGGAAAGAACATTTTCAACTTTGTACACTCTGACTGATGGGAGTTCATTAGGTTTATTGAATAATAAATACATAGAGTTCCACTTTCTCTGATGTTCCTACATGTCTCCCTACCCTGCTACTTGCGCTCAGAGATTTCCTCTTCTTTCAATTTTGGGACTCAGAAGCTATGTAGCCTGGCACTGGGCTCAGATCTAGTCCTCCCAGATGGAGGGTTCAGCAACTCAAATCAGGGGCTAGACTGAAAATGTCTCTGTGCCCCAAACCCTAGCACCTCCAACAGAGGAGGACTCACGGGTGTGTAGCTGGTGGTGGTGGTGTAGTTTCACGCCCACCAGCTCTCCAGCTCACCTGAGAATGCTGAGCACCAAGGTCAAGATCACAAATATTGTCTCCTGCTCTGAGTCAAAAGGACACAAGGTCCCTACCAATGCTCTAATTCTACCCTTTCCATCTCTCTGCTGGTGACTCCTGGGGAAGGCCACAATGTCCATGGTGTATGGAGGGCAGGGAGAAGGAATGGTGAGTATTAGTGATAGAGTCAATCCCTGCTCTCCAGGAAAGGAAGCTGCAGTGCCTGGGAGACCAGTGAGCTGGCATGAACCATAAGGTACAGTGGCGCCCACTATCCCCCACCTCTACCTCCCGGATCACAGGGTACCTCAAGCTGCTGTGCACAAGCTTCTGAGTCAGATAAGCTCACTGACTTCTCCCCGGAAGGCACAAAGCCCTAGAGGGAACTGGAGGGAAAGTAATGCCTCATAATATTATCTAACATTCTAAGGGTCCAAATGTCAGGAACCCAGAAAAGTACCTACCCTTGCATACTCATACAAAGCTTCCTCTTTTTGGAATCGGTTCATCAGCAGGTGTTCTCTGTCAACTAAATAAAGCAGATGGAGCCCTTGAGCAACAGTCCCAGCCTTCACAGAGTACCCTATTTGGATGGGGTGGCAGGACTCACACAGAAGCAGCTGAGGACACCATACTGTGGACAAATAGACTCCACAGGTAACACAGGCCTTCAGAGCAGCAGGAGTTCATATGAAGGAGGGAGGTGACTGTGACTACAAGTTCCTAAAAGTGATGAAGCCTGAGCTGGCTCCCAAATGAGAGAGACATCAATTTAAGCAGAGAGAAGGCTCAGAGAATTTTAAGTTGAAACACCACATAAAAGCATGGATTCTGTGGTAAGATATGCAAACTATACAATTTCAGCAATGGCACAATGGGCCATTCAATCCCATTGTATAAAATGATGCTGTCTTCTTAGGCTTGATATTAGTTTAAAATAAAATAAAACCATTTCCCGCTTGATTACAGTTAGAATCAGAGAAGGATTTTCAGTCTGACCCTCAGTAGTGTTTAAAATAGTGGAAAAGAGCAGATAAGGCGTTGAATAAAATAAATGTTTCTGATCTCAATCCAGTTACTGCTGAATGCAGCAGCGGATTGGAAAGGTAGGTCGCCTCTGGCATTCTCAGCCATAAGAAATTTAACGATGGATGAAAATGGATAAAATCAAGATGCTCTGATAGAATGGGAGGCTTCAATATCTCAGAAAATTAGGATCCTTGTAACCAATTTTACAATGGCTGGATTATAGCTAAATAGGATTTTAAGTCTATTGTAAATGAAAGGAAATCTAATTTAACTGGGCCACATCATTTTTACCGAAATGCGATAAATGCTAATTTCCTTGCCGGGCACCAGTGACTTCGCTTGTGATAGAGGTTTGTAAGGTGCTCAAGTCTGACCAATCTCAAATTGGCCTTTTCTAGTTCTGAGGTTGAGCTTCAAATTCACACGTTTGGCGGTGGGGGAGGGGGGGTTTGGAGGGGGAGGGATAGTTAAGGGAAGTAATCAAAGTTTTACCTGCTTGGCTCCACAGCCTCTTCACCCTGTGTCCAAGGTTACTTTTGAGAACCACCCTCTTTACCAACATGAGCCTGACCAGAGCTACAAGACAGTATCCCAAACACCCAATTTTAACAATTCTCCCTCTTTGTTTTTTAATTACCCCTGTCTATGTTCTAAGCAAAGTACAAACTATCCTTCAAAATATGCAAAGGCATTACTTTCACAAACACAAAAGCCAAGAGACAGAATGGCAGACAGTGAGCAGTGAGCATGGCTGGTGCATAAGATACCAGCTAAAAAGCAATGGTATGTGTGTATGTTACTGAAATGCCCCCAAGCATTCCAAATCTGGAGTCATTCTTTCCTTCAGAATTCAAATAAAATCATTGGAGTCCCTGTTTAGTTTCTCTACCACACAATTCTCTGGGAATGTAAACACATGGTTACTGCTTGTCCCCAAGGCAACCGCAAACCATGACTGACACTAGACTGTAGTACTTAACCAACTTTCCCAAACACTTGAGGATGTCATAATAAATTACAATACTGAAGAAGAAAACTTAAAATTTAAGTTCTCCTAAAATCTACAAGCCATAACACATTGCACACCTTTACTGACTCTGTCCCTCCTTAGCCCTGGCCGTGTTAGTGGGGTCTATCCCAGGTTATAGCAGTTCCTTCTACTGACTTGTCTTGCCAATCTCCCCAGTGCCCATCCCCAAAACCATCTAATAATGCTATTTATGTTCATAAGTATAGCGAATATTTACCTAGCATTTACATATGACATTGTTTAGGCCCTTTATCTTCATTAATTCATTCAGTTCTTCTAATAGCCTTAGAAGATGGGTTATATTATATTCATATTTTATACATAGGTAAGTTAAAGCACAAATAGATTGATTACCCAAAGTTTAGAGAACTGGTATGTGGTGGAGGTTATGATTCAAACCCAGAAGGCTAACTCTAGAGATATTGATCTGAATTTTCATACACTGCATATCCAAAGAACAATCTCTAAACTCAAGGAAGACCTGGATCATCCTAGTATATAAGGCAGTTTAGTGAGCACCCTGCAATGGTTAACCTTATGTGTCAACTCAGCTAGGCTATGGGGCCCAGTTGTTTGGTTAAACCAAAGTCCAGATGTCTCTATAAAGACATTTTTTTAAAAATAGAGACTATAAGAAAATCATTAAATAAGTGAATGAGTAAATCATAACTAAATGACTAAATAATAATGAATGATTAAATTGATAAAACTAATAATGAAGTAAATAAGTCTTTGTACTCTTTACAGTGTGGATGGGCCTCATCTAAGCACAGAAGGCCTTAAGAACACAAACTGAGTTCCCATGGAATAGAAGGAATTCTACCCAGGATCGCAACAGAGACTGAGTTAAAATTACTTAAAATGTACTGAGAAAGTAGATCTTAATATTCTCATCACAGGAAAAGAAAAAAAAAGGTATCCATTTGGGTGATGGACGTGTTGATTGTGGTATTTCACAATATATACATATGTCAAATCATCAGATTGTACATTTTAAATATACACAATTTGTCAATTATACCTCAGTGAGCTGTAAAAATAAATACAGATGTGAGAGAAAGGGAGTTGGGGGAGAATTTTTTTAAAAAGAGGACTGCAACACAGAAACCCTGCCTGAGCTTCCAGCCTGCTGCCCTGTGGAACTAGGACTCAAGATCTGCAACATAAATTTTTATCTGAATCTGCAGCCCACCAACCTGCCCCACAAATTTCAGCCTTGCTAGACCCTACAATCAAATAAGCCAATTTTTAGAAGGCTACACATAGATCTATAGCTCTTGCCAGGCTTAAGTCTTTCAAGACTTTTAAAATCTTGTTTCTACAGGATGCCAAGCCAAGCTTAATTTTTATGCATGATTGTACTGAAAGAAACTTCCCAGACAGGATAGAGGCAGAAATAAAAGGGGTGAGGGAGAACCTTCCACAAGCTTCCCCAGTGGAACTTTTACCAGCGTGCAGATGACCCATACTCCTTCCATACAGGGAGAATTCTGGACTGTAACACTGTGGTCCACAAATGAGGCAACCTCTGCTGCATCCACAGGGGTTTTCTCAAGATATATCCAGCTCACACACTGCCCTCTGTGAAGGCATGTCAGTTCCTTCTCTATTCTGGACGCTGTGTGCTAAGTCACTTCAGTCGTGTCCAACTCCTTGTGACCCTATAGACTATAGCCCTGCAGGCTCCTCTGTCCATGGGATCCTCCATGCAATACTGGAGTGGGTTATTCTGCCCTCCTCCAGGGAATCTTCCTGACCCAGGGATCGAACCCACATCTCTGGACACTGCCATGACCTGAATGTTTAGGTCTCCCCAAATTCATATGTAGAAACCCTAATCCCTTAAGGAGATGAAAACAGTAGGCGAGACCTTTAGGAGGTGATTAGCTCAGGAGAGTAGAGCCCTCATGAATGAAATTAACATTATGAGAGACACCATAGGGCCCCCTAGTCCCCTTCACCCCATGTGAGGATACAATGAGAAGCCTGTGGCCCCAAAAGGGCTCTTATAAAACTCTGCTAGCACCCTTTTCTCGGATTTCTAGCTTCCAGAATTGTGAGAAATTTTTGTTGATTATAAGTCACATAGTCTGTGGCATTTTGTCATAACAATCCAGAGAGTCACCAAGATCTCTTTATACTTCATGGCACCCACCACATCCTGCCCAATGCCATTAGCCACATCACTTGGCTTAAACTCTGAGGCATGGGAATTGAAATCTGCTGACCAGAGTCCAGTCATGTTCCCAAAATTGCATAAATATGCCACTCACATTTGGAAAAACCTTATGTCTTCACTCCCAGATTTTGTTAGTCCCTCACCTTTTCCCAGCTCACTCTCAGTTCTCACTCTAAAGATCAAAGACATACACCCTCCCCACTCTCCTAAAGCACACCCACTCACTCATTCCACTCTATCCCACTGGCCTTCGTGTTGCTCTTCAAGGAGTCAAGAAAGCTCTCTCCTGCCTGAGGACCTTTATGGTCACTAGTTTCCTCCTCCCAGAATGATTTTCTCAGAATGTTCTATGCCCCCCTTCTTCCTTTCGTTAAAACTTCAGTCCAGTTGTCACCTTCTCAGGCCTTCCCTATCTAAAAGAACATCTCCCCCTATTCTCTTAGCCTGCTTCCATTTTCTTTATAGCCCTTTGCCTAGGGAAAACTGAAATAGAATATATATTTGTAAGTAAATAAATATATATGTATGTGTGCATGTTAATTGTCCATAGAACCCCATCGGGATGAAAGTTTCATAAGAGCAGCAGCTCACTTTCTCTTTGCTCTCTCCTTTCTCCTCAAGATCTAAAGAAGTGCTTGGCATATAGTAGCATATTCAGTTAAATAAACTTAATAGTAATCTTATATGATTTAAAGGGTTCATCTTTTTTTCCCTCCAAATAAGTGAACCAGTATTCCTGTTATTCACTACAAAATAAACCATTACTCACCCACTGGTTTTGTACTGCTGACTTTATCATTTGCCAAGTTCTCATATTTTAGGTACTAGAAAAGTAGGTTGAAATTACCATTGGAAATGTAAATAATATGAATAAAAATTGTTATATCTAGTACCTTACATAGGACTTTCTGCAGTGTGCATATTCTTTAAAAGCTCCCTGTGTGATTCCTGTGTGTCCTCCTACCTTTACCCCTCATGAAGAACAACTGCTATAGCTATTTAGCACCTCATGTGGGCTCAGCAATGGAAGATAAAGAAATGGTATAAGGCATAGATTTTGCCCTTGAATCACTTACTGTCTCAGTAAGGGAGACAAAACAGGTACTGGAAACCATCAGAATATTAAGTACTAAATTTTCCAGGGAATTATACACATGGAAGAGCATTAAGACAAACGCCATAGGAGTCAATCAGAAACAAAGAAAAGCTTGGTTGCCTGCGAAGGATTCATTATGACTATTAGACCTGATTTTTATAAAGAAGAATACATAAAATAGAAATCTGCTCTGTCCTTTTCGGAAGAAAGTTTAAACTGGCAGTTTTCTCCACTTAACATCCAATTGCTATTGCTGTTGTTTTTTCCAGTTAGGTATCTGCACATGAAAAATGAACCACATTGATGGGACAAGCAGAAATTATGTAAGAGCTGCTAATTACTCATTTACTTACAATTAAGTGGCTATAACACAACTGCCTGAATTGAAGCACATGGTGGATCTGTTACTCAGTCCATTCCATATGGGTATGCTTGTGTGTGTGTGTGTGTGTGTGTGTGTGTGTATGTGTGTGTGCAGCAGCCTCTAGGTATTTATCTTCTTAAACTATACTACAATGAAGTACCAGACCCCCCATCCACAGGCTGGCCATGGAAACTCTGTCCCAAACAGAAGCTCTCATTAGTGTAGTGTTTCTCTTCCAGGTGCTTTAGGGGATTTCTATTTCAAAAACACGCAGCATTTCTAGCAGTAGAGACTTTCAAAAAACTTTTCAGTATATTTCTACACTCCCCAACTCCTTGGCAAATGTATGAGATCGTTGAATTTGCATTTTGATATTAGACTCATTTCTGGCTCCATGTTTTTCTTCTTTTTTCTCCTCCTTTAAAAATACGTTACCTGCTTTAAGTCCATATTGAAACAAGGCATGAGCAAATAAACATCTATTAATTTCTAGCATCTCCCAAGTGGTTCTCAGTGTATGGGCTTGGGAACAGCAGCAGCAGCAGCACCTGAGGACTTGTTAAAATTGCAAAACTCAAGCTCCACCTCAGACCTACTAAACTAGCAACTTTGGAAACAGGGCTCAATAATCTATATTTTAATCAGGATTTTCACTGATTCTGATGCAGGCTAAATGTGAGAATCACTGTCCAAAAAGATGACAAACTTACCAGTGCTGTTGGAATCATCAGAGAGGCCCTGAAAATGAGGGTACCCAGGGCTTAACGGCTGGGTTAATCTTGGATGAGAATATTTGGTCATCTTAACACTTCCTGAGAATTTCACCCTATCCTGTAACTTTCAATGATTATATTGCAAACAACTCCCCAGATATCCCTCAGTTCAGTTCAGTCACTCAGTCATGTCCAACTCCTTGCCACCCCAGGGGCTGCAGGATGCCAGGCTTCCCTGTCCATCACCAACTCCCAGGGCTTACTCAAACTCATGTCCATTGACTCAAAGATGCCATCCAACCATCTCATCCTCTGTTGTCCCCTTTTCCTCCTGCCTTCAATCTTTCCCAGCATCAGGGTCTTTTCAAATGAGTCAGTTCTTCGCATCAGGTGGCCAAAGTATTGGAGTTTCAGCTTCACTCTCAGTCCTTCTAATGAATATTCAGGACTGACTTCCTTTAGGATTAACTGGTTTGATCTCTTTGTAATACAGGGGGCTCTCAAGAGTCTTCTCCAACACCACGGTTCAAAAGCATCAATTCTTTGGTGCTCAGCTTTCTTTATAATCCTTTTGAAGTCCTTTGCACAGGAATTGTGAAGAAGGTTGCCATTATCTTCATTACCTCCACCATAGTTTGGTCTCAGGTCAACAACAAGGAGGGAACGCAGCCCTGCCCATCAACAGAAAATTGGATTAAAGATTTTCTGAGCTATTTATTTATAAATGGAAGGCTTTCTTATCTCTCCTTGCTATTCTTTGGAACTCTGCACTCAAATGAGTATATCTTTCCTTTTCTCTGCCTTTCGCTTCTCTTCTTTTCACAGATATTTTTAAGCCCTCCTCAGACAGCCATTTTGCTTTTTTGCATTTCTTTTTCTTGGGGATGGTCTTGATCCCTGTCTCCTGAACAACGTCATGAACCTCCGTCCATAGTTCATCAGGCACTCTGTCTATCAGATCTAGTCCCTTAAATCTACTTCTCACTTCCACTGTATAATCATAAGGGATTTGATTTAGGTCATACCTGAATGGTCTAGTGGTTTTCCCCACTTTCTTCAATTTAAATCTGAATTTGGCAATAAGGAGTTCATGATCTGAGCCACAGTCAGCTCCTGGTCTTGTTTTTGCTGACTGTATAGAGCTTCTCCATCTTTAGCTGCAAATAATATAATCAATCTGATTTTGGTGTTGATCATCTGGTGATGTCCATGTGTAGAGTCTTCTCTTGTGTTGTTGGAAGAGGGTGTTTGCTATGGCCAGTGTGTTCTCTTGGCAAAACTCTATTAGCCTTTGCCCTGATTCATACTGTACTCCAGGGCCAAATGTGCCTGTTACTCCAGGTGTTTCTTGACTTCCTACTTTTGCATTCCAGTCCCCTATAATGAAAAACACATCTTTTTTTGGTGTTAGTTCTAAAAGGTCTTGTAGGTCTTCATAGAACCGTTCAGCTTCTTCAGCATTACTGGTCAGGGCAAAGACTTGGATTACCTTGATATTGAATTGTTTCCCTTGGAAACGAACAGAGATCATTCTGTCATTTTTGAGATTGCATCCAAGTACTGTATTTCAGACTTTTTTGTTGACTATGATGGCTACTCCATTTCTTCTAAGGGATTCCTGCCCACAGTAGTTGATATAATGGTCAACTGAGTTAAATTCCCCATTCCAGTCCACCTTACTTCGCTGATTCCTACAATGTTGACATTCATGCTTGTCATCTCCTGTTCAACCACTTCCAAATTGCCTTGATTCATGGACTTAACATTCCAGGTTCCTATGCAATACTGCTCTTTACAGCATCGGACCTTGCTTCTATCACCAGTCCCATCCACAACTGGGCATTGTTTTTGCTTTGGCTCCATCCTTTCATTCTTTCTGGAGTTATTTCTCCACTGATCTCCAGTAGTATATTGGGCACCTACCAACCTGGGGAGTTCATCTTTCAGTGTCCTATCTTTTTGCCTTTTCATACTCTTCATGGGGTTCTCAAGGCAAGAATACTGAAGTGGTTTGCCATTCTCTTCTCCAGTGGACCACATTCTGTCAGACCACTCCACCATGACCCATCTGTCTTGGGTGTCCCTACACAGCATGGCTTAGTTTCATTGAGTTAGATAAGGCTGTGGTCCATGTGATCAGATTGGCTAGTTGTCTGTGATTGTGGTTTCAGTCTGTCTGCCCTCTGATGCCCTCTCTCAGTGCCTACCATCTTACTTGGGTTTCTCTTACCTTGGACGTGGGGTATCTCTTCATGGCTGCTCCAGCAAAGCACAGCCACTGCTCCTTCTTGCCTTGAACGTAGGGTATCTCCTCATGGACCCCGCTTCTGACCTTGGACGTGGGGTAGCTCCTGCGCCACACAGACATCACCACTGTGCCTCGAAGCCACTGCTCCTGAGGCAAGAGGAGAAAAGGAAAGATATACCCATTTGAATGCAGAGTTACAAAGAATAGCAAGGAAAGATAAGAAAGCCTTCCTCAGTGATCAATGCAAAGAAACAGAGGAAAACAATAGAATGGGAAAGACTAGAGATCTCTTCAAGAAAATTAGAGGAGGGGAGGAGCCAAGATGGCAGAGGAATAGGACAGGGAGACCACTTTCTCCCCTACAAATTCATCAAAAGAACAATTGAACGCAGAGCAAACTTCACAAAACAACTTCTGATCACTAGCTGAGGTCATCAGGCGCCCAGAAAAGCAGCCCATTGTCTTCGAAAGGAGGTAGGACAAAATATAAAAGACAAAAAGAGAGACAAAAGAGCTAAGGACGGAGATCCGTCCAGGGAAGGGAGTCTTAATAGCGGAAGTTTCCAAACACCAGGAAACTCTCGCACTGGCGGGTCTGGGGGAAGTTTTTGAATCTCCGAGGGCAGCCTGACTAGGAGGGGAAGAATAAATAAAACCCACAGATTACATGCCTAAAAGCAACTCCCAGCAGAAAAGTACCCCAGATGCCCGCATCCGCCACCAGCAAGTGAGGGTGGAATGGAGAAGAGCGGGTGGCATTGCTTAGGGTAAGGACTGGGCCTGAGTGCCCTGAGGACAATCGGAGTGAGCTTTTGTGAGTTACCAACTTAAACTGTGGGACGGCAAGAGAGAGAGAGAAAATTAACCGGCCCGAACACACTGCCCGCCGTTCGCAGAACAAAGGGTCTGAGCACGTCCAGAGAAGAGCTCACAGGCTGCGGACCGGCCCAGCCCCGCCGGAGGCAGGAGGCAGGGGGGAGGGGAAAGGGGCAGGCTCAGCCCCAAGGACCGCATCCCCTACCGCACTGCAAACAGGTCTCCAGTTTCTAACCAAAGACCTCCTGAGATTCTGGATGGTCGACATCAGCCGGGAGGATCGAGGTGAGACACAGGGCGCAGGCACCCGACCAGCACGGGTGGGGACTGGGGCTGGGGACGCGGAGGGGAGAAGGCGCCCTGCACCCAGGGAGAGTGCGCCTGTCAAGCTCCTGGCTGCCTGAGCCGCTCGGACGGGGAAGGCACAAAACGCAGGCGCAGCCGAGTCCGCGCTTTTGTGGAACACCTGAGGGCTGGAACGGAGCGCAGCGCAGGGCAAGCTCCATATAGAACAGCCGGGAGCCTGAGCAGCGTAGACGGGGAAATCAGCGCCAGTCCCTCCCCGCAGCGCGACGGAACTAGCAACCTGAATAAGAGACCACCTCCGCCCGCCTGTGTCAGGGCGGAAATTAGGCACTGAAGAGACCGGCAAACAGAAGCCAAATAAACAAAGGGAACCGCTTCAGGAGGGACCAGTGCAACAAATTAAAATCCCTGTAGATAACACCGACTACACCGGAAGGGGCCTGTAGATATCGGGAAGTGTAAGCTGGAATGAGGAGCTATGTGAAACTGAACCAAACCCACACTGACCGCAACAGCTCCAGAGAAAGTCCTAGATATATTTTTACTTTTTTTTAATTTTTTTAATTAAAAATTTTTTTCTTTTTTATTTTTTCCATTTTCTTTTAAAATTCCCTATTACTCCCCCATTACTCCTTAACTTTCATTTTCATAGATTTTTACAATTTTTTTAATTAGGAAAAATTTTTTTTTCTTGTTTTTTTTTCCTTTTTCTCTTCTTTTTTCTATTTTCCTTTTTCTCTTATTTCCTTTTAAAGTCCTCTATTACTCCTCTACTACTCCTTAATTTTCATTTTCATTACACTATAACCTTGCAAAAAAAAAAGAGAAACCCTATTTTTAAACCAAACTTCATATATATTTCTAAAATATTTTTGTGTTTTGGGTTTTGTTTTTAATATTGTATTTTTAAGAGTCTAACCTCTACTCTAGATTTTTGATATTTGTTTTTCAGTATATGATATAAATTGTGGACATTTAAGAATCCAATATTCAGTTCCCATTTTTATTCAGGGGTGTGTTGATTACTCTCTCCCAGTCTTGACTCTCCATTTTCTACCTCAGAACACCTCTATTTCCTCCTTTCCCCTTCTCTTCCCAATCCAATTCTGTGAATCCTTGTAGGTGTCTGGGCTACGGAGAACACTCTGGGAACAGACAACTGCGTAGATCTGTCTCTCTTCTCTTGAGTCCCCCTTTTTCTCCTCCTGCTCATCTCTATCTCCCTCCTCCCTCTCCTCTTCTTCATGTAACTCTGTGAAACTCTCTGGGTGTCCCTCATGGGGGAGAATCTTT
This sequence comes from Cervus elaphus, assembly GCF_910594005.1. Taxonomy (NCBI): domain Eukaryota; kingdom Metazoa; phylum Chordata; class Mammalia; order Artiodactyla; family Cervidae; genus Cervus; species Cervus elaphus. Next base: position 28,441,987 of record NC_057825.1, on the reverse strand, counting down.
TCACCATTAACCTAGAAGTTTTATTATCAGTGCTGTATAGTTGGAGAAGTCTTGAGACTACTCCAACTGGAAGTTGGAAGAATAAAACTGAAATCCAGAGGCAGGAGACTTAAGCCCAAAACCTAAGAACACCAGAAAACTCCTGACTACATGGAACATTAAGTAATAAGAGACTGTCCAAAAGCCTCCATACCTACACTGAAACCAACCACCACCCAAGAGCCAATAAGTTTTAGAGCAAGACATACCACGCAAATTCTCCAGCAATGCAGGAACATAGCCCTGAACGTCAACATACAGGCTGCCCAAGGTCACACCTAACACATAGACCCATCTCAAAACTCATTACTGGGCACTCCATTGCACTCCAGAGAGAAGAAATCTAGTTCCATGCACCAGAACACCGACGCAAGCTTCCCTAACCAGGAAACCTTGGCAAGCCAATCGTCCAACCCCACCCACTGGGTAAAACCTCCACAATAAAAAGGAACCACAGACCTCCAGAATACAGAAAGTCTACTCAAGACACAGCAATCTAAACAAGATGAAAAGGCAGAGAAACACCCAACAGGTAAAGGAACACAAAAAATGCCCACCAAGTCAACAAAAGAAGAGGAGATAGGGAATCTACCTGAAAAAGAATTTAGAATAATGATAATAAAAATGATCCAAAATCTTGAAAACAAAATGGAGTTACAGATAAATAGCCTGGAGACAAAGATTGAGAAGGTGCAAGAAATGTTTAATAAAGACCTAGAAGAAATAAAAAAGAGTCAATTAAAAATGAATAATGCAATAAGTGAGATCAAAAACACTCTGGAGGGAACCAAGAGTAGAATAACGGAGACAGAAGATAGGATAAGTGAGGTAGAAGATAAAATGGTGGAAATAAATGAAGCAGAGAGGAAGAAAGAAAAAAGAATCAAAAGAAATGAGGACAACCTCAGGGACCTCTGGGACAATGTGAAATGCCCCAACATTCGAATCATAGGAGTTCCAGAAGAAGAAGACAAAAAGAAAGGCCATGAGAAAATACTCGAGGAGATAATAGCTGAAAACTTCCCTAAAATGGGGAAGGAAATAGCCACCCAAGTCCAAGAAACCCAGAGAGTCCCAAACAGGATAAACCCAAGGCAAAACACCCCAAGACACATATTAATCAAATTAACAAAGATCAAACACAAAGAACAAATACTAAAAGCAGCAAGGGAGAAACAACAAATAACACACAAGGGGATTCCCATAAGGATAACAGCTGATCTATCAATAGAAACCCTCCAGGCCAGAAGGGAATGGCAGGACATACTTAAAGTAATGAAAGAGAATAACCTACAACCTAGATTACTGTACCCAGCAAGGATCTCATTCAGATATGAAAGAGAATTCAAAAGATTTACAGACAAGCAAAAGCTGAGAGAATTCAGCACCACCAAACCAGCTCTTCGACAAATGCTAAAGGATCTTCTCTAGACAGGAAATGCAGAAAGGTTGTATAAACGTGAACCCAAAACAACAAAGTAAATGGAAACGGGACCACACCTATCAATAATTACCCTAAATGTAAATGGGTTGAATGCCCCAACCAAAAGACAAAGATTGGCTGAATGGATACAAAAACAAGACCCCTATATATGCTGTCTACAAGAGACCCACCTCAAAACAAGAGACACATACAGACTAAAAGCGAAGGGCTGGAAAAAAATATTTCACGCAAACGGAGACCAAAAGAAAGCAGGAGTTGCACTACTCATGTCAGATAAAATAGACTTTCAAATAAAGGATGTGAAAAGAGACAAAGAAGGACACTACATAATGATCAAAGGATCAATCCAAGAAGAAGATATAACAATTATAAGTATATATGCACCCAACATAGGAGCACCGCAATATGTACGGCAAACGCTAATGAGTATGAAAGAGGAAATTAATAGTAACACAATAATAGTGGGAGACTTTACACTCACAACTATGGATAGATCAACTAAGCAGAAAATTAACAAGGAAACACAAACCTTAAATGACACAATGGACCAGCTAGACCTAATTGATATCTATAGGACATTTCACCCCAAAACAATCAACTTCACCTATTTTTTTAAGTGCACACGGAACCTTCTCCAGAATAGATCACATCCTGGGCCATAAATCTAGCCTTGGAAAATTCAAAAAAATTGAAATCATTCCAGTCATCTTTTCTGACCACTGTGCAGTAAGATTAGATCTCAATTACAGGAAAAAAAATTGTTAAAAATTCAAACATATGGAGGCTAAATAACACGCTTCTGAATAACCAACAAGTCATAGAAGAAATCAAAAAAGAAATCAAAATATACATAGAAATGAATGAAAATGAAAACACAACAACCCAAAACCTATGGGACACTGTAAAAGCAGTGCTAAGGGGAAGGTTCACAGCATTACAGGCTTACCTCAAGAAACAAGAAAAAAGTCAAATAAATAACCTAACTCTACACCTAAAGCAATTAGAGAAGGAAGAAATGAAGAACCCCAGGGTTAGCAGAAGGAAAGAAATCTTTAAAATTAGGGCAGAAATAAATGCAAAAGAAATTAAAGAGACCATAGCAAAAATCAACAAAGCTAAAAGCTGGTTTTTTGAAAAAATAAACAAAATTGACAAACCATTAGCAAGACTCATTAAGAAACAAAGAGAGAAGAACCAAATTAACAAAATTAGAAATGAAAATGGAGAGATCACAACAGACAACACTGAAATACAAAGGATCATAAGAGACTACTACCAGCAGCTCTATGCCAATAAAATGGACAACTTGGAAGAAATGGTCAAATTCTTAGAAAAGTATAACTTTCCAAAACTGAACCAGGAAGAAATAGAAGATCTTAACAGACCCGTCACAAGCAAGGAAATCGAAACTGTAATCAGAAATCTTCCAGCAAACAAAAGCCCAGGACCAGATGGCTTCACAGCTGAATTCTACCAAAAATTTAGAGAAGAGCTAACACCTATCTTACTCAAACTCTTCCAGAAAATTGCAGAAGAAGGTAAACTTCCAAACTCATTCTATGAGGCCACCATCACCCTAATTCCAAAACCAGACAAAGATGCCACAAAAAAAGAAAACTACAGGCCAATATCACTGATGAACATAGATGCAAAAATCCTTAACAAAATTCTAGCAAACAGAATCCAACAACATATTAAAAAAAATCATACACCATGACCAAGTGGGCTTTATCCCAGGAATGCAAGGATTCTTTAATATCTGCAAATCAATCAATGTAATACACCACATTAACAAATTGAAAGATAAAAACCATATGATTATCTCAATAGAAGCAGAGAAAGCCTTTGACAAAATTCAACATCCATTTATGACTAAAACTCTCCAGAAAGCAGGAATAGAAGGAACATACCTCAACATAATAAAAGCTATATATGACAAACCCAAGCAAGCATTACCCTCAATGGTGAAAAATTGAAAGCATTTCCCCTGAAATCAGGAACAAGACAAGGGTGCCCACTCTCACCACTACTATTCAACATAGTTTTGGAAGTTTTGGCCACAGCAGTCAGAGCAGAAAAAGAAGTAAAAGGAATCCAGATAGGAAAAGAAGTGAAACTCTCGCTGTTTGCAGATGACATGATCCTCTACATAGAAAACCCTAAAGACTACCAGAAAATTACTAGAGCTAATCAACGAATATAGTAAAGTTGCAGGATATAAAATTAACACACAGAAATCCCTTGCATTCCTATACACTAACAATGAGAAAACAGAAGGAGAAATTAAGGAAACAATGTCATTCACCATTGCAACAAAAAGAATAAAATACTTAGGAGTATATCTACCTAAAGAAACAAAAGACCTATACATAGAAAACTATAAAACACTGATGAAAGAAATCAAAGAGGACACAAACAGATGGAGAAACACACCGTGTTCATGGATTGGAAGAATCAATATTGTCAAAATGGCTATTCTACCCAAAGCAATCTATAGATTCAATGCAATCCCTATCAAGCTACCAACGGTATTTTTCACAGAACTAGACCAAAGAATTTCACAATTTGTATGGAAATACAAAAAACCTCGAATAGCCAAAGTAATCTTGAGAAAGAAGAATGGAACTGGAGGAATCAACCTGCCTGACTTCAGACTCTACTACAAAGCCACAGTCATCAAGACAGTATGGTACTGGCACAAAGACAGAAATATAGATCAATGGAACAGAATAGAAAGCCCAGAGATAAATCCACGAACCTATAGACACCTTATCTTTGACAAAGGAGGCAAGAGAATACAATGGAAAAAAGACAACCTCTTTAGCAAGTGGTGCTGGGAAAACTGGTCAATCACTTGTAAAAGAATGAAACTAGAACACTTTCTAACACCATACACAAAAATAAACTCAAAATGGACTAAAGATCTAAATGTAAGACCAGAAACTATAAAACTCCTAGAGGAGAACATAGGCAAAACACTCTCTGACATGAATCACAGCAGGATCCTCTATGACCCACCTACCAGGATATTGGAAATAAAAGCAAAAGTAAACAAATAGGACCTGATGAAACTTAAAAGCTTTTGCACAACAAAGGAAACTATAAGCAAGGTGAAAAGACAGCCCTCAGATTGGGAGAAAATAATAGCAAATGAAGAAACAGACAAAGGATTAATCTCAAAAATATACAAGCAACTCCTGAAGCTCAATTCCAGAAAAATAAATGACCCAATCAAAAAAATGGGCCAAAGAACTAAACAGACATTTCTCCAAAGAAGACATACAGATGGCTAACAAACACATGAAAAGATGCTCAACATCACTCATTATCAGAGAAATGCAAATCAAAACCACAATGAGGTACCATCACACGCCAGTCAGGATGGCTGCTATCCAAAAGTCTACAAGCAATAAATGCTGGAGAGGGTGTGGAGAAAAGGGAACCCTCTTACACTGTTGGTGGGAATGCAAACTAGTACAGCCACTATGGAGAACAGTGTGGAGATTTCTTAAAAAACTGGAAATAGAACTGCCATATGACCCAGCAATCCCTCTGATGGGCATACACACTGAGGAAACCAGATCTGAAAGAGACACGTGTACCGCAATGTTCATCGCAGCACTGTTTATAATAGCCAAGACATGGAAGCAACCTAGATGCCCATCAGCAGATGAATGGATAAGGAAGCGGTGGCACATATACACCATGGAATATTACTCAGCCGTTAAAAAGAATTCATTTGAATCAGTTCTAATGAGATGGATGAAACTGGAGCCCATTATACAGAGTGAAGTAAGCCAGAAAGATAAAGAACATTACAGCATACTAACACATGTATATGGAATTTAGAAAGATGGTAACGATAACCCTATATGCAAAACAGAAAAAGAGACACAGACGTACAGAACAGACTTTTGGACTCTGTGGGAGAAGGCGAGGGTGGGATATTTCGAGAGAACAGCATGTATATTATCTATAGTGAAACAGATCACCAGCCCAGGTGGGATGCATGAGACAAGTGCTCAGGCCTGGTGCACTGGGAAGACCCAGAGGAATCAGGTGGAGAGGGAGGTGGGAGGGGGGATCGGGATGGGGAATACGTGTAACTCCATGGCTGATTCGTGTCAATGTATGACAAAACCCACTGCAATGTTGTGAAGTAATTAGCCTCTAACTAATAAAAATAAATGAAAAAGAAAAGAAAAGAAAAGAAAATTAGAGGATATCAAGGGAACATTTCATGCAAAGGTGGGCTCAATAAAGGACAGAAATGGTATGGACCTAATAGAAGCAGAAGATATTAAGAAGAGGTGGCAAGAATACACAGAAAAACTATACCAAAAAGATTTTCACAACCCAGGTAACCATGATGGTGTGATCACTCACCTAGAATCAGACATCCTGGAATGCGAAGTCACATGGGCCTTAGGAAGCATCACTATGAACAAAGCGACTGGAGGTGATGGAATTCCAGTTCAGTTATTTCAAATCCTAAAAGATGATGCTGTGAAAGTGCTGCACTCAATATGCCAGCAAATTTGGAAAATTCAGCAGTGGCCACAGGACTGGAAAAGGGCAGTTTTCATTCCAATCCCAAAGAAAGGCAATGCCAAAGAATGTTCAAAGATATCCCTCAAGCTCTGTTGAAATGTCAGTTTTTTAACTGAGGCCATTGGCGTAAGTTTATTTTCATTGAGAACAACTTAGACAACATTTCTGGAACTGCAACAAAGCACCCAAGTTTTCCATGGTTAATAGATATAAAAACTGACAACCTAGATGAGTTTTCAAACTTATCAGAACTAATGCCCCTTTCACTATCTTGAAATGAAATTCAAAGACAATATAGCTTTCCTATGCACAACTGTAAAGTAATAAAGTGTCTTATTGGTAATATAAAAGAGAAACAAGCAGAAAGCAATCTATAATAAAATGACATATATTTTCATAAGTGAATGCTTGGGCATGCCCACCCCAAAACACATAAAACAGATGGCTGCATGAATGAAACCTCTACAAATACACATCTATGCAAAAGTACTATGTTGGCAATTCAGTCATGATAAGCAGCATTTCAGTCAGTGATGGGATTTTCCAAAATGGTGAACCAACACTTGGTAAAATTTCAAACAAAAAAGAATACAATTTTTCTCAATTTACATAGTGGCTACATCCCTGGAGAATTCAGTAAAGAGAAAAATGATACAAAAATAAACTTTGTTTTTATATATAAAAAAATGGAGCTTGCTTCTAGGCCCAAATGATTATGAACATGCTTTCCACCTACCTGAACATCTGGTGGGTCATTCAAAATTCATGAGACAGAGGATTACTCACTGTGAAAAAATTGTACTACAGATTGAAGGATAGCCCCTAAATTTTATGTGCATGCTCAGTCACTCAATCATGTCCAACTCTTTGTGACCCCATGGACTGGCGCTCACCAGGCTCCTCTCTCCATGGGATTTTCCAGGCAGGAATACTGGAGTGGGTTGCCATTTCCTTCTCCAGTGAATCTTCCTGACCCTGGGATCTAACCCATGTCTCTCGCATCTCCTGCATTGGCAGAAGTGTTTACCACTGTGCCACCTGGGAAGCCCTAGTATAACTAGTTCATGTCTAGTAAGTGTCAGTGATTCTGCCCAATCATTATGATAACCACAAGTGTCTCCTATAAATTTCCAAAACACCCCTTAGGAGGTAGTAATGCAACCATGGAACTAGACAAAAAAAAAAAATCTGTCTGAATATTCATTCATCCATCACTTACTCAAAAATACATAGTTCATATGTTTCCAGTACAGTGCTTGCTAAATGATGGGACCACATAGCTTGCATTCTCTTAGAGAACATGGAGTATATACAGTCATCATGAGACCACAAGGCAGTGCATAATCAATGTTATACTTAAAGAGGTATAAAAAGGTACAGGAGCTTATGGAATGAGCACATCACTTCTATGAGGAGTCAATAAAGACATCACAAAAAATACACTTTGATTGGACATTGGAGAATGTGCAGATATAAGCAAACAGAGACAGTGAAGGGCAATCTAGGGAGAGGTTATAGTTTGAGAAAATATATCTGAAGCATATGTGGGAAAGGTTCGATCAGAATCTCAGATTTCTCAAGCAAGGACTCTAGGAAATCAGTGTGTTTAGGGAAATGCCCCCTGACTCTGGTTTGCTCTGTGAAAGGAGCGCCTGCATCTAAACCAGGGTGGCCAAAGACAGGCAGTAGGCTAAACCCGTGAGTCACCTCTGTAAACCTTGTAATTATGAATCTTTAGGATGTCCTCAAATACACTGAAGCACTCCATAGGTGCTATTGCTGGGGAACTGACCAGAGCTGAAAGCTCATCTTACTAAATCAAACAGATCACATTATAGAACTTCATGTTCTTTAGGGTAAGGCATCACAAACTAGTTATCATTGTGACTCTCCATATCTGGCCCTAAAGAAATGTTCACCAAAATGACTGCTAAGGACCAACAAAACAAAGTTCTCAAAGCGACAAAAAGATGCTTTCTGAGTTTAAGACTCTATAAATCCTCACAGTAAATATATACAGAATAGGGCTTTAACCTTAAAATATTTTTTATGGCCTCATGTTTTAATTTGTTCAAGTGAGAATATCCCTCCTTTTCCAATGAAAGCAATGGGTTTTTTATTTCAATAAATCCAAAACATACTGATATATTTAGAGAAGGGAATACAAATCCCCAGAAATCCCATACCTCACATACAATGATCATTAACACTTTTATGCTACTTCAAGCATAATTATGTATCTATATATTTTTCTAATACCTACACATACATACTTTATGAAGGAAGACATTCTCTACATACTACAAAACTGACTTTCTTAATATAATGATATATTATGGGCATGTTTACATGTAAACAAGGTTTTCCTTGTGGCTCAGTTGGTAAAGAATCTGCCTGCAATGCGGGAGACCTGGGTTCAATCCCTGGGTTGTGAAGATCCCCTGGAGAAGGGAATGGGTACACACTCCAGTATTCTGGCCTGGAGAATTCCATGGACTGTATAGTCCATGGGGTCGCAAAGAGTCAGACATGACTGAGTGACTTTCACTTTCATTTACATGTAGTTGTACAAATAATTGGGGCTTCCTTAGTGGTTCAGTGGTAATGAACCCATCTGCCAATGCAGAAGATATGGGGTCGGGATAATCCCCTAGAGAAGGAAATGGCAACCCATTCCAATATTCTTGCCTGGGAAATCTGATGGACAAAGAAGCCCGGCAGTCTATGAAGCTACAGTCCATGAAGCCACAAAGAGTCAGACATTACTTAGTGACTAGGTCCATCTAGTCAAGGCCATGGTTTTTCCAGTAGTCATGGATGGATGTGAGAGTTGAACTATAAAGAACGCTAAGCACTGAAGAATTGATGCTTTTGAACTGTGGTGTTGGAGAAGACTCTTGACAGTCCCTTGGACAGCAAAGAGATCCAACCAGTCCATCCTAAAGGAGATCAGTCCTGAGAGTTCATTGGAAGGACCGATGTTGAAGCTGAAACTCCAACACTCTGGCCACCTGATGTGAAGAACTGACTCATTGGAAAAGACTCTGATGCTGGGAAAAATTGAAGGCAGGAGGAGAAGGGGACGACAGAGGATGAGATGGTTGGATGGCATCACCGACTTGATGGACATGAGTTTGAGTAAACTCCGGGAGTTGGTGATGGACAGGGAGGCCTGGCATCCTGCAGTCCATGGGGTCGCAAAGAGTCAGACATGACTGAGCAACTAAACTGAACTAAAACAACAACAACAACAACACAAATAATTAACTTATTTTGGGGACAGTTTCACAGAATATCATTGTATGGATATAACACAATTCATTAACCAATCCCTGTGGATAGATGCTTAGGTAATTTTCACTTTTAGTTACTATAAGCATTGCTGCAAGGGAAAGTCTTTTGCATAAGTCTCAGCACACTTAGGCAGATATTTCTTTAGGATTCATTTCTAGAAATAGATTTGCTGGGTATAAAGTTATGCACATTTTAAACATTATTACACACTGCCAAATTGCCCTCCAAAAGCTGTGTAATTTATATTTTCACAAGAGAAGTCAAGATATTTACTTGCTTGTACCCTTACCAATAGTGGATACTATCACGCCTTTAAATCTTTATTAATATGATAAATAAAAAATTATATCTCCTTTTTTTAAAGTACATCTCTGATTAGGAAGCTTTTCATTTTTTCATTGGTCTATTGGTTTTTTACACTGTAATAAATTACATTTATTTGTATTTTTTCCATTTTTTTCTCAAGTTGTTCATCTTCTATTGATTTGTAAGAATTCTTTATACATTTAAGATATTAACTCACTGTATACCACAGTAACTCTATGGTGTTCCCAGTTGTACCTTGCATATAGTAGCTACAGGGCAAGTATTAGTTGATTGAAAGAATGAATATTACAATATATCATACGGAAATTCTAAACTTCATGAAGTCAAATTTGTGTTCTTTTCCTCAGTAGTTTGCTGTGGCACCTTTTCCACTGACTTGAAGGAAATTTTCTCTTAATAACATATTATATTAAAAATATGTATTTAATCTTTAATTCTGCTGGATCTTCTTATGTGTAAAATGTGAACAGAGACCCGATTTAAATTTCTTGCTAACACAAACCAATTGCTGTAAGATTTTTGACTGAATTGTCAAGATTTTCTCCATTGATTAGAAGTGCTGACTCCATCATATATAAAATTCTAATATAAACTAGACTCTACTTATGAATGTTCTCTTCTCTTTCATTTATCTATCTATTTCTTTTCCAGTACCACATTATTCCTATTACATTTACTTGAGAGTATACTTTGATAACTGGTAGGGCAAGTTTCCCCAGGCCTTTCCTCCCAGTTTCCTGACCATCAATAATTTTTTCTCTTCCAGATGAAAGCATGAATCCATTTGTCAATATTTTTAAATTTGCAATTTAGAATGAATTAGCATTAAATTTACAGACTATTTTGGCCAAACCTGACATCTTTACAGTAGTCTTCTACTATAGAGAATGTAAAAATCAACTCCCAAAATTACTTTCTACAGCTCTGGGTGTATTCTTCATTTTAAAGTTAATTACAATAGAGTCTAATTACTATTATCATTAAATTATTATATTCATTTGACACCAAAGATTGAATATTAATTATAAAACAAATTAATTCTACATTGACATTTGTTTCGAGTTACTGGATGACAGCTTTGTTAAAATATGACACCTGGTTGAAGACAAGTCCTCTAACAATTCAAACATTTGTGATCCCATAGTGCATAGGCTTCCTCATCAGAGTGCGGTCATGATGGGAACTACACTTTCAAGTACAGGTGATCACAATAACAGCGATGACAGTTAATACTGCAGAGTTCTTGTAGACTTACAGGAGGTAAAAGCTAGACCAGGATCTAATTAGCTGTCTCAGTCTTGCTAGAAAAATGAGGCTTATAGAAAATGTCGCCAAAATCTAGGGAACAACGTTGGGGTTTTTGGCATTTCTGTTTGCTTCAAAGTGAGACCCACCCTGCAATCCTTTTATTCCTCTCCCGTCTAAAAAGCACTCAAAACTGAGAAAAACAAGAGAAAGTCTCTAAAACACAAGTTGAATGCAAGCAACTTCTAGTCTAGGAAAATCTACCACATAAAAATGTGTACCCTATGTGGTTAAAAATCCTATTGGAGAGATAAGTCCTGGGCACTAGAATTGAGAGACTTGTGACATTTCCCATTTTAACATTTTCCTGAAGTATCCAATCATCTCTCCACTCTCTACTTTTATCTGCAACAAATAGAGAATATGATCAAGTGACAAGTTTTATGGCACAGCCTTCAAGCTCTGCATATTGAGTTTTAGGAATTGACAAGTAGGGACACAGACATGCAAAGTTTCTGCATCAAAAAAGAAAAAAAGAGTCAAATATGTGAGAAGTGGCTTTTGGTTGGGGAATAATGAAAGATAAAAATTAACATACAGGATGATGCCAGATCATGAATCTCAGTCAAAAAAATAAATAAATAAAGGAGGATACAGTCTTTCAAGCAAAGAAATAAAGTATCCACAAAGAGCTTCTGGATATGAGACAAGAGTCAAATGGAATTAAAATATAAATGTTAAGAAACACTACTAAATATATATTCAATCATTCATTCATTTACTCAAAAAGTAGTTACTGCAAGAGAATTCAGCGATGATGAAAACTGACACAGAACTTCTATGAAGTAGGAGGAGGATCAGGGTAATGGGTAGTATAAGGTAGTATACAGGCAAATATACAGCATTATATCAGGTTTTATATCATTTTTACATCAAAATTGACAAGCAAAATTGAAACTGATCCCAAAATTTGGGAACACAACAACTCGCTTGAGTTTTCACTTTCTCTCATGAAGGAGGATTCATGTACCAGCATGGATCTCAGAGCACACGGTACATCACTAAAACATAGGGACACAGACCCCAAAGCTTAGGCATGCACCCATGAGGAATGGCTGTCAGGGGAAGATATAGAAGTCAAGCTCCTAATCATGAGTTTTTTCTCAGTAGAATTTCTGGTTGCGACAGATAATCTTTGCTGTGTTAAATATTTATATGGTATGTAGACATGGCTGTTTTACATGTCCACACATAAGCAATGGGTATTTCTCCAAGGGGAATAAATCCCTTGGGGCATTGAACTGTAAGATTCTCCAGTCAAGAAGATTCTTGAGAAGTGAGGAAGTAGAGGGCTCCCCTGACACATGGCTCGTCCCTCAGAAAACTCTGTGGCATGCACAAGGCCTGACTCTTTGAGGAGTCAGGGGAAAAACTGAGGTTTCCCACCAGCTTCTCAGCTCCTCCCTCTCTTGAATGTCTCCTACCACTAGTAACACACTTCATGTGATTAATTAAATAAAGGATAATCCATGCGTCTTAAGTATCCCCACAGTTAACCTTTAGTTAGCCATGTCATAGCACTCATTTCATGCTTCTGTTTGTGTCACAGTCTCTCTAAACCATGAATTCCAAGTACCAGGGCCTCTCACAGAGTTGACAAGGATGCATGAAAAGAAGGTGTGATTAGTTATAAGGAAATGCTTAGTAAAACACAGATTGCCAAGAAGCTCTATTTTCAGTCATTCTAACCGTAGTGTTCTATACTGAAAAACTGTCCTTCCTGCGAAGTTTCCATGATGTTTTCTTATTTTTCTTCCTCATAAAAGCTTATATTTCCCCCTCTCTCAGAAGGAAATGGCAACCCACTCCAGTATTCCTGCCTAGCGAATCTCCTGGACAGAGGAGCCTGATGGGCTACAGTCCATAGAGTCACACAGAGTCAGAAACGACTGAAGAGACTTAGCCACACACTCTCAGATTTACACCACACTTAATAGTAAGTCAAAGGGAAAATCTACTGAGCTGCAAATAACTAAAAAATGAGAATTTTTTACCCTTTTGTATCAGTTACAGTTCTGAAGTCTTAAATCTGACGAACAGGGAGGGTAGAAACTCAAATAGGATTTCTATATTACAGTCTTGAGGCAGAATTTCTTTGGGAAATTTTGGGTTTTGTTTTTCAGGCCTTCAGTTAATTGAATAGAGCTCACCCACATTATGAGGGCAAACTCCTTTACTTGAGGTCAACTGATTGTAGATATTGGTCAAATCTACCTAGTACCTGCAGAGCAACATCTGAACTTGTTACACCAAACAACTGGGCACCTTACCTAGCAAAGTCGACATATAAAATTTAACCATCATGCCTTCATTCTGGGGATAGCACAGAACTTTTGCTCTCAGTATAATCAAATACAAGACAAATTATATGACAAAGCTGGTTTTATATTTTGAATGGGAACAGAAATTCTTAAGTTCTTAAATTAAGCTGATTCTTAAATTCACATCAAAATGCAAAGAACAAAGAATAACCAGAATAATTTTTCAAAAGAAGAACAAAGTTGGAAAACTACACAACCATGCATTAAGACCTCACAAAATTACAAGATCAAGACAGTGTTGAAGTGGCATAAAGAGGGACATATAAATCTACAAAATAGAAAACAGAATCCAGACATAGAGTCATATATATATGCTCAACTGCATTTTGTTAAAGTTACCACAGTAATTCAATCTGAAAGGACAATCATTTCATCAAATGGTGCTGGAAAAATTGCATTTTCAGTTGGGAAAAATATGAGCCTTGATTCTTCCCTCAACACCTACACAATAAATAACTTGAAATGGAAAACTTACAGAAGAAAACATAGCAAAAAAAATATTCATAGTATCAGGGTAGTCAGTGATTCCTTACAGACAGTGGTACTACTCTGTACCTAACAGCAGTAGGTACAGAGCATCTATTAATATGCACACAAAGTAGAATGACAGGGACATGCCATTGCCCATAGGGGACATGTCACCCACACCCATAGAATGTACAACACCAAGGGTGAACCCTAACATTCGACTATGGGTAATTTGATAGTAAACTATGGACTTTGAGTTATTTTGATGTGTCACAGCAGGTTCATCAATTTTAACACATGCAGCACTCTGGTAGGAGATCTTGATAATGGAGGAATTTATACACGTGTGGGGCAAGGGATATAGGAAGAGTCTTTGTACCTTTCTCTCAATTTCACTGTGAACTTAAATCTGCTCTTAAAGAAATAAAGTCTATAAAAAATATCCCCTAGATAGCATGCCAAAGTCTCAGACATAAAAAAGTGATAAAATGGATTTCATAAACTAAGATCTGATCTTTGAAAGACACCATCAAAAAGCACAAATCACCGCAATAAATGATATACAGAATATATTTTTAAAGATCCTATAATTTAAGAACAAAAACACAAACTACCCAAAGATTAAAAATGGGTAAACAGTGGGAAAGAAACTTAACAAAATAAGAAATATGAATGGTGAATAAGCACATGAAAAGGTACTCAATGTGACTAGCAATAAGAAAAATATAAATGACTAGATACTACCACACACTCACTGGAATGAGGAAAATTAATATAAATATTGGTGAGGATGTGGAGCAAATGAAACTCTCATGCATTACTAGTGAGAGTTTAAACAGTAAAACCATCTTGGAAAACTGTTTGGCAGTTTCTTAAAAAGTTCAATAAACATCTACCCTGCAACCTAGAAATTTCACTCCATGTACTAACTCATGAGAAATGAAAACATATATCCACATACAGACTTATACAAGAATATTCCTAGTAACTTAATTTTTAATAGAAAAAACCTGGAAACAATCCAAACATCCATCAACAGAAAAATGAGTAAATTGTGGTATATTTTTATCATGAAGTACTTCTCAGTAATTAAATGGAAAAACCCATGGCTATCTGCAACAACACAGATGAATCTCATGGAAGCTATAATGATGAAAGGAAACCAGATTTTTTTAAACCATACAGAATTATTTCTTAAAATAAGAAAAGTACATTACACTCTTCTATGGTGACAGGTGAACAATGACTGCCTTTGAATGGGAAGGAATTATTTAGAAAGAGACGTGAGGGAGCTCACTGAGTTGTGAGGCATACTCCAACTGACATATGTGTTATAGGCATATATACATTTTTCAGAACTCAACAAACTACACCATTAAAATAGGTTTATTTTATTGCATGTAAAGTATACCTAAATAAAAAGAAAAATGTACTCCTTTATACCAGCAACAATTAGAATGTATAATTTTTACATATGTGTGAATATGTCTGGACTAGATATTCTATAGATCTATATGTCCATCCTTTTGCCATTTACAATTTAAAAACTGTAATAAGCATAGCAATACACAACTCTCTTCAAATTAATCTATAAATAATATCAACAAAGTATCCTATAGAACTTGACAAACTAAATATTAAAATGTATACTGAAGAACAAAAGGCCAAAAATTGTCATGACAATTGTGAGTAAAAAGACCAAATAGGGAAATCTGTTCTGACAGATGTGAAGACTGACTCTGAAGCTACAGTAAATGAGACAATGTGATAATGGTATGGGAATAAGCAAACAAACTGAGAGAAAATATAAAACACTTGGAAACAGACTCACAAGTATATGTAAATGTACACAGAGCAGAGAGGTAGCATTAAATCCTATAGACAGACTCGCCAATAATATTGTGTTAGAAAAATTATTTATCTATATGGGAAAAAAATTAGAGTGCCACTTCTCTCCACATGGGGTTTCCCTGATAGCTCAGTTGGTAAAGAATCTGCCTGCAATGTAGGAGACCTCAGTTCACTTCCTGGGTCAGGAAGATATGCTAGAGAAGAGATAGGTTATCCATGCCAGTATTCTTGGGCTTCCCTTGTGACTCAGCTGGTAAGAATCCACCTGCAATGTGGGAGACCTAGGTTTGATCCCTGGGTTAGGAAGATCCCCTGAAGAAGGGAAAGGCTATTCACTTCAGTATTCTGGCCTGGAGAATTCCATGGACTGTATACTCCATGGAGTCACAAAGAGTCGGACACGACTGAGCGACTTTCACTTTCACTCCACATACATACACACACATGCATGCACACACACACACTCCCTCCTTCTTCCCACTCTCATCTCTCTCTCTCTCTCTCTATATATATATATATATATATACACACACATATACACACATATATATTAATATATATACACACATATATTTGTAAGTATATATTAATATATATATACACACAAAAGATGATAACAGCAGAACTTTAAACAGAATTTTAAAACTTCAAGGAGAACAGATATATCCATATCTTGATAGTCTTGATATAGGAAAGAATTTCTTTAAGTTACAACCCCACTACCAAGGCCTGGATTCTACCTTCTACTCTGCTTTTATGACTTTGCCTTTTTTTTTTTTACTTTTTTAGATTCAAATAATATGAGTGAGATCATGAGGTATATGTCTTTTTGTGTCTGGCTTATTTCATGTAAGGTCCTTCATTATATTATTATACACTGGTTATATTCAGGTCCATCCACATTACTGCAAATGACAAGATTTCCTTCCTTGGGATTCTGATGTGAGAAATTAGTTAATTAATTTCACAGTGTACACATATATCAAACACCAGGTTGTACACCACACACAATTTTTATTTATCAAGTATACAGCCTAAATCAAATCCCTTATGACAATACAGTGGAAGTGAGAAATAGATTTAAGAGACTAGGTCTGATAGAGTGCCTGATGAACTATGGATGGAGGTTTGTGACATTGTACAGGAGACAGGAATCAAGACAATCCCCCAAAAAAAAGAAATGCAAAAAAGCAAAATGGTTGTCTAAGGAGGCCTTACAAATAGCTGTGAAAAGAAGGGAAGCAAAAAGCAAAGGAGAAAAGTAAAGATATACCATTTGAATGCAGAGTTCCAAAGAATAGCAAGGAGAGATAAGAAAGCCTTCCTCAGTGATCAATGCAAAGAAACAGAGGAAAACAATAGAATGGGAAAGACTAGCGATCTCTTCAAGAAAATCAGAGATACCAAGGGAACATTTCATGCAAAGATGGGCACAATAAAGGACAGAAATGGTATGGACCTAACAGAAGCAGAAGATATTAAGAAGAGGTGGCAAGAATACACAGAAGAACTGTACAAAAAAGATCTCATGACCAGATCATCACGATGGTGTGATCACTCACCAGAGCCAGACATCCTGGAATGTGAAGTCATTTGGGCCTTAGGAAGCATCACTACGAACAAAGCTAGTGGAGGTGATGGAATACCAGTTGAGCTATTTCAAATCCTGAAAGATGATGCTGTGAAAGTGCTGCACTCAATATGCCAGCAAATTTGGAAAATTCAGCAGTGGCCACAGGACTGGAAAAGATCATTTTTCATTCCAATCGCAAAGAAAGGCAATGCCAAAGAATGCTCAAACGACAGCACAATTGCACTCATCTCACACGCTAGTAAAGTAATGCTTAAAATTCTCCAAGCCAGGCTTCAGCAATATGTGAACCGTGAACTTTCCGATGTTCAAGCTGGTTTTAGAAAAGGCAGAGGAACCAGAGATCAAATTGCCAACATCCGCTGGATCATCAAAAAAGCAAGAGAGTTCCAGAAAAACATCTATTTTTGCTTTATTGACTACGCCACAGCCTTTGACTATGTGGATCACAATAAACTGTGGAAAATCCTTCAAGAGATGGTAGTACCAGACCACCTGACCTGTCTCTTGAGAAATCTGTATGCAGGTCAGGAAGCAACAGTTAGAACTGGACATGGAACAACAGACTGGTTCCAAATAGGAAAAGGAGTACATCAAGGCTGTATATTGTCACCCTGCGTATTTAACTTATATGCAGAGTACATCATGAGAAACGCTGGGCTGGAGGAAGCACAAGCTAGAATCAAGATTGTCGGGAGAAATATCAATAATCTCAGATATGCAGATGACACCACCCTTATGGCAGAAAGTGAAGAAGAACTAAAGAGCCTCTTGATGAAAGTGAAAGAGGAGAGTGAAAAAGTTGGCTTAAAGCTCAACATTCAGAAAACTAAGATCATGGCATCCAGTCCCATCACTTCATGGGAAATAGATGAGGAAACAGTGGAAACAGTGTCAGACTTTATTTTTTTGGGCTCCCAAATCACTGCAGATGGTGACTGCAGCCATGAAATTAAAAGATGCTTACTCCTTGGAAGGAAAGTTATGACCAACCTAGACAGCATATTAAAAAGCAGAGACATGACTTTGTCAACAAAGATCCATCTAGTCAAGGTTATGGTTTCTCCAGCAGTCATGTATGGATGTGAGAGTTGGACTACAAAGAAAGCTGAGTGCCAAAGAATCGATGTTTTTGAACTGTGTTGTTGGAGAAGACGCTTGAGAGTCCCTTGGACTGCAAGGAGATCCAACCAGTCCATCCTAAAGGAAATCATTCCTGAGTGTTCATTGGAAGGATGGATGTTGAAGCTGAAACTCCAATATTTTGGACACCTGATGCAAAGAGCTGACTCATTTGAAAAGACCCTGATGTTGGGAAAGATTGACGGCAGGAGAAGGGGACGACAGAGGATGAGATGCTTAGATGGCATCACCGACTCAATGGACATGAGTTTGATTAAACTCCGGGAGTTGGTGATAGACAGGGAGACCTGGTGTGCTGTGGTTCATGGGGTTACAAAGAGTCAGGCACAAGTGAGCGACTGAACTGACTGACTGACTGCCTTCACTCCTAGGCAAGAAGGTGGATTATAAATTCAGGTATAACACTGCCTAAGAACCCAGTATTAAATAATCATTCTTTCAACTTCAGCATTATCTTCTCCACTGAACTCTACTGGAAGAGAAAAATACCCACAGGAGATATGAAGCCCTCAATCCTCCAAGTCAAGTCCGGATTGGTCCAGAACTGGTGATTTATAGGGGGAAAGTATGTGGGACACGGAATCTCAACAAAGTCATCTGGCATTGTGCAACAGTCCATTCATTTCACCTACCTAGGGACCTCCCTCCAAACCTAGAGAAAATGGTCAACCATCCTACCTACATACAGTCTAGGAGATTGATCAGAAAGTAGACAGGAACTACTTTATATTTCCTGAAAATATTTAAAATTTTGAAGTCTTACAAATAAAGTAGTCTAATACTCATTAACTTTAATGTACTCTCCACAATGGCTTCTATGAAATGTTACTGTTTCCTTCTAATTTTTTTAGCTTAATGAACCTTTTATTCTTATTGTGAGCAACACCACTTATAATGAAAAATAGTCTCCTTGTATAGAACAAAATCTCTCACAATATCTGAAGATAAAGGCAAACAAATTCTTTAGATCATCCTCCCCAGTTTTCTGATCAAAAGATGTCTAAAACCCTGTCCTGGATCCTGGGTGTTTGAAGGACAGTACATGAGTGCTAAGTCGCTTCAGTTGTGTCTGACTCTTTGTGACACCATGGACTGTATACTCCCAGGATCCTCTGTCCATGGGATTCTCCAGGCAAGAATACTGGAGTGTGTTGCCTTGCTTTCCTGTGGGGGATCTTCTAGATCCAAGGATCTAACCCCAGTCTCCTGCACTGGCAGGTGGGTTCTTTACTAGTGCCACCTGGGAAGGCCATACCATCCCTACAAACACCTACTGTATATAAACAGTCACATAGTCTACAAGGATGTTGCTTCACAAAATGGGAGGGTAGGAGACTGGCTGAAATTCCCACTCTGAGACAAATCACTAAGTGAACTTTGTCAAGTCAGCATAGCCTCCCTGAGCCATTCTCTTCATTTGTCACACTGGCATTACAATACTGACATATTCTACAAAGGCTTTCAAAGTTTACGTATAAGAAAGGGTTTTGAAATACAGCTGTCTCTGCAAGTGCCTGGGAGATAGCAAAGATTCTACATTAGTTTGTGTACACTCCACATACAACCAGTTGAGTGAAGAAGGAAATTCAGAAAGGAAGATGAAGGGTAAAAACAGAACACAGAAGCTACTCAGATTTTTCCTTAGGGCTCAAGTTACCTTCTCATACTCCATCTCATTTCCTACTCTGTTCTCCATTCATCAGCTTATTCTGCCCCATCCTTTATACCTGGATCAAGACAGGGCACTAGTTACAATACAAGCAAGCATTTCCACTGTCTGTGGCCCAATTTTCCCACCCCCTTTATTTACCTTTCATGCTACTTCATTTTCCTAAAAGCTCTAGGATTTAATTGTTGCCTCACACAACACTTTCCCCCACCTTTTTATTCTAAGTGTACATGATTGTAACCAAAGGCAGACTCTTCACATTTAGGTGGAAACTGAACTCAAATATATTTATTTTTACTTTAAAAACATTATAAAGATGTTTCAGCAGATCTTACAACTACTTCCCAACCCAACTATGTTCAAAACTGGATTATATTTTCCTGAGTTTTCTTAATTTGCATTCCAGATTAAGTAATATTCTGTGCCTTCTTCCCAGTTGTCCTTCCACTGCCTGCAATAAACCTGAGAAAAAAGTTTCTTTAAATTAGGCACCATTCACTTAGGAGGTTTTTCCCTGGGGACATGAAATGATTGACCTTTGCACTACCTTCTCCACTATCCAGAAACAGACCCTGACATTACCTGTACATGGACGGAGGCTCTCATCCCATCTCCTGTCCCACAGCAGCAGTATGTATTTTCCTACTTACAAAGGTGATCTGAATTTCTGGTGTGAGTCTCATGAACACTCTGCAAACTCTTCCCATGATATTTGACCATTATATTGAGAAGTCATGCTCTGGGCATAGTTCAATAAGTTAAGTTAAATTTACAGGTGATCTGATGCTTTACTACTTGTTAAATTTATAACATCATTTCTTTGAAAATCAGTCTTCAGTTTAAATAAGTCACCTCTTCTTGATCTTTTGAATTCTCTTTAATACAAAATTCAGACTGATCTGCAAGAAATCTCAGGACTGAAGTACGGCAAAAGTGAGACAGATGTTGCACTTTATGTGATATAATTATTATTTTTATCATACCACCTTTGCTTCACTAAAGGAATATAAGAAATAGGAGACAATTACTCTTAAGTAGAGAGTTTTTTCTTATTTCCTATATGACTGAATGTTCTTCTCATTACAGCTTCCAAATAGAAGCAAATGACTATATGCCTGAATTTACAAGGTGTTAGGCTCAAGGCTACCTAAAGGATCTGCAGTAAATGTCTGTTGACCAGACAGTGTGCCAGTCACTGTGCTTGGCTGGCAGTAAGACGGTGAAGAAGATACTGTTTTTGAGCTTGAGCATCTTAAAGTCTGATGGGGGAATGCAGTCATGTGAACAATCACAATTCTGTGTAATAAATGCTATTAAAAAGGAAACTAGGACATGGAGAAGGGACTGTAACCCAGACTGGTCTTGAGGTCATAAAATACTAGTACCTGATTTGGAGGAAGAGGGAAGAGATACAAGTAACAGGGTGAGACGGAGGCCAGACACTGACGGCCTTATAGATTATATTAAGAAGCTGGGACTTCAGCTTGAAAACAATGCAAAGTTATTAAAAAAATTTTAAAACACAGAGGATGGATATAATCAGATTTTTAAAAGCATGTACTATTTTACAGCATGGAGATGGATTGAAAGAAGAAAGTTTGGAGACATGGCAATATAAAACAGATATTCACAGAGGCAGGGAAACTGCTCAGATATGAATGGACAGCCAACCAGGCAGCTGGGAAAAAAACCTGAGAAGACTCTTCTGACAGTGGTTGTACATCACAGGTAATCAAGTTTCAGAAGAGCAAAATTCCCAAATATCAAAAATAATGCACCAACAATTAATAAGTATTCCTGTGCATCTAACAATTCACCCACAGCTCTGTGAAAGGATATATACTTGGGACCAGGGAGATCTGAGTTAAAATCCCACACCTGTCAGTGTGACAAGGGATATAATCTTGGGACATTCAACTGAACTCAGACTTTCCTCATTTGCAAAATAAAAATGATGTCTCCACCTCACAGGATTGTTGCAAGGATTACAGATATAAAGAGCTTAGCACTGTGTTTGGTACACAGTTATTCTTATTAGCACATGCCTGTTGAATCTGAATGAGTTATTCAGACAGGAGTCCCTACCCTTCGGGGACTTACAATTCTTACACAGGTAGAGATCACTAAACTACCTAATGGCAGACTTGGCTTCTCTCCAATTTAATCTCTGGTTCCATTCAAAAATGGTCACCATCTATAAAACCAGGAAAAACAGGAGGCTGAGAGTAAGGAAACAAGTCTTGTTAAAATATGTTCCAGCATTAGACCACCTACTGTCTTGGTTCTAAGCAGGTAAGCCCAAAGGTAATCCACAGCAATGCTCGCCATGTGTAGGGCCAGCTGCTAGACCCAGGACTGGGAGAAAGGCAAAGGAAGGCAAGAGAAAAACTGACACAGCTCTATTAACTTTGTGTCTGGTTGCAAAGGGATAACTACCAAGAAAAGTGCCTTCACATCACCAAGTATCACATGCGAATTACTAAAAATAGAGTAGTTGCCTTTTCTGGAAATGTAGCAACAAAAGAGATGTTTATCTATTTTCATTCAGTCTCTTCTCCCCAGACTCATTAAGAATCAGGTAGCCCAGAGTTACAATCTGAGTTCAGCTACTCTCCAGCCATGATTTTGGGCATATTAATATTTCTAAGCCTGGGTATCATCAACTATAAAATGAAAATAAAAATGAATTATATAGCATACATAAAATAATATACACTAAATGCTAAGCATAATACTTGGACATATTTAGTACTAAAATAATTTATTAGTATGTGTGAAAGTCATTTAGTCGTGTCTGACTCTTTGCGACCACATGGACTGTAGTCTGCCAGGCTCCTCTATCCATGGAATTCTCCAGGCCAGAATACTGAAGTGGGTAGCCATTCCCTTCTCCAGGGGATCTTCCCAAGGGATCGAACCCAGATCTCTTACATTACAGGCGATTCTTTACCATCTGAGCCACCAGGGGAGCCCCGGCCGCCAGGGAAGCCCCACATTTATTACTAGTTCATTAATTATGGCAGCTACATGAATATAGCAGTTGTGCCCCTTTGACCATGTCCATCTTCCCCTCTGCACCATAAAAAACCATTTCCCCTATTCTCTACCTCAAATAGCTCTTCTTGTCCCAGCAAAGCTCACATAGCTGCTATCAGGCCACCTGGCTATGTCCTGTTCTACAGGCAGAGTCCTTTTCTGCTCGGAGAGTCAAAAAGGCCAAAGGTCACTCTGGTTTATTAGAAACAGCATCAGCTTGGGTGACAGTACAGTTCTGTCACTTAGGAATTCTGTAGCCTCACATAGAGTCACTTAACTCCTGTGAGTTTGTTTCCACATGTGTACAGCAGGAAATATACACATACTTCCACAGAAGTGTTAAGAGAATTACATCACAATATTTATGTCAAGGTGTTTTGGAAGTTGTAATACATTCTCTGAATGAGTAAATCACCACTAGTATCACACAGGTGCAGAGTAGTTGCTCTTTTTTGTTTTCATCACACTATCTCAGAACACACTATTAGAAAACCCAACAGGTCACACTAGCACTTAATGCATAAAATTTGTTTTCTTTGAACACTTAGTGATCAGAGTTACTTAGGAAAAGGTTTACTGAATTTTCCTATGGAGTACTTCTGGATTACAGTGATTTTGTCTTCTGCTTATTTTTTTTTAACTTTTATAATTATAGACTCACAAGAAGTTGCAAAATTCATACAGAGAGGAGGTTCTCTCTACCCACCACCTTGCTCCTCCCAGTGGTGACATCTTATATAAATACATTATCAAAACCAGGAAAATGGAGATTAAAGCTCAAACAAAAGCTGATTCTGTAAAACAGTAAAAAGAAAACACTTCAGAGTAGATAAAACCAAAACCCTGGCAATCATAAAAGAAAAAGATCAAAGAATTTAACTACATACAAATATTTTAAAATTCAACATTTTTTGAGGAACCTCTGTATTATTCTCCAAAGTGGCTCAATTTATATTCCCATCAACAATATAGGAGGTTTCGCTTTTACCACATCTCCTCCAGCATTTATTGTTTATAGATTTTTTTGATGATGACCATTCTGAGCAGGGTGAGTTGATACCCCCTTACAGCTGTGATTTGCATTTCTCTAATAATTAGTGATGTTGAACATCCTTTCATGGGCTTTTGGGACATCTCTATGTCTTCTTTTGAGAAATGTCTATTGAGACCTTTCGCTCACTTTTTGATTGGGTTGTTTTATTGCTACTGAGGTTCCTGAACCGTCTGTATATTTTGGAGATTAATCCTTTGCTGGTTGCTTCATTTGTAAATATTTTCTTCCATTTTGAGGGCTGTCTTTCATTTTGTTTATGGTTTCCTTTGCTGTGTAAAAACTTAAATTTAGTCAAGTCTCATTTATTTTTATTCCTATTATTCTAGGAGGTGGATCAAAAAAGATCTTGCTGCAAGATTTAAGAGCATTTATTAAGAGCATTCTGACTATGTTTTCCTGTAAGAGTTTTATAGTACCTGGCCTTACATTTAGGTCTTTAATCCATTTTGAGTTTATTTTTGTGTACTGTGTTAGGGAGTGTTCTGATTTCATTCTTGTACATGGAGCTGTGCAGTTTTCCTAGCACCACTTATTGAAGAGCCCGTCTTTTCTCCACTGTATCTTCTTGCCTCCTCTGCCATAGACCAGGAGGCCACAGGTGCACAGGTTTATCTCTGGGATTTCTATCCTGTTCCATTGATCTGTATTTCTGTTTTTGTGCCAGGACCAGAATGGTTTCTTTTTGTTTTGACCACACGCATGGCTTGTGGGATCTTTGTTCCCTGATCAGGGGTTGAACCTGGGCCTTCAGCAGTGACGGTGTGGGATCCTGACCATTAGACTGCCAACGAATTCCCGGTACCATACTGTTTTGATTGCTGTACCTTTGTGTACAGTCTTTAGTCACGGAGCCTGATTCTTCCAGCTCTGTTTTTCTTTCTCAAGATTGTTTTGGGTATTTGAGGTCTTTTTAAAAAGTGGATATATGTATAAGTATAACTGATTCACTTCGCTGTAGACCTTAAACTAACACAACATTGTAAATCACCTATATGCCAATAAAAATTTAATAAAAATACAACATGGAAAATATAAACAAAATGATAAGAACACAGCAAACTAAAAATAAATATTTGCAATGTATACAAGAGACATAATTTTCCTGAAACAGAAAATAAATAATATTTCCTTCAAAAGCTACTTATAAAAAGGCCAAAATTTAAATAGAGAAATGGGCAACTGTATAGACAGATTTCATAGAAAAAAATGGGTAATGGATGCTTAAAAAGACATTCAACTTTAGCTATAATTAAATAAATGATAATTAAATTAGAATTTTATATAAATAATTTTGGGAAAGATCAAAATGCCTGATGTGAAAAGTGTAAGGGAAACATGCTCTCATACACTGGTAGTAGCGGGAAAAATGGTACCACCTCTTTGGAGGGCAACCTGCAGCTGAGTCCATAGATTTTTCTCTCCATCTATGTATTCAAGCTTTCCACAGTTCCCAGAAAAGTTCTTACTTGAGATTTAATAAATAAATATATACACACATATGTACATGGTAGTTAAGTAGTTTAAACCATCTCCCAATCTGCCACCCCAAAATACAGCAAGACAAAAGAATGTGAAGACTGTTAGACGTATGTTTTCATTTTCTGCTCAAACCACATGTATTGTCTAAGTAATTTAGTCTAACGGTACAGGTATCTGTTTTGCTAAATTAGTTAACACATTCTGTGAAGAATAAAATATGATAACCAAACAGCCTTTAGTTAAATATGACAGTGTAAATATATTTGTTGTTATTACAGCATTCATTATCCTAAATACAAGATAGCAAAAATATTCTTGGAGTAAACCTAAATAATAATGAATTGGAGGTGGCTCACAGCCAACAACTTCATAGGTATATCAATTAGAATTCTAATACATTTATTAAATCAACCATACTTCACTGTTATTTTATAATTAAAACTTACATCCAGTACTCTCTCTTCTAGAAATATATCTGAAATAAATTAATCTCAAATAGAAAAGAAAACCATTTGTTCAGAGCTATTTAAAAGTACTGCTATCGGCAACTGACAAAAATTAGAAATCATGTGTAGCAGGATGAGCTACCCATTCACTAAAAATGAGTGCTTCCTCTCCTCAGAGAAGTGTTGCAGCTGAGAACTGGCTGTTCATGCAGGATCTATCTATCTTTCTCCACTCTTTATCTGTCTACTGACTGAATGCAGGAGACTCTTGAGACCTTAGGGAATAATAGTAGAGTCTCAGATGGAAAGAGCCTGAGTCTCTGAATCATCATCTGGAAGAAAGGTACCTGGAAGCCACGAACACTCACACTGGACCTTCACATGAAACAAAAAAATTAAACTTCATTGTAATTGGCCATTGAAATTTTATTTATTACAACTAGTGTTATGCTAAACAGTACACCAACCAAATAAACAACGGTACAGAATGATTAAAGAAGCTTATATATATCAGACGGAGAGAGAGAGAGATTAGCATCTCTGGGGCAGGCTCTGTGTTGACCAGCCCCATCCCAAACACACTGTGGGACACATGGAAATTACTGTCTACTCAACAAATGCAAACACCCATTTATACAAAGACATTTGCTCCATTTGAATTTAACTACACTTTCTGTCTAAAGGTAGTCTATTTTTCTATCCCACATAAAGCTGCAATTTCTTAGAGCAATCTCTTTAAGCTGCTCAGCCCTCTGCTTTAAATCAACAGTATACAGAAAACCATGTAAGAAGCAATAGAGAATTAACTTGAGATTATCAGCCTAATGATACAACTATCACAGTGTGGAATGCTTTGTGAAAAGAATATTACTAGCAGAGAATAAAATGAGAACACATTTTCTAGGATTTCACCAGGTATCTACATCTGTATGCATGTGTCAGGTTTTTGTTTGGTGTTTGCTTGAGCTGCTTAAGGCTTTTGTCCAGCGAAGACACAATCCTGCCTAATTACTATATTCCATTTGTCCTATACCTAAGAATACATAGCTTCCTTCTTTATTAGCTTCTCCCAGCAAAACAGAACCATGACACAGAATCTGAACTCAACCCAATTAGGAACTTGCAAGTCAGGATAAAAGGAAGAAGCTCCACGCATACTGCATACACCCTGTATTCCAGAAATAGATCTGAAACTTCCAGGTGGGCCAGAGCCAGCAAGTTCACTCTCCTGTCACCAAGTTACCACTAATAGGAGAGAGGATGCCTCTGCATCACCTAGGAATATTTCCTTATCTGCCAAAAGGAAATTGCATTTCCCTCGAGGAAGCCAACCCTTCCAATCTCAGAGGTTTAATGGGTATTCACTACTAATCTTCTCCCTTGCACAGCACATAGAAGGAAGCAAGTGAGCAACCCACTCAGTTCTATTGAATGGGTTATTGGTCTCTGTGTTTCCTCCCTAGCCCCCTTACATTCTATTCTCAGTACAGAAGCCACAGTAAACCCTTAACAATATGTCAGATAACATCAGTCCTCTCTCAAAGCCCTGTCTTGGCTTCCTGTTTCACTCCAAGCAAAAACGGCTTACAAGGCCTATGTGATCTGGCCCCCCATGATCTCTGTCATCTTCTGCTCTCCCTTCACTAACTCTTCCAAGAACACTGGCCTCCTTACTTTTCTTCAAATAGAAAAGGCTACTCAAAAGCCCACACTTGCTGGTGCCCGCATAGAGACTATTCCTGCCCTAGATACCCACCATGACTAACTCACAGATCTCTTTCAGGTGTTTGCTTAAATATGACCTTCTCAATGAGCATCTCTCTCCCCCAGCACACAAACCCTGACACTTTTCTTGCTTTATTTCCCCCATATAAGCTATTATCTTCCAACACAGTAAATATTTTCTTAATTTGCTTACTGCCTTCTCTTGCTATAACATAAGCTCCATCAGGGCAGGGATTTTTGTCTGTCTATATATTGTTACATCTGTAACCTTTACTTATAATAGGTATCAATGAATATTGATTAAAAGTAAAAATTATGTTTATTGGGCATAAAAAATTAGTGTATGCAATAGTGTTACCATTGTATAGACTATGTGATTTTAGCATTAAAGCAGCAGTTCACAGTCTTTGGAAGTAACAAAGGTACCATAAAATTATGGGACTCCTCTGAAAAATAGAGAATCTTCATTTATTACCTCACAAGAATTCAAACTACTATTGTCTTGATTCATTCTACTTACACACTCTACCCCAGACTTCAGGCACTGTCATCTAGATTTTGTTGTTGTTCTGTTTTTTAAAAAGACCATTTAAAACTAGTTCTCCTATATCTTGATTTCAGACTATCTCCACCATCCTCTATTAATTCCTTAACACAAATGACCTAATCTGGGTCCGCTGACTTTCCATATGTTAAAGAAAAATGTAGTCATTGGACCCAAAAAGAAAATCAAGCCCATTTCTCATTCTTATACTATTTGAGTAAACCTGATACTGTATGAGACTAATTCTCTAGTCTAAAACAACTTGTTCTCAGTTTCTATCCTATGTTTATACAAAGCTATTAGTTAGGAATCTTTTTTCTAGTTTTTCCTTTAGGATTTCTTTATCATTGGACTTCCCTGGTGTCTCAGACAGTAAAGCATCTGCCTACAACGTGGGAGACCCGGGTTCAATCCCTTGGTCGGGAAGATCTCCTTCAGAAGGTAATGGCAACCCACTCCAGTATTCTTGCCTGGAAAATCCCATGGATGGAGGAACCTGGTAGGCTACATACAGTCCATGGGGTTGCAAAGAGTCAGACACGACTGAGCGACTTCACTTTCACAGCCTTTATCATTAAGACAAGTAATAGAAAATTTAAAAATCAAAAATAACTCTACCTCATATTCCTCTCAAAAATCCTGCAACAAATCTTTTTCCAGACCTTCCCTAATATTTTTTTCTTGATAAGTATACCATAGATACAAGAGAAAATACTGCCGAGATACATTTCAGTCCAACCCCTAATGATAACATAAGCAGGCATTGTACAGAAATGCATTACTATTATAATAATATAATTATTATTGTTACAATCCTACAATATAAGTAAGAACATTTTACAGAAGGAAAGCTGAGCTTTCAGAGGGTACCATTCCTCACAGTTCCTACTAAGATTCAAATATAGACCTGCACACATGCCTACATTCTTCCCATCTCACTGTGTTGCCTCTGCACCAGGGCCAAGTTCAGTCCTGACAGAATCTTCTTAACTGAAACTTATGGCCTCATACTCCCTCATGCTATTAAGAAACTGAATCATTAGAACTTGGCAACATTTACCAACTCCTAGTGAAGAGATTACACAACACTCTTTGCATGTAATCATTTACTGAGCAGGTAAATTGCTATTTTAATCTAATGTAAAAACAGCTCTGAAGTTGTGTTAATGAGAAATCATCATATCCACATTAATGACTTGCACCCCTAAATAAATGACACTTCATTCATACTGTAGCTTATAAGATAATGTTTACTGGAACTTAGCTTAATTTTATTACATGACTTTGAAGGCACAGATACTTAAGGAATTTAAATCAAATATTCTAAATTAGAGTAAAGAAAACCATATTTTGCAGTATCAGAATCCAACTGATAGCAGATCTACTCCAAATTTCTCTACTCTAGCCTAGGTTAAGTTCCACATGAGATGAGTTATTATGATTCAAAAGTAACAATTGTATAGTTCTAAATTTAAGTGAAACAGTATTAGAATACAGGAAAAAAGTATAAAAATATACTTTTAAATGAAGACCAAAAAGTTAAAATATTAGTCAGATAACAGCACTTAATTCATCTATTTTTCATCTACCAAAATGCACTAGGAATACCAGAATAAGAAAGAAAGTTGCAAAAGCACTAGAAATTGGTAATGTTGATAAGTGATCTGTCAGTTTAAAAAATTATCTTTAATTCCAGAAAGTGAGAACTAACAGCTAAGACAAAGTGATGGTAGATTTACACCCAAGCCATTGCCTATCTCAATCTCAATGTCAGGGGTGGGAGGAACAGAAAAAAAAAAAAAATGTGAAGAAATAACAGACAGAGACTTTCCAAATAATGAAAACAATATACCTACACATCTAACTACTCTAACTCCATACATGCATGCACACACACACACAAAAATGAGAGTTGGGCCATAAAGAAGCCTGTGTGTTGAAGAACAGATGCTTTCAAACTGTGGTGCTGGAGAAGACTCTTTTCCTCGGACTGCAAGGAGATCAAACCAGCCAATCCTAAAGGAAATCCTGAATATTCACTGAAAGGACTGATGCTGAAGCTGAAGCTCCAATATTTTGGCCACCTGATGTGAACAGCTGACTCACTCAGCATCAGGTGCTGAGAAAGACTGAAGGCAAAAGGAGAAGGGCTTGGCAGAGGATAAGATGGTTAGATAGCACTACCAACTCAACAGACATGAATCTGAGCAAACTCCATGAGAGAGTGGAGGACAGAGGAGCTTGGTGTGCTGCAGTCCATGGGGTCACAAAGAGTCAGACATAACTTAGTGACTGAACAACAGCAAACACAAAAAGAGAATAAAACTATACCTTAACATACTATTATCAAATTGCTCTAAATCAGTGTTTAAGAGGAAATCTTAAATAATAGCCAAGAATGTGAGGGGAAAATATAGTAAGTAGAGAGAAACAAATATGATGATGGCAAATTTCTCACTGGAAACATTACAAATGTGAAAGCAGAGGAGCAACAAGTTTAAGTACTTGAAAGAAGAAAAAAAAACTGTCAACCTAAAACTCAATACCCAGCAAAAGTATCTTCGAAATATGAAGACAAAAAGAGTAATTTTTCAGTAATAAAAAAGGTGAAAGAATTCATCACCAGCAGATTCACACAATAAGAAATGTTAAAGGAAGAAGGCAGAAGAATAAGGCATTTTTTTCAAGCAGGAGAAAAATTATAATAGACAAAAACATGGATTTACACTGGAAATTATAACTACATGGGTAAATATACAAGATTTCTCTTGTGATTTGCACCTTCTTAAAATATAGTTACTTAAATAAAAATAACAGTGCAAATGTGGCACTATAATATATATATAAGTAAAATGTTGAAAACAATATTAAAGATATGGAAGTATACAACTGCAACATTCTTACACTTTATGTGAAGTTATCACATCTCACTTGAAAGTAAACTGGTAAGTTTAATTATATAATTATAACCTTAAATAAATCACCAAATTAACAAAACTAAGAGTTATACCTAGTAAGTCAACAAGGGAATTAAAATGGAATTAATCCTAAAACAAAGCAGAAAGACAGAAAAAAGGGGACAAAGGATATATGGGACAAATAGAAAATAAAAAGATGACAGGCTTAAATCTAACCATACCAACAACCACATTAAAAGTAAATGTAAATGGTTTGATAATCTCAATTAGAAAACAGACATGGTCAGATCATGAAGCAACACAACTACATGTTGCCTACAACAATGCATTTTAAACATAAAAACACAAATAAACTAACCTAACATTAAAAGGCTGGAAAAGTATATACCATGATAACACTAATCAAAAGAAATAAAAAGTATACTTCAGAGAAAAAAAATTTTAATAAATTTTTATTGGAGTACAATTGATTTACAATGTTGTCTTCATTTCTGCTGCACATCAAAGTGAATCAGTGACACATATATCCACTCTTTTTTAGATTCTTTTCCCATACAGGTCACTGTAATATATTGAATAGAGTTTCCTGTGATATACAGTAGGTTCTTATTAGTTACCTATTTTATATATAGTCGTGTGTGTATGTCAATCTCAAGAGAAAAGAGAAAAAGTTATTAACAAGGATTAAAAAAAATTTTTAATTATAAAGGGGTCAATCCATCAAAACGACATAACAGTCCTAGTTTCTTCACCTAATAACATGTCTCTTCACCTAATAACAGACCATCAAAATAAATGAAACAAAAACTAATAGAATTACAAGGAGAAAAAGACAAATCTATAATTATAACTACAGATTTCCACGTGCTCTCTCAAAAGTTGAAAGAACTAGTAACAGAAAAATATAAAGGATATAAAAGACTTAAACAACATAATCAACCATCTTGACCTTAGTGACATTTTGTAGAACATTCCACCCAACATTAGCAGAATACATAGTCTTTTCAAGTGCATCCAGAATATTTACCCATATTCTGGGCCACCAAATCAGTCTCAATAACTATAAAATGGTTCAAGTCATAACTGCACACTTTCATCAATGATCTTTAAGGTTTTCTGAATAGTTCATTCCATAATATTGGTGGAGACAATTCATTAAATCACTCCCCACAACAACATACAGATCATACTCATTTTTGCTTCCACAATTATTTGCATACTGAGTGATTCTTTCCTTACCTCAACAGCATCTTTGTTCAAGTGGTTCCTGGAGATTTTTTTTTTCAGCAATTGGAAGGTATGTCACAAACAATATGAAAGTGATTTTCTATTACATTAGAAAAATCTTGAAGATAAAGCTTTATGTTCAACAATTTTTTGAACACATATTTGTTTTTCATCTACTATAGAAGAGAATGGGTTAATCATTGCAAGGGACAATTAAAAAAAAACCTTAGAATGATATGGGTGATTAACTCCTCCCAGTTTACCTAAGTCTTTCCCATTTAGCACTGAAAGCTTCACATACTGGGAATCCCCACTGTCCTGAGAAAACTGGATGATTGGCCACAGGGGCACTTTATTGGTTGCAGTTGCGACAATGATAACAATAACTATGGGCCAAACTGAAAGTTATGAACCTTTTAGACTTAGTGGCAGGACTACAATCAGAATATATTTGCATGATCTGGAATAGCACATTATTGTACACAAAGTGTAGAGTCAGACACTGAACTATGCCTAAGCGTCCACACAGTCTCAGACAAAAGTCTTAGAATTTCAAATTCTCTGCATGCAATGCCAAGTAAGTTTGACTCTGTTTTTGTTTTAAAGGAAAAGTTAAAGTAAGCTTAATTTTCCTTGATAGTTAATACTTTAATCCCATTTAAAATATAAAAACTTAAGACTGATGAATTACAATATTATGACTATAAATAAGTATTCAATGGATTCTTTCCTTAGAGAATCTCTTGGCACTATTTAAAGGAACGTTATCTACTGAAAAAGGTTAATCAACTCAAACTCAACAAAAGGTCTGACTTTCATTGAAAGTCCAAATGTCAAAATCTGAGACAGGCTTTAAATAGAGCAAAACAAATTTAATATGTGTGATGCTGCATCCCTTGATTAAATTTGCATCCCTCAAATCCTTACCAGGATGACAGTACGTATTTTGGGAGAATGACAGGGGACATTTTGATGATAATTTCTAACATGTACATGAGGAATACTTGTCTCTAGTTTTATTATCTTGTTGTGTCTTTGTCTGGTTTTAACATCAGAGTAATGTCAGCCTCTAAAAAATGAGTAGAGAAGTTGAGAACCATGTCTATTTTCTGTAAAGAAATTTAGTAGAATTAGTGTATTTCTACTAAATTTTCTAAGTATTGATAGAATTTACCAGTGAAATTGTCTGTATGGGAGGTTTTCATTATTCGAATGTTTTTAACTATGAATGCACTTTCTTTGATGGATAAACTTTACAAATTATTCCTTTCTTCCTGAAGGTATTTCTATATTTGTGCCTTTGGGGAAATTTTGCAAGTTTTTCAAAATTGTCAAATTTATAGGCATAAAGTTGTTCACAATATTTCCTTATTGTCTTTTCAATACTTGAAAGATTTATACTGGTATTCTTTTAAAGTTCATGATGGAGGTAAAAGCATCTTCTCTATCTTCTTTCTTAATTACTTCTTTTATTGATTTTTCCAAAGACAAAGTTTTATTTTTATTGACTTTTCTCTATTGTTTTTGTAATTACAACTTCATCTGCTTCTGACTTTATTTTCTTCTACTTGTTTTGCGTCATATCTATTCCTTTTTTTTTTAAGGTATATCTCAAGTCATCAATTTGAGACCCTTACTCTTTCTTAATATAAATATTTAATGCTGTAGATTTTCCTCTAAGGATTGCTTTAGTTGCATCCTATAGATATGCAGTGCTTTTGCTTTCATTTTACCGAAAATATTTTTTAATATACCATGTAATTTCCTTTTTGACCTCTGGATTTGTATTATTTAACTTTGTAAGTTTGGGGGATTTTTATAGATATTTTTCTATAATTAATTGCTAATTTTACTGCAGTCAGAGAACAAACTTAGTACAATTTTAATTCTTCTAAATATCAAGTTTGTTCTATGGCCCAGTGTATAGTCTGTCTTGATGAATAGCTCATGTGCACTAGAGAAAAATGCAGTCTGCTGTTGTTGGATAAGGTATACTATAAATTTCAAGTATGTCAGGTTGGTTGATTGTACTTTCAAGTCTTCTATAACCTTACTAATATTAGGGTACTGAAATATCCTGTTATAATTATAAAGTTATTTCTTTTTTGTAGTTCTGTGGAATTGTCTTGCTTCATCTATTATCAAGTCCTCTTGTTAAGGACATAAACATTTAGAATTGTAGAAAGAAAATCAGTAGCATTTGGAAGACTTGAACAACAGAGTCAAGCAACTCGACTTGGTTGATACTTACAGAATGACATCATCCACAATTTACACTTCTAGTCAACAAAGCAATAATAAGCAAAAGGAGACATATACAAAAATATTCATTACAGAACTGATTATGATAGCAAAAATATGTAAGAACTGCCCAGAAGTATAGATTCAGATATATAAACTGTTATTTATAGGTATGATGAATATTATGAAGTAGCTGAAATGCATAAATCATATCTTCATGTATCAAATTGGTTAAAACTCAAAAACAAAATGTTGAATATAAGAAGCAAGCTGTAAGATGATACATACAGTATGATGGAGTTCAGCTTTACAAAATCTAGCTAAATGAAATACAACCACAATGTAACAATGTGTGAGACACAGACAATGCAGGGCTTAGAGGATAACATATACTTATGTAAAAAAGAAAAGATTTCAAATCAGCTACCTGAATCTTTACACTAAAAATCAGAAAAATAAAAGAAAAAGCAAGTAGAAGGAAAGAAGTAATAAAGAGCATAAATCAAATTGAAAATCAAAAGGAATAGAAAAAAATAAGTCAAAGAAACCAAAAGGTGATTGTTTTAAAAGATCAACAAAACTGATAAGCCTCTAGCCAGACAAATACGGAAAAACAGAAAAAAATTATCAGCATTGGGAAACAAATTAAGTACAGCTCCATCATAAAAATGGATGAACTTCTGTAATATGTTATTCAATTAAAATTTTATTTATATAAAAACTGAGAAGTACAAAATTAATAGCATATTTTGAATCAGATACAAATGTGGTAAAACCATACAGAATAGTATTGGAGTAATCATCACTGAAATCAGGAGTTTGGTTATATTAATATGAAAATGGAGGATGAAGTAATTAGGGTGGGACACAGAATCTTTCAGAGATAAAGGTGACATTTTGTTTCTCAAGTTGAGGGTATGGAGTATTTTTTTATTGTCTTTAGTTAAACCATAGGGGGAAAATCAATCTGTTTTCCAATTATTTAGATTGCCTAATCCTGAAATTCCTTTACAGGAACTAGCAACTTCAGGAAAACTGTCAAAATGAATCTAAAATTAAGCAATGATAAGGCTAGCAGCATTCCTTTTCCTTCTCTAGATATATCACAAACTTCTACTACTAATAGTCTGACAAAACAACACTGACTTTACAAGACACTTTCTTTTCTTGCAGAGAACCACCACATATTAACTAAACAATGTGTAACACTGAAATAAAGCCTGAATGTTGAAACCGCTAACCTGGATAAGAGTCAGCACTGGCAACATTCTTTACTCAGAATCTCTCCTTATATGAGTAATGTTTTTATTTTCCTCCGATGTAACCCATCCACTCAATCAGGAAAAAAAAAAAAACAAGAGAGATAACAGAAATCAAATGTTTGAATTGGTGGATACGGAACTTTAACTTTTATATTATCCATAGAATCTATAAATCATAACAGAAACATTGAAATGTTCAACATGGTTTGCTTTTTGGAGCTATTTGTTTCTCAAAAGGATCTGAGGAGTGAGCTCAGATGTTCTTTTCCCCACAACTTTTGCGTCACCGACTACACTAAAGCCTTTGACTGTGTGGATCACAACAAACTGTGGAAAATTCTTAAAGAGACGGGAATACTAGACCACCTTACCTGCCTCCTGAGAGACCTGTATGCAAGTCAAGAAGCAACAGAACTAGACATGGAACAACAGACTGGATCAAAATTGGGAAAGGTATATGACAAAGCTGTATGCTGACAGCCTGCTTATTTATCTTACATGCAGATTACATCATGCAAAATGTCCAGCCAGATGACTCACAAAGTGGAATCAAAATTACTAGGAGAAATATCAACAACCTCAGATATGCAGATGATATCACTTTAATGGCAGGAAGCAAAGAGGAACTAAAGAGCCTCTTGATGAGGGTAAAAGAGGAGAGAGAAAAAGCTGGCTTAAAACTCAACATTCAAAAAATGAAGGTTATCATATCTATTCCCATCATTTCATGGCAAATAAATGGGGAAAAACTGGAAATAGTGACAGATTTTATTTTCTTGGGCTCCAAAATGACTGCAGATGGTGACAGCAGCCACGAAATTAAAAGATGCGTGTTCCTCAAAAGAAAAACTATGACGAAACTAGACAACATGTTAAAAAGTAGAGATATCACTTGGCTGACAAAGATCCATATAGTTGAAGCTATGGTTTTTCCAGTAGTCATGTACAGATGTGAGAGCTGGACCATAAAGAAGACTGAGCACCGAAGAATTGATGTTTTCAAACTGTGGTATTGGAGAAGACTCTTGAGAGTCCTTTGGACAGCAAGGAGACCAAACCAGTTAATCCTAAAGGAAATCAACCCTGAATATTCACTGAAAGGACTGATGCTGAAGCTGAAGCTCCAATACTTTGGCCCCCTGATGTGAAAAACCAACACTTTGGAAAAGACACTGATGCTTGGAAAGACTGAAGGAAGGAGAAGGGGATGACAGAGGATGAGATGGTTGGATGGCATCACCAACTTAATGGACATGAATTTGAGCAAACTCCAGGAGAGAAAGAAGGACAGGGAAGCCTGGTGTGCTACAGTTAATGGGGTTGCAAATTGTCCGACACAACTTAGTAACTGAACAACAATAATGAATGTGTAATCCTCCTAAACAGGCTGACCACTAAACTTGACGAAGGAAAAATTCTAGATAAATCTGTTCATCAAAAGATACTTCTTCAGCAAATATGACAGAGAAGTTACACAGAACTGATCTTACTCAATCTTCTGAGAATAGTGATAGGTCAGCAACTAGAAAAAGATTAAGGCAAAAAAAAAAAAAAACTGATAAGAAAAACTAAATATTTTTTACCAAATGTGCTAGAAGTTGAAAGCAGTAATATGACAATATGAACATAACAGTAAAGGTAATCCGAATCACGTCAATTTGTTGAGGTCAGATATTTTCTTTTTCTCTATCCGTACTAAAGCTGGCAGAGATAAATGTTCCACAGTATGACAATAAGGATATGTAAATATGTAAATAAGGATAAACAGTGATAATAACATCACTGGACACAGGATTCCTCAAAACACTGAGACTAATTCAATCTCATCAAGGATATGAAATCCTCCAAATCACATAGGCACTGTAGCAGCCTAGAGGATACGCCAAAATTCTGGCTACCCTGGCAGTTTAAAGAATAGTTTCCTGAACCACACATGCCATACAGAATTAAATGGGCAGAAAAGAAATGAAAAGGATTATATCAATGATTGATGTATACGTCAACTGCAAATACTTCTACTCATCTTGTAAATCTTCATTACCACACTTAATTGAGCAGGCTATACTCTCATCAAAATTCAAATCAATTTACTTTATTATAAAATTTTGAAATGTCTGATTAATTAAGCCAGTAGCTTTCACATCTATTACAACTTTTTTTATATATAATTTATGTCAGGGAAAATATTTGCAGACTTTGTGTCCTGTTGTTTCCCTTCAACAGCATCATGATAATTTATGGAGATAAGTTCCAACCTTTACTAGGAAACCCAGGAAACCACTATAGGGCTATGCCTGGTGAGACAGTGAAAATGATCAGCAGGACAAAGGGTAACTACTGAGGAGGGAATGGCAACCCACTCTAGTTTTCTTGCCTGGAGAATTCCATGGACAGAGGAGCCTGGTGGGCTACAACCCATGGGGTCACAAAGAGTCGGACATGACTGAGCGGACACTGATGTCTCACTCATTGGTTGGGATACCTCTGCTGAAAGTCCAGAAAGCAGCACACACTGCAGGAACCAGCAGTGTTGATAGTCACAAAGCATCACTTACAAGAAACAAGCTCAAAAATGACCTTACAAAAAGCCCCAAAGACTACATTACATCAACCAAAGGAGAGAACAAATAACAGAAACTAAAAAGAGTAAAAACTCGATGCTACTATAGAACAAATCAAGCATATTCATACTAATTTCAAAAACCGTAATTTCGTTCTTGGTGAAAATAGAAATCCATATGGTATTGTGGGTCTGCTAGACTACTATAAGGATGATATGATCTCATGTATGGAATTTATTTAAAGTGAACTTTAAAGGGGGATGTTAATCAATTTAGTCATTTGTCACTTGCAACTGGCTACTGCCTTATTTCATCACCACAATATCAGGACTTTGATAAACTAGACTGATGTTTTCTAGAGTTCTGATTTATTCATTTCTTGATTTATTTGGTTGAGGGTCATTGTTTTTAAAGAATGTAGGCTGTCTTAAATTAAGAACATTTGAAATAAGATAAGCTCATTTATAATCTAGGAAAAGTTAAGTGGCTCAGCACTTTACCTAAGCACCTAACCATGACTGGGAGCCTCTAGCAACAAGGCAGAACTATAAATAAAAATGAAGTTACCACAGAAGTTTCAGAAAGGTTATGCTTCTCTTTTACCGCATATTAACTGACTAGTCAGTTCTGTGCCCTCATATGAAACAAGAGGATTCATAATAGTAATGTTAATAACATTTTGAAATCCTTTATGAGGAGCACCTAAACCCCAGCTCTGGCATTCATAACCTAATACATTCAAGAAAAATCAGCATTCAAATTGTGGCCCCTGCATAGCTCTTTCTCAGCAGTGTCCTGTTTGCAAACATGAAGTTTGCCTGC
Organism: Cervus elaphus; assembly: GCF_910594005.1. Taxonomy (NCBI): domain Eukaryota; kingdom Metazoa; phylum Chordata; class Mammalia; order Artiodactyla; family Cervidae; genus Cervus; species Cervus elaphus. Next base: position 28,402,669 of record NC_057825.1, on the reverse strand, counting down.
AGGCAGGCTAAGTCACTTTAGTCATGTCCTACTCTTTGTCATTCCATGGACTGCAGCCTTCCAGGTTCCTCTGTCCATGGGATTTTCCAGGCAAGAATACTGGAATGGGTTGCCATGCCCTCCTCCAGGGGATCTTCCCAATACAGGACTGATCGAGGAATCAAATCCGCATCTCTTAAGTCTCTTGCATTGACAGGTTTACCACTAGCACCACCTGGGAAGCCCAGAAGTGAAGTTTCCATATCCCCAATCATAAAAACTCTACAGAATATGATTCTCTAGTTAAAGTCTGCAGATTAATTACTGTGAAAGCAGCTAGACCTCCCCCCTTCCCCATGAAAAAGTAAGCCATAGGGAGGGCAACTCTTCACATGTCCTTGTAGCTGCCAAATATTAGGAGACGAACGTGATACAATTTCAAATGTGCTTTGAAAGACCACTTTAATTATAAGTATGTGTGTATTATTTCTCATCACGCATACTCTCAGACACTACAATGGAAAAAACAAACTAAACTCAATCATGACTATGCCATGAAAAAAAAAGGAAGTTTGCTCTGCAGACACATGCACAAATTTCTACAGATTCTGGGCACACATGGTGCACAGCTGTTGACTGAATCTGGCCCTTGGGGGGCAGGATGAAAGAAAACACAATTAGAGGTGAAATAAGCAGGTGTTTTCCTTTGTTTGTTTGCTTTCATTATTTGAGTGGGAAGAGCAAGATAACTTCTTACATGGCAAAGCACACAGAAAAATTTCAAACTCTCCATTTAATTGCTTTGTCTCTTAATGGAAAAGAGACAGTGTTCTCTCTAGAAATGAATTCACCTCCATGCTCATGGAGTGCAAGAATGGGAAAAAAAAAAAGTCCTGTTGGTTAGAGCTAAAATTAAAATACATTTATGACACTAAATCTTACTCTGCCCTAACTCCTTAAATATTAAATGGATATTAATGCAGAATTTACTCTAGCTCACCTTTTATTACAGATAATTCTAATTTTCTCATTTCTCCTATCAGAAATAAACTTCTTGAGGTCAGGAATGATATTATTCATTTGCGTCCCAAACACAGACCTTGCATAAATATTTATGGAATGATTTGCATCCAGTAGACACACCAAAATATCTGTAGAATGAATCAATTCTGAGTCCCGGAGGGAAATGCTACGAGAACAAGATCTTTTTCGGAATCATGATATTTGAGACAAGTGTAGTCTATTTATCCAGGTAACAAATTTCACTTGCTGGAAGTAATTTAATGCAAGGAAACAAGGTTGACACTTCAAGTAAAATCCTCATGTTTCCAAAGCAGAGAGGTAACAGAATGAGGATTTTTCTTCCTCTCCCTCCAACCTATTCCTATTTTATCAATTACATAGTTTTAAAACACTGAAAATTCTAAAAAGCTCATAAAATGAAACTGTACTACTACGTGTATGAATATATATACACATATATCTATACACATATACACATTTCGTGTGTGTGTGTGTGTGTGCACAACATGCACAGTGGGCTGATTTTAGCTTAAAGGGTATCAATATGATATTGGCCATAAATTCTGAGAAAACTTTAGGCAGAAGGAGTTATATTAAAAAAAAGAAAAATTTTATGCCTGAGTTCTAATGAGGCAGTCAGTATTGGATTAAATGCATGCAAGGGCATCAAAAATATTTTCAAATGAATCTTTTAAATGAATAAACATATGTATGTATGTGTGAATGGAGAGCGTTGCAGTAGTCATCATAAACAGAATAAAAACAGACACCTTTACTATTCTCACTCTTCGGTATTTTTTAATAATGATATAAAACCATCCATGTACTACTACTCCTTTTAGCATTTATGGCCTCTAAAGTCTTAACGCAGCCCTAGGGACAGACCATTTTTAACCTGCATGGTGAAAGTACACAAGTGAGAGAATCCCAAGGGAAAAAATATTTTAGGGACAATATCCCCAGCAGACCTCCATACCCAACAGCATTCAAGTTTGTTTTTTAATTCGGATACCTGTTTTTTTAAGAATGGTGTCTCTATCTTTAAAAAGCTTTATTATGTAAAAATAATGAAAAACATTTGGATTTTACATATTTTAAGAGAAATTTGTTTAAAAAATATGAAGTAGTTTATAGGACTTTATATATTCACATAGGAAAAATAATTTGGTAAATCATGTTCTAACACAGAATATATGTGTTCACAAATTCACAAAAACTTTATTTTTTTTCCACAAAAACTTTAAACCTAAAAAAGTTTTTAAAATTAAAACTTCATATATTTATATTTTATCCAAAATTGGCTTTTAAAAATCCATTTCTTCCCTCAAAAGGTGCCTGCCATTCTACACCCGATTCTAAAAATCCTGTCACAGTATCCTTTGAACCACAAAGCTCAGAATCAAACACCTAACATTTGTACTAACAGCACCTTAACCTTTCAGTGTGATTTTCAACAGCCTTGTATTGTCCCTGAATATAGGAAAAGTATTCTGTTTATTGGAGAGTGGATGGAATTCCCCTAAGAGCCAACCACATATGTTTAACTCTAAAGAGCATCTCTTTCCTAACACACCATTTAGTAAGAAAAGGCTGGGTGGGGAGAAGGACATCTAACTGCTTAGATTTGAGTCCCAGCCATGACTTATCTCCTCATAGCTCAGTTGGTAAGAATCTGCCTGCAATGCAGGAGACCCTGATTTGATCGCTGGCTCGGGAAGATCCGCTGGAGAAGGGATAGGCTACCCACTCCAGTATTCTTGGGCTTCCCTTGTGGCTCAGCTGGTAAAGAATCCGCCTGCCATGTGGTAGTCCTGGGTTCGATCCCTGGGTTGGAAAGATATCCCGGAAAAAGGAAAGTCTACCTACTCCAGTATTCTGGCCTAGAGAATTCCATGGACTGTTTAGTCCATGGGTCACAAAGAGTCAGAGTCGGACACAACTGAGCCACTTTCACACATGATTATGCCAGAAAGATTAATTTACTAATTTTCAAATTAAAAGATAACTGCCGTAAAGTTTGGCCAAGTTTAGAATTATTTTATTAAGTAGCTTCCCCAGGTTGGTGACCTGGATAAATTAAGGTGATGTAGATCTCCCTTTTGTTGCACCTAATCTGTCTTCCCCCATCGGGTAATTGCAGGTTTGCTATTAGAGGTGCAAAGCTCTTAATCTTCCTCAGTATGGTAACTACAGTCACACTGTCCTGAGGACAACTGTGGAAACACTCAAGGCAAAAAGTAGAAGCACATGATGAATGAACATCGGGTGCTGATAGCGCTGTGACATGGGGCATTGTTCTGATTTACTTCAGCAAGGCTTTAGAGCTTTAAGTGATTTCAACAGAGACTTTAATCTCTTGCTGCAATTAGTGCTCTCCACAGACTTGACATATTATCTAACCATTACATCTCTGGCCTTAACAAATCTCACTGCCCTTTTACTAATTTGATAAAAGGCCTCCTTGTTTCCAGAGTTGGTGATTTCCACTCCTAATATATATTCTGGCAACATTAAAACACACATAAAATGCCCACTTAAAGCTTACAATATGTGCGATATAGATCCTTTGTTCTCAGAATTCTTTATTCTCAGCAGTTCTTAAATATACTCAATGTTAAGAGAAGTGCACACAAACAAGGGTGGGAAGTGAAAAAGAGATTTTCTTCTATATTATGTTCTGTTGTTCACACTAGCTAAAAAACACCATAATTATTTCTTTAAAAACTATTCCTTCATTTCCACATAAGATCTTGCAGACACTTCCAAAGTTCATTCTTATTTTTCTATGGCTATTGCCTTTTACCAAAATAATTTCTTACAAGACTAATGAATTTAAATTCAATAGAAGAAAACAAGACACATATCAAACCTATTTTATTTTTCACATATGACATCAGAAAGGAGAGAGGTGAAAATATGTGAACATAATATACAAATAACATAACTAGATTTTCTTATCAACAGCTATTGGGGTCTAAAAAGGGATATAGTTAAAGTACTCACTAGGATACAGCATAGACTTATCAGTGAATTACTGTAAGCGCAGATAAACAGGTCAGCATTGAATTCCATTTTTTTTCTATTCTATGTCTTTATTTATGCTGTTCTCTCTTCTTTGAATGCTTTCTTCCTAACTCTGTAAAAACTACTAAGCCTTCAAGGTCATTTCAAATGTGACTCATTGGTGAAACTATACCCACAAATACCAATGCCAAGTATCAATCAGTTACTCTCTCCCTGGTATTCCAAAAGAACTTTTTATATATTTCATTACAATGTATCATCCAAACCCCAACTTACACATCTATCACCATCACTAGCATTATTAAACAGGGTTGCATACAGTAGGTGCACATCTACAGCAAACTACATTGTCAGTAAGCCTATAATATCTCTTATGCACAAACAATAAGAAGTCAAATGGCTGAGAAAGAATTTACTATATCCTTTTTATTTAAAATATTTATTTATTTGGCTGTGAAAGGTCTTAGCTGGGGCACCCAAGAGCTTCGATCTTCTGGCATGTGTGATATTTAGTTGCAGCATACAAACTCTTGGTTGGGGCATGTGGGATCTAGTTTTCTGACCAGGGATGGAACCTGAGCCCCTGCATTGGGAGTACCTAGTCAGCCACTGGACCACCAGGGAAGTCCCTATATCCTTTTAATGGAGTGTTATGCAGTCATTAAAAACATGTTCACCAAAACTCAGGGAAATATTCTGATATAATGTCAGGTACAAATGTCAAATCTGGTGGCTCAGATGGTAAAGAATCTGCCTGCAATGAGGAAACACGGTTTCAATCCCTGAGTCAGAAAGATCCTCTGGAAAAGGGAATGGCTACCCACTCCAGTATTCCTCCCTGGAGAATTTCACGGACAGAGGAGCCTGGCAAGCTCCAGTCCATGGGGTCACAAAGAGTCAGACACAACAGAGTGACTAACCACTTTCAATTAAAAAAAAAAAGGGCAGAAAACTGTACAGAATTTTTATTTCAGCTATGTATAAAATATATACTTGAAAAAAATCTAGAAGAAAATACACTAAAGTATTAACCTTCAAGATCACAAAATAATCCAATATATTTACCTCCGCGTTGAAATTGAAATGACTAAGCATGAACAGAGATTCCCCCATTTCAAAGGGAGGGGAATATACACACATATCAGGAACTCCTGTAAAATATGCCCTAAGAGAAAGAAAAATAAGGAAAAAGCAAATTCTAAATTATTACAAGTGAAGAAAATCCATAACTTGGAAGTGAAATTTCCCAGAAGAAACCTCCACTAACACAACCTGGGCCTCAGCAACTAGATGGGAATGGACTGTGAAGTAACATGTGGGGAGCAAATTCTGCCAGCAGCACCTGTTTGCACACACTTGGAAGGGTGACCCTTGATACACCCAGCCTACCCTTAAAAGAGCCAAGAGTGAAACAAGAGAAGCTCCCAGGGAACAAAACTGAAAGAGGCACCCATTCTCAGGGTCCTAGGAGCCTGCTAGGCTACTCACTTGCCTCACACCAACCAGCTAGGGTCTAACTAGTAGGGCTGCATTAAAAATAAAATAAAAACACTCTGAAAACATGTGCATCAACATAATGGGTGAGATTACTGTTACGAGGCCATGCCTACTGTTTCCCTATGTCTTAGACCTCTCTAACTTAGATAAATAAAAATTATGTAAATCTAGTCTTTTCATTCTCACTTAAAGAAATTATGTAACTTCCAATATTAGAAAAATATACACTTCCCCCACCCCAAATCCATCCATTAATAACATGATGAGAAAAAAAAAACAGTAATTTTTTTAAATGGACTTATATGAGATAATTTTGTAGTCTGAAAGAAAATGACCAATTTAAAGGACTTCAAACAAATACAATTTTAACTATCACGCTTGCAGCAAAAATCAAGGCACTAAATCGTAACAGGAGTCTCATGCAAATTTGAAGATACTGTATCTACGAAGAAGAAAATAAAAGAGATAGATGTTAAAACATACTATAAATTTACCACAGTTAAGAAGTAAGATACTGGCACCAGAATAAACAGATAATGGAAATAAGCACAATGAAAATCTCAGAAATAACCCCAAATACACTAAGAAATTACTGACTTCACTGGTAGTTCAGTCAGTAAAGAATCTGCTTGCAATGCAGGAGACACGGTTCGATACCTGGGTCAGGGAAGATCCCCTGGAGAAGGAAATGGCAACCAATTCCAGTATTCTTGCCTGGGAAATCCCACTGACAGAGAAGCCTGGCAGGCTACAGTCAGTGGGGTCACAAGAGTCGGACACGACTTAGCGACTAAAATCACCACACTAATACTAAGCATTTGTGTACAACAACTTTAAAACCTCACCGTAAACAAAGTTAAAAGATAACCAAATGTAAACAAAGCTAAACAGGAAGAAACAAACTAGGAAAGTAAATTTTCAACAAGAGAAAGTAAATATTCTTAAAACATGGTGGGTGGTGGTTTAGTCGCTAAGCTGCGTCCAACCCTTGCAACCCCACAGGCTGTAGCCCACCAGGCTCCTTTGTTCATGAATATTTGCCTTCTTTTTTTAAAAAAAGCTTTGTATGTTATAAGAAATAAAAAGAAGGCAAATTTTCCAATAAGAGTATAAATTCAACTCAACAAATATATATTGAACACTGTATTAGTTTGTGAGGGCTACTAACAAAGTAACACAGACTGGGTGGCATTAACAGAAATCTATTTACTCACAATTATAGAAGCCAGAAGTCCAAAATCAAGGTTTAAGCAGAGTTGGTTTCTTCTGAGGACTCTATCCTTGACTTGTAGATATGTAACTGTCTTTACCCTGTGTCTTCACACAGACTTCCCTCTGTGTATATCTATATCCAAATTCCCTCTTCTTATAAGGACACTGGTTGTCCTCGATTACGACCCACTCTAATGACCTCATTTTAACCTAATTTCCTTTTTAAAGACCTTCTTTGCAAATACAGTCATGTTTTAATGTACTGGTGATTTCAGCACATGAAGCTGGAGCAGGGGAGAGGGAAGGAAAGGAGGAAGTCTATAACAAGTACAGGTATTCCCCACCTTTTGAAAGTTTGCTTTATGCCACTTTGCTTTAACAAAAGTCCTACATTAGTGCCTGTTTTTGCTAAACAAAAGAAATTCCAAGAGGATTTTCGATTTTATGAAGAAAAAAAAAGGGGTGAAAAGAGCCTTCACCATGTTTTGCAAACAGCCTTTACAGAGGCAGTGTACACCCTGAGTAACAAGAGTAGCACCACCAAGCTGCTTCCACAGACGTGGATGTATACTCAGCATCTGAGCATCAAGACACCACAGCTTTGAATTCTGTCTGTGAGCAGCTGTGCTTTTGTGTGAAGTCGCTTCTTTTCGAGCCTATGGACCACAACCCACCAGGGCTCCTCTGTCCATGGGACCCTCCAGGCAAGAATACTGGAGTATGTTGCCATTTCCTTCTCCAGGGAATCTTCCCAACCCAGGGATTAAGCCCACATCTCTTAAGTCTCCTGCATTGGCAGGTGGGTTTTTTTTACCACTAGCGCCACCTGGGATCTGCGCCTTTCCTCAATTCATTTTCTGCATCCATTAGCAAGGTAAGTACTAAGGTAACTGCTTCTTCACTTGATGCAATTTCAGCTTACAAAAGATTTCAAAGGAATGCTCTACACTTGGATATCAGGGAATACCTGCATATACTATTTGGCAGGCATTATTCTAGATACATAAATGTACCAAACAGACAACTATCCTTCCTTATAGACCTGACATTCCATAGAGATATCCATGAGAAATGGACAATAAACAGTAAACCTGATAAACAAAATTATACTAGAAGGTGATGAGCATTACGGAAAAAACTAAAAACAGAGTAGTTTAAGGAGAATCAAGATTGCATGGTGGGGGGTGCAAGTTTAAAATAGAAGTCATTGAGTAGATGACATTTTAATAATGAGCAAAAGAAATTAATGGTAAATCACACCTACTTTAAAGAATTAGAAATGCTCAATAGACAAAGAAAAACTGTTCAACTGCAACAAAACATTTATCATCTAATGAACAAAAAGTGTTAATACCACCAATGTAGGCCATGGTGCAGGTAAGGGTTAATGGGAGTATAAATTAGTATAACCACAAAATAGTAAAGAAATTAAAGGAGAAAACATATAAAGTCCCTACAGTGCATCGTAATCAAAGATCCAAATGTGAAGGGCAAAAATAAAAATGTAAACACAAAAATTACAATAGAAGAAAATCTTAGTATCTATGAACTTATGAAATACTCTGGGTACCCTCTATTTATAGATGATTTACATCTAATTGTACTGGCAGAGCCCCTTCTAAACTTCAAAAACCAAAACAAACAAAAAACTGTTCACAATGGGACTATCTTAAATGAAGCTGAAATGTCAGAAAATTCTTAGTATAATATATCAAGGAAAGGATACAAAAACTTGGGGCAATAGGAATGCTGTTCATTATGAATGGTCTACTCTCCCACTACCCTATGCCCCTCAAGAAAACTTAGAAGATACTAACTTAATCAAGGAATTCAGAAATATAAATGTTGAGGGAAATGTGAGCATCTTTGAAAAGTGTTATGGTGTGCATTCTTTGTAGGGCAAGGATGCTGGTGATGATGCCTGTAAGTGACATAGGTACCAGGATTCCTATGTAATGATCAGTTCTCTGGACGATATATGCCTAGAAGTCACACCTAACCACCCAAAGGAAAGAATGTAGCTATAGTCAGGATGTTCTGAGTACTAATGACCTTTGATACTAGAAAACTGATGAGAGGACTGAGATGAATGGGTAGCTTTCTAAGATTCTACATGATTTGTATAACTCAAAAACCTCTCGAGTCTGATGAACATACATGACATAAGCCACCAAAATAGAGTCATAGTTCTTCACATAATACTTAATTCTGAGTTAGTTTAGCGACACTGAGCCCCTTAAGTGAAGGGATGGTTAGGTATTTAAGTACATTCCATAAATCCTGATTTTTCCCAAGGGGATGAAATGTGAGGCTTTGGGGGCACAGAAATATCTAGGTGTTCGGAAGGTTGTTGAACATAGCTTTGAGTTAATGTTAAACCCTCTGAGTCCAGAAAGCCACTGTGGTCACCTATTCAAAGATGACCATCTATTGGTCATGCCAAAGATGGTCATCTATTCAAAAGAGTTCAGTCTTAAATTAGTTTTTTAGGTACTCAGTGTGACAACAGTCTCACCCTATGGCCCTTTCCCCAGATCTTTCATATATAGTTGAAACAGATATGGTAGAAAAAATAGGAATCCTCACTTTAACTCTTAAAAATGTCTGGATATTTAATTATCCATTTATTTCTTTGGTTTCACCGGGCCGCAGCTGTAACCTTCAGGATCCTCGGTCCTCGCTGTGGCACTTGAGATCCTTTAGCTGCAGGATGTGGGATCTTCAGTTGCAGAGTGTGAACTCCCAGCTGTGGCATCCAATTCCCCAACCAAGGACTGAACCCAGGCTCCCTGCACTGCCCAGGCACTGGACCGCCAGGACTGTCCCCTGGCACATGAACTCTTAAAAAAATAAAGTCTTTTACAGTGGGAAGGGCCAAGTGGAAGTCTGTGGAGTGACATCTACCTACCTAAAGAATACATTTATAAGAATACCAGATATCTCTGGAGAATTATAGAGATTAGGATACCACCAAATTTTTGAAAGCTGCTGAGGTAAGGATTCCTAATACAGCCCTGTTTAACTCCAAGATATATCTTAAAGAAGGACAGCCTAATCAAGCAATTATGCCAATTGAAGCTGCTGGTCCAGATGTGGCCACTCCACTAAAGTAAATCAACACAACGCCTAGCACCTGGCAGGCAGCTACTGCTCTGGTGAATTCTTTTTCTACCATCCGACAGAATACTCAAAGCAGCCTGTTCTCACTTAGCAGTGACAGAAGTAACTTCTCACTGTTTCTCCTCAAAGTAGGTCAACTCTCAGGCTCTATAAAGCAAATTAATCTATAGAGAGCTTGATTGTTTTCCTATTCCACAGAGCATGATGCTGGTGCATTACACTAATAGAACCACATTGACGGAATAGAGTAGGAAACATCAGGTAAGCCAGATACCTTGATAAGACACTTGTGTGGCAAAAAATAAATCTGAGATAAACTCCACGAAAATACCAAAGCCTAAAATCTCAGTGAAGAGTCAGAACTCCAGTGATCTGAGGCACATTACGATATTCCCTACAAAAGGCAAGTTGCCATGTCTTGACATTCACCCCTATTCTGTAATCAAATCTATCACCACTGCTCACGTAATTTTTTAAATGAGGGGAAAAAGTAAAAATGTTCTTTGACCTTCTATTCTATCAACTATTGCCCTGATTGTCCTAAGTAATCACCATAATCCAGAATGTTTGCTCATTGCTTACTTCTGTTTATCATCCTCATAAGATGGTAAGTTCCATGAGTATTAAGACTTAACATTTTTATTTATAAATATTTTCCAGGACCTAGGATGGTATCTGACAAAGAGCAAGTGTTAAAATTTTTTTTCATTAAGGAATAAATTAAATCCAAAGCACTTTTTGATATTTGAAATTTTCTACTAAGATTTTCACTATACTTGTTACTGTTGTATACATTGTTTTGCATGTGTTTAGTGTAGGTATTGTTTTATTATTATTTTTTTAATATTTGGCAGCAGAAGGTCTTAGTTGCAGCACTCAGGATCTCCACTGCATCAAGCAGAATCTTTCATTGTGGTGCACAGGCTCTTTGGTTGTGGCCCATGGGCTCTAGAGCATGTGGGCTCAGTAGTTGGGGTACGTGGGATCTTCAGTTATTCAACCAGGGATCAAACCCATGTCCCCCGCATTGCAAGGCAGATTCTTAACCAGGGAAGCCCCTGGTGTAGGTATTTTTGACAGAAAGTAGAAGGAAGAACTAATTCTTCCTTTTGGTAAATCCTACACGGTTATGAATTGACTTTATTGGTTTCTGATTTGCATATAATGTTAAAAAGAGAAATAAGTTCTATTAAATATTATGCATAATGTAATATAAATGTGACAAACTATTTACATTTTAAAAGGCTAAAATGATAATACCCTCTATGGTTTTTCATTTTGCCCAACAGGCTATTTTAGTTTCTAGCATGAATTTTAAAAACCAAACTTATCTAAAATCTTCAGCAGGGCATGGCAGGAAATAGATGATTTTTACACGTTCCTACAAAAATAAAACTGAAAGGCTGAACAACGTTTTACTAATTGTGTTTATTTCAGTGCTGAAGGCCTTAGGAAATAAGAGAGGATTCCAGAAGACAAGCATCAAAAATCTATAGAAGGTCAAAAATCAATATAGTTAGGTACAATGCATCAGGTATACACCAACAGTACAAACAAAAACATAAATACAGAAGAGGGGACTTATGTGGCTTTTGTTCAGAAGCATTAAGGGAGGCTCCAGAAGTTACACATGAGATGAGCCATCAGTCCAAACTGTAGGCAGGATCAGGTGGGTAGACCTCATCATGCCTAACAGTTTGGATTTACCCTGCACTGAATGCAGTCTTTGACTGATTACGGGCAGACTCCGTCATCGCTGTTTTAGATACATTAGCCTGACAGGAATACAAAAGGCCAAAGCAACAGAAGAGAGAGCAGAGACAGAGAGCTGAGTTAAAAGGTGACTTGCCATTTGCAGTGAGTAAAAGAAAACTAGAGCAAAGTTCACCAACCTCTCCGTGAGGTGACAGTGAAACAAAAGGCAAACTTTTCCTCCAATGTTGGGGTCAAACAGCATATAAGCCATGAAAGATTTTTCTTTTTGCATTGTCACAAAATGTCACTAACTTTTTGTGTAGTTGACCATCTCTAGAAGCAAGGCAAATGGAACCTAGCAAGCAAATATGGAAAAGTTATTTTACATTTCCCTTCTGGGGTCTTTTGTCTTTCAGTTATGAGGAAATCATATTCACCAAGAACCCCAAGGGAAACATTTATTGCTTTAGATATCTCATAAGAGGTACATGTAGTACTATGAAAAGATACCAAAAACAAAGAGGTAAACTGATAAATAGGCCAACTTCTCCACTCAGTTAGGAAGGAACAATCACAATACAATTTGCCTGGCCTGTTAGAAAATTTCTCAGAATATCCTGCCGCTGACAAATCTCTGGAAGCCTCTCTGTGGACTTCACTGCTGTTCTACTCCACTGTGTCAAGAAAGCACACTTAGTCACAGCTACTTTCATCATGAGTTATTTTCCCTTTTATATTCTTACCTGACTACCATTTTTCCCACTAATACAAATCCCTTTACTCCTAAAATCTAATCAACTGAACATTACTTTTTAACTTCTTTTCAACAGCCCTGTGCTCCTCCAATCTTACTGAACAGAATTAGACAAGTACCCTGATCTTTGTGTGGATCACTTTTCACTTCGTGATCTTTGAATGAATCAGATTTTAATGCTTCCTTTTTACTACAACTTGCTACCCACACCAAACCTTCCTGAATATAGGTAAGACTGACTCTAAAGAGTAAAATTTGTTAGAATTATAAAAAAATCAGGAGGGGAAAAAGGCGTTTGTTTAAGCATTTTATATTTTTACCATTACTTCTTAGATAGTCAGCCTATTATAAATGTCAGTACTGGGTCTCCATCTGGTGGCCAAAATTTCTACTTGTAAATTCTAAAGGACCTCAGAACTTTTTGGTTCATCTCCCAAAGAGTGAATCACAAAAGATAAAAGATGTAATGTGTTATCCTAAAAAGAATGTATAAACTTATTTAATTCAGAAAATTCTGACTTTCATAATGCATAAATTAAAGGCCTATTTACAAAATAAAGTCCAGCAATGTTTAGATTTAATCTTATACAAGAAAAACAAAAAAGCAAATGTTTTGAACTGAGCACAGGGAGAAATTTTGTGACTGTCAGAAATTTCATTTATGTATTCATTATTCAACAAATATTTATTGAGTACATATTGTATGTGAACAAATGCCCTCACTGCAGGGCCTATGGAGAAAAATGCAAACAAATTTCTTTCCTTCAGAGAGCTTACATTCTAGCAGGGAGAGACAAAAATAAATACACACCATAACATCAGTTGTCATCAACATAAGAACATAAAATAAAGGAGAATAATAGGATAAGGAGTTATATAGGTGGAAATATACTTACTTTATAAAGAATTGTCAATATTAGCCTCTATAAGGCAATATTTAAATAACATATCTGAATAAATTGAAAAATTTATGGTTTTAGAAAAGGTAGAGGAACCAGAGATCATATTGCCAACATCCACTGGATCATCGAGAAAGCAAGAGGGTTCCAGAAAAATATCTATTTCTGCTTTATTGACTATGCCAAAGCCTTTGACTGTGTGGATCACAATAAACTGTGGAAAATTCTTCAAGAGATGGGAATACCAGACCACCTGACCTGCCTCTTGAGAAATCTGTATGCAGGTCAGGAAGCAACAGTTAGAACTGGACATGGAACAACAGACTGGTTCCAAATAGTAAAAGAAGTATGTCAAGGCTGTATATTGTCATCCTGCTTATTTAACTTATAGGCAGAGTACATCATGAGAAACGCTGGGCTGGAAGAAGCACAAGCTGGAATCAAGATTGCCGGGAGAAATATCAAGAACCTCAGATATGCAGATGACACCACCCGTATGGCAGAAAGTGAAGAGGAACTAGAAAACCTCTTGATGAAAGTGAAAGAAGAGAGTGAAAAAGTTGGTTTAAAGCTCAATATTCAGAAAACTAAGATCATGGCATCTGGTCCCATCACTTCATGGGAAATAGATGGGCAGACAGTGGAAACAGTGTCAGACTTTATTTTTTTGGGCTCCAAAATCACTGCAGATGGTGATTGCAGCCATGAAATTAAAAAATGCTTACTCCTTGGAAGGAAAGTTATGACCAACCTAGAGAGCATACTAAAAAGCAGAGACATTACTTTGTCAACAAAGGTCCATCTAGTCAAGGCTATGGTTTTTCCAATAGTCATGCATGGATGTGAGAGTTGGACTATAAACAAAGTTGAGCACCGAAGAATTGATGCTTTTGAACTGTGGTGTTGGAGAAGACTCTTGAGAGTCCCTTAGACTACAAGGAGATCTAACCTGTCTGTTTTAAAGGAAATCAGTCCTGAATATTCATTGGAAGGACTGATGTTGAAGCTGAAACTCCAGTACTTTGGCCACCTGATGCGAAGAACTGACTCATTTGAAAAGACCTTGATGCTGGGAAAGATCGAGGGTGGGAGGAGAAGGAGACGACAGAGGATGAGATGGTTGGATGCCATCACCGACTCAATGGACATGAGTTTGAGTAAACTCCAGGAGTTGGTGATAGACAGGGAGGCCTGACATGCTGCAGTCCATTGGGCGTGACTGAACTGAACTGATGCACTCCTAAGAAAAAACGTTTTAGGCTAAGAAACAGTACATGTAAAGAGTCTAACGTAGAAACATGTACAGACAAGTAAGTGGAACAATGTGGCTAGAGAATAGTGAGTGAAAGAAAAGTGAAAGACTGGCTAAAAGAGGTAACAATGGGTCAGAGTATGCAGGGCCTTGTGGCCACTCAAGAACTATGAATTGTATTCTAAACATGGGAGAAAGCCACTGGAGATTTTGGAGAGAATCAGATTTGGGCTTTAATAGGTTCACTCAACAGACAACTATGTGAGGAACAGACTGGGTGTGTGTTTGTGGGAGGGAAAAGGGGGCAGCGGGGAATTTACTAGTCTGCTGCAGCCATCCAGGGAGGAAATAGTAGTGGCTTACACTCTGATGGTAGCAATGCAAGGGGTAAAACATTATAGTTTTTTTTTTTAGTATTTATTTGGTTGTTCTGGGTCTCAATTGCCACATGCAAGATCTTCAATCTTTCTTGTAGCATGCAAGATCTAGATTGCTGATCAGGGACGGAACCCGGTCCTCTGCACTGGGAGCACAGTCTTAGCCACTAGGGAAGTTCCCAGAGAGAGGTTTATTTATTTACTTTTGGTTGAGCTGGGTCTTTGTTGCTGAGCACTGGCTTTCTCTAGTTGTGGTGAGCAGAGGCTACTCTTCATTGCGGTACAAGAACTTCTTATTGCAGTGGCTCCTCTTATAGAGCATACTCTAGGCACACAGACTCAGTAGTTGTGACTTGCAGGCCCAAGAGTACATGGGCTCCAGTAGTTGCAACTCGGGCTTTAGTTGCTACATAGCATGTAGAATCTTCCCAGACCAGGGACGAAACCCACATCCCCTGCATTGGCAAGCAGACTCTTATCCACTGTACCATGAGTAAAGTCCCAGATATGTTTTAAAGATGGTGTGACAGGAATGCTTATGAAGTATGAGAGAAAAAGAGGAATCAGGATAACATCAAGGGTTTTGTTATAAACCAGAATATATGTCGGTAGAAAATACGTAGACTAAAGCTTGAAAGGTGAAAAGGATGAAAAATAAATCATCATCAGAATATGTGACCAAGTATAAACCTCTAACATAAATGTGCCTGGAATCCAAGAAGAGAAGAGACAAAATGGGTGAAAGAAATGTCTAAAGATATTGTGACTGGGGATTTATTAAAACTGTTCCCCAAAATTCTATTAATAGCTAAAGATTTTTTTTAAAGTGACACAAATCCCAAACAGGGAAATTACAGTTCAGTTCAGTCACTTAGTCATGTCTGACTCTTTGTGACCCCACGTACTGCAGCACTCCAGGTTTCCCTGTCCATTACCAACTCCTGGAGCTTACTCAAACTCATGTCCCTAGAGTCGGTGATGCCATCCAACCATCTCATCCTCTGTCATCCCCTTCTCCTCCTGCCTTCAATCTTTCCCAGCATCAGGGTCTTTTCAAATGAGTCAGTTCTTTGCATCAGGTGGCCAAAGTATTGGAATTTCAGCTTCAGCATCAGTCCTTCCAATGAATATTCAGGACTGATTTCCTTTAGGATGGACTGGTTAGATCTCCTTGCAGTCCAAGGGACTCTCAATAGTCTTCTTCAACACCACAGTTTAAAAGCATCAATTCATAAACAAAAATGTTTCAGACACAGCACAGGAGAACTTCTAAAATTTAGGGAAAAGAAAAAAACTTAAAGCAGCCAAGGAAAACTAATAATATTTTGAGCTGACTTAAAAAGGTGAAAGTCTCAAGATATATAAAGATATCTTTAAAACTCTGAAGAAAAACTATTCTAGAATTCTAAAACTTTATTAAAATTCTAGTTAGAAAATAACTATTCCAAAATTCTATATTCAATAAAAATTACTTTAAAACTGAAGACAAAATGTATTTCAGGCAAAAATAAGGGAATTCCTCATCATAAAGCATGTGTTAAATGAAACATTAACAGGTTCTTCAGAAAGTAAAAAGATCCCAGAAGGAAACACAAGAAAACAGAAAGAAATGGGGTCTTTCTAGATAAGTAGATAAGTCTAATTTCTTAATACTATTCAAAATATTTTATGAGATTAAAAATTAGGACAGCAATAATACAAAGTGCAATAAAGTGGTAAATGGCATTAAACTGTATTCTAAGACACCATCGTTGTCTAGTAAATAGAAAAAATAATGTAAACTCTACTAAATCAAGGATGCATGTGTTAATCTCTACGTAACCATTAAAATGAATTCTGAAATGATGTATAACTGGGGCTAGTAGAAAAATAAAAAGATTTTATATTCAAAAGAAAACAAGAAAAAAAATGGACCAAACAGAAAACAAATGGTAAAACAGTATATACAAACCAAATACATACTTCGCTACATAAATGTCAATGAAATAAATACTCCTTTTAAAAGAAAAATACAATCAGATGAGGAAAATAGCTTTAAATTGTGTATGACATACACACCTTAAATAGAAGCACAAAGTATGTTTGAAAGTAAAAGAAGTCTGGAGAATATGGAAAATCATCCATGTGCTAATGCAATGAAAGCCAAAAGTGTGGCTTGAAAGACTAAATTGAATGTCTGTTCTCTGCACTACAAAATTAAGCTGGAAAGAAATTTTTAACTTGAAAATACCCGAAGTTTTGGAAATTAATAAACTTCTAAATATTTCATTATTCAAAAAAAGGAAATTAGAAAACATTTTAAGCTGTATATTGAAAATTGAACATATCTCAAGAAGTTAGAAAAAGATAGATAAAACCCAAAGAAAATTAAAGAATAAAGAACAGAATTTAATTGAAATAAATGTGCTCATCCAGTACCCAAATCTTGGTGTCTAATACAACATTCTTAAATGTTGTATTAAAAAAATTTTCCTACAAAGAAATCTCCAGGCTTATATGACTTGGTGAGTCCTTCAAAACATGGAAAAAAAGTGTAATAAAATCTTATAAAAAGTCTTTTAGATAACATAAATAAGGCATTCTTTATTTAAGAGAACAATTTAACCTTTACATCAAATCCTCTAGTTATAAGAAAAAGAAAAGGTAGAGGCAAATCTTTCCAGTGATTATAGAGGCAGATATCCAAAACCTAGAAAATTAAATGCAAAGAATTACAAAAATAACCTGTCATCAATGAACAAAATTCAGTCCATGAATTAAAGGTTAACTTACTATTTTAAAGTGAAACAATAAAATGAACCACAAAAATAGAAAAAATCACATGATCATATCAGCAGAAGCAATTTGATAAGATTCTACACCTATTCATACTAAAAATAGTAGCAAAATAGAAATTTTTAAAAAAACTTCATTAATCTATTAAAGACTCTATTGCCACTTTTGTATTCATCATACTTAATGGTGAAATATTAAAAGCTTTTTCCAAGACTGGGAATGACACAAGGTTGCTCACAATTACTTCCATTACACAGTACAAAAATTGTGTTAAATCAAAAATAATTTTAAGAATGAAAAGAAACTCATTTTTCAGAAGCAGTTTTATTAGAAATAAACTTATTAGCAAGATCACTAGTTACAATATCAGTAACAAAAGTTAAATGAACTAAATATTTAAAGTATACCAACAATAACATCTAAAACATCAAATACATAGGACTATAATTAAAGATGTACAAGATAGCTATACTGAAAATTATAAAGTATTTTTTAAAGAATTTTAATAGAACCAAGGTAAATGTATTCATGGACTGGAAGACTTAAATTTTAAAGCTGTAAACCTTCTCTAAATGATCTACAAATTCAATGAAATCCCAATGAAAGATGCAACAACGTATTTTCATAGAAAATTAAAAACCTAACTTTAAAATGTTCATGGACATGCAAAAGTAGAGAAAAGCTAACATGATCTTAAAGAATAAAGAGGATAGTGAGTTTATACTTGGCAGATCATGACACTGTAAAATTAAGTATGGTATTGACTTGTTGTATGGTACTGCAGTTCAATGAAAGAAACAAAGCCCAGAATACCCAAGCATAAACACTTTTATATCCAAGGGGATATGTCAGTGCAGTGGGGCAAGCAAGGCTTTTTTCAAAAACTGCTACTGGGCCAACTAGATATCTGTATGTAAAGAAATGAATATTCACTTATTTCTTATACCTTACATAAAATTTAATTTTTAGGTGCATTACAGATTGAACTTGAAACCAAATAAAATTATTCTAGGAAACTTTTTCATGAGCTTGGGACACATAAAGATTTCTTCAGCACAATACAAAACTGTACTAAACAAAAAAGAAAATAAATGTATAAATTGAACTAACTAGAATTTCTGTTAATCAAAAAAATAAACTATCATAAAAAGAATAAAAAGTAAGCCACGAAGTGAAAAAGACATTTGCAGCAAAAAGCCTGTATTCATAAATTATATATATACACACATATATATATACATACACACACACACACACACAAACCCACATACATCCCATCAATTTTTCTCTGAAATATGTATCTACACACACATACATGCCATCAAATTTTTCTCTGAAATATATATCCAATATATCCAACTGAACTATATGCACAAAAGCATCTGAATAATGTATTAAGAAGGACCATAGCAGCATTATTTCATATAGCCATAACTGAAAACAATCTAAATATCCATCAAGAAAACAGGTAAGTCACAGCCATACAATGGAATACTATATAGCAAGAATAATTAACGAACTGCTACACATAACATGGATAAAACTCAAATAGCATGTTAATAAGCAAAAGATAACATATAAAAATACACATGAACATAATAATTAAGGTCAAGGATCGACTAATCAAACGATAATGTTTAGGGACTCAGCTTGTGTGTGTGTGTGTGTCTTGTGTGTGTGTGTGTGTGTCACTCGGTCGTGGCTGACTCTTTGTGATCCCGGGGACTGTAGTTCACCAGGCTCCTCTGTCCATGGAATTCTCCAGGCAAGAATATTGGAGATGGTTGCCAGTCCCTTCTCCAGAGGATCTTCCCAAACCAGGAATCAAACCAGGGTCTCCTGCATTACAGGCAGATTCTTTACTCTCTGAGCCACCAGAGAAGTTGTTTTTTTTAAGGACCCAGTTTAGGAGGTTAAAAATACAAAAAGCAGCAAGAAGGTGATTATCACATATCAGGAGAGTGCTATGATACTGAAGGCTTAGTAATAAAGAAGGCATAAGAATTATTCTGACTGGCTGATAAATACATGGTTCTGTTCATTTTGTGATAATACTGTACTTAACTGTGCCTGTTATCTTTAAGTTCTGAAAAGTTTATGTACACCCATGGCAGATTCAAGTCAATATATGGCAAAACCAATACAATAGTGTAAAGTAAAATAAATAAATAAAATTTTTAAAAAGTTTATGAAAGTCTATTAAAACAATTAAATCCCACAGGGATTAAGGCTTAAAGGTAACACTCAGAAAATAAAAATGTTGCAAAATAAAAAAGGCAGGAATGAACCTAGAATACAATCCAAATGTAAAAGAGACTTTCTTAACTATATCTGGGAAATTCAGTCTCAAAAACAAAAGATAAACATGGTTAATTGTATGGAGTTAAAACTGTGTTATATCTTTTTCCATACAAAATGTAAATTGGATGATAAAGTGTTAACATAATATACAAACTGCAAAAGTTAAAATTAGAAACTTCATAGAAGAATAAATTCAAATACAAAGTTGTTAAAATTCTCTAATAAGGAAACTCAAATTAAAATAATAAATCATTTTACACCCTCATACAGACAAAAACATATAAAATGTTAAAAATCTACTAAAGACAACATAGGGAAAAAGTATTATCATATATCATTCATTGATATTTCAGTTGTTTTTGAAAACAATAATGGTAACAGCTACTGAAATTAAAAATATTTTCTTTTATTTAACAATCTCCACTCATCTCACACACTAATAAAGTAATGCTCAAAATTCTCCAAGCCAGGCTTCAGCAATACGTGAACTGTGAACTTCCAGATATTCAAGCTGGTTTTAGAAGACAGAGGAACCAGAGATCAAACTGCCAACATCCGCTGGATCATCAAAAAAGCAAGAGAGTTCCAGAAAAATATCTATTTCTGCTTTATTAACTATGCCAAAGCCTTTGACTGTGTGGACACAATAAACTGTGGAAAATTCTTCAAGAGATGGGAATACCAGACCACCTGACCTGCCTCTTGAGAAATCTGTATGCAGGTCAGGAAGCAACAGTTAGAACTGGACATGGAACAACAGACTGGTTCCAAATAGTAAAAGAAGTATGACAAGGCTGTATATTGTCATCCTGCTTATTTAACTTATATGCAGAGTACATCATGAGAAACACTGGGCTGGAGGAAGCACAAGCTGGAATCAAGATTGCCAGGAGAAATATCAAGAACCTCAGATATGCAGATGACACCACCCGTATGGCAGAAAGTGAAGAGGAACTAAAAAGCCTCTTGATGAAAGTGAGAGAGGAGAGTGGAAAAGTTGGCTTAAAGCTCAACATTCAGAAAACTAAGATCGTGGCATCCGGTCCCATCACTTCATGGGAAATAGTTGGGGAAACAGTGGAAACAGTGTCAGACTTTATTTTTTTGGGCTCCCAAATCACTGCAGATGGTGACTGCAGCCATGAAATTAAAAGATGCTTACTCCTTGGAAGGAAAGTTATGACCAACCTAGAGAGCATACTAAAAAGCAGAGACATTACTTTGTCAACAAAGGTCCATCTAGCCAAGGCTATTGTTTTTCCAGTGGTCATGTATGGATGTGAGAGTTGGACTATGAAGAAAGCTGAGCACCAAAGAAGTGATGCTTTTGAACTGTGGTGTTGGAGTGTTGGGGTCCTTTAACAGACCAAAACCTGGTGGTACAGAGTCGACGATAAGAAAGTAAAAGAGAGAAAGAGGCTGATATTCCCTAGTTTACGCAGAGGACCAATAAAGCCCTTGACACAGGACTTGCATCGCTCACGAAGGAGGCACCAGGCGCCCTCTTGAGGGGGTCTTAGAAGCCAGGGCAGGAAAGTGAGCACGACGGGTCTCCATGCTCCAGAGAATCAGCCAGAAAAAGAGAGAGAGAGAGAGAGAAACAAAAAAGACACGGAGACCTAAGCTCTGATGGAGCAAAGGTGCTTTAACGATTTTTCTATGAGTATATATAGGCTGTGGTACAAGAAACTTCTTTCGGGAATGATAGAGATGAGAAAACCAAACGTACAGCAACCATTACCAAGGGAACAAGAAGTAATGTTAGTCACAAGGTCAGGAGACAATCCATATCTCAAGAAAGGGGAGCAAGACTAAGCAGTTTTGTCCTAAAGAGAATGTTTACTAAAGGAGACCCAAGCCTGCCTCACACAATGACCTCAGTCCCTGGGAGCAGCATGCTGTTCTGCTTGAAGAGGAAGAAAGGACTCATGAGAGACAGCATGTAGGAATCCTCCCGTCAAACATTCTCTGACTTTGGAGAAGACTCTTGAGAGTCCCTTGGACTGCAAGGAGATCCAACCCAGTCCATCCTAAACGAGATCAGTCCTGGGTGTTCATTGGAAGGATTGATGTTGAAGCTGAAACTCCAATACTTTGGCCACCTCATGTGAAGAGTTGACCCTGGAAAAGACCCTGATTCTAGGAGGGATTGGGGGCAGGAGGAGAAGGGGACGACCGAGGATGAGATGGCTGGATGGCATCACCGACTCGATGGACTTGAGTTTGAGTAAACTCCAGGAGTTGGTGATGGACAGGGAGGCCTGGCGTGCTGCGATTCATGGGGTTGCAAAGAGTTGGACATAATTGAGTGACTGAACTGAACTACTAAAAAACTATCTTGGAGCAACATATTTAATAGATTATCACTGTGTAAGGGGTGTACACTCACAGATATGTACTGCAACTACATTCAAGGTGGCAAAAACTGCAAAAATAAATCAATAAAGAAGTTGCTGAAACAGAATTTAAAATATATCTGTATTTTTTAAATTATGAATAATTTGAAAAAGTAAAAGTAGCACATTATTACAGAGAAGGCAATGACAACCCACTCCAGTACTCTTGCCTGGAAAATCCCATGGGCGGAGGAGCTGGTAGGCTGCAGTCCATGGGGTCACTAAGTATCGGACATAACTGAGCGACTTCACTTTCACTTTTCACTTTCATGCTTTGGAGAAGGAAATGACAACCCACTCCAGTGTTCCTGCCTGGAGAATCCCAGGGACGGGGGAGCCTCGTGGGCTGCCGTCTATGGGGTTGCACAGAGTTGGACATGACTGAAGCGACTTAGCAGCAGCAGCAGCACATTACTAATCTTAGATTTCTAAGAGGAGTGCGAAGTGAGAAAAATAAAATGCAGAAACTTGTATGATCCTATTTTTCTAAAACATAACAAAGATGTGTACATTGTATTTCTATGCTAACATCATTAAATTCACTCAAGCACTTATTATATGCACATGGAGAAAATCTAGGCTTTTATGACCTAACTCAGCAGAGATGGAAGAGTTATATAAACAGAAATTATATAAATCATAAGAATAGAACAGAGAAAAGAGGAAGGAGAATCTAAGCAAATGAGAGGGGAAAAAAGTGCAGGAAATTACTATACCTAAAAGTGAATGATATCTTGATTCACTTATGTTAAATTATATATGTATCATATATATATATGGTATATGTATAATATCAAGTAGCTTCAAAAAAACCCTACCATTACTTTAGGCACCTGAAATATTTTTCCTTAAAAAAGAAAAAAACAAGCTTAAAAACTAAGAGAAGATAATTATGGGAAAACGGGATAATTAATGGGAAAATGAGTAGAAATAAAGAAAACTAAAAGGAATTTAAGTCATATAGGACTAAGTGCCACTAGATGGCAGTAAAACCCTCCAAAAATTATAGAAACATTTTTCTTAACTGCTAAGCATCTTTCTTTACCTCATTAAAAACATTCAAATTAGATGATTACCAAGAATGAAGTTCCTTAAAAGACAGACTATAACCTTTATTAATAAAGCAGTTAATGTGTGTGTTAGTCACTCAGTCATGTCCAACTCTTTGTGACCCCACGGACTGTAACCTGCCAGACTTCTCTGTCCATGGAATTCTCCAGGCAAGAATACTGGAGTGGATTGCCCTTCACTTCTCCAGAGGAACTTCCCAACCCAGGGACTGAACCCTGGTCTCCTGTATCACAGGCAGATTCTTTACTGTTTTGAGCTACAGGGAAGTCCTAAAGGAGTTAATAGTCATATATAACTCTCCATTTCCTAAGTCATCTGAAACATTCACATTTTTTAAAACTTATGAATTATGTCCTCTGAAAAGATGACACACAGTATTTAATCAATATGCATTTATCTCAAATCTATTATGTATAAAATAAGGAGACAAATTGAAAGAATCATTTATTGAATTTTTAATCAAGCAGAACAAAATGAAAACTGAATAGAATGTTTACAAATAAACCAGTACACACTAATGTACAACAGTACAAGAATCATCTAGAACTCAGACACAGTCACATGGCGTAGTATCCCAAAACCAAATAACTGAATAAATAAGCCATTAGGCAGCTATATGTGTGTCATAAACATTTTCACGGAAACTCATACATTACTAAGCATCTTTACCACATCTATACACCAAAAGGTCTTAATGATTCTTATAACATATTAAAGTTATCCAGTTGTTCTAGTTACTACTTCAGAGTTTAATACATAAAACTACTGTTTTATCAAGTTCGTGCATCCTGCAACTTAGAAATCTGGGCATGATGGAGTTGACTTGTCTCTGCACAATGCCCATGGCCTCAGCAGGAACAACTCAAATGTCTGGGGTCTGGAACTACTGACAGGAATCTTTGTGTAGGTTGGGTTTCCTCCCAGCCTAGATGCTAAAATATAGATTTCTTTCATGATGGTCCAGGGCACCAGGTACAAATGTTTCAAAAAATAAGGTGAAAATTGCATCGCTGTTTACAACCCAGTCTTCTAGGGTCACATTGCATCACTGCTACCCTATGCTTCAATCAAAGCATTCACAAGCCTGTTCAGATACAAGTGGTAAAGAATGACAAGGGGCATGCTGGATAAAAGCAGGTAAGAATGGAAATACTACATGTGACAATATTAAATATTAAATGGGAAATATTACATGTGACAATCTTTGGATAATACAATGTAACACAGTCTTCACTCTGGCCACAATTCACATCATTCCCACATGCAGACTACACTGTACCCTCCCCAAGACCTGCAAAGTCTCAATCCACTATGGCATCAGGACAATCTTGAACCTCATTATCTAAATCAGGTCCAAGGGTAGATTAAGCTCCCAAGAAGTGGTTCCTCAAGTACAGCTCCTCTCGACCTGAAGATCTACAAAACAAAGCGGCAAGTTACCCCACACACATTTAACATACAACTATGGAACAAGCACAGGTTAACTTCTGTATGCACTCTCACTCAAAGGGAGGAGAGCCAGCAGGAATACAGTGATTGCTTAGAAATCTCTTTAATCTTGCTAGCCGGATTCCTCAAGTTTGTTAGCTACATTTTCAGTTTTCCATATTGTAACAGTAACCATTTTGCTAAATTTTCTTGACTATATCTAACAAAGATTTCCAGTCTCCTTTCTTTCAGCTTCCAACATTTTCCTCAACTTCCTCAAAGCCCTCATGACAGCCTCCTTGAAGCCTGGTCGTGTTTCCTCTCTTTAAGACCCTTCCGGCTTCTGTCCACTGCTCAATCCAAAAGTTAGGTCAGCCTCTCACTTCTGGTATCAAAATCTGTTCCAGTTATCATTTCAACTTACCCAAAAGCCTAGTGATAAAAATAATGGTATTATCATGCTCACAGATTCTGTGATGCAGAAATTCAGACAGGGTGGAGCACTGCTTCATAATGTCTGAGCCTTATACAGTGATATTAAAATAATCAAAAGCGGAAACTATCAAAAAAGTACCTAAACATTTCTTCTCCTTGTAGCATGGGTTTCCTCAGAGTGGCTAGCTCAAGGTAACTGGCCCTTACATGGCAGCTCGGCATTAAGCACAAGTATTCCAGTGAACAAGTTAGAGAAACACAGCTTTCATGACCAAGCCTTGGAAGTCACACAGCATCATTTTCTACACTCTTTGAAGAAGAGAATAAGGACAGGAAACCGCACTGTGGCCATTTTTGGAAAATCCCCTATACCAACTTATCAAGAAATAAATGGTGAAGAAGACCAAAGTACTATTGTCAGCCATGCATAATGACAGAAGGAAGAACTAATGGCTGCAACACATTATCTGTGCTGCCTCTTAAAGCCCTATTAGAATAACATAAAAAATAAAAAAGATAAATCCAAAGGACAAAAATAAAAACAGCAATGGAAAGAGAAAATTAGTTGATACCTATTCGAATAGTCGAATAGTCTTACCTAGACAGATTTTACTAAGAGACGGCTGTGGAGATAAAGACACACTGTCTCATTCTAGCTAATAGTTTGTCTGCCATCTTGATCCAAATTTCCCTTCCTCTTCAATCCCAAGACAATAACTTTGGCCCAACTGCTCTGAAAACAGAATCATGGTAGAGGATGAGAACAATCACTTAATATCTGAAACAGCATTTCCAAGGACATACCTTACAGTAGAACTTTATTTTTATGAAGGAGGAGGTAAGCAGATAAAGCTCAAAAACAACAACAAAAAAAAGGATTTACTGAGATTCTGTATAGAAGAATTAAACCAATGACCTCAGCCCAACCCCAAATCAACCCCTAGGTGATTACCTCTCCACTACTCAGTAAAAGGTATATTTATTTATTCTCTAAAGCAGCAGTTCTCAAACTGTGGTCTGGGTGCTACTACTGGGGCCCTGAAACCCTTTCTTACCTTACAGTCGATAAAGATAAGAACTATTTTCGTTATTATACTAAGATGTGCTTTGCCTTTTTCATTCTCATTCTCTCATGAGTACAGAATGGAATTTTCCAAGAACTACATGACACATGATATAGAAACAGACTAAATACAAAAGCAAGTATGAAAACCCAGCCATCCTCCATGAAGGCAGGCATTAAATTTATGAAAATTTAAAACAATGACACTGTTCTCACTGATTTTTTTTATTTCAGAAATATCTTCAAAGAATTAGGCTAATCTTAAAATCACAATATAAAATTAAAATATAATTAGATTGCTATTTTTCAATGAATTATTTTTAATCTTGAATTTTTAACATAGTGAATTTTGATAGATATAATCCACATAAAAGCTCTTTGGGATCTGCGCTAGGTTTTAAGATTATAAGGAGAACTTGAGAATAAAAGTTTGCAATCCACTGCTCTAGAGAATTTATACTGGAAATAAGAGAGGCTCCTAATTTGGTGATGCCAAGCACAACAGAAGGCATGGGTAACATACTGCGCTCAAAATTTAGAGACAAAATGAAATACTATACGTAGAATTCACCAACCTGTTTCCTAATATAGTTTCCAGATTGACAACCTGGCATATATCCACCAAGTAGTAGATAAGAGGATTGTTAGCAGGGAAAATGGATGAAAGAGAAGCTAACATAACAAAACGCTTTGCTCCTGTCAGATCATACCTCAGCATATGAACAGAGAAGTTCCAATCATTGTTTCAAGTCTCTTCACTAACCAACATGAGTGGACCAAAAAAAAAAAAAAATATTTGAGGAAAATCTAGGAGAACAAAACCAACAGTGCAAAGAGCAAAATAAAACTTAAAAACATTTTTGCATCACTAAAACAGAACACAGATCTATAAAAAATAACCCCAGGGATATGAAAGATTCTCTCTCAGATGAGTATGTGGCTCTCCTAAGTCAAAGGGATCTCACATGTTTTCTGATGGGTCACAATTTAAGTATGAAGTATGTCCTGGGTGACAGAGAAAAGTTTTCATATGCTAGCCTTTGCTTACTTTCTCCTGTCACACTGTATCTCCAACCTTCATTAAAGTATTTTATGAGTATTCAAGAGTCTTGTGAACACTTTCAATTATCTTATCCTGTGTCACTGTTGCAATGTGCTAAGTAGCTGAGAGTGGTTCCAACAGCTTGCTCAACTGGCTGAGTAAAATGTGGACTCAATGGTGTTACACATGAAAATCAAGATGTCCAGAATTCTATCCGAAAGTGAAAGTTCCTGTCTGACTCTTCGCAACCCTGCTGATTGTAGCCCTCCAGGGTCCTGTGTCCATGGAACTCCCTAGGCACGAATACTGGAGTGGGCTGCCATTTCATTCTCCAGAGGATATTCCTGACCCAGGCTTCTCCAGGGTTCTATTTGTATAATGTAAAACAATTCTCAAATGATGGCCCCCCCAGACCAGCAACACCACCATTACCTAGGTATTGTTTAAACTGAAAATTCTCAGGCCTCCTTCAGAGCTACTAAATCAGAAATTTTGACACCGGGACCCAGAAATCCCTGTTTTAACAAATCCTCCAGGAGATAGGATATATGCACTTTGAAAACCTTTGATATAGAAGAAATTCATAGGGATATAACAACGCAAGTGTATTTATTATGTGACTTGTTCACTAATTCCCTAGTTCCCAAGGAACATTCAAAGAATGTTTTCTTCACAACTGATTTAACAAATACATTGGGATAACTAAGGGAACTCACACCAGGGCTCTGTAACAACCTAGAAGGGTGGGAGGGCTTAGTGGGTGGGAGGGAGGGGACATATGTGTACCTATCACTGATTTATGCTGAGGTATGGCAGAAACCAACACAATACCGTAAAGCAATCATCCTTCAATTAAAAGGAAAAAAAAAAATACACTGGGGCAAAGGCTCTGTAGTGACTATTATCAGCATGCCAGGAATTAAAGTGAAATATGGGACTTCCTTGGTGGCTCAGACGGTAAAGAATCTGCCTGCAATGTGGGAGACCTGATTCAATCCCTAGTTTGGGAAGATCCCCTGGAAAAGGGAACAGCTACCGCCAGTATTCTGGCTCAGAGAATTCCATGGACAGAGGAGACTGGCAGACTACAGTCCATGGAGTCGCAAAGAGTTGGACATGACTGAGCGACTTTCACTTTCAATTTTCATGCTACCTTTACTATGGGTTCACTATAATCAGTAAGAATGATGGGCATTTTTTGAGGACAGGTAGCTAAGATGGCAGGGCAGGAAGACAGTGAATACCCTCCTTCCACACACACACCACAATTACAACTACTTACAGGAGCAACCATCTATGTTATCTATGATAATATATGATAGGATATCAACTTAAAGACTAGTAGAAAATATTTTCAACAACTAAAGACATATAGGCAGAAACACAATAATACAGGGCAGGAGGAGTGGAGAAACAGTATAGTCAGGACCCATATCCCCATTTCAGCAACAAACAGAGGAATATTGCAATATTTCGCATTTGGGGCCAAACTAGAGCATTAAGGACCCCAAAAAACAACCTTGGCATTCAGTTCAGACCCAAGAAAACTTATGCCATAGAAGTGGGGGCCATGAACAAAGTGGAGAAACAAAACTGAAATAGATCTTTCCTTAAAATAAATCTTGATAGGATTCACGTGATGCATTTGCAATTTATCTACCTATCAGAAAAAAAACTTTAAAACCTTAAGAAGAAAATAACATAACCCTAAAGCTACTACAATATATATTCACACCATCCATTATGTAATTTTTTTAAAAAGGCAGGAAACACTGATCAATAACCAAGAGAAAGTAATCAGTTAAATCTGGCATCTGTTCATGATGAAATTCTCAATAAACTCAGAATAGAAAGGACTTGCACAACATGATTAGAAGTTAAGATACCTACCACAAATATCATACCTAATGGTGAGAAGACAGAGGTCTTTCCTCTATGATAGACTACAAAGCCTGGATGTGTACTCTCACAACTTTTCAACATTATATTGAAAGTTCTACCTCATGTAATCTGATAAGTAAGGCGTCTAAACTCAAAAGGGAATATTATTTAGTTGTAAATGACACTATCTTCTATACAGAAAATCCAAAGGCACACACATGCACATATAAGCACATGTATGAATTAGAACCAATGAAAAAGACAGAAAGGTGACCAGACACAAGATCAAAATTCAAAATCAACTGTATTTCTATAGATCAACAATGAATAACTGGAAAAAATGAACTTAAAAATTAGTATCAAAATATTTAGAAACAAAAGAAGTTCAAGACTTGTGCACTAAAAATTGCTGCTAAGGGAAATTAAGTAACAAATGGAGAGAGACTCCCTGTTCACAAGTTGGAAGTGATAATAGTGCTAAGAAAGCAATTCTCTCCAAATTAATCTACAGATTCAACCAAATGCTTATAAAAATTCTGGCTGGCTTTTTGTGGAAATTTACAAGATGATCCTCAAATTCAAATAAAAATGCAATATAGCAAATGGAGCCAAAAAATTGGAAAAACAAAAAAACTATGGAGACTTACCTTTCTAACATTAAAAATACTCCAAAGCTGTAATAATCAAAGCAGTGAGGTACCAGCATGAGACTAGTCATATAGATCAGTGGAATAGAATTAAGAGTCCCCAAATAAATCCTTACATTTTTGGTCAACTGATTCTGACAAAGTTTCCACAACAACACAAAGAACAGTCTTTTTTCAATAAATAGTGCTATAAAAACTGGAAATCCATCTGCAAAAAAAAATGCAGACCCCACTTTACACCATAATAAAATTAACTTAAAATAGATCAAAGATCTAAACATAAGAGCTAAAATTCTAACTCTTAGGAAAAACGTGTAAATCTTCATGATCCTGGATTAGACAATGATTTGTTATATATGACACTGAAAGCAAAAGTGACAACAGAAAAAACAGGTACACTGAACTCCAAAATTAAAAACTCTTATGCTTCAAAAGAACATCAATCAAGAAGTAAGAAGATAACCTACAGAACAGGGAAAAATATTTGTAAACCATATACAGGATAAGAGGCTTGTATCCAGAATATATTAAGAACTTTAATTATTTAACAGTAAAAAGACAAAAATATTTTTATGGTGAAAAAGTTTGGACATATTTATACAAAAAAGATATACAAATGACTAATAACCATATAAAAAATGCCCAATATCATTACTCATTAGTGAAATGCAAATTAAAACCAGAAAACACCATTTCACATAATGTGGCAAGAATAAAAATGGCAGGTAACAAATATTGACAAACATACAGAGCATCAGGTACATACATATGACAAATAGAAATTTAAGAATGGTGCAACCACTTAGGAAAACAGTTCAGTGATTCTTTAAATGTTAAACATAAATTTACCATATGATCCAGTAATTCTACTCAGATATATAGCCAAGAGAAAGGAACACATATATTCACATAAATGTTTATAAACATATCTTTTTAGCAGCACTAATCATAATAGCGGAAACTTAGGAACAGCTAAAACTTACTGTAGTCACACAATGAAATGCGGGGATTAATGTGTAGCAGAAATGATAGTGGATGAGAAAAATGTTATAAAAATTATTTCTGATGACAGTTCACAATTTTTTTAATTACCAATAAAACACTGAATTCTACACTTGAAAAGGGTACATGATATGAAAACATGCCTCTAATTAGTTTTTAAAGTAGCAAAATAAAAAGTCACAGAAAGACAAAAACTGAAAAAATTCATTGTTATTAAGAGCCAAATTAATATAAGTTAAAATATATTAAAATATAACTTCAAAAATTAAAACACTTCAAAATTTACAAGATGCAGCTGAAGAATACTTAAAACAAGTCTTTCACCATTGCAACAAAAAGAATAAAATACTTAGGAGTATATCTACCTAAAGAAACAAAAGACCTATACATAGAAAACTATAAAACACTGATGAAAGAAATCAAAGAGGACACAAACAGATGGAGAAACACACCGTGTTCATGGATTGGAAGAATCAATATTGTCAAAATGGCTATTCTACCCAAAGCAATCTATAGATTCAATGCAATCCCTATCAAGCTACCAACGGTATTTTTCACAGAACTAGACCAAAGAATTTCACAATTTGTATGGAAATACAAAAAACCTCGAATAGCCAAAGTAATCTTGAGAAAGAAGAATGGAACTGGAGGAATCAACCTGCCTGACTTCAGACTCTACTACAAAGCCACAGTCATCAAGACAGTATGGTACTGGCACAAAGACAGAAATATAGATCAATGGAACAGAATAGAAAGCCCAGAGATAAATCCACGTACCTATGGACACCTTATCTTTGACAAAGGAGGCAAGGATATACAATGGAAAAAAGACAACCTCTTTAGCAAGTGGTGCTGGGAAAACTGGTCAACCACTTGTAAAAGAATGAAACTAGAACACTTTCTAACACCATACACAAAAATAAACTCAAAATGGATTAAAGATCTAAATGTAAGACCAGAAACTATAAAACTCCTAGAGGAGAACATAGGCAAAACACTCTCTGACATAAATCACAGCAGGATCCTCTATGACCCACCTCCCAGAATATTGGAAATAAAAGCAAAACTAAACAAATGGGACCTAATGAAACTTAAAAGCTTTTGCACTACAAAGGAAACTATAAGTAAGGTGAAAAGACAGCCCTCAGATTGGGAGAAAATAATAGCAAATGAAGAAACAGACAAAGGATTAATCTCAAAAATATACAAGCAACTCCTGAAGCTCAATTCCAGAAAAATAAATGACCCAATCAAAAAATGGGCCAAAGAACTAAACAGACATTTCTCCAAAGAAGACATACAGATGGCTAACAAACACATGAAAAGATGCTCAACATCACTCATTATCAGAGAAATGCAAATCAAAACCACAATGAGGTACCATCACACGCCAGTCAGGATGGCTGCTATCCAAAAGTCTACAAGCAATAAATGCTGGAGAGGGTGTGGAGAAAAGGGAACCCTCTTACACTGTTGGTGGGAATGCAAACTAGTACAGCCACTATGGAGAACAGTGTGGAGATTTCTTAAAAAACTGGAAATAGAACTGCCATATGACCCAGCAATCCCTCTGATGGGCATACACACTGAGGAAACCAGATCTGAAAGAGACACGTGCACCCCAATGTTCATCGCAGCACTGTTTATAATAGCCAGGACATGGAAGCAACCTAGATGCCCATCAGCAGATGAATGGATAAGGAAACTGTGGTACATATACACCATGGAATATTACTCAGCCATTAAAAAGAATTCATTTGAACCAGTCCTAATGAGATGGATGAAACTGGAGCCCCTTATACAGAGTGAAGTAAGCCAGAAAGATAAAGAACATTACAGCATACTAACACATATATATGGAATTTAGAAAGATGGTAACGATAACCCTATATGCAAAACAGAAAAAAAGACACAGAAATACAGAACAGACTTTTAAACTCTGTGGGAGAATGTGAGGGTGGCATATTTCAAAAGAACAGCATGTATACTATCTATGGTGAAACAGATCACCAGCCCAGGTGGGATGCATGAGACAAGTGCTCAGGCCTGGTGCACTGGGAAGACCCAGAGGAATCGGGTGGAGAGGGAGGTGGGAGGGGGGATCGGGATGGGGAATACGTGTAAATCCATGGCTGATTCATATCAATGTATGACAAAACCCACTGAAATGAATGTTGTGAAGTAATTAGCCTCCAACTAATAAAAAAAATAAAAAAAAAAACAAGTCTACAGTATTAAATACTTCTATTACAGAAAGATTTAAAATAATCTAAGTTGCTTACAATTGCCAAGCGAAAAGTTTGAATAGGGGGTGAACTGCAGTTAACAGCAGTCAATGTCAGCTCTAGCACAGAAGTCCTACCAACTCTCCACAGGCCCTGGAGGGAGCCCTACAATATTTCCCAGAGCAAATTTATGTAAACAAACTAGATAATGTGGGTGAAATGAACAAATTCCTAGAATGACACAAATAATCAAAACTGACTCAGAAAGAAAAATATATATATATATATCTGAACACACCTATAACAAGCAAAGAAACTGAAGTAGGAATTAGCACTTCTTATAAAGAAAAGTCAGGTTCAAAGAGCTTTACTGGTAAATTCCATCAAATTTTAAAGGAAGACATAATACCAATCCTACATAAAATTCTTCATACAATAGAGGAGGAAATATTTCCCAAGTCATTCTTTTACCCTGATGCCATATCCAAACTAAACATCACAAGGAAGGGGAAAAAAAAAAAAAAACCTACAAACCGAAACTCCCTATTAACAAAATTAATCAAAAAACAGCATGGTACAAAAACCGTGGTACATGGACTTCCCTGGTAGCTCAGCTGGTAAAGAAGGAGACCTCAGTTCAAGTCCTGGGTCAGGAAGATCCACTGGAGAAGGGTTAGGCTACCCACTCCAGTATTCTTGAGTTTTCCTGATAGCTCAACTGGCAAAGAATCTACCTCCAATGTGGGACACCTGGGTTTGATCCCTGGGTTGGGAAGATCGCCTGGAGAAAGGAATGGCTACCCACTCCAGTATTCTGGTCTGGAGAATTCCACAGACTGTATAGTCAGGTGGTCTTAGAGAGTCAGACAGGACTGAGCAATTTTCACTTTCTTTTGTATGGTACTGGCACAAAAAGACACACAGATCAATGGAATAGAAAGGAGCTCAAAAATAAACGAAAGCACTGATGGTCAATTCATCTATGACAAAGAAGGCAAGAAGATACAATGAAGACAGGCTCTCTTGAACAAGCAGGAAAACTGGGCAGCTACATGTAAAGAAGGAAATTTGAACATTGTATCACACCATATACAAAAATAAACCCAAACTGATTAAAGACCCAAATATAAGAGGACACCGTGACATAAATTGTAACACTATTTTTAAAAATCTGTCTCCCAAAACAAAGAAGGGCTTCCCCAGTAGCTCAGCTGGTAAAGAATCCACCAGCAATGCAGGAGACCCCAATTTAATTCCTGGGTCAGGAAGATCCCCTGGAGAAGGGATAGGTTACCCACTCCAGTATTCTTGGGTTTCCCCGGGGCTCAGACAGTAAAGAATCCACCTGCCATGAAGTAGACCTGGGTTCGATCCCTGGGTTGGGAAGATCCCCTGGAAGAGGGCACGACAACCCACTCCAGTATTCTTGCCTGAAGAATGGACAGAGGAGCCTGGCAGCTTACAGTCCATGGGGTGGCAAAGAGTTGGACATGACTGAGCGACAAAGCACAGCACAGCAAGACAAAGAAAACAAAAGCAAAAATAAACAAATGGGACCTGACTAAATGTAAAAGCTTCTTCACATAAAGGAAGTTATTAGCAAAAAGACAACCTATGGAATAGGAGAAATATTTGCAAATGATATGACTGATAAAGGGTTAATATCCAAAATAAACAGCCCACTCTACTCAACATGAGGAAAGCAAACATGATTAAAAATGTGCAGACGACCTGAACAGCCACTTTTTCCAAAAATATACAGATGGCCAACAAGTACATGAAAAAATGCTCAACACTGCTAATCAGAGAAATGCAAATCAAAATGACAATGAGATCACACTACAACTGTCAAAATGGCTATCATCACAAATACAAACAACAAACATCAGTGAGGATGTAGAGAAAAAGGAACCCTTGTGCACTACTGCTGGGAAGGTAAACTGGCAGAATTTCTATGGAGGGTCCTCAAAAAACTAAAAATAGAACTACCACATGATCCAGGAATTCCACTGCTAGGTATATATCTGAAAAAATAAATATAGTTCAAAAAGATATATGTACTCCAATGTCCACAGCGGCATTATTTACAATATCCAAGATAAGGAAGCAACCCAAGTGTCCACCAACAGAGTAACAAATAAAGAAACAGTGGTATGTACACACATACACACACACACAAAAACCACAATATGGAATATTACTCATTCATTAAAAGGAATTAAATTCTGTCATTTGCAAAAACATGGATGAACCTAGAGAGTATTATGCTTAGTGAAATAAGTCAGAGAAAGACAAATACTTTATTTGTTCCACGTGGAATCTAAAAATTAACACAAATGAATGTGATGACAAAACAGAAACAGACTCACAGATACAGAGAACTAGTGGTTACAATGGTGGGGGGAAAGATAGGGGTTGGGGATTAAGAGGTACAAATTACAATGTATAAAATAAAAGTATGCAAATATAGCCATTATTCTGTAATAACTTTAAATATAATCTATAAAAATACTGAATCACTATGTTGCACAACTGAAACTTAATATTGTAAATTAACTACAATAAAAATTGTTCTGAAAACAAATTTGAAAAAGAAAATGAATGAATCATAGCTATACACGAAATGGATGAATCTTAACATCTAAAAAACTGCAAAAGCAAACTACAGATAAAAAAACAGACCATGATTTCCACACATAACCATTAAAAGAAAAAAAGCAACATTACTTCTTTATTGCTGGCAATATTAGGTGGTAAAACTTTTTAAAACATAAAAAGTAAGAAGGGGAATACACAATAGTCAAGATAGCAGTTCAGTTGGAAAAGGATATCAAAAAGGAGAGGGAAAGAACTTCTGAAGTTTTGGCAATGTTCTATTCTTAAATGTGTAGTAGTTACATCAGAGTTCAGTCAGAAGTAATCCCTCCAACTGCATAATTCTGTTTGGTGCAGTTTCCTTTATGCTACATTTTAAAATAACAAAGGTTTAAAAATGCATTATATGCCAATAACTAATGATGACATGCAAAGAATACTCTTGGTTCAGGATGCTGTGTTCCCTCTCCTGGGTCTTAAAAAAAAAAAATACCTTGAGGTTTGATATTTCATTTAATTTTGAAATCCTTGCAACAGATATCAGAACTATTCATTACACTTCTTTCTTCAACAGTTTCAAAGGATAACTTACTTAATTCATAAGCTATACATATGCATTATACATGTAATTTAAGCAGTTTACCTAAGATTTCACTTGTCATAAAATTTACCTTTTTTAAAGTGTAAAACTCAATGAATTTCAGTATATTCAGAGTAGTGCAACTGCTATCACCAATGAACTTCAGAACATTTTTCATCATCCCAAAGAGAAACCCCATACCCATCAGCTACCTCCCCTCAGGCCTTGGGAATCAAAACAAAAGTAGTGTGTTTGTAGTGAGTCAGCGTTACTTGGCTGTACTATGCTTTCTAAAACTTCCTTCCCTGTACTCCTGCCTAAGTTCCCTAGCAAACTATACCACACCTTTTAAGAATCAGGCTCACACATTATACTTCTGTAAGTCTTTTAACTGGTTCCTCAACCCTAGGCAGCTAGATACACCATCCTCTGTGGATGTAAAACACATCTTATATACCTTTATTGAATTCTACATATCAATCTTTATAATAAATGTTTATAAATTCGTTTCCACCACTGTAATAGACATATCTTTAAGAACTAGAATTTGACTTATTTTTCTATCTCCTATATCTAATACAGTGACTTTCAAAACTTTTGATGAATGAAGGCACCATAAGAAGAATATAATGAGTTTAAAAAGGATGATGATTTAGTAATGAGAAGATATTCAAAGATCATTATGTTCAAGGACATAAAGACATAAATACGCTGTGCTACACAAAAGCATTATGACAAAAGTAGCTTTAGTCAGCAACTGATCACTTTATGATTACTAAAAAATTATGACAAAACTAAGGAAATATATTAAAACTATTACTTAGGGTTCACACGAATATGTTAATGCATCACAGTCAAAGGGGAATGACTATTAGAATCTTAAACATATCTAGGTTATATTATGATATCCATACAAATAAAAATTATTCTAAAAGTCAAATAGAGATAAAAATACAATGCTGGAGACTTCTGAAAATGGATGAGAATTATATTCAGAGTAGAGACCAAAAAATGTTTTAAAAGAGAGCTTCAATTTTAAAAAGCCAGCATTCCCCTTAAAAGTGAAAAGGATGAAGAATATTTTTAAAAGTCTGTTTTCTGAGAAGACAAAACTATTTTTAAACACATGAAACTACAATGTGTTTGAGTAAGAGCTATCTTTGTAAATAAAATTAAATGAATTAAATTTTTCATCACAATATGCATATGGCATGATTTTGTTAAAACATATACACACACATATACTGTTTAGGAAGTACCACAACTATTTTACAGTGAAAAAATTTAACTCAAAACATTCCATACACAAAACAAAAATAATTTTCTTTGGGTGTACACAAATAATATTCATTAATAATGTAAGAAAATTTTATCATTTAAAATATTAGAGCTCAATATTTTTATTAAAATCAGAAAAAGTTATGAAGTTAATACATAGACAACTTAGCACTATTTATCTTAAAAAAAAAAAAGGAAACGATTTTAATCATATCTTCAGTTACTTTCTGTATTGGGAAGTAAAAATGAAAGTTGCTCAGTCATGTCCAACTCTTTAGGACTATGTGTATATACGTAGTCCATGGAATTCTCCAGGCCAGAATATTGGAGTGGGTAGCCGTTTCCTTCTCCAGGGGATCTTCCCAGCCCAGAGATCGAGCCCAGGTCTCCCGCATTGCAGGTCGATTCTTTACCAGCTGAGCCACAAGGGAAGCCCAAGAATGCTGGAGTGGGTAGCCTATCCCTTCTCAGTGGATCTTCCCAACCCAGGAATCGAACCAGTGTCTCTTGCATTGCAGGCAGACTCTTTACCACCTAAGCTATCAGGGACTTCTGTCCAAATAGAAAAGGAATCAATTAGGAATTAACTGAAATGCAGACTTGAAAAAATATTTTCTACAGGATTTATTAATTTAAATTCTGTGAATAAGTCTGTTCATTTCTGATCATTTCCAAACATAAAATATTATACAGTAAGACATAAATGAAGTTAAAAGAATTCTAAAAATCTAAAGGAGTATGCAGCCCTTCGTGATTAAATTAGTACCCCAAAATTCATTATTACTACTTTATCTTACTTTAGCATTCAAATTCTTTAAAACTAATCAAATCATTAAAAAAAAATACACACAAGAACAAAAGCAACCCAGAGATACAACAGTCATAGAAGTTATGTAGAGTGAATTACTTTTCCAATAGAAGCACTCTTCTAAACTGTAGTAAATAATCTTTAAGATCTGATGAGGTTTGAGGGCAAGTAACACAAAATTATTCAAAAAAATTAGGTATGAATGAGTAAATGTTAAAACTCTAAAATAATCACAACTAGATATTATTAACTCATAATGTAAAAATGTATACATAATGTCTGCCTGCCTTGAATAAACTAACTTTCAGGATACCAAATTTAAATGCCAATATATTCATAAATAGTATTCCTGGAAATTATTTCCTAGGCTCAAAAAATAATATCAACACATATTCAACACTCAATATATATGTACAAATGACAAAGTTTATTGTCCTTAGCCAGTTTTGAAAATTTAAATTTTTCACAAAATTCTTTGTATCCCTAGATCTCTAGTTTTTCAAAACTATTTGATTTTGATTTACACTGACTCTTGAGCACACTTGTATAATTTTAAGGTTCTATCTTTGCACCAAAACACTGAATTTGCCTAATAAATATCTGAACTGAACATAGTCATTCAGCTGTGTCTGATTCTGCGATCCCATGGACTGTAGCCCGCTAGGCTCCTCTGTCCATGGAATTCTCCAGACAAGAGAAATGGAGTGGGTTGCCATTTCCTTCTCCAGGGGATCTTCCCAACCAAGGGATTGAACCCAGGTCTCCAGCACTGCAGGCGGATTCTTTACCAACCGAGCAACAATATTTACTTGCAAAATAAATTCCAATTCACAGGTAAATGCTCTGACAATATCTATACTACTACCACTAGAGAAGGATGTTCTTTAATGCCACAAATACCCACACAGCACAAATATCCACAAGCAATAAACCAAACCCAAACTAAAAATAGATATAATGATAAAATGAAAGGAAGAAAAACACCATAATAAGAGCTAAAAAGATGGGAGGATAGGATTAACTCTGACTTCCTTATAAATGTCAGTCCTATAAGCACCTCTACTTCCCACGGAATAGTTACACAGCATTAACTCTGCATATAACCCAGGACTGCAATTAGGACCCTACAAAGTAGCAGCTGAAACACAGACAGCAGTCAGCAAAGACAGCTGAAAAATAATGAAGTGATATTATCTAAAGACTGTAAAAGCATGTGTAAAAATTACTTCTCGAAAAAGATTTTTTCAAGATACTTTAGAGGTGAACCACATTTCCTAAGTAACACTTTTTACATAAAATAACAATTCTTGCTGTCAAAAAATTTCTCTAACATTCTAGTAACTGTCTCCTGAGAAAATAATCTGAACAATCTAGATTATTTTAACAGTTTTAATATTAGAAATTGTTCTACACTTACAACTTTTAAAATATATCTGGAACATCTAAGTATAGCAATTACTGTGTATCTTATGTATCATCTGTTGCCAAACTGATGCATAAACCATCTGAACTTTCTTCTCCCTCTACTGAAAAAGCAAACAAAAAATGAACATGATGAATACAATTTTCAAAGCATAATGGGTTCTGTTAATAGTTACTCAAGATTTGACATAAATAGAATTTCTACATAATTCCTAAAAGTCCCAATATAAAAAGGAAAGATATGAAATACAGCATAAACAAATTATGCATACACCAAAAGGTAAACAAATAACCATACATATATAAACTTAAAATAGCTTTCTTAAACAATTATAATCACTGTGAAAAGGTCAGTTTTCATTTCAATCCCAAAGAAAGGCAATGCCAAAGAATGCTCAAACGACCGCACAATTGCACTCATCTCACACACTAGTAAAGTAATGCTCAAAATTCTCCAAGCCAGGCTTCAACAGTACATGAACCATGAACTTCCAGATGTTCAAGCTGGGTTTAGAAAAGGCAGAGGAACCAGAGTTCAAATTGCCAACATCCACTGGATCATCGAAAAAGCAAGAGAGTTCCAGAAAAACATCTATTTTTGCTTTATTGACTACGCCACAGCCTTTGACTGTGTGGATCACAACAAACCGTGGAAAATTCTGAAAGACATGTAAATACCTGACCTGCCTCTTGAGAAACCTGTATGCAGGTCAGGAAGCAACCATTATAACTGGACATGCAACAACAGACTGGTTCCAAATAGGAAAAGGAGTACGTTAAGGCTGTATATTGTCACCCCATTTAATTTGTATGCAGAGTACATCATGAGAAATGCTGGGCTGGATGAAGCACAAGCTGGAATCAAGATTGCCAGGAGAAATATCAATAACCTCAGATACACAGTTGACACCACTCTTATGGCAGAAAGTGAAGAAGAACTAAAGAGCCTCTTGATGAAAGTGTGAGAGTGGAAAAGTTGCCTTAAAGCTCAACATTCAGAAAACTAAGATCATGGCATCTGGTCCCATCACTCCATGGCAAATAGATGGAGAAACAGTACAAACAGTGGCTGACTTTATTTTGGGAGGCTCCAAAATCACTGTAGATGGTGATTGCAGCCATGAAACTAAAAGATGCTTGCTCCTTGGAAGGAAAGTTATGACCAGCCTAGACAGCATACTAAAAAGCAGAAACATTACTTTGCCAACAAAGGTCCATCTAGCCAAGGTTATTGTTTCTCCAATAGTCATGTATGGATGTGAGAGTTGGACTATAATGAAAACTGAGCACCAAAGAATTGATGCTTTTGAACTGTGGTGTTGGAGAAGACTCTTGAGAGTCCCTTGAACTGCAAGGAGATCCCACCAGTCCATCCTAAAGAAGATCAGTCCTGAGTGTTCATTGGAAGGACTGATTCTGAAGGTGAAACTCCAATTATCTGGCCAGCTGATGCAAACAGCTGACTCATTTGAAAAGACCCTGATGCTGGGAAAGACTGAGGGCAGGAGGAGAAGGGGACGACAGAGGATGAGATGGTTGGATAGCATCACCGACTCAATGGACGTGAGTTTGGGTCAACTCCAGGATTTGGTGATGGACAGGGAGGATTGCATGCTGTAGTCCATGGGGTCACAAAGAGTCGGACATGATTGAACAACTGATCTGAACTGAGGTGCTAATGAAAACACTTTGTGTTTTATTTAACCCTCCACCAGGCAATGGAGTAATTATCATGATCTCCATTTTACAGATGAAGAAGCTGAGGAACAGATCAGTTAAAAGCTTACCTACATTTTCAATTAAAAAAGGATGGAAAAGGATATCAAACTCAGGGAATTTGGCCTCAATACCCATATTTTTCACTACCATGCTAGATTTAATGCAAGTGATTTATGAATATATATCACTTATTAGTGTTATGTTTTCAAAATTCCATCTGACATTTTGCATTGCCTGTCAGTCACTCCCCTTTGGACGTCCAGATACAATCTCAAATGTAAAATGTCAGACAATATTCTTCTCTAAAGCTGGGTTGCCATTCCATATTTCTTGCAAAGATGTCTTCCAGGTAAATAAATAACCTGTACAAGACATACTCATTGGCAAACAGCTGAAAGCATTTCCTATAAGATCAGAAGCAAGAAATGAATGTTCACTCTTGACACTTTTATTCAACACAGTTTTAGAAATCCTAGCCATGGCAATCAGAGAAGAAAAAGATAAGTAAAAGAAATTCAAATTGGAAAAGAAGAAGCAAAACTGTCACTGCTTGCAGATGACATGATACAATATACAGAAAGTCCTAAAGATGGTACCAGAAAGCTATTAGAGTTCATCAATGAATTCAGTAAAGTTGCAGGATACAAAATTAATAGACAGAAATATGTTGCATTTCTATACACTGACAACAAAAGATTAGAAAAAATTAAAGAAACAACCCCATTTACCATCACATCAAAAAGAATAAATTACCTAGGAATAAACCTACCTAAGAAAACAAAAGACATGTACTCTGAAAAC
This sequence comes from Cervus elaphus, assembly GCF_910594005.1. Taxonomy (NCBI): domain Eukaryota; kingdom Metazoa; phylum Chordata; class Mammalia; order Artiodactyla; family Cervidae; genus Cervus; species Cervus elaphus. The sequence goes on along the minus strand of NC_057825.1, from coordinate 28,360,368 downwards.
TACAAGATGCTGATGAAAGAAATCAAAGATTACATAAACAGATGGAAATATACACTATGTTCTTGGACTGGAACAATCAGTATTTTCAAAATGACTATACTACCAAAGCAAACTACAGATTCAATGCAATCCCTATCAAATAACAAAAGGCATTTTTTCACAGAATTAAAACAAGGAAACCTTAAAATCTGTATGGACACACAAAAGATATGCAATAACCATAGCAATTTTAAGAGAAACTGAGCTAAAGGAACCAGGGGCCCTGACTTAAGACTACACTACAAAGCTACAGTCATCAAAACAACAGGTACTGGTACAAAACTGGAAATAAATTGTAACAAATATCACTGTTTTTCTTAGAGTAAAACATAGGCAGAACACTCCCTGACAGAAATCACAGCAATATCTTCTTCAAGTCATCTGCTAGAGAAATGGAAATAAAAACAAAAAAACTAATGGGACCTATTTAAACTCAAAAGCTTTTGCACCACAAAGGAAACCACACACCTGAAAAGATCCTCAACATCACTAATTATTAGAGAAATGCAAACCAAAATCCCATGAGATATCACCTCACACTTATAACGGCTATCATCAAAAAAAAAAAAAAAAAGCCCTACAAACAGTAAACGCTAGAAAGGATACAGAGAAAAGAGAAACTTCCTACACTGTTGGTAAGAATGCAAACTGACACAGTTACAGATGAATGGATAAAGATGTAGTAATATATACAATGGGCTATTCCTTCAGTCATTAAAAAGAATGAAATAATGCCATTTACAGCAACAGGAATGAACTAAAGTTTACCATAAGTAAGTGAAGTAAGTCAGAGAAAGACAAGTATCATAAGGTAAAGCTTACATGCAGGACCACAGGTGGCGCTAGTGGTAAAGAATCTTCCTGCCAAAGCAGGAGACACCAGAGATGCAGGTTCGCTCCCTGGGTCTGGAATATCCCCTGGAGAAGGAAATGGCAACCATTACAGTATTCTTTTCTAGAAAATTCAACAGGCAGAGGAGTCTAGTGGGTTACAGTCCATGGTGGTGGTGGTTGGGGGAAGGAGGGGTGGTATCACAAAGAGTCAGACAAGATTGAGCACTTTTTACTTCAGAATCTACTATATAGCATAGGGAACTCTACTCAATATTCTGTAATAACCTAAATGAGAAAAGAATCTGGCTCAGCAGTAAAGAATCTGCCTACAATGCAGGAGCCACAGGAGATGTGGATTCGATCCCAGGATCAGGAGATTCCCCTGGAGGAGGGCAAGGCAACCCATTCCAGTATTCCTGCCTAGAGAATCCCATGGACACAAAGAGTTGGACATGACTGAAGCAATTTAGCACGCAGGCATGCACAGTTTTCATGAAGATTCTTTTTGAAATAACTGTTACAGGACTCCCAGAGAAAAATAAACAAGCAAGTAACCAACCAACCAACCACAGCAATAAAACAAAAACAAAAGAACTCTGTAAAAACATCCTGGAGAAGGACTAGTAATTTTTATTTTGGAGAAAACAGTCTGTAAATAAAAACAATTGCCTTGAGTATTTAAATATTCATATGTTACAGTGGCTAAATCTATGACTAAGTTAAGACAATTATCTAAATATAAAGGCAGCAACTTCTATAAGCTAATGGCGGAAAGCAAAGAAGAACTAAAGAGCCTCTTGATGAAGAGGAGAGTGAAAAAGCTGGCTTAAAACTCAACATTCAAAAAACTAAGAGCATGGCATCTGGTCCCATGACTTCACAGCAAATATATGGCGAAAAAGTGGGAAAAGTAAGATTTCATTTTCTTGGGCTCCAAAATCACTGCAGATGGTGACTGTAGCCATGAAATTAAGAGATTTGCTCCTTGAAAGAAAACCTATGACAAACCTAGATAGTGCATTAAAAAGCAGAGACATCACTTTGCCAACAAAGGTCTGTATTGTCAAAGCTATGGTTTTTCTAGTGCTCATGTATGGATGTGAGAGTTGGACTACAAAGAAGGCTGAGTGTTGAAGAATTGATGCTTTCGATTGATGCTGGAGAAGACTCTTGAGCGTCCCCTGGACTGCAAGATCACACCACTCAATCCTAAAGAAAAGCAACCCTGAATATTCACCAGAAGAACTAATGCTGAAGCTGATGCTCCAATATTTTGGCCACCTGATGCAAACAGCTGACTCATTGGAAAAGACCTTGATGCTGAGAAAGATTAAGGGAAGGAGGAGAAGGGGCTGACAAAGGATGAGATGGTTGGATGGTATCACCAACTCAATGAACATGAGTTTGAGCAAATCCAGGAGATGGTGAAGAACAGGGAAGCCTGGTGTGCTGCAGTTCACAAAGAGTTTTTTTTGCAGATCGCAAAGAGTTGAACATGACTTAGCAACTGAACAACAACAAACTTCTATTAACTAAAACAATACCTGAGTGAGATGAAATAAATGGTTTATATACTTCTAGGCCATTTCTAATACAATGTCCATTACCTTAAATTAAGTTTAGCAGAGGACTACTGTGACTTATTATGTATAGTCTGGACTCCAAATACAAAAACAAGTCTAAACATTTTCCCCACATAAAAATACAAAATTACTATTTTCTCCCACAATATAATTCAAGAAGCTATCCATAGTAATTTCTAGAATAGTGATTCTGTACCTTGGGTATACATCAGAATCATTTGGGGAGCTTTAAAATCCTAATGGCAAGGCCACAGTTTGACCAATTAAAACAATCTACAATCTGTAAAACTGACACGCAGGCATCAGAATTAAAAAAAAAAAAAATCCTTTCTTAACACCAATGCAAAGCCTACTTGAAAAGCATGGATGTTAAGAGTCCCTCTGCTAACATTTTTAATAGTCAAGAAAGTTTCTCAAGTATTGATTATCTTAAAATAAGAACTACTAAAACTATTTTGCTCTAGACTCAGACAAGCTACAGCCAATAACAGCAGCAAACAGCAGTGGTTACTATTGCCCTTGGACAGGTAATACAGGTAGAAGGAACCCAGATGGCACTCAAGGCAATGAAATCAGTTTATGTTGTTTTCTCATTTTTGTTTTAAAACTATGATGATAGCAAATTTATCACCCTATTCTTTGTCCATAAAACCATATATTTTTGTCCCACTGAAGTTATGATCTTTCCTTAAAAAGGGCTTCAAATTTTTTAGAAGTATAATTTAATGTTTGATTCTCTGACTCCTTTTATAACTGTTACTTTCAACACTTTTAAGTTTTTTACTCACTGTGTGCTAAGGATACAGGAGGTGGGATAGACATAGTGACCAAAAGTGGGATCTTAAAGAATCTGATGAGCAAAACAAAGAAGGCAAAAATGTGCACAGGTAAAGGAACAATAAAAGATATGTAAATGCCAAAATGAATGATGGTCAGGAGTTTTATAGAAAAACTCTTTCTAAACTAAACTATTTTTAAAGTATAAATAATGGACAAAAGTAGACTCTAGTTGGAGAAATCTTAATTTAAAAGTTCAGTTCCTCACTTACCAGCTCTATGTCCATGGGCAAGTTACTTAATTTCCCTGAGCCTGAGTGTAAAATATTTATAATAACTTTGGGGGAGAAGGACACTTCTCATTCCTGATCTTCCTCCATGTGGAAGTATTCATGACCGAGGCACACCCCTAGATTAACAACCCTCTGGTCTCATTCCACTCTTACTCATACACGAGAAGTTGAGGCAACCTGTTTCATTTACAGTGAGAAAGATCTATGTTTTATTAGTCTCTTCCTCCTCCCTCTCTCCCTTTATAGATATGGCTACCTCAAGCTGTAAATTTTACATGGGTAAGCCCCCATGGAGAAACTCTCCTCTGTGACTATGTGGGTTAAGCCTAGATTACAGGTTCGGTATTGGTAAACCCATATACCCATGTAGGTAAGCCACATTCATCAAATATTGCTTTGTTTTTAATAAATGTAGTATGTTGCTCAATTGTCTTCTGCTTGTCTCTATAAGGTGGTTTTGAATTCAGGCAAGGAAGTAGGATACTAGTTATTAGTTTACATTTTAATAGAGTTGTGGAAAGCTTTAAATAAGTTAATACATATAAAACTCCACCTAGTACTTGGGAACATAATAAGCATTCTACCATTACTGCCACTATGATAAAAGAGTGATTCAAAAGTTAGGGGAAAAGGCCCATATTAAAGCTTTTATCAGTTCACTATAAAACATCTAATATTAATTCAAATGAAATATTCTTTCTAAAATATATCAATTAAAAACAAGATACCTCCATTAATTGAAACAATGTAACCTGTTATACTAGTTAGAATATGGAATAATGTACAAGTTGGAGCATTCATTAAGCATAGAACATTCTTTATAACCTATAAATCCTCACTAGTTCATACATAAAATGAAATATAACACACATAAGCAAAAAAAGACAATACTCCACGCAGAGAATATTAAAATTTTAACTCCAGCACATAGGCTATTAAAATTTAATGTTTATAAACAGCTTGAAGTCTAAAAGTTTTCAGATGAATATGCTAGAGTCAGTTTATTCTACTAGTTTAATTACATTGTCAATATGCTAAAAATCACACTCAAAAAAAACCTCAAGATTATATTTAATCTGATAAGAATCAAAATATAATAGAAAATTGATTCTTCAAAGTGCACCCAGGAAGCTCTCTAATAGTAGCAAGATCAATCTGAAATCTATGGACCTTCAGGAGTTTTGTGAAACCCCTGAAGTTTGCAAAATGTCATGCACGTGTTCATGCATATGTGGTTCAAATCCTCTACTTTCATTACATTCACAAAGCATTCATAAAAGGTAAAAATAGCAAAGCATCATTTTATAATTCATGTGATCTCTTCTAGTTATCCATTTATTCAAATTTTTAGTAAAATCTTGCAGGGTATTTTCAACTTGAGTAATTTTAGTAAATAACAAACCTTTAAATAATCAAAAATAGAATCTACAAAATCTACAAAAAAGAATTATTTCTTTAAAAATGTCCACTTACCTTTCAAATGTTTTGATACCATTACTTCATTAACATGAAATGCTTTTCCTGTTGTTCTTAAGTCCACTGTATTATTTTCCTGCAATCCTTCACTTAGCTTTGCAAAAATGTTTTCAATGCAATTGGTGTTATTCTTCAAACCATTAGGTAGTTCCCAAAATGAAGCTGTTGCACATGTATCAAATGTAATGGTACTTCGGGGATTATGTTTTCCAGTATCAACCTTCTTCCTCCTCAGTACTGACTTTCCAGACTGTAATCTTCTACTAATATGGCTTTTCTTTAAGAGGTGTTTATAGACATCTTTCCTCTTTATAGTTTTCTGATTTTTTAGCACTTGCTTCTCAGTGCATGTACAATTTATATTTTCTATTTTGTAATTATTTTGATCTAACAATTGGCAAATAGGCTTACTCTCTGACTTATATTGGACTTCAATAGATCCAGTAGTAGTAACTTCGTCGAGATGAACTGAATCTTTAGAATAAATTGCAAGACCAGAGGCAACTAACATGTCTGCCAAATTGTTTTTCTCATGAATGATGTCTACCTTCAGTTTTGTTTCAAAACTGTATCCCCTAAACTGAAAAACTAAGCCCGGTTTACTCAGGAAATCTTGAAAAAATCTTTTGGCTTCCTCTGTCCAATGTCTGCCTTCAGCAGGTAAGACACCATGTAAGATGCAAGAATAACTTAGCCTCGGCAAATTCAGAAGTTCTTCAGGAACAACTTTAAGAATTTTTATATCTGAATAAGGTATGTAAACAGAAAATCCATAGTCAATCAATGTAAGAAGTAAATTCTGATCAGAGACTTTGGAAATTTCTACTCTATTCCACTGATCTTCCGATTCATATTTGAACAAACAACTAGAACCGGGAATTATATGGTCCTGAGGCACTGTTTGTAAGTCTTCTGGTAGGTCAGAAAGTAACATAAAGAGAGATTTCATTGTGTCAAAGAAATCTTCTAACTGAACACAGAAGTCTGATGGATCAGAAACAGCAGTGGCAATACCAGAATATTGCTTACCATTTTGAAGCTGTGTCCAAGTAAATGATCTTATGGTACATGGTGATACAGGAGTCTTAGTTTCAACACTACAAATAATTCCTGAAGATCTAAATTTGTTTTCTTCAATATGAACTGTATTTAAATTTAAATATTCCAAAAGTAACAGACCATCTATCAAAATGTCTACTTTCCAAGCAGAGTCTAAATATTTCAGGAAAAGGATGTTTATTTCCAAACGAGCAAACAAATCCGCAATGGACTCAAACGGCATCTTCCTAAAATTTTCAAACCAAATCCATTTACAAGGCACAGCTTGTCTTGGAATATTTCTGATTTCATTACTAAGCACCTTAGTATTACATAAAGGCACTATTTCATACCTGCCACAATCTACTAAAAAAACAAGCACTTTCTCATCAACATACTTAGCTACTTTTGATCGATACCACTCAAAAGTGTTTTTAGATTTTGCCAAGCATTCCAAGCCTTTCTCAATATTTTCCACTGATAAAAAAGCAGGGTTTCTTACTTCTTTAGTAATTAATACCGTTAAATCTGATAAAATCTTTTTGTTTTTAGATAACTTCACATAAAATGTTCCACTTTTGGAAACATGAAGTATTTCAGCCTTTTCAAGTTGTCCAGGTTTTAACTCTTCAAAAGGGATACTAACCAGTTGTTGGTAGGATGGCTGAAGGATCACAGAACCTTCGTATCCATTTGATCCTCCTTTCTTCATTTCACTATCAACAGGGCCCACCTTTTGAGAGACAACCTGAGGCATTTGTAATACTGTTCTCTGTAGTTTCAAGCACGCTGTCCATTTCACTAGTTCATTAATGACACATTTTTCATCACAAATTACATTTACTTCCCATTTCTGTTTATGCCGTTTCAAAAACTCACAGGAAACTGCTTTGTTACTTACTCTTGAAGCAAAATAATCCACAGTTTTTCTGTCCCATATTTCATTAGGTTCATTCCACTTGACTCCACTAAGGAAAGAATGAACTCCTAGCTGAGGAATGGTTAAGAACTCCTTCTTAATTTCAAACATTTTAGATGTGCTTACTACTGCAGTATTACCATAGTCAATAAATTCCACTTCATAAGAATTTCTTGACAAAATTTTCTTAATAACTGCTCTGTAAATGGCATTGTCACCAGAGTATTCTGCAACTACAAGATCTCCCACCATGGGTTTAACTGATTTTCTCTTTCTCACCATACTGGCTCTTCTTGCATTTAGAGCAGCCGCTAGTCTGATGATTACATTTTCATGCTCAGCAAGCTGAATATGGAAACTCGCTGGATTACTTATATTAGAAACATATCCTCTAACTTTGGCATTCAAGTAAATCTTGGGTTGAGGAAGGTCTTTAATTTGTGGTCTGGCATGACTATGTATGTTTTTTGAGGTTGCTTGATTTAATTCTCTAATAGAAGACTGTGATACAACCCTTACTGATTTTTGGCCCGCATCATGTTCATCAAGAATATGTGCAAGTCCAGGGACAATTTTTACACCTTTATTTTTAAGTTCATCTTGCAAAGACTTCTTCACCTTGTTTTTTGAAACAGGTTCCACTTTACAGCAAACTGATGGTTTCAAAAGCCTGGCATATATACTTCTGGGATTCATTAGCTGATCTGTTTTGCTTTCAGAATGTGTTATTAGACTAGTTTTACTTACGTTATGGTGATAGTTGTTTTCTATTTTGCCTTTCAAGGAAACAGCCTTTTTTTTATTCTCATTTGTTTTATGATCCTTTTTCACACACTGTGCTTGGTCACAATGCTTTTTCCCATAAGCATGAAGTAGCATTTTAATTTTCTGATTTATATGTTGATATCCATCATATAAGTCCACACCAAACTGGCCATCTGGCTCCCTGGACAGTATTTTTGCCCTTAATGGTTTTCCAAAAAATTTACCTGCAAACCAGTTATTGATTTCTGCTGGAATATCTACATCGCTAAGATCTGACAAAAAACATTTAATAGCTTGCATAGGTGTAAACAGCAACTCTGGAAACTCATCTGAAACAGCCCTCAACATACTTTCTTCTACTAATTGCTTATTTCCAAAGTCCACAAAATACACCAGGAAGTCAGATAATGAATCTGTCGGCATTGATAAAGCTCTATAAGAGAGACCATCCTCTACATACTTAGATATACATAATCTCATTTTACTAAAATTATATTTGGGGCAATCACTGGGGTAACTAATTTCCCTGATTTTTGTTTCTATCATCTCTAGGTCTTTACTATTTCTACTAAGTTGGCAATAAAACTCTTGAGGACTATATATGTGAGATATATATATTTCTTCCTCACTTCCAATTTTTATATTGAAGGAAGAATAACAGTAACTGTAAAGACTAACTGAAGATGGAAATGGCTTTGATACTGTACAATATTGTGCAGAGCCATGACGAATAAGAAATTCTTTTGCACTAGTAAATGGAGACTGTAAATCCACTAAATTACTTAAACAGTTTGGATATATAAGAACTATGGCACAGATGACACAAGTCAATAACCCTCTAGATGAAGAAATAAAATTCTCAAAGTCTCTGCATGCTTCTCTCGACCAACTGAATATTCTACAACTAATGGGTTCAACTAAATGGTTAAGACTACATCTGAAGGCCTGGGCTTCTAAAGAAAGAAAATGTGGCTTAATAGCACAAAGATCTCTAATTAAAACTCTTTCCTGGTAACCATAATCAACCAGTATTACATCAAATTCTTTTTCTGATATTTGAGTCAAAATAGCAGCTCTATACCACTTTCCATCTTTAGAGGATTTAGCAACACAAGCCATCTGCCCAACCTGATAAGGATCAGAATGAACACTATAATAATGCTGAAGTTGTTCCATTAGTAATTTTAAGTCTTCTAACTTACATTGCAGCTGGCATAAGAAGTCACCTGGGCCACAAGAATAAGAACACTTAACTTCAAGGACTGTTCCTGGTTTAAACACATATTCTTTATAACGCCATGGTGACTCAGGTCCCACAGACAAGATGAAAGGGTTTTCAAATTCAGAGAAATTAACAGGTGGGGACTTTAACAAAGACAAGTTACTTTCTTTTAGCTTATTTGAATGGTACCTTTTAGATTGAGGTCCTTCAAGAAGGGCAGATATTACTTTCTTAACATTAACTTTACTTTTAGATTTTAAATTTAACACTGAATACTCACTTACAAATTTTGGACAACATTTTGGTTCTACTTCCCAATATTCTGCATATCCAGCTTGTAACATGAGAGAGACAACATCATTATCTTCTGAGGCTTCAATACTCTGAATATTTACAGTATACTTGTCATCTTTTTTTGCTATAACCTGAAGCAAAACTGCTTTGTTCAGGACAATTTTTTTAAAATAATCAACAGCAGTCTTCACCCATAAATCTTCAACAGGAAATACATGTGCAAGTGAACAGCACATGGCTAAAGCAGGCAACTCACAAAACTCTGGAAGCAAAATTTTTACATCAAAAAATGGTATGGAATCAGTATTTCCATAATCTAAAAAATAAACATTAATTTTATAACCATTAATTTCAGTGATGACAGCTCTATAAAAATGTCTATCCTTGCTATATCTAGCACAACAAAATGATCCAGGTTCTGGATTTCTTAGAATCAATTCCTCATTTTCACACAGATCATAATATTTGTTTATATTTTTAGTTATATCTTGAAATTCATTCTGATGTTCATTAGTACGTACCCAGAAATTTGATGGGTTTAATACATACACTACGAAACCTATGTAGGCAGCTTCTATCTTCATTTCTACAGTTTTAACAGGAAAATCTATTTTTAAAGTATCTTTTTTACTTAGAGAGTCTATCGGCTGCTCAGTGTTTGCAATAAAACTCCCAACTGCAAAGCTGTTTACCTCAGAAGCACTAGTTGCCCTCAGCCTATTATAAATTTTTGAATCAGACACTGGACATAGTACTTGTGTGCCTACAGTCTTCAGCAGACACTTAGAAGTAACTGTAGACTCTTGAGTTTCTAAGGTTACATAATACAAATGCTCATCCTTATTGAACCGATCAAGGTGTGCATATACTACCTGTCCTAACAAGGCTTGTTTAAATATACTCAGTTGAAATTTTCTTATATCTCTGTCTGGACTGTGTAAACATGTTAGAGAACATGGAAATGAAAATAATGGTACTAAGACAAAATCTTGTTTAAGTTTCTTTACATGAACTGAAGGTACAGTCTCACTACTGCCATAATCCATAAACCAAATTCTCACTTGATTATTGGGCAAAAGCTGCTGAAGAATTCCTCTATGCCACTGTCCATTTATCCTTCTGGCAACACAAAGTAGTCCAAAATTATCACATGTGGGACTACTTCCTTGGCTGATAATATCATAATGCAAAGTCATACATGTTGTAAAGTTTTCCAACTCTGGAATCCATTTAATTAATTGGCAATAAAATTTACTTGGGCTCAAGGCAGATGATACTTTTACACTTTCAGTACTGCCCACTGACAAAGATGGTTGCAAATTATCCAGAACATGCTGAATATCAAGTAAAGTATCGTTATTACTTAAAGATGATTCAGGTCTTTTATAGTGTAATGAATCTGGCATTTGTTTGGGGAATTCTTTTACCATTTCCACAATAAGACGAAATGAATCTCCATCAATGAGTCTCCCTAATTGTAATTCAAGAACCTGGGATATAATGTTTGGCACTTCAAGAACAATCATCTGAAGAGGCAAAACAGCTTGCACACAACCTTTCACTTGTAGTCCTACTAATGACTTGAAATAATTCAAAGCCTTGGGAGACCATTTTTCCCCAGCTGGTAGTATGTTGGCCAAAATGCCAAATGTTACCCGTGGTGGTAGCTCAAATAAGTTGCCACACGCTGAAGCAACCTGCGTACTGTCAACTCTCAGTTCCTCTCCGCGGTCTATGAGGAGCACAGTATAGAGTTCATTTTTCTTTTCCACAACTCTTCCTCTCTGCCATTCTCCTGATACTCTTTCTTCTACCAAACAAAAGTCATCGATGTCTACATTACTGTTTCCTTTTTGAACATACTGTATTTCCCTCTGCAATATGTGGTAGTCAAACTCACATTCAATATTATTTCTGCCTTGAAATTTCACCAGAATGTCCTTGGGAAGACATTCTATATGTGATATTGTCAGATCCACATTTAAAAGGGTTGGTAACAGAGATGTAGAATCCATTTTCTAAAAAGCAAATGATAAGAACCTATTAGTTTCTGGACAGACAGTTGTCAAAATTAAATGAAATTAGTCTTATATGTATGTAAACATAAACCAAACTAGCCTTAAAAGTATGTAAATATATATTAAATATCAAAATAATTCCATGTCTGTATTTATCAAACTGAACATGTTGGTAAAAATTATATATATTGGACAAGATGAAGAAATAAATAAAATGCATCTGACCATTCACTGCCTTTCACACTTTCAAAAAATTCTACTGAAATAACCAAGAGAGCATTTAAAAATAGGGAGAATGAATATAATCACTGGAAAACAGAAAAAAAAGGCAGTATTTTTTAAGAGACTAACAAATTTCTCGTAGATATTGGACTGATAGTGTGTAATGGAAGAAAGCCAAATAAAGCCTACTGGAGAACTACACTCCTTCATGCAGACTTCTTCCAGTACCCATAATTCCAAGGGGTGAGTGCTAGAAGCAAGGGTGGATGGTTCCCAACAGGGGACACACTGTTTATAGTCCCTACTCTGTGTCAATTAGCAGTATGTGGCCCCTATCAGCATCATTATACAACTCCAGGTTCCTCCTCTGAGGGCAACAAGTTGAGACAATAGGTTGGGACAACAGAAAGGAGAGCCAGGCATGGAAAGACCCTTAGACAGGTTAAGTACCTCCACGCTTGTCGCTAGCATGTGTGTGTGTCAAATCGCTCAGTCATGTCTGACTCTCTGCAACCCCATGGACTGTAGCCTGCCAGGCTCCTCTACCCATAGGGATTCTCTAGGCAAGAATACTGGAGTGGGTCACCACACCTCCTTCAAGGGATCTTGACAACCCAGGGATCAAACCTGCATCTCTTGTTTCCTGCATTGGCAGGCGGGTTCTTTACCACTAGTGCCACCTGGGAAGCCTCTGTCACTGGCATGGGTACCCACAAAAAGTGTGGAGGGAGGGAGAGAGGAAAATAAATCTTTAGCAGAGAGGCAAAGCTCTCTACTCTAACTATGGCTCCACCTAAGTTTCTCTGGATTGTTAGAATTCTAAAAACTGTAAGTCAAATAGTCAAGAAGCATAAAACAGCCCCCAAATTCAGGTAAGAACCAACATCTATTGTAGTAGGATACAGCCTAACTCCAGCTTGATTCTAATAGTTGACAATTTTTTTTTCTATGAGAATGAGAAAGAGACAGAGAGAGAGAGAGAGAAACACTGGAGCTAAAAAAAAATGAGGGAACCACTTAAAATAAAAAGGAAACCCTCACATCAGGAATAAACATTGTATTGAAGGAAACAGCAAAATATTGTTTTTCAACAGTTCGATTCCTCTTTTTAAAAAGTCCAAAAGAGGATAATGCATTTTTATATGACTAAGTAGTCATTAATATGCAACAACTGAAATCAGGAATAACTACCCACACATAAGAGTCAATGGGAATGTCCCTACTGCAATGAGGAAAGCCAATGCAAAATATAGATGGAAGACAAGAAAATTTTGAGAAAATACCCCCAAAACTCAGAAGGATAAAAAGATGCAAAAGAAGCATGAAGGACAGGAGTATAAAATCTTACCAAAGTATAAATGTTGTTATCTCAGAGATAAAATAAGAGAAGAGAAGCCCTTTCTTAGACTTAAGACCCAAGTCCACACAGTGAAACAGGCCACTGGAAAGCTTGAGGAATGATTTAGGGTCATCTGGGTGCTGATTTCAGTTCTTATTTCCTCCCAGATAATTAACTTAGTGTGATAATCAGCATGGCTTGATCTACAGAGATTCTAGGCAATGCTCACTTGACCCTGATGTCCTTAAGAATAAAAATCAATGAGCAATACATTAAAGACTCTCATTAGACTAAGCTGCCTTTAATTAAAGTCACAGGCCTCTAGTCAATTACCAGACTTTAGTCAGTTTATAAATCTATAATACCTTACATGAAGAGAAGACCAAGTATTATTAAGAAAGGACCCTGTGTTTGATTATACCAAAGGGTCACCTGAGTAGATAGGAAAAGGAAAAAATTACTTAAGTCTTCCAGGAATCACACACACTTTAGATATAAAAAGCAGATGCAGCCAGAAGGATTCCTTGATGAAGTGAATGTAGTGTATACAAAATAGACCAAAGAAAAGCCCAAAGGAAGTTATGCGATGAGGTTACCCGAAATACCAGAAGCCTGCTCCTCCACACTGCTGTCCCTCCTTCAAACAAAACAAATGGCCTCATGGAGAATTTCACAGAGAAAGGGGGGAAAATTTCTGAGCTTGATCTGCACATGTTCTCTCACCTAATGCCAGTAACTTCCAGAAAAGGACTGCAAAAGCACTGCATCCCAACTCAGGACAATCCTTGCCAAAGAAACAAAAGGAGGTATTCAAGTTGACAGGACTTTGCCTGAAGAAGAAACTGTTTCAGTTAAGAACCTATGCATATTAGTAGGCCACAGCTAATAGTTTCTGCAGGATGATTAGCAATTCTGAAGGAACAAGACTGGAGGATTTGTTACAAAATAAATCTGAAGAAGAGGCATATGGATGAGCCTCTCAGACTTGGCACATGAAGAAAACTTGTAGGTCGCATGTGATGTGCATTGAAGGGCTCACTATGGAAAAGATTCTTAATCAGGTAGACAGAATTACTTATTCAATGACTATGAATCAGCCTCCTTCACCTGCCTCTCCAATGCTTGCTCAACAGGATCATGAAGAAGGTTCACTGGGTTATGGATAAAGCTCCTACCCTTGTCTATCTGAAGATCATCAAACAATTCAGAGAAAATTAGGGAAAAAACATCAACAGGAAATTTAAAACTAAACCAATTATTTTATACAAGGGACAATTATTTAAGGATATAACTTAAAGATGTTCTAGATCCAAACTCTATTCAGTATTATATTCCTTAGAATATTACTACACTGACAGAAAGTACTTACACTTTGTACACAAGTTTAGGACATCAGGAAACTTTAGTTTTACTGGAGACTCAATTAACAGTATGAAGTTTGGGGAACTGTTTTCTCAGAATCAGATTCCAAATCTGTAAAATGAGAGGGCTGAATTAAATTTGGGTTTTTCAAACACGGTTTTTATTTTGTTTTTTGTTTTTTTTTTTTTTGCAATAGCAGAAATCCTTCTTAATCTAAGGTGCAAAAAGTAAATAGAAAACTTCAAATATCTATCAGTTAGATTCATAAATGGTAGTCTAATAATTTCATGTGCTGTGCTGAGTTGCTCAGTCATGTCCAATTCTTTGCCACCTCATGGAGCCCACCAGGCTCCTCTGTCCATGGGGATTCTCCAGGCAAAAATACTGGAGTGGGCTGCCATGCCCTCCCCTCCAGTGGATCTTCCAACCCAGGAATCAAACCCAGGTTTCCTGCATTGCAGGCGGATTCTTTACCTTCTGAGCCACCAGGGAAGCCCCAATAATTTCATATATTTATACAATTATAAAGCCAGTAAATGAGAATACTAAAATCATTCTGATGAACACAGTCTTATAGCAGCTCCATCATATAATTTGCCTTAATATTGTATTTGATAACAGTACTGGGGAAAAAATGAGGCTCAAACATTTGTAACAGTTTCACAATTGTACATGATCAGATACAGGTAAGTTCAAACAAAAATAGAGCAGATAGTTACCAAAGGGGAAGGCAGGGGTGGGATAAATTAGGAGTATGAGATTAACAGATACAAACTCCTATACTTAAAATAGATCAAGCAACACATGTTTGCTGTGTATGACAAGGAACTATATTCGATATCTTATAACAACCTAAAATGGAAAATAATCTGAATATAAACAAACAACTCAATGATTTTGCTGTATACCTGAAACACAGTAAGTCAATTATACGTCAATTAAAAAACACACATCCATCTTATTTTGGATTCAAGGATGACACTAGGAATTATTTAAATATAAAGATCACTTAACCCATATTGTGTTTTTTTGGGTCATGCTATCTGGCTCTTAATGCGACTTTTAGGAAGTTATCCAAGCATTTGTTGTCACCTCCCCATTTCTTGCTGTTTTCAATTTATCAGCTCAATAAATCTTTTCTCTTAATCTTAAAAAAAAAAGATGCAGTAGAGCCTCAATTTAAACAAATTAATTGTATGGCACCAATCAGTGCTCATTACTGCTTTTAAGTTTAATATATCATATTGAAATATTTTATTTCTTCTTTAAAAAGTAGACTATTTTTAAAAATTAAATTCAAAGTTCACAAACTCATGAATTAAATGTAAGTCAAAAATTCAAAGCTTCACTGCTCCCCTAAGGTTTGTGAAAATACAATCTATAACACTATTAAAATTGATATGGAAACCCCTTCCTACACTAAAATCCCCTGATTCTACAGAATACATATTAGAGATGATGCCACTCTTAATGAGTCATGTAAGTAACTTAAATTTTTGTAAATTTTCTAACAGAAATTTGAATTTCTTTCCTTATATTAAGAGCTTCTTATAATGCTTTACATTTTTTAAAAAAGTTTTCTGCACATTAGTTTAACTGATCTTTGCAATAAGATTTCCATTTTTCAAATGAAAAATACTTAAGATAAAGGAAATACAGGAGTGAGCTTGAATTTACATTTTCTGATTCAGTCCAGTTCTCCAAGTTCTCCTCCCACATTACTCCCACTGTTTCACACTGCTCTTTCAACTAACCCATGTAATCATGGACAAGAAATAAAAAGTGAAAGATACAAATCGAAAACCAAAAATCTAAACAAACAAACAAAAAAAAAATAGGGAAAGCACCCTTATGGGATAGAATCAGCTTATTCTTCCTTTTTCCAAATTTAAAATAATTCTGGTTAAACTCTGACTAGCATTCTGGCAAGGTTACCATGTGCCAGAAGACTGGATCAAGTTAGGCATCTGTGCTTTGGTTTTCCTCCTCCTATATTCTCCATATATTCAAAATGGTTTCTAGGTTTAGGTCTTTAAGGATACTGATAAGAGTAGAAATCAAACAGCATAGAGTACTTTTAAAATTGCATATTTCAAAATCAGTGCTTCAATTTTGCTAACATTCTTTACCAAAGTAGTTCCTTAATCAAGGACAATGTTGTCCCACAGGGGACATTTGCTACCTCTGGAGATATATTTGCTTATCATAACTGGGCCAGGGTCAAGGTTCCCACTGGCATATACAAGCCATATGCCAGTTCTTTGTTAGTCGCTAAGTTGTGGCCGACTCTTTTGCAACCCAATGGACTGTAGCCCACTAGGCTCCTCTGTCCATGGAATTTCCCAGGCAAGAATACTGGAGTGGTTGCCATTTCCTCCTCCAGGGGAATCTTCCTGAACCAAGGACTGGATTTGCCTCTCTTGCATTAGCAGGCAGATTCTTTACCTGAACCACCTGGGAAGCCCAGTCTATGCCAGAGATGCTGCTAAATATCCTATAATGGACAGAATAACCTCCCACAAAAAAAAAAAAAAAGCAATTATCCAATTATCCATACCAAAATGCTGGCTGAGAAAATGCTTTACTGAAAGTAAAAACAAACCCCAGGGAGATAAAAGAATTCTTTAAAACCATCTAAAGAATTAGTCAGAGAAGGCAATGGCACCCCACTCCAGTACTCTTGCCTGGAAAATCCCATGGGCAGAGGAGCCTGGTAGGCTGCAGTCCATGGGGTCACGAAGAGTCGGACACGACTGAGTGACTTCACTTTCACTTTCATGCATTGGAGAAGGAAATGGCAACCCACTCCAGTGTTCTTGCCTGGAGAATCCCAGCGACAGGGGAGCCTGGTGGGCTGTACAGGGGTTGCAGCAGAGCAACAACTAACGTCTATGGGGTTGCACAGAGTCAGCCACAACTGAAGCGACTTAGCAGTAGCAGCAAAAAATTAGTAGAAAACAATCTAATCTTAAAGCTTTCCTCATGAGACAAAAGAGGCTACCAGTTTTTTAAAAATTTAAAATATTACAAAAAATAAAGCTGTAACAAAATTGAAATCAATTAAAAAATATATAAAAATAAATATAATTTATCACATTTTAAAAAAATGATTTCCTCAGTCCAAATATCTTCTGTCACCTTTGACTCCACTTTTTTCCAACTGGAAGCCATCTAGTTTCCCTGATGGCTCAGCTGGTAAAGAATCCGCCTGCAATGGGTAAGACCAGGGTTCAATCTCTGGGTTGGGAAGATCCCCTGGAGAAGGAAAAGCTCCTCACTCCAGTATTCTGGCCTGGAGATCCCATGGACTGTATAGTCCATGGGGTTACAAAGAGACGGACACAACTGAGCGACTGCGACTTTCACGTTCACACACAATCTATCAAGGAATCTTACTAGATTCATCTCCAGAGTACAAAAAAACTCTGACATTGCTTCCATCTCTGCTGCTACAACCTTGGCCCAAACTCCATTCATCTGTAATACTAAGTCCCTAACTTATCTTCCTGCTCTATCTTTAACCCTACCCTACTCTCAGTCCCAAAGAATGCTCAAACTACCGCACAATTGCACTCATCTCACTCGCTAGTAAAGTAATGCTCAAAATTCTCCAAGCCAGGCTTCAGCAATACGTGAACTGTGAACTTCCAGATGTTCAAGCTGGTTTTAGAAAAGGCAGAGGAACCAGAGATCAAACTGCCAACATCCGCTGGATCATCGAAAAACAAGAGAGTTCCAGAAAAACATCTATTTCTGCTTTATTGCTTATGCCAAAGCCTTTGACTCTGTGGATCACAATAAACTGTGGAAAATTCTGAAAGAGATGGGAATACCAGACCACCTGACCTGCCTCTTGAGAAACCTGTATGCAGGTCAGAAAGCAACAGTTAGAACTGGACATGGAACAAGAGACTGGTTCCAAATAGGAAAAGGAGAACATCAAGGCTGCATATTGTCACCCTGTTTATTTAACTTATATGCAGAGTACATCATTAGAAACACTGGGCTGGAAGAAGCACAAGCTGGAATCCAGATTGCCGGGAAAAATATCAATAACCTCAGATATGCAGATGACACCACCCGTATGGCAGAAAGTGAAGAGGAACTAAAAAGCCTGTTGATGAAAGTGAAAGAGGAGAGTGAAAAAGTTGGCTTAAAGCTCAACATTCAGAAAACTAAGATCATGGCATCTGGTCCCATCACTTCATGGGAAATAGATGGGGAAACAGTGGAAACAGTGGCTGACTTTATTTTTTCGGGCTCCCAAATCACTGCAGATGGTGATTGCAGCCATGAAATTAAAAGATGCTTACTCTTTGGAAGGAAAGTTATGACCAACCTAGATAGCATATTAAAAAGCAGAGACATGACTTTGCCAACAAAGGTCCGTCTGGCCAAGGCTATAGTTTTTCCAGTGGTCATGTATGTATATGAGTTGGACTGTGAAGAAAGCTGAGCACCAAAGAATTGATGCTTTTGAACTGTGGTGCTGGAGAAGACTCTTGAGAGTCCCTTGAACTGCAAAGAGATCCAACCAGTCCATCCTAAAGGAGTTCAGTCCTGGGTGTTCACTGGAAGGACTGATGCTGAAGCTGAAACTCCAATACTTTGGCCACATCATGCAAAGAGTTGACTCATTGGAAAAGACCCTGATGCTGGGAGGGATTGGGGGTAGGGGGAGAAGGGGACGACAGAAGATGAGATGGCTGGATGGTATCACCGACTCGATGGACATGAGTTTGAGTAAACTCTGGGAGTTGTTGATGGACAGGGAGGCCTGGCGTGCTGCGATTCATGGGGTGGCAGAGTCAGTCACGACTGAGTGACTGAACTGAACTGAACTCAATCATGATGATTCTCAGCACTGTAACCAGAATGACCTTTTTTTAAAATATAATACACAACGTGCATTACTGGTTCTCGAATATTTGGCCTCAGGACTCTTTTATACATCTATAAGTTAATGAAGACTGAGGTGTGTCCTCTCCGCCTAAATTCATATGTTGAAACTGTATCTCCCAATGATGGGATAAGACTATCTCATAAGAATTGAGCTCTCATAAATGTGATCAGTGAAACAATGAAAACACAGCAATTATCCATACCAAAATACTGGTCGAGAAAATGCTTTACTGAAAACAAAGACAAATCTCAGGGAGATAAAAGAATTCTTTAAAACCGTCTAAAGAATTAGTAGAAAACAATCTAATCTTAAAGCTTTCTTCATGAGACAAAAGAGGCAAAACATAAACATCAATGAAAAAGTGTAAACCAGGAAGCAGGCTCTCACCAGATATTAAATCAGTAAAAACCTTGATCTTGGACTTCTCAGCCTGCAGAACTATGAGAAATAGATTTCTATTGTTTATAAGCCATTCAGTTTAAGGTATTTTGTTATAGCAGTCCAAGCTAAGACAGACCCCAAAGAACATATACATGGCTTCTGTCACCATTTACCATATTATAAATAATAGCAAATTTTAAAGTACTCAGTAATTCACTTTCAAATAACAATAAACCCATTAAATGTTGATATTTTCATGAAGATTATTTCTCAGAACCAAAAAATTACAATTTTTGAAAACCTCAATGTCTGCTTAATGAACATAGCTGTATTCTCACAGCTGCTTCTGCTGTGAGAATTCAGTATGCAATAGGTTGTTCTGGGTAAAGTATGTGAATAAAAACTGACCACATACAGATAATGTAGTTAGAGAAGGGAGAAGCACTTTAATAGCTTTTTGATATAACTGAAGAATTTTTAATTTTCACAAAAGCTCTATGAGACGTCATTTCTTAGAAATTATTTACAGAATGGAATATTAAACCATATTAATAAATTTTTGTACTCTGTTACCTTAAACTCCCTTGGTCTATCATACACCTTGAATGAGATTATCAAACATAATGATTTTAAAGATACATTGATTTGAAAATATTGATTCAGTTATACAAAACTTCCATACATAACACATTAACCAACATCAAGTTAAATTAATATCACAATCAACTTTATTAGAAAATCCAAATACTGGTAAGGCATCAAGCTTGCATTGACAGTCCACATATTTTCCAACTTTTCAATTTTGGCTTTAAAGCTTAAATTTTATCACTGACAAATACCATCAGGTGTTTTCCTTAACGTGTCAAGCTCACTTTACTCATTCTCAGGAGAATGTCTGCAAAATACCCAAACCTGAAGGACCATAGTTTGTTCTTAAAGTAAAAATGGAATCATACAATGACTGTATGCCACACAATGAAAACTAAACAGCAATATAAAGGAGCAAAGTATTGGTACACACCACAACATAGACAGATCTCAAAAATAATTACCCTGAGTGAAAGAAAGCTGAGACAATACATACTGTATTTCATTGTTTACATAAAACTTCTAGAAAATGTAAACTATAGTGACAGAAAGTTGATCAGTGTTGGGGGGGGGGCAGAAGAAACTTCTGGGGGTGTCCGATGTATTTATTATCTTGATTATAATCATTTCATGGTAACACACATTCTGTCAGGTGTCAAACTACACACTTTACATGCAAGTTTGTAGTACCTGAATTATACTTCAGCAAAGCTGTCAAACACACACACCCTACAAACACACAGCCTAAAGTTTATTAATGGTGGAAGAGTAAAATTATGGCGTCTCTATTATTTTAGTTACTACTAAAAAGCAATAAGTTCAATCTATTTTTATTGACTGGAACAGGTCTTAGGAATACTGTTAAGTTGGGGTGGGGGGAGGGGCTCAGAGTAACTTATAAAAAACAAAAATAATATCCTATATATGTACAGGAATGTGTCTCTCTGCAAACAGTTAAAGAGAAGAAGGATAAATTAGGAGATGGGACTGGCAAAATGGGGTGGGGGTGGACGGGGGGATGAACTTCTATTTAGCTGCTTTACTGCAAAAGGCTTGCACTTCTTTTTCTGAATTCCAAAAGGTAACACGTTATTTTTGAATGTGTATTAAACTGTTACAACAATGAGATGGCTCAGCAAAGCTCAATCTCTTCAAAAGAGCAACATCACACTCAGACTTGGTATCTTTTGACCTCCGCAGAAAAAAAACGCCTCAGCAATACTGAACCAACCTGGAGGGTACACCTTCTCTGAAAACGGCATTTTTCAGGTCAAGGACCCGGGCGCCCACGAAGTGGCCGAGTAGCGAACACCTTTAGGAAGCCGGGAGGTCACAGAGCTGAGGGGATCCCGACGCGGATCGAAGGCCGTGGGCCGGCGCCCGGCTCCTATGGAGCCAAAACCACAACGGTCAAGGAACAAAGCGAGAAGGGGGCTGCAAAGGCATCACCTTCAAAAACAATACCGCCTACCGCGAGCTGACCATTTTATAGATAGCGACTTACGGAGCCCTCAGAGGAGGTCCGTTTCTTCCTGACGCCAAGTCAGTTTATTCCCGACGCTCTAGCCACAGCCCAAGATGGCGGCAAACTTGAAGCCGGTTCTCGCCCCTCGTGTGCCACGGGGCGCAGGCGCAGGGCGTGGAGGCCGGGGCATCACGGGAGGCTCACGGCTGTAAGCTGTTCCTCCAGCTTGAGAACGCCAGCCACCGGGGTCTTGGGAAGCGCGCTGCTCAATCTGAGGTACCCACTCCAGGCGGGCCCCCTCCCAGCCTGGTCTTTTAGGGCCTGGCTAACGCCTGGGTTAGAGCCTTGTGGGAGGCCTCTGGGGAAGAGGGCAGGGCTAGGGTGCTGTAAAGGATGTTGCTTGCCTGGTGGATGTGGCACATGGGGTGCAGTCACCCCTCGTATCTGGTTGTGCGAAGCCTTCAGAGCACGCAGAGGATCCCCGTTGTGGCTGCCCAGGAAAGAAACCCGGGTGCCCCCAGACCAGTGAAAATAACAGCCACTTATTGAGCCCTAATGAATCAGGTCTTTCTGTACCTTATTGCGTTTTCTTCTGTTTCTCTGTGTTGCAGAAACTTGAATCGGATCCCTGCAACAGATAGTGGTCATTTCTAAAATATTATTAAAGATCTCATTGCTACCAGGGTCTTTATGTTAAAAAGCCATTGACCTGTACGCTTGAGTACACTTTACCTTATACCTCAATGAAAAAAAGAAAAACACAAACTTTGAAAAAGGAATGTAGGAATTAACAGTATTTTTCTTGAGTTTTTCTGTTAAGTGAGTCACATCTAAGAAAAAGAATAACACATGTAATTTGGCAATTTTTGATAAGGCCTTTTTATGAAACTTCCCAGACACTAAGAAAGATGATTCAAGTGGTCTCTAATTTTAGCACTTGAGAGAGAGAGAGAAATGAAGATTGAAGAATTTAGTCAATTCCTCAATCATTCAGTCATTAGAGATACAGGTGCGTTAACAGCATGATAGCAAGAAGGTTTAGGAACCACTGAACTATTTTATTTTCTCATAGCAAGCTGGACTTTCCCCTTAATAATTATAGTGTGTAAATACGTGGTTCAGTTCAGTCACTCAGTCGTGCCTGACTCTTTGCAACCCCATGAAACACAGCACGCCAGGCCTCCCTGTCCATCACCAACTCCCAGAGCCCACCCAAACCCGTGTTCATTGAGTCAGTGATGCCATCCAACCATCTCATCCTCTGTCATCCTCTTTTCCTCCTGCCCTCAATCTTTCCCAGCATCAGGGTCTTTTCAAATGAGTCAGCTCTTCAAATCAGGTGGCCAAAGTATTGGAGTTTCAGCTTCAGCATCAGTCCTTCCAGTGAACACCCAGGCCTCATCTCCTTTAGGATGGACTGGTTGGATCTCCTTGCAGTCCAAGGAACTCTCAAGAGTCTTCTCCAACACCACAGTTCAAAAGCATCAATTCTTTGGCACTCAGCTTTCTTCACAGTCCAACTCTCACATCCATACATGACTACTGGAAAAACCATAGCCTTGACTAGATGGACCTTTGTTGACCAAGTAATGTCACTGCTTTTTAATATGCTGTCTGGGTTGGTCATAACTTTCCTTCCAAGGAGCAAGCGTCTTTTAATTTCATGGCTGCAATCACCATCTGCAGTGATTTTAGAGCCCCAAAAACTAAAGTCAGCCCCTGTTCCCACTGTTTCCCCATCTATTTGCCATGAAGTGATGGGACCAGATGCCATGATCTTAGTTTTCTGAATTTTGAGCTTTAAGCCAACTTTTTCACTCTCCTCTTTCACTTTCAGCAAGAGGCTCTTTAGTTCTTCTTAACTTTCTGCTGTAAGGATGGTGTCATCTGCATAATTATATGATTATTAGTGTCTGTTTCTCCTGCAACATCAAGTCTCATAGAAGTAACACTGAGCATATTATTTTTCCTCAGTGAATCTTTAAGTGAAGAGTTGAATGAACAAATACATTACTGTCCAGGTGGTAGCCGCAGTCTGGGAGTTAGATGAGATTACCTGGAACATGTGAGCAAAGCAGAGGATGGAACCCTTGAAAAGAGCAGTGTATTAACAATTCCGGTTAGGACCACAACTGTGTCATTTGTTTTTGCACCTCTTTTCCTTTCCTCTTTTGTCCTGAGTAAGGAGCACAGTGTCTTGCACACAGGGAACATACAAGAGTAAAAATAACCATGCTACACCAAACCACTCTGATCCAGAATACTCAACTGCTATGCTTGTGTGCTAAGTTGTGTCCAACTCTGTCCAACCCCATGAATTGCAGCCTGCCAGACTCCTCTGTCCATGGGATTCTCTGAGCAAGAATACTTGAGCGGGTTGCTGTGCCCTCCTCCAGGGGATCTTCCTGACCCAGGGATCGAACCCGTGTCTGTTACATCTCCTGCATTGGCAGGCAGGTTCGTTGCCACTAATGTCACCTGGGAAGCCAGGGTGTTCTTTTCAGTGAAACACTTAACTCTAGGAGACTGTAAACTGGGCAATTCTCTTAAATTTTTGTGCCTCATGGCCTTTACCATCTTGTAGGAAAGCAGATATAAAATATAGTCATTTCCATCAACCCTTTTCATGGAAGCTGCACATGATCCATCCTCAGAACATGCCATTTAAACATTCTTTTATTCAGTTTAATCATTTCTGAGTATAGCATGCCATGTGTGATACTTCTGGGTAAGAATATTTTTCCTCTAGTTCCCATATCCTCCAATATCCTAAAGTTAGCTCCATTTTTTTTTTCTATACTTCTACTGCCCGTTTTCTAGAACTTTAGCATGAAATAAATTAAGCTTGATGACTTGGGATAATCTCCTTTCTGGTTAACTGGATTTTCTGTCATGTTGGTTTCTTAGGTGCCACCAGGAGGCAGCACAAATTTGGTTTGTGATCTCACTCTATCTCACCCTTGATGCCTATACATCTGCAGTCATTCTGTCACTTCCTTAAGGTGAGAAGTCTTTTCTACTTAAGATGCAATTAAAACTGACCACTTTTTTCCCCAAAATATACAGTGTTAATGAGGATGTGGTGTAACAAGTACCATCATATACTTGTAGTAGAAGTGTTAATTGAAGCAATTTGAAAACTATCCATCCAAAGCCTTCAAAGGGTGTATACCATTTACCCTGGCACTCCTTCCCACAACCACTCTCCCACCCCTAGTCATTTCTCTTAAAGAAATTATTGTGACTCTGAGCAAAAATACAGCTACAGAGGCAATCCATACGACTTTGCTTATAATAATGTGAACTAGAAGCAAAGTAAGGATTCAGCAATAAGAAATTCAGAAATTTGTAGCTGTTAAAAAACAATAGTGTTGAAATGTTTTCCCAAAATGGTATATGTATCGCAAGCTATATTACACTAGACAATTTTAATTACTACATAGACGAGCACCATTTGCTTCCATTTCCCTAAATCTGCTCCCAGGTCCCAGAAACTTCCCACATAAGTTTTTCACTTTCCATAAGAAAGTTCCCACATAAGACTTCCCACATAAGTCTTCATTTTCCCCATTCCCCTTAGGAGCTCCCTGTCCTATTCCTTTTCCAATGCCCAGGCTTCATCCTGTCATCACAGCCCCAGCAGCCTTTCCATTCAACCCAGCCCTTTGCCATTTGTCAACACAGCTTTCCTTCATTCTGACCTCCAGCTCCATCCTCGTAGCTTTCAAGTCCCTTTTCATAGTATTTCCTATAACCTCTGTTTTAGGAAATTTCCTAAACAATTCTGTTTCTTCTCCTAAATTCCAGGAGGTGACACTGAATTAAGCCTTTAAGGATGAGGAGGATTTGGCAAGGCAAAGACCAAGGACTTAGTGGCTTGTCAGGATAATATAGACCAAGGCAGAGAGGAGAAAAATAGCATGAAATGCACAGAGCCTAAACTCAGGGCAGTGATACATGGTGGGAAATTGAGAAGCTTGTTCAGAGACATAGCCTAAGGGTAGCAGAAACCTGACTACAGAGGACCTAGCATGATATTTTATAGACAGTGAACCTCATCCTAGAACTGATGGATGAGCCAATTAAGTTTAAGATGTGATTAAATCAAATCACAGAGTGTTGTGTAAAAATGAATTTGTGGGGAGAGGGGTTTTTTCAGTAACAGATGTGAGACATGATAAGGACTTGAGCCAGAGCAGAGGTAGGAAACAGCTAGAAGATGGATCAGATTCAAGATTACTAAGAATGTCAAATTAACAGGACCTTGTGACTATGGACTCTAGACCTAAGGTAAGTTAGATAAGGACCAGAATCACATCTGTCTTACTCACTGCTAATATCTCTTCCACCTAGTACAGTGTGTCGAACACAGATATTCAGTAGTTTTTAATGAAGGATTAATGTGTGAGTGAGCTAAACTGGCACTACTGTATATGTAGCAAACCCCCTTCTAAAAAGCCGTCAATTTTAAGGCACACCATTGATTTCATAGTAGTCTTTTCTGAGGTTAAAATGCAGAATGACTCTGCAGATCTTACAAATGAATAGATGAGTTTATTTCCCTTCCCTTGATGGGCTGGCCTTGTGGTTTGATTTGCTTTAGCCAGCAGAGTTTGTGATCAGAAGAGTTAAAATGAGAAGGAAATCTCTCCTAATTAAGCAATTAGCAAAAATTTAAATAATTGCTGATGCTGCATCTGTTAAGTAATTGAAGATTCCTCAAAAAAAGTGGAAACCATTAAAACAAATTTAATGATTATGTAGAATTAAAATTGTTAGCGATATAAACATAACTTAAGAGGGGCATAGGTAAAAATAAAGTTGAAATCTACTAAATATTGTTTTTTCCATTTTTAAAAATTTTTTATCCATTTTTAAAGATTACTTCCCATTTACTGATTTACATAATATTAGACATATTCCCCATGTTGTACATCACTGAGCCTATCTTACACCCAATAGTTTGTGCCTCCCACTCTCTCACTCCTGTATTACTCCCCCTCCACACTGATAACCACTAGTTTGTTCTGTATATCTGTAAATCTGCTGCTTTTTTGTAATATTCACTAGTTGCATTTTTTAGAATCCACATATAAGTGATATCATTCAGTATTTGTCTTTTTGTCTGACATTTCATTTAGCATAATGACCTCCGAGTCCATCCATGTTACTGCAAATGGCAGAATTTTATTCTTTTTTATGACCAAGTTGTATTCCATTTTACAAATATGTATCTTCTTTATCCATTAATCTGTTGGTAGACACTTGGGTTGCTTCCATACCTTGGCAGTTTTAAATAGTACTACTGTGAACATCAGGGTGCATGTATCTTTTGAATCAGCGTTTGTGTTTTTTTTTCAAATATATACCTAGGAGTGGAATTGCTGGATCATGATAGTTCTACTTTTAGTTTTTTGAGACCTCTCCATTCTGCTTTTACAGTGGCTGCACTAATTTACATTCCCACCAAGAGTGTAAGAGGGTTTCCTTTTCTCCATTTCATCACCAACATTCGTTAACTCGTGTTTTTGTTTTTGTTTTTATGATGGCCATTCAGATAGGTGTGAGGTGATATCTCTCTGTGGTTTTGATTTGCACTTCCTGATGGTTAGTGATGTTGAGCATTTTTTCATGTGTTGTTGGCCATCTGCATTCCCTCTTTGGAAAAAATGTCTATTCGGTTCTTCTGCTCATTTTTTGTTTGGGTTGTTTGGTTTTATTTCGATGTTCAGTTGTATGAGCTATTTACATATGTCAGATATGGTGGACCTAGCATGAGGTAGGGCCAGCAAACACTTATTGAATGAATGAAAATGCTTCTACTTCCTTGAAAATTTCCCCAGATCTCTCCAGTCAGAATGATTTCTTCCTCTCAAATTTATATCCTCTCAAAATATTTAACATCTTTTTTCTTTCATATACTTGTGTTTATGTCTCATTTTCCACTACCACCTCTTAAGTTTTTAAGAGCAAGAACTATTCCCTTTTTGTAATTTATTACAGATTAATAGAAAATGGAAAAGGAAAAAATGTCTTAAAGCTAAAATTAATTCATTTATATACTTTTCTACGTTTAGAAGAATTGTATTGACCTTAAACTATGCAACTTCAAACCACTTAAAATGAATTCTGCTTCTATGTATTAAGTTAGTTGGTAGCAAAGGAATGAATATTAATATGCCATGCCATACTACGTACAGGGCTGGTATGCTTGTTTGCTCAGCTATATCTCATCAAACACCAGTGAACAGAGACAGCTGCCAGACTTTTTCTAGGTCATTTGTTCTGTTTGTAAACAGAAAGTGTACAATAATTAATGAGATGTAATCATTTGCAAACTAGATTTACACAGAATAAAAGAATTTTTTTAAAGAGGAGAGACATTAATGCAACTCTTAAGTGCTTAATGACCCCATTAATTGAGAAATAAGTAATTGGAGAAATTAAACAGAAGAGATAATGGCCTTGGAGCCATTAATCTATTCTTGGAGTACTGCTCATATTTACCAGGTGATATTCCTCTGAATTCAGAGCTGAGAGTCAGTCTCTTTCACATAATAGTTTTGAATCTTCTCAGTCAGAATCACTTGGAAAGCTTTTGAACAACACAAATTCCTGGATTCTCTTCAGACTTCCTTAATCAGAATCTTAGGGGTGGGACTCAGGTATATGAATTGTTAAAAAGAGGACCACGTGATTCTTTTGATGTTTTTGATAAAAAGCTACCCAGGTTTGGACATCCTTGCTTCAGAACAGAGTTTCTCAGTCCTGCAGCTATTGACATTTGGGGATGGCTAGTTGTTGTGGAGACTGCCCTGTGCATTATAGGATGTTTGGCAGCATCCCTGGCCTCTACCCACTAGACACAGAAGCACCCTTCCTTCCCCAAGTTGAAAAAATCAAAATGTCTTCACGCATTGCCAGATTTCTTTGAGGGGGTATTAAATCACCACCATTTTAGGAGCTCTGCTTCACAACAACCCTGTCTGATAGAACTTTATGCAATGAGGGAAATGCCCAACATAGTAGCCACAAGTCACATGTGGGTATTAAGCACTTGCAAAGTGGCTAGTACAACTGAGGCCATGACTGTTAAATATTATTTTATTTTGATTAACTTAATTGCCAAAGCCACAAAGAACCAGTGGCCATTATATTTCTTATACATCTTTATAAGATTCAGATATGACTCTATGCAATGAAGTCTACACAGCTTCTCCTGAAGTACTTCTAAGACATGCCATGTAGAAATAATTTACAGGAATAGAAAATCTATCTACCTTCCTGTTTGAATCTAAAACAAACAAAAAAAAATCTTGGGATGTTAGGACTACTGGAAAGTTTGCTTGCAGTTTTGCTTTCTGTGTTGCCCATGAAGTACTTTTTGTTACTGCCCTTGATATACAGATGATAGACTTAGAGCAGTCTGGCTTGAGGATAGCCTCTTTCAGTCCCAACCTTGATCTCCTTTTATGGCCAGTCCTTCACATTTTCTTAGGGAAAAAATCCCATTGTTTTCTGGTTTTCTCAATTCCTAACAGGTTAAACATAGAATTACAATAGAGACCCAGCAATTCTACTCGTAGATGTATAACCAAGAGAGCTGAAAAACATATGTCCATGCAAATACTTGAGCATGAATGTTCATAGTGTTGGAGAAGACTCTTGAGAGTCCCTTGGACTGCAAGGAGATCCATCAAGTCAATCCTAAAGGAAATCAGTCCTGAATATTCATTGGAAGGACTGATGCTGAAGCTGAAACTCCAGTACTTCAGCCACCGGATATAAAGAACTGACTTATTGGAAAAGGCCCTGATGCTGGAAGGTTTGAAGGCAGAAGGAGAAGGAGACAACAGAAGATGAGATGATTGGATGCCATCACCAACTCGATGGACATGAGTTTGAGCAAGTTCTGGGAGTTGGTGATGAACAGGGAAGCCTGGCATGCTGCAGTCCATGGGTCGCAAAGAGTCAGACACAACTGAGCAACTGAAATGAGCTGAGCTGAGCTGCATTTTTTCCATTTTTATTGTGGTGTAATTAACATGTGTGTGTGTGTGTTAGTCACTCAGTCATGTCCAACTCTATGCCCCCATGGACTGTAGCCCACCAGACTCCTCTGTCCATGGAATTCTCCAGGAAAGAATACTGGAGTGGGTAGCCATTCCCTTCTCCAGGGGATATTCCTGACCCAGGGATTGGGTCAGGTCTCCTGCATTGCAGGCAGATTCTTTACCATCTGAACCACCAGGGAAGCCCATAATTAACATATTGTATAAGTTTTTACTTATACAATTAATTAACTGCATTGTATAAGTTTAAGGTATACGGCATAATGATTTGACTTACAGGCATTGTGAAGTGATTACCACAATAGTTTAGTTAACATCCATCATCTCATACAGATACCAAAGACAAGACAAAGAGGAAGAAAAAGTTTTTCCTTATGATGAGAACTCTTAGGAGTCATTCTCTTAACTTTCATACATATCATATAGCAGTGTAACTATCATCATATTTTAGATCACATCCCTAGTATTTATTTATCTTATAACTGAAAGTTTGTTCCTTTTGACCACCTTCATCCAATCTCCCCCAACCCCACCTCTGGAAACCACAAATCTGACCTCTTTTTCTACATAAGTTTGTTTGTTTTTTAGGTTCTACATATAAGTTAGATCATATGGTACTTGTTTTTGTCTGCCTTATTTCACTTAACATAATGTTCTTGAGGTCCATTTATGTTGTTACTATTGGTAGGATTTCCTCTTTTTTAAGGTTGAATAATTTTCCACATATTTTTTATCTGTTGATAGATACTTGGTCATCTGTTGATAGATACTTACATTGTCCCCATATCTTAGCTATAGTGCTGCATAGCCACATTATTCATAGTAGCCAAACAGTGGAAATAATCTAAGTGTCCAACCAATGATAACTCAATAAAACAAAGGAACTTTTTGGCAATACAAAGGAACTTTTTTGGCAATAACAAAGAATGAGCCCTTGTTAGATGCCACAACAGGATGAGCCTTGAAAACACTGTGATAAATTAAAGAAGCCAGTCACAAAATATAATAATATTATATAATTCTATTTATATGAAATGTCTGTAATAGGCAGATCAATCAAGACAGAAAGTAGATTAGTGATTTCTTAGGGCTGGGCGTGAAATGGGGACATTGGATGGTGATAGCTAACAGATACAAGGTTTCTTTCTGGTGTGATGAAAATATTCTAAAATTAGATTGTGGTGATGGCTACACAATTATGTGATTATGCTAAAAGTTATTGAATCATATCCTTTAATTGGGTGAATTGTATAGTATGTGAATTATATCTCAACAGAGCTATTAAAAACTGTTTCATTCACTACATTAGCAGGTCTGATGAGAAAATCTGCATGATCCTATCAGTTGGTGCATATTTATTTCTCTACAAACTGGAAGTGACTTTAGATAATGTTACTGTCTTACTCCAAAAGAGTCTCTCCACTGGCTACCACCACTTTCATTTCCAAGATAACTGAAGTGATCCTGTACTGTGTCCAAACTCAGGGTAAAATCCTAGAGTGTGGCCCTTACTGAACAACAAATCATGCCTCTCTTAAGAAACCCACTATAAGACATCCAGAGGATACACTTGGCATAACCCCAGCCTGCAGTTTGTCTTTTCTGAGCTTATTTTCCCTCTTGAGTCCAGAGCAATAATTGACCCATTAATATTTCCAGTTAGAAAAGAAAGAAGGATAAGAAGTTTCTAATACACAACTGAGTTTTTTCATGATTTGGTCAGACCCTGTCCTGGATATAAAGTACTAACCCATGAAAGATAAACAGCTTTACCAGGCAGTTAGAAGATGACATTTAAGAACTTCCCTGGTGGTCCAGTGGTTAAGACTCCACACTCCCAATGCCAGAGGCCTGGGTTCAATCCCTGGTTAGGGAACCAGATCCCATGTGCCACAACTAACAGTTCACATGTGACAACTAAAGACTGAAAGATCCTATTAGCCATAACTAAGACCCAGCAAAGCCAAATAAATAAATAAACATATAAAAAAAGAAAATGACAGTACACACTTTTACGGCCTTGAGCTCTTCAAGCAGCCAGATAGAGCCCATTCTCCAACGTTCAGCTCACCCAACTCAGATAACTTTACAGGAAATGTAAATGTTTCTCTGTATGTGCATGCTGTCTTTCAGTCATGTCCAACTCTTTGAGACCCCATGGACTGTGGCCTGCCAGACTCCTCTACCATGGGATTTTCCAGGCAGGAGTACTGAAGTGGGTTTCCATGCCATGAAAAGAAATAGAGGAAAACAAAAGAATGGGAAAAACTAGAGATCTCTTCAGGAAAATTAGACAGACCAAGTGAACACTTTGTGCAAAGATGGGCACAACAAAGGACAGAAATGGTATGGACCTAACAGAAGCAGAAGATACCAAGAAGAGGTGGCAAGAATACACAGAAGAACTATTCAAAAAAGATTTTAATGACCCAGATAACCATGATGGTGTGGTCACTCACCTAGAGCCAGACATCTTGGAGTGTGAGGTCAAGTGGGCCTTAGGAAGCATCACTACAAACCAAGCTAGTGGAGGTGATAGAATTCCAGTTGAGCTATTTCAAATCCTAAAAAATGATGTTGTGAAAGTGCTGCCCTCAATAGGTCAGCAAATTTGGAAAATTCAGGCAGTGGCCACAGGACTGGAAAAGTCAGTGTTCATTCCAATATCAAAGAAAGTGAATGCCAAATAATGTTCCAACTATGGCACAATTGCACTCATCTCACACACTAGCAAAGTAATGTTCAAAATCCTCCAAGGTAGGCTTCAACAGTACATGAACCAAGAACTTCCAGATGTTCAAGCTGCATTTAGAAAAGGCAGAGGAACCAGAGATCAAACTATGAACATCCATTGGATCATAGAAAAAGCAAGAGAATTCCAGAAAAATATTTACGTCGGCTTCATTGACTATGCTAAAGCTTTTAACTGTATGAATCACAACAGATGGTGAGAAATTCTTCAAGAGATGGGAATACCAAACTACCTTACCTGCCTCCTGAGAAATCTGTATACAGGTCAAGAAGCAACAGTTAGAACCAGACATGGAACAATAGACTGGTTGCAGATTGGGAAAGGAGTATGTCAAGGCTGTATATTGTCACCCTGCTTATTTAATTTATATGCAGAGTACATGTGAAATACTGGGCTGAATGAAACACAAGCTGGACTCAAGATTGCAAGGGAGAAATAACAACCTCAGATACATAGATGACACCACCCTTATGGCAGAAAGTAAAGGGGAACTAAAGAACCTCTTGATGAGGAGAGTGAAAAAGTTGGCTTAAAGCTCAGCATTCAGAAAACGAAGATCATGGCATGTGGCCCCATCATTTGATGGCAAATAGATGGAGAACCAGTGAAAACAGTGACAGACTTTATACTCTTGGACTCCAAAATCACTGCAGATGGTGACCATATGCAATTAATTAAAAGATGCTTGCTCCTTGGGAGAAAAGCTATGACAAACCTAGACACCGTATTAAAGAGCAGAGACATCACCTTGCCAACAAAGGTCTGTATAGTGAAAGCTATGGTTTTTCCAGTAGTCATGTGTGGATGTGAGAGTTGAACCATAAAGAAAGCTGAGCACTGAAGAACTGATGCTTTCAAACTGTGATATTGGAGACAACTCTTGGGAGTCCCTTGGACAGCAAGATCAAACAGGTCAAACCTAAAGGAGATCAATCCTGAATATTCATTGGAAGGACTGATGCTGAAGCTGAAGCTCCAGTACTTTGGCCACCTGATGCGAAAAGCCCACTAATTGGAAAAGACCCTGATGCTGGGAAAGACGGAAGGCAGGAGGAGAAGGGAATGTCAGAGGACAAGATGGTTGGACGGCATTACCAACTCAATGCACATGAGTTTGAGCAAGTGCTGGGAGTTGATGGACAGAGAAGCCCTATGTTCTACAGTCCATGGGGTTGCAGAGTCAGACGCTACTGAACAACAAAAACAACATTAAAAAAAATTTTTTTTAAATTTATTTGGCTGCACTGGGTCTGCCTTGCTACACACAGGCTTTTTCTTTTCTTTTTTTTTTTTTTTTTTTTTTAGTTTAAGGAATTTTTTTTTTTCCCCCAGTGGGTTTTGTCATACATTGATATGAATCAGCCATGGATTTACATGTATTCCCAATCCTGATCCCCCTTCCCACCTCCCTCTCCACCCGATTCCTCTGGGTCTTCCCAGTGCACCAGGCCGGAGCACTTGTCTCATGCATCCCACCTGGGCTGGTGATCTGTTTCACCATAGATAGTATACATGCTGTTCTTTTGAAATATCCCACCCTCACATTCTCCCACAAAGTTCAAAAGTCTGTTCTGTATTTCTGTGTCTCTTTTTCTGTTTTGCATATAGGGTTATCGTTATCACCTTTCTAAATTCCATATATATGTGTTAGTATGCTGTAATGTTCTTTATCTTTCTGGCTTACTTCACTCTGTATAATGGGCTCCAGCTTCATCCATCTCATTAGGACTGGTTCAAATGAATTCTTTTTAATGGCTGAGTAATATTCCATGGTGTATATGTACCACCGCTTCCTTATCCATTCATCTGCTGATGGGCATCTAGGTTGCTTCCATGTCCTGGCTATTATAAACAGTGCTGCGATGAACATTGGGGTGCACGTGTCTCTTTCAGATCTGGTTTCCTCAGTGTGTATGCCCATCAGAGGGATTGCTGGGTCATATGGCAGTTCTATTTCCAGTTTTTTAAGAAATCTCCACACTGTTTTCCATAGCGGCTGTACTAGTTTGCATTCCCATCAACAGTGTAAGAGGGTTCCCTTTTCTCCACACCCTCTCCAGCATTTATTGCTTGTAGACTTTTGGATAGCAGCCATCCTGACTGGCATGTAATGGTACCTCATTGTGGTTTTGATTTGCATTTCTCTGATAATGAGTGATGTTGAGCATCTTTTCATGTGTTTGTTAGCCATCTGTATGTCTTCTTTGGAGAAATGTCTGTTTAGTTCTTTGGCCCATTTTTTGATTGGGTCATTTATTTTTCTGGAATTGAGGTGCAGGAGTTGCTTGTATATTTTTGAGATTAATCCTTTGTCTGTTTCTTCATTTGCTATTATTTTCTCCCAATCTGAGGGCTGTCTTTTCACCTTGCTTATAGTTTCCTTTGTAGTGCAAAAGCTTTTAAGTTTCATTAGGTCCCATTTGTTTAGTTTTGCTTTTATTTCCAATATTCTGGGAGGTGGGTCATAGAGGATCCTGCTGTGATTTATGTCGGAGAGTGTTTTGCCTATGTTCTCCTCTAGGAGTTTTATAGTTTCTGGTCTTACATTTAGATCTTTAATCCATTTTGAGTTTATTTTTGTGTATGGTGTTAGAAAGTGTTCTAGTTTCATTCTTTTACAAGTGGTTGACCAGTTTTCCCAGCACCACTTGCTAAAGAGGTTGTCTTTTTTCCATTGTATATCCTTGCCTCCTTTGTCAAAGATAAGGTGTCCATAGGTTCGTGGATTTATCTCTGGGCTTTCTATTCTGTTCCATTGATCTATATTTCTGTCTTTGTGCCAGTACCATACTGTCTTGATGACTGTGGCTTTGTAGTAGAGTCTGAAGTCAGGCAGGTTGATTCCTCCAGTTCCATTCTTCTTTCTCAAGATTATTTTGGCTATTCGAGGTTTTTTGTATTTCCATACAAATTGTGAAATTCTTTGGTCTAGTTCTGTGAAAAATACCGTTGGTAGCTTGATAGGGATTGCATTGAATCTATAGACTGCTTTGGGTAGAATAGCCATTTTGACAATATTGATTCTTCTAATCCATGAACACGGTATGTTTCTCCATCTGTTTGTGTCCTCTTTGATTTCTTTCATCAGTGTTTTATAGTTTTCTATGTATAGGTCCTTTGTTTCTTTAGGTAGATATACTCCTAAGTATTTTATTCTTTTTGTTGCAATGGTGAATGGTATTGTTTCCTTAATTTCTCTTTCTGTTTTTTCATTGTTAGTATATAGGAATGCAAGGGATTTCTGTGTGTTAATTTTATATCCTGCAACTTTACTATATTCATTGATTAGCTCTAGTAATTTTCTGGTAGAGTCTTTAGGGTTTTCTATATAGAGGATCATGTCATCTGCAAACAGTGAGAGTTTTACTTCTTCTTTTCCTATCTGGATTCCTTTTACTTCTTTTTCTGCTCTGATTGCTGTGGCCAGAACTTCCAACACTATGTTGAATAGTAGTGGTGAGAGTGGGCACCCTTGTCTTGTTCCTGATTTCAGGGGAAATGCCTTCAATTTTTCACCATTGAGGGTGATGCTTGCTGTGGGTTTGTCATATATAGCTTTTATTATGTTGAGGTATGTTCCTTCTATTTCTGCTTTTTGGAGAGTTTTAATCATAAATGAGTGTTGAATTTTGTCAAAGGCTTTCTCTGCATCTATTGAGATAATCATATGGTTTTTATCTTTCAATTTGTTAATGTGGTGTATTACATTGATTGATTTGCGGATATTAAAGAATCCTTGCATTCCTGGGATAAAGCCCACTTGGTCATGGTGTATGATTTTTTTAATATGTTGTTGGATTCTGTTTGCTAGAATTTTGTTAAGGATTTTTGCATCTATGTTCATCAGTGATATTGGCCTGTAGTTTTCTTTTTTTGTGGCATCTTTGTCTGGTTTTGGAATTAGGGTGATGGTGGCCTCATAGAATGAGTTTGGAAGCTTACCTTCATCTGCAATTTTCTGGAAGAGTTTGAGTAAGATAGGTGTTAGCTCTTCTCTAAATTTTTGGTAGAATTCAGCTGTGAAGCCATCTGGTCCTGGGCTTTTGTTTGCTGGAAGATTTTTGATGACAGTTTCGATTTCCTTGCTTGTGATGGGTCTGTTAAGATCTTCTATTTCTTCCTGGTTCAGTTTTGGAAAGTTATACTTTTCTAAGAATTTGTCCATTTCATCCAAGTTGTCCATTTTATTGGCATAGAGCTGCTGGTAGTAGTCTCTTATGATCCTTTGTATTTCAGTGTTGTCTGTTGTGATCTCTCCATTTTCATTTCTAATTTTGTTAATTTGGTTTTTCTCTCTTTGTTTCTTAATGAGTCTTGCTAATGGTTTGTCAATTTTGTTTATTTTTTCAAAAAACCAGCTTTTAGCTTTGTTGATTTTTGCTATGGTCTCTTTAGTTTCTTTTGCATTTATTTCTGCCCTGATTTTTAAGATTTCTTTCCTTCTGCTAACTCTGGGGTTCTTCATTTCTTCCTTCTCTAATTGCTTTAGGTGTAGAGTTAGGTTATTTATTTGGTTTTTTTCTTGTTTCTTGATGTAAGCCTGTAATGCTATGAACCTTCCCCTTAGCACTGCTTTTACAGTGTCCCATAGGTTTTGGGTTGTTGTGTTTTCATTTTCATTCATTTCTATGTATATTTTGATTTCTTTTTTGATTTCTTCTATGATTTGTTGGTTATTCAGAAGCGTGTTATTTAGCCTCCATATGTTTGAATTTTTAACAATTTTTTTCCTGTAATTGAGATCTAATCTTACTGCACTGTGGTCAGAAAAGATGACTGGAATGATTTCAATTTTTTTGAATTTTCCAAGACCAGATTTATGGCTCAGGATGTGATCTATTCTGGAGAATGTTCCATGTGCACTTGAGAAAAAGGTGAAGTTGATTGTTTTGGGGTGAAATGTCCTATAGATATCAATTAGGTCTAGCTGGTCCATTGTGTCATTTAAGGTTTGTGTTTCCTTGTTAATTTTCTGTTTAGTTGATCTATCCATAGTTGTGAGTGGGGTATTAAAGTCTCCCACTATTATTGTGTTACTATTAATTTCCTCTTTCATACTCGTTAGCATTTGCCGTACATATTGCGGTGCTCCTATGTTGGGTGCATATATATTTATAATTGTTATATTTTCTTCTTTGATTGATCCTTTGATCATTATGTAGTGTCCTTCTTTGTCTCTTTTCACATCCTTTATTTGAAAGTCTATTTTATCTGATATGAGTATTGCGACTCCTGCTTTCTTTTGGTCTCCGTTTGCATGAAATATTTTTTTCCAGCCCTTCACTTTTAGTCTGTATGTGTCTCTTGTTTTGAGGTGGGTCTCTTGTAGACAGCATATATAGGGGTCTTGTTTTTGTATCCATTCAGCCAATCTTTGTCTTTTGGTTGGGGCATTCAACCCATTTACATTTAGGGTAATTATTGATAGGTGTGGTCCCGTTGCCATTTACTTTGTTGTTTTGGGTTCACGTTTATACAACCTTTCTGTATTTCCTGTCTAGAGAAGATCCTTTAGCATTTGTTGAAGAGCTGGTTTGGTGGTGCTAAATTCTCTCAGCTTTTGCTTATCTGTAAAGCTTTTGAATTCTCCTTCATATCTGAATGAGATCCTTGCTGGATACAGTAATCTAGGTTGTAGGTTATTCTCTTTCATTACTTTCAGTACGTCCTGCCATTCCCTTCTGGCCTGGAGGGTTTCTATTGATAGATCAGCTGTTATCCTTATGGGAATCCCTTTGTGTGTTATTTGTTGTTTTTCCCTTGCTGCTTTTAATATTTGTTCTTTGTGTTTGATCTTTGTTATTTGATTAATATGTGTCTTGGGGTGTTTCGCCTTGGGTTTATCCTGTTTGGGACTCTCTGGGTTTCTTGGATTTGGGTGGCTACTTCCTTCCCCATTTTAGGGAAGTTTTCAGCTATTATCTCCTCAAGTATTTTCTCATGGCCTTTCTTTTTGTCTTCTTCTTCTGGAACTCCTATGATTCGAATGTTGGGGCGTTTCACAGTGTCCCAGAGGTCCCTGAGGTTGTCCTCATTTCTTTTGATCCTTTTTTCTTTTTTCCTCTCTGCTTCATTTATTTCCACCATTTTATCTTCTACCTCACTTATCCTATCTTCTGCCTCCGTTATTCTACTCTTGGTTCCCTCCAAAGTGTTTTTGATCTCATTCATTGCATTATTCATTTTTAATTGACTCTTTTTTATTTCTTCTAGGTCTTTATTAAACAGTTCTTGAATCTTTTCAATCTTTGTTTCCAGGCTATTTATCTGTAACTCCATTTTGTTTTCAGGATTTTGGATCATTTTTATTATCATTATTCTAAATTCTTTTTCAGGTAGATTCCCTATCTCCTCCTCTTTTGTTTGACTTGGTGGGCATTTTTCATGTTCCTTTACCTGTTGGGTATTTCTTTGCCTTTTCATCTTGTTTAGATTGCTGTATCTGGAGTGGGCTTTATGTATTCTGGAGGTCTGTGGTTCCTTTTTATTGTGGAGGATTAACCCAGTGGGTGGGGTTAGACGATTGGCTTGTCAAGATTTCCTGGTTAGGGGAGCTTGCGTCAGTGTTCTGGTGCGTGGAACTGGATTTCTTCTCTTTGGAGAGCAATGGAGTGCCCAGTAATGATTTTTGAGATGGGTCTATGTGTTAGGTGTGTCCTTGGGCAGCCTGTATGTTGATGTTCAGGGCTATGTTCCTGCGTTGCTGGAGAATTTGCTTGGTATGTCTTGCTCTAAAACTTATTGGCTCTTGGGTGGTGGTTGGTTTCAGTGTAGGTATGGAGGCTTTTGGACAGTCACTTATTACTTAAAGTTCCATGTAGTCAGGAGTTTTCTGGTGTTCTCAGGTTTTGGGCTTAAGTCTCCTGCATCTGGATTTCAGTTTTATTCTTCCTGTAGTCTCAGGACTTCTCCAACTATACAGCCCTGATAAGAAAACTTCTAGGTTAATGGCTAAAAGATTCTCCCCCGTTAGGGACACCCAGAGAGGTTCACAGAGTTACATGAAGAAGAGGAGAGGGAGGAGGGAGATAGAGATGAACAGGAGGAGAAAAAGGGGGACTCAAGAGGAGAGAGACAGATCTACGCAGCTGTCTGTTCCCAGAGTGTTCTCCGTAGCCCAGTCACCTACAAGGATTCACAGAATTGGATTGGGAAGAGAAGGGGAAAGGAGGAAATAGAGGTGTTCTGAGGTAGAAAACAGAGAGTCAAGATTGGGAGAGAATAATCTTCGGTTTAAAAATAGGGCTTCTCTTCTTTTTTTTTTTTGTAAGGTTATAGTGTATTGAAAATGAAAATTAAGGAGTAGTAGAGGAGTACTAGAGGACTTTAAAAGAAATAAGAGAAAAAGAAAAATAGAAAATAGAAGAGAAAAAGGAAAGAAAAAAAAGAAAAAAAAAGAAAAAGAAAAAAAAAGAAAAAAAAAATTTTTTTTTCCCCCTAATTAAAAAATCGTAAAAGTCTGTGGAAATGAAAGTTAAGGAGTAATGGGGGAGTAATAGGGGATTTTAAAGGAAAATAAAAGAGAAGAAAGAAAAAAAAGGAAAAAAGA
This sequence comes from Cervus elaphus, assembly GCF_910594005.1. NCBI lineage: Eukaryota > Metazoa > Chordata > Mammalia > Artiodactyla > Cervidae > Cervus > Cervus elaphus. The sequence continues at coordinate 28,320,477 of NC_057825.1, read as the reverse complement.
AAAAAATTTAAAAAAAAAAAAGAGAAAAAAGTAAAATTATATCTAGGAGTTTCTCTGGAGCTGTTGCGGTCCGTGTGGGTTCGGCTCAGTTTCAGATAGCTCCTCGTTCCAGCTTACACTTCTCGATATCTACAGGCCCCTCCGGTGTAGTCAGCGTTTCCTAGAGGGATTTTAATCTGTTGCACCAGTCCCTTCTGAAGCGGTTCCCTTTGTTTATTTGGCTTCTGTTTGCCGGTCTCTTCAGAGCCTCATTTCCGCCCTGACACAGGCGGGCGGAAGGTGGACTCTTATTCAGGTAGCTAGTTCCGTCGCTCTGCGGGGCAGGGAGGGGCTTGCGCTGCAGGGAGAGGCTGGCGCTGTGGGGACAGGCTTGCGCCGCGGGGATGGGCTGGGGCTGCCGGGAGGGGCTGACGCTGCTTTCTCCGTGTGTGCTGCTCAGGCTCCCGGCTGTTCTATATGGAGCGCGCCCCGCGCTGCGCGAGGTTCCAGCCCTCGGGTGTTCCACAAAAGCGCGGAAGGAAAAGCTGCGCCTGCTCTCTGTGCTTTCCCCGTCAGAGCGGTCCAGGCAGCCAGGGGCTTGGTGGGCGCACTCTACCCAGGTGTGGCGTGCCCCCTCCCTTCCGCGGACCCAGTCTCAGTTTCCGCTGGTGCCAGTCAGGTGCGCACGCCTTCCGCCCTCCGCATCCCCAGCCCCAGTCCCCGCCCGCGCCGGTCGGGTGCCTGCGCCCTGTGTCTCGCCGCGACCTTCCCCTCCCCCCTGCCTCCTGCCTCCGGCGGGGCTGGGCCGGTCCGCAGCCTGCGAGCTCCTCTCTGGACCCTCTCGGTCTCTTTGTTCTGCGAACGGCCGGCAGTGTGTTCGGGCCGGTTAATTTACTCTCTCTCTGTTGGTCTCCCACAGTTCAAGTTGGCAACTCACAGAAGTTCCCTCCGATTGTCCTCAGGGCACTCGGGCCCGGACCCTACCCCAAGCAATGCCGCCTAAGAGCTCCCGGGACGGATCTCCGTCCTTAGCTCTTTTGTCTCACTTTTTATCTTTTATATTTTGTCCTACCTCCTTTCGAAGACAATGGGCTGCTTTTCTGGGCGCCTGATGACCTCAGCTAGCGATCCGAAGTTGTTTTGCGAAGTTTGCTCTGCGTTCAGTTATTCTTTTGATGAATTTGTAGGCGAGAAAGTGGTCTCCCCGTCCTACTCCTCCGCCATCTTGGCTCCTCCCCACACAGGCTTTTTCTACTTCTGATTCCTGGGCTTCTCCTTGTGGTGTCCTCTCTTGTTATGGAGCACAGGCTCTAGAAACACAGGCTTCAGTAGTTCTAACAGATGAGCTTAGTTCTCTTGAGGCATGCAGAATCTTCCCAGAATATGGATTGAACCCATGTCCCCTGCATTGGCAGGTAGATTCTTAATCACTGGGCCTCCAGGGAAGTCCCAAGCATTTTATGTTTTATCTCCTTTTCCCACTAAACAAGGAACTTCTCAAGAGCTATAGTATTGGCGTTTTTGTGGTTTTCCATTTTCGAGGGCCTCTTATCAGAGTTACTTAGGCAGACGTACTTTCCCACCTATGATGGGTAGTGTTTCATTTTCAGGTGTTCTACAGGCCAGTTGGCTCCTTCCCAAGATTGGGTAATCCAAAGGTTAACACCATACCAGGACTCTGCCGTAAGACCTTGTGGTAAAGTCAGATTGTCCTTCTTACTACTGAGTTTCACTCGTATCTGGCCTGGGCCCCAAAATGGATGCCTTTTACAGGACTGCTCATTAGAGTGAGTTTAGTATCATTGTATCATGTCAAATATTTTTCAGATAACATTTTCACATGGACTTTGGACGTTAGAAGTACATTCCTCCAATTGGGCACCTGGGTGAGTTTTACTTGTTATTTCAGCCATGTTCATGGGAGATAGTTAAGAAACAAATTGCTCAGTGACAGCCATAGGACATGAAAAAATTCAAGTACCTCCCTATTGCCTGTCTTCATGGAAGAGGTGGATGGAAAAGCGAAATATAGCCTTTGAAGATTCTGATTTACATCCCAGGTCATGTACCCAGGTCGCCGATATGGAATCAGAAGTTTTGTCTTCGTCCTTGTGTGTTTAAGACCATCAAACCTAACCCCTGGATCTTGTTGTCTTTTGTTTGTTTGTTTGTTTGAACCCATTCTCCTTCTCTGAGTGAAACTCTTCAATTGAAACATTACAGTGGACTGTCTGGATAAGGAGCATGTTTTCATCAAATCTTTGGGTTATGATCTTTTCATTTACAATAGACAAATTTTAGATCTTTCATTTACAATAGTTTCTTTTTTCTGGGCTGTGTCGGTGTAGACACTATGTCAGTTCAAAAAAAGAGCAATAAATTGCATGAACACCCCTACACAAGCACCAGCCTGTGTGAGCCATCTCTGTCTCCAGAGTTTTAGGAACTCATCCTGCCTCAGCTGCCAAGGCTCCTGGGATTAGAGACTAGCAGACAATCACACACTGCTCTGTATTTCAGGCAATACACATAGATGGACTTTGGAGTGAAGAAATCATATTTGTTGAAACCTTTGCCCAGAGTTATAAATCTGTGTGCCGCGTGGCAGGGATGTCTCTGAGTCTGGAACAAAGAACAAAGAGCATTTTAGTTAGTCACACTGAGGAAAACACAGAAGAAGCAGAAATCACAGGAGTGTTAATAACAATAAGGTACCCCGGCCCCCTCTCCTCCTGAAGGACCACCTGCCTTTTATTCAGCTCCTCAGGTGGATTTCTGAAGCATTTCGATTCCAGATCTGGACTTTCAAAACAATAAAACTAATGTTGGAATCATGCCCCAGGCCTTGGCAATCCATTTTTAATTATGAGTTTAGAGCTTGCAAAGAATCATAAAACCTCAAGGTGGCCCCAAACCTGGAAGTCAGTGTTTCCTGTCATCACTAGGCTCAGGGGGTGCCCTACAATCCAGTGTCACGAAGCCTCTCAGAGGCCCAGTAAGCCCCGCAACATTCAGTGGGATCCTTTAAAACACTGACATGATTCAGAAATATAATAATTTTTTCTTTGTAGAAACATTCTAAGTTATATAAAAGTATTAAAACATTTTCATAATTCCACAACAGCACATTTTGTTCACCATCCTCTTTTGTGATTAAGCTTATAATTGATGCGTTAAATCTTACAGAATAAAAAAGAAAAACGTGTATTTCTACTTTTGATGCTTAAATCCTGAATGCTGCCATTTATTCCAGTAAAACATCAAAGCATGCTTGGACAGGGACCTTGTTGGAGATAGCAGTATTTTACAATAGGGTGTAAAAAATTGCAAAATCAAGCCAGCTCCATGAGAATGTGCACAGCATGACGTTCTCTGTGAAGATCCTGACAGGGCCAGAAAATCCTGCACTCATAATTGCCTAAATCCTACTGTCATCACTTGCAGGGCACAGTCCATAATCAGTGGAAGGATTCCGGAGGTGTGTGATATGACCCCTGAGTTCTTATCACAGACACTAAAATTCAGACAATTAAATCTGAAAGAAAGCAATCTAGAGTAGGTGAAAACAGAGTGATTGAGGTGTGTGAATTTGTGTTGATCTTGCGCTGATTAGAGCTGCCAACAGAAGGCTCCTGCTGCCCTGAAGAGGTAGAGAGGCAGATCTTTGGAGGGAAGATTCTAATGTTATGTGATGTTATCTGGGCTTAGAAGAGAGTTCTGCAAGAACGGGGATCTGCTAAGCGTGAAGCTAAATTCTGTTGGCCTTAACCCCACGTACTTACTGAGATGATACTCGGTATGCAGTGATCTTTCATTTTTCTGTAGGCTCTGCAGACCTGGTGGGCCATCTGAAGGCACATCTGCTTACAAACAGTCACACCCTGAATGTGGGATACATGTATACACCCTTGATTTTTTCACCTTGCTTTTCATTGCATTCTTCATTGAAGAATTTAACTCTGAAATTTAAAAGAGAAAAAAAAAAACTGGCTTATGTCTTGGCTTCAATTTTGTTATCTGCACAGTAACAGGGTTGGTTGAACAGCATCATCACTGAGTACCCTCCCCAGCTCTGCATTCTCTTCTGTGGACTTCTGGAAGCTAAATGTTCCACGTTAGGCAGGAGCAGTGTGATCGCTGCTCCAGATTCACTGTGCGGGCCTGTTGGAAAAGCTGGGCTCTTTGCTAAAACAATGTTTTGGTGACTGCCCCTCTAAACCCAGTTCTTCACTTGTCAGCTACAGTATTGGAAGTCAGGGCTCCCCAATGAGGGGAGTTCAAAGACACAGGAAAGAAAGGATATGTGGGTAAGAAGCAGTGCTTTTTCTACAAAATGATTCTCTTTTTTATCTTTTTGAGTTTCAGATGCACATTACTTATGAATTGATTACCACTTTTGTTTGCATATAATGCATTACCTTAATTTTTAGGAAGTATTTTGTTAGATGAGTTCTACAATAGTTTTTCCTTAATTTCGATATTCTCTTGAAAGGGTCTTTAAAGTGGAATGCATGATACCTTTCAGAAACCTCCATTACTTAGCTCTGTAACACTGTGAGGTGGAAAGTTTTAATTCTTCCTTTTGAATAAAGAAGAAACTAAAACACGTAGATTTAAACACATCAGGGAAACAGAATTAGTTTCCTGGTGACTCAGACAGTAACAAATATGCCTGCAATGCAGGAGACCTGGTCAGAAAGATCTGGTCAGACCTGATCAGAAAGACCTGGTCAGACCTGGGTCAGAAAGATCCACTGGAGAAAGGAATGGCTACCCACTCCAGTATTCTTGCCTAGAGAATTCCATAGACAGAGGAACCTGATAGGCTACAGTCCTTGGAGTCACAAAGATTCGGACATGACTGAACAACTAACACACATTGTACAGGGTCATTTGAGCACTAATGGTAAACAGAGTTTAAGAAAAACATCTATTTCTGCTTTATTAACTACACCAAAGCCTTTGACTGTGTGGATCACAATAAACTGTGGCAAATTCTGAAAGAGATGGGCATACCAGACCACCTGACCTGCCTCTTGAGAAATCTGTATGCAGGTCAGGAAGCAACAGTTAGAACTGGATATGGAACAACAGACTGGTTTCAAGTAGGAAAAGGAGAACATCAAGGCTGTATATTATCACCCTGCTTATTTAACTTATATGCAGAGTACATTATTAGAAACACTGGGCTGGAAGAAGCACAAGCTGGAATCAAGGTTGCCAGGAGAAATATCAAGAACCTCAGATATGCAGATGACACCACCCTTATGGCAGACAGTGAAGAGGAACTAAAAAGCCTCTTGATGAAAGTGAAAGAGAAGAATGAAAACATTGGCTCAAACTCAACATTCAGAAAATGATGATCATGGCATCTGGGCCCATCACTTCATGGGAAATAGATGGGGAAACAGTGGAAACAGTGACAGACTTTATTTTTTGAGGGGTTCCAAAATCACTGCAGATGGTGATTGCAGACATGAAATTAAAAGACGCTTCTTATTCCTTGGAGGAAAGTTATGACCAACCTAGATAGCATATTAAAAAGCAGAGACATTACTTTGCCAACAAAGGTCCATCTAGTCAAGGCTATGGTTTTTCCAGTAGTCATGTATGGATGTGAGAGTTGGACTATAAAGAAAGCTGAGCACGAAGAATTGATGGTTTTGAACTGTGGTGTTCGAGAAGACTCTTGAGAGTCCCTTGGACTGCAAGGAAATCCAACCAGTCCATCCTAAAGGAAATCAGTTCTGAGTGTTCATTGGAAGGACTGATGCTGAAGCTGAAACTCCAATACTTTGGCCACCTGATGCGAAGAGCTGACTCATTTGAAAAGACACTGATGCTGGGAAAGATTGAAGGCAGGAGGAGAAGGGGACGACAGAGGATGATTTGGTTGGATGGCATCACCAACTCAATGGACATGAGTTTGGGTAAAATCCGCGAGTTGGTGGTGGGCAGGGAGGCCTGGCATGCACAGTCCATGGGGTCGCAAAGAGTTGAACGCGAATGAACTGAACTGAGCTGAACTGACTGGTAAAGAAGCTCCCCTGGCCGTGCAGGAGGCATCAAAGGTATGGGTTTGATCCTCGGGTTGGGAATATCCCCTGGAGGAGGGCATGGCAACCCACTCCAGTATTCTTGCCTGGATAGTCCCATGGACAGAGGAGCCTGGCGGGCTGCAGTCCATGGGGTCGCAAGAGTCAGACATGACTGAAGCAACTTAGCATGTACAGGATCAATTTAAGATGTACAGATGACACTTCTGTTGAGGAGAGAAGGGACTTTCCAGCATGAGTGAAATCATTTGGATTTAATACCCTACAGATGCTGCTCTAAGGCAGGTATCTGATTGTGGCAGCATCTGGATAAATACCCAGATAATTTTATTTTCCCCACTAGGTGTCTTTCTTTTAGGCTTACTGTCTTAAGCCAGCTACCTTGTCCTTTCTTTATGCTTCAGCACTGACATCCCATAAGTTCAGTTCAGTTCAGTTTAGTTGCTCAGTCGTGTCCGACTCTTTGCAACCCCATGAGCTACAGCATGCCAGGCCTCCCTGTCCATCACCAACGCCTGGAGCCTACCCAAACTCATGTCCATTGAGTCAGTGATGCCATCCAACCAAATCATCCTCTGTCATCCCCTTCTCCTCCTGCCCCCAATCTTTCCCAGCATCAGGGTCTTTTCAAATGAGTTAGCTCTTCACATCAGGTGGCCAAAGTATTGGAGTTTCAGCTTCAGCATCAGTCCTTCCAATGAACACTCAGAACTGATCTCCTTTCGGATGGACTGGTTGGATTTCCTTGCAGTCCAAGGGACTCTCAAGAGTCTTCTCCAACACCATAGTTCAAAAGCATCAATCCTTTGGCACTCAACTTTCTTTATAGTCCAACTCTCACATCCATACATGACCATTGGAAAAACCATAGCCTTGTCTAGATGGACCTTTGTTGACAACGTAATGTCTCTGCTTTTTAATATGCTGTCTAGGTTGGTCATAACTTTCCTTCCAAGGAGTAAGCATCTTTTAATTTCATGGCTGCAATCACCATCTGCAGTGATTTTGGAGCCCAAAAAAATAAAGTCTCTCACTGTTTCCACTGTTTCCCCATCTATTTGCCATGAAGTGATGGGACTGGATGCCATGATCTTACATGATCTGACATCCGATGAAGGTTGGAAATTGAACCACACTCAGACCAAAATTATATCTCCTTAAAAATCTCCCTGGGGTGCAGAGTGAAATCAAATCAACAGTGGTATGGAAAGCTATCTGCTCAGGAAGCAGCTCAGGACCCCAGGTAAGTTAGGTCATCTCTGACCTCTTCCCTGAGGCCTTAACCCTGAGGGTATGAAATGGAATTGAATAAGGGGGTATGCATTCTCCAGAGATCACAGATGAAGGGGTCAAAAAAACAAGACCCATCCCCATACACCAGAGAGCAACTTTCAGTGGTATAAATCCACTCGGTAGAATATTTGTTATAGAATCAGAGAACTTAAACTCCATTAAATCATCCAATTTATAAACTGCTTTCAAATAATTCACAAGTATTCATTGAATTACTTCTTGCACTCCCAGGCATGTACTGGAATGGAATCCAACCTGTACTGTTTTTTCAAGACAGATTATCTCAAAGTATCCTTTGGTCATCTTTTCTAGTCTCATCAGCATCAGCCACCCAGTTAATATCTAACCTAAATCACTCCTGCTACTTATTTAAGTCTCTATTTTCTTTGACACCTATGAGATGTGGGAAAACAGCAAGTATCCTTTTCTGGAAACTTCTCAGTGCTGTGATTCAGAGTGAATAGAGCATGTAGGGAAGAATCTCAAAGAACATAGTTTAATTCTCCCATTAAGAACTGGGAGTAAAGTAATGTATTTTACTTTCCCATTGATTAGCTTTGTGGTCTTGGGCAAGTGATATACCACCCTTAAGCTTCAATTTTTTCTTTCATAATAAAAATATAACTTTTAAGCTGAAGATTATTATAATGGATTAAAGGGGTAATTTATGCAGAAAAAAATGTATCAACTGTGAAGTGTAATCCAGATGTGAGATAGAGTAAAAATTGTTCATTTGTCTTCTTTGGAGAAATGTCTATTTAGGTCTTATGCTAATTTTTTTATTGTGGTTTTTTGGTTGGTTTTTTTTTTGTTTGTTTTGTTTTTTGATGCTGAGTTGTATGAGCTTTGTGTGTTTTGGAAATTAAACCCTTGTTTGTTGCATCATTTACAAGCATTTTCTCCCATTTCATAGAATGTACTTTCATTTTGTTGATGGTTTCGTTTGCTGTGCAAAACCTTCTAAGTTTGATTAGGTCCCATTTGTTTATTTTTGCTTTTATTTATTTCACCGTAAGAGACTAATCTAAGAAAATGTTGGTATGATTTATGTCCAGGAATGTTTTGCCTCTGTTCTCTTCCAGGATACTTACAGTAATGTCATATATTTAGGTCTTTAAACCATTGTGAGTTCATTCTTGTATGTGGTATATGAGAGTGTTCTAATTTCATTGATTTACATGTAGCTGTCCAGCTTGCCCAGAACCATTTATTGAAGAGACTGTCTTTTTTCTGTTGTGTATTTTTGCTGCCTTTGTTGAAGATCAATTGACCTTAGGGGTGTGGGTTTATTTCTGGACTCTATTCTGTTCCATTGATCTATATGTCTGTTTTTATGTCAGAACCATGCTGTTTTGATTACAGTAGCCTTTTAGTGTTGTCTGAGTAGACAACATCCTTAAACACCTATTTGAAACTGGAAGCTGAGACGCATGGCATAGAGAAAACCAAAGACTGAGTATTGATTGACGCATTATCTGGGGTAAGCTGAGAGAAGCAAGAATAAATCATTAATGTCCTCAGATACCAACAGAAGTGTACACTGCTGGATAATTTTCAGTATTGCAAAAGAAATACTAACTGCTCTGCTTTGGTGAGGGCAGAAAGAGGTGATTGTGGTGGGTTTTACAGAGAGAGGTAGCATCAGGTTGAATGATGTAATGAAAAGAGCATGACTTTGGTGTCAGACAGACCTGGATTCAAATTCCAATTCTGCCTCTTGCTGCTTTGTGAATTTGAACAGTTATTTCATGCTTCTTAGTTTTTCTTACAGAGTGTAATGATACCTACATCATGAGGTTTAGGATAAGATTATGACAATTTGTAGAATGTTCCTTAACATAAAGGACACTCTAATAATGAGAACAAAATCAGCAAAAGATTTTCAGAGAGGTGCCTGTGATTTCTCCTATATTATAATAAAAATCAGTTCAATTCAGTCACTCAGTCATGTCTGACTATTTGCGGCCCTATGGACTGCAGCATGCCAGGCCTCCCTGTCCATGACAAACTCCCGGAGTTTACCCAGACTCATCTCCATTGAGTCAGTGATGCCATCCAACCATCACATCCTCTGTTGTCCCCTTCTCCTCCCACCTTCAATCTTTCCCAGCATTTTTTTATTTATTTACTCTTCACAGTAGTCATATTTTCCCCAGGAATGTTCTAGTAACTTCTCATTTTGAACTCTTAACCCTTCAAAAAATCCTATCAAGCAGATAGCATATTTATCCTCACTTCACATTGAGGGATCTGAAATACAGAGAGGTTAAAATGCTTGCCAAATGTCACAGAGCTAGGCCAAAGTCCATGTTCTGAACTATATTGATATAGACCAGAGATGATATTAGATAGCCTCCTAATAAATGAATTCACTTTGCATAAAAACATGTAACTTTGGTTTTAATAATGAGATGATTAGGAAAAGTAAAAGAAAATGCATCTTCAAATCCCTATAGCAAGCCATATAAAGGTTACTTTATGGTCATATCAAGTTTCTATTCAGCAGCTAATTCCAAAGATACAGATAATCAAAAAGTGTAAATCACCATGTCATGTTAATAAGACACTTCATTTTCACATATAGCTACAAAAGATGAGATGTTGAATAGCACCGGTGACTCAATGGACATGAGTTTGAGCAAACTTCAGGAGATAGTGAAGGACAGGGAAGCCTGGCGTGCTACTGTCCAGTCTGATAGACTTAGTGACTAAACAGTAACAAAATTAGAATATTTAAAGACAGAAGTTTGCCAGTTTCTATTAGTTAAGCTCTCATATTTGTGATAATTTTAGGATTCAGAAGTTTTAACATGGATAAGTTCAATAAGTACATTTTTCCAATTAGTAAAAAAAAAGGATGTAGGTTATCTATAAGAACCCAAGTTCCTTTTTATCCACAGTAAGACTTAAGTTCTAAAACACTTAAATAGGTAAAATTGTACATCAAGAATACCAAACATATTGTACAGGAATACAGGTCTGCTTTCAGTTGCTTGCTCATTAACTCGATATAAGTTGGAAAAACTATGGCCCAGAAAACTCCAAAGTAGAAAGATGTTTCACTTGTAAGTAACTGAGTCGACCAATAACCATAGAGAAAATTAGAACTATAGTTAAAAAAAAATGTATTTCCCAAAAAGACAGGCCCCAGTGACTCATGACATCAGTTGTTCAAGACCAAAGAAAAATCTGAAAAGCATCTCAGTTTGTATCTGGCATAAACTCAATGTGGAAAGTGAACAAAGGTCGAATAAAACAAGAAAACCATAAACCAATGAAGTATTTGGAGAGTTTTAACAAATTATAAGCAAAGTCATTTCCAGAACTGCTTTTAAAAGAATACTACGCCATGAAATTATTTAAATATAATTCTGTTTTAAGGACTGTCGGGGCTTCCCCCATAACTGAATGGGTAAAGAATCTGCCTTCAATGCAGAAGACGCAGGAGATGTGAGTTTGATCCCTGGCTTGGGAAGTCCCTCGGAGGAGGAAATGGCAACCCACTCCAGTATTTTTGCCTGAAAAATCCCAGGGACAGAGAAGCCTGGTGGACTACAATCCAAAGGGTTGCAAAGAGTTGGCCTTGACTGAGCACAATACCATTTGTTTTAAGGACAATATTAATATAACAGTTGTAACTTATTATATTTTGAAATTTAAGGGTAAGATGTCTATGATACCCTTGATAGATGTCAAAACTGTATTAATAAAATGTAACACACAGCTTTTCTGGTGGTCCAGTGTTGACATCCCACCTGCCAGTGAAGGGGACATGGGTTCGATTCCTGCTCCAGGAAGAGCCCACATGCCACAGAGAACTGGGCCCACGTGCCATAGCTACTGAGCTCATGCACTGCAAAGCCTGCGAGCCACAAATACTTAGCCCGCGGGCTGCAACTACTACTGAAACCCATCACCTAAAGCCTGTGCTACACAACAGGAGGAGCCACTGCAAGGAGAAGCCGCTGCACCGCAATGTGGGGTTGCCCCCGTCCTATGCAACTAGAGGGAAAGCTCACACACAGCAATGAAGACCCAGCACAGCCAAAAACCAAATAAGTAAATACTTTTTTTTTAAATTTAATAACCATTCCTGATTAAACAAGAAAGTCTCTTGGTAAATTAGGTAAATGGAAGGAAATTTCCCTAACTGGATGCAACATATCTACTAGAAACCTAAGTCTTCTGTCTTAGCTTAGGCAAATAACCAAAGAAGCTTATTTCTTACTTAAGTCCAAGGTGAGTGTTTCTGGTTAGCAAACCCTATGCACAGTCTTACAGATACTCAGAATCCTTGCATCTCATGGCCTCATCTCCTGGAAATGCATCCTCTATATTCAGCCTCAAAAAGGAGGATGGAGGAGTATAAGTGAGTTTTTAGGGGCCTGGCATAAATACTGTTCACATTACACTGGGGAGAGCATAGTCCCATGGCTGTACCCAGTCGTGAAGGAAGCAGGGAGATGGATTCTAGCTGTGTGCTCAAAGGGAAAACTGGAAAATTTCTTCTGTGGATGCTCTAGCTAACTGTATCTACAGATCCTGCTTCTCACTCACCTTGTCCCCGAGAGAGATAACTCCAAATCTTAGGGAGTTACTACATTCATCTCAAAGGGTAAGAACTCTCACTGCGGTACAATCCAATTCATCAGATACTTCAGATCAAGTATGTGGTTCCTTATGGTTTGGTGAAAGATGAACTAAAAATATTAACAAATGTTCACAACTCCTGCATACCCACCCACCAATACAAGGTAGCAGAGCAGAAGGGGACAACAGCAATAAAAGGCTCCATTTGGAAAAGGGATACACACGAAACCTCAGACCAAACACAAAATTAAAATCCTGATGGATCTGTATCTAAACATGAAATATCTAATCACAAAAGACTGAACTATTGAATATTAAAAGTCACTGTATAGTAAAATAGGTTTCAGTTTGGATTAGGATGCCCTCTTGAGTATGACACAACACCCAGAAATCTTGAAGTAAAACAATAGACAGATTTGTCCTCATAAAAATGTAAAATTTCTGTATCTCAGACAGTACCTTAGACAACATTGAAAGACATATGTGATAAGTATTTACAGCATAACTAACAATTGGTTAATATCTCTAATATAAGAAAAAGACAACCAACCCAAAATAAAATTGGAGGTTTTTGCCTTTCTGTTGGGAAACTAACTGCACACAGGAATGTTTCTCCTTCCCCAACCCTCTCTGTCCTTCTATTCTAAGCCTTGGCTTTCTTTTTGTGAGTATGGGAATATATACCCCATTCTGTAAATTCAAAGGGAAAATTTTGGCTAATGAAAATTATGAGGATTTCTCAGAGTCTAAGAAAACAAAGGATAAGTTTGAAGAGGGTAATTGCAGTCTGGAATTTGTGCTGGACCATTTTGGAAAGTACTGCCACAGCACGTGGGGGCTTCATGAGGAATTCTGCCGGCCTGCGGGGAGAAGAGCTGCCCAGGTGGCTCAGTGGGAAAGAGTCTAGCCACCAATGCAGAAGATGCAGGAGACGGGGTATCGATCCCTGGGTCAGGAAGATCCCCTGGAGAAGGAAATGGCAACCCACTCCAGTGCTCTTGCCTGGAAAATTCTGTGGACAGAGGAACCTGGTGGGCTAGAGTCCATAGGGTGGCAAAGAGTTGGACACAACTGAGCACGCATGCCTGCAGGTAGAAGCCAGGAGCAGAGAAGAGGGATTCAGTGCAAATGACAGGGGATGCATTGGGATTCCCCACAGTGGCTGTGCCTCTCCACTCGTTCAGACCTGTCTTTGGCCAGGAGCCATGCTCAAGGAGAGGCAGAACCTGACAGTCCCAAAGAGAATGGCTCAGCCCAGAATACCAGCCTCTAAGGAATCCCATCCAGCATGCACCCTACCTTTTCCCCATTTCAACGGAAAACAGTGGGGAGCACGAACCTCAGTAGCCGTTTCTCCAGCTCCCACAAGGATGGCTGAGGGCCTGGCAGTGTAAAGGATCTGGCAAAGGATCCAAACCACAGAGATGAGCTACAATTAGAAATCACCAATATCTGGCATGCAGCCACCGTGAAAAAATAACAACCCAACAGAGGTACAACTATGCAGAAGTTAATAGAGTGATAAGAAAAGGACTTTAATACCAGTTTAATTAGTGTCTTCAGATACAGGATAGAGTCACAATCATGAATCAGGAACTATCTGTTATAAAACAAACCAAAGACAGACCTTGGAAGTAAAAAATTATTGAAATTAAAAATTCTGTAGATATAAATAGAAGAATGGGCGCAGCTATAAAGGAAACTGGATATCTGAAAGATAGCCTGGGAATGAAGGATGAGGTGAGAAAAAGGTGAAAACTTAAGACATGGAAGAGAGTTCTGCAAGCCATAGTATTTACCCAATAGAAAATAATGAAAACAGAGGAAAGGTAAAATCTGAAGAAATAATAGAATGAAATTTCTCATAGTTGAAGAAACATATAAATCCTCAGATTCAAATGGTACCAACTATAGAGCAGGATTAAAAATAAACACACAACAAAGATAAAAGGCAGCGTACAAAAGTAGTAAAAGTTAAGAGCATGAGGTATATAGTCAGTGTGCTAAAAACTACAAGAGAAAAGACAAACTGCTGAAGCCTCCAGAGAGGGTTAGAAAAAGGTTGTTCAAAATAAGTGGCTTTACATGTGTCATCAATAGTATTGGATGAAAGAAGATGCTGAACAATATCTTTAGTTTGCTGAAAGAAAAGAACTTGAAATCAAAATGATTAAGATGGAGTGGAAAATCTGAATAAAAAATCTCTATTTAAATACATTGAAAAAAGTGTTTCTCAGCTGTGCTGTGGAGAGTCAAGAAAGTGATCTGTATACCTGCTTAAGTGAAAAGAAAGTGAAATCACTTAGTTGTGTCCAACTCTTTTCGACCTAGTGGCCTGTAGCCTACCAGGCTCCTCTGTCCATGGGATTCTCCAGGCAAGAATACTGGAGTGGGTTGCCATTTTCTTCTCCAGGGGATCTTCCTGACCCAGGGATCGAACCCAGGTCTCTCACATTGTGAACAGACGCTTTTCCCTCTGAGCCACCAGGGAAGCTGGTGTAAAAGCTGGTGGAAGCCCCTGTACACCAGGGGCCAGTGTAAAAAAACCCTTAAGGGCAAGTGGATCTCAAGAATGAACGTCAGAGTTCTGTGATCCAGCTTCCCAACCTGTGTGGAGACCTGCCATTTTATTTTTTGAAGGAAGCTAATGAGTTTCATTATAGATGTATTCCTTTTCACCATATTTCCATTCCTATTCACAACTACTAATTCCTCTCCTATTTTGTGCAAAGATTAGGCAAAATAATCAGAGAAACCTAGGAGTCAGCCTATGACTTGGAAGACAAATGTATCCTCACTTCAACCAGCTGCATATTGCAGGATCCAGGCAAGCAGTTACCCTTAGGGCCTGTATTTCTTTTTCACCCACCAGATGGGAAGGATACCATTTACCCATCTATCTTGTAGATTTGTGTTTGAGGATTAAAAGAGGGTGAACATCTGGTAATGGATAAAAAGAGGTATACATGGGAGATTTAGTGTTAGTTTGAAGGGTATGTGTGGAACAAAAATGAAAAAACATGAAGACACACCAGTTATGATACATTTATAACCTTTTCCATCTCCAGGCCAGCAATCACTTGTGTCCTGCTGCCCCAAATATGCCCCGAACATGTCTCCTTGTACTTAGGCCCTACACGGACTTAGTTTAGTAGCATCTCTAGCGATTTGTTCAATGTATGCTTAATAAATGATTCTGAAGTAAAAGAAAAAGGTTGAGGATAACCTTTAATCATAAAGAAAACACTGAGCTCTGTCCATTATTCTCTGAGGAGGATGCTCTGATTATGGAAAATTTTTCTTTAAAATGACAAAGTGCATAAAAATGTTGGTGTTAAAAAGGATAGCTATAGAGAAAGCAACTATCTAGGGTAACACCATTCAGAAGGGGCTAGGAGAGTTTAGAATTTAATATAATTTTCATAAAGCCTGGCAATAACTGACTTTATTCCAATATTTCAAATGGTTTGCGAAGAAGAAATAATGAGGTAATTAAGATTGTAAAAAAGTTAAATTTAGTGATAAACTTCCAACATAAGAGTAGTGTGCTGTATGAAAGATCTTTGAAATAAAAGAAAATGGAGAGAAGGTGATTCTAATGAAATTTTAAATCTCTAGAGACATATATCGTCAAACTCCTCCAGTAGAAATGCTTTTTATTATACTCTCATGTCTTACTCATTTTTATGTCTTCAGAGTATTTTATTCTAAGATTACATATATGGCTGAATAAATTTCTTAGTGTCCACAGACTTTTTATTTTAGAGGAATATTTGTATATAAATGTTTTCAGCAAATTACCAGATCAGTGACAATTTATGGAACATGAACTGAATTAATAAATTCATTTGAAGAGAAGAAAAATATTTCATTGCTCCTGAACTCTTAAGTATTGAATTTTAATTTTTATGAAGTGATATAAAAATGTATTTCTAATGGTAAAAATCTATGAATATATGAAAAATAAAACCAGGTTTATATCGAGTTAGAGAAGATGAGGCTTGGAAGATAATTTAAAACCAAATAGTGTAAGAGTCTGTTGAAGCTGAAACTCCAATACTTTGGCCTCCTGATGCGAAGAGCTGACTCATTTGAAAAGACCCTGATGCTGGGAAAGATTTAAGGCAGGAGGAGAAGGGGATGACAGAGAATGAGGTGGTTGGATGGCATCGCTGACTCAATGGACATGAGTTTGGGTAAACTCCGGGAGTTGGTGATGGACGGGGTTTGGCGTGCTGCAGAACCACCTGATGTGCTGCAGTCCATGGGGTCGCAAAGAGTCTGAGTGACTGAACTGAACTGAGTGTAAAAGTCTTGAAAAGTTTGGCTTGGGTGGGATATCAGAGGTCATCTGGTATTTAATTAACCTGTTAACTTTATGTTCAGAGAAATTAGGTCCCAAGAATCCCTCCAATTTCTTTTTTATTGAAGCATAGTTGATTTACAATACTGTTTTATGATAGTTTCATGTATACAGTAAAGTGAGATATATATATATTCTTTTTCAGATTCTTTTCTATTATAGGTTTTTACATTATCCTTAAATATAGTTCACTGTGCTATGTAGTAGTCTTTGTTGTTTATCTTTTTTATAAACTGTGGTTTCCATTCTGTCTACCCTATGATGGATAAGGATAAGAGGCTTGTGGAAGCTTCCTGATGGAAGGGACTGGCTATGGGGAAATCTGGGTCTTGTTCTGATGGATGGGATATATTTTTTGCAGCTGAAGATGGAGAAGCTCTATACAGTCAGCAAAAGCAAGACCAGGAGCTCACTGTGGCTCAGATCATGAATTCCTTATTGCAAAATTGAGACTTAAATTGAAGAGAGTAGGGAAAACCACTAGACCATTCAGAAAGTGTGTGAAAAAAAGTGTGAAGTCACTCAGCCATGTCTGACTCTTTGCAACCCCATGGACTGTAGCCCACCAGGCTTCTCCATCCATAGAATTTTCCAGGCAAGAGTACTGGAGTGGGTTGCCATTTCCTTCTCCAGGGGATCTTCCCGACCCAGGGATTGAACCAAGGTCTCCTGTGTTACAGGCAGGTGCTTTACCATCTGAGCCACCAGGGTATCTGACCATTCAGGTATTACCTAAATCAAACCCCTTGATTTTACAGTAGAAGTGACAAATAATTTCAAGGGATTAGATCTTATAGACAGATTGCCTGAAGAACTATGGACAGAGGTTCATAACATTGCACAGGAGGCAATGATCAAAACCATCAAAAACCACTGCAATATTGTAAAGTAATTAGCCTCCAACTAATAAAACATAAATGGAAAAAAAATTAAAAATAAAAATAAATAAATAAATAAATATCTGGGAAAAGACAGAAAAGAAAAAAAGAAAAAAAAAAAAAAAAAACCATCCCCAAGAAGAAGAAATGCAAAAAACCAAAATGGTTGTCTGAGGAGGCCTTACAAATAGCTGTGAAAAGAAGGGAAGGGAAAAGCAAAGGAGAAAAGGAAAGATATATCCATCTGAATGCAGAGTTCCAAAGAATAGCAAGGAGAGATAAGAAAGCCTTCCTCAGTGATCAGTGCAAAGAAATAGAGGAAAACAATAGCATGGGAAAGACTAGAGATCTCTTCAAGAAAATTAGAGATACCAAGGGAACATTTCATGCAAATATGAGCTCAATAAAGGACAGAAATAGTATGGACCTCACAGAAGCAGAAGATACTAAGAAGATGTGGCAAGAATACACAGAAGAACTATATAAAAAAGATCTTAATGACCCAGATAACCATAATGGTGTGATCACTCACTTAGAACCAGATATCCTGGAGTGGGAAGACAAGTGGGCCTTAGAAAGCATCACTATGAACAAAGCTAGTGGAGATGATGGTATTCCAGTTGAGCTATTTCAAATCCTAAAAGATTATGCTGTGAAAGTGCTGCACTCAATATGCCAATAAATTTGGAAAACTCAGCAGTGGCCACAGGACTGGAAAAGGTCAGTTTTCATCCCAATCCCAAAGAAAGACAATGCCAAAGAATGTTCAAACTACCACATCTCATCTCATACACTAGCAAACTAGTGTTCAAAATTCTCCAAGCTAGGGTTTAACCGTATATGAACCGAGAACTTCCAGATGTTCAAGCTGGATATAGAAAAGGTAGAGAAACCAGAGACCAAATTGCAAATATCTGTTGAAACATAGAAAAAGCAAGAGAATTCCAGAAAAACATCTACTTCTGTTTCATTGACTACACTAAAGCCTTTAACTGTGTGGATCACAACAAACTGTGGGAAATTCTTAATGACATGGGGACACCAGACCACCTCACATGCCTCCTGAGAAACCTGCATGCAGGTCAAGAAGCAACAGTTTGAACTGGACATGAAACAACAGACTGGTTCAAAATTGGGAAAGGAGTATGTCAAGACTGTATATTGTCACCTTGCTTATTTAACTTATATGCAAAGTACATCATGCGAAATGCCGGGCTGGATGAAGCACAAGCTAGAATCAAGATTGCCAGGAGAAATATCAATAACTTCAGATATGCAGATGATATCACCCTTATGGTAGAAAATGAAGAGGAACTAAAGAGCCTCTTGATGAAAGTGAAAGAGGAGAGTGGAAAACATGGATTAAAACTCAACTTTCAAAAAACTAAGATCATGGCATCCGGTCCCATCACTTCATAGCAAATAGGTGGGGAAATAATGGAAACAGTGACAGACTTTATTTTCTTGGGCTCCAAAATCACTGCAGATGGTAACTGCAGCCATGAAATTAAAATATACTTGATCTTTGGAAGAAAAGCTATGACCAACCTAGACAGCATATTAAAAAGCAGAGACACTACTTTACTAACAAAGGTCCATATAGCCAAAGCTATGGTTTATCCTGTAATCCTGTATGGATGTGAGAGTTGGACTGTAAAGAAAGTTGAGTGCCAAAAAACTGATGTTTTGAACTGTTGTGTTGGAGAAGACTGTTGAGAGATCAGCAGGACAATCAAACCAGTCCCTCCTAAAGGAAATCAGTCCTGAATATTCATTGGAGGGATTGATGCTGAAGCTGAAACTCCAATACTTTGGCCACCTGATGTGATGAACTGACTCACTGGAAAAGACCCTGATGCTGGTAAAGATTGAAGGCAGGAGGAGAAGGGGACGACAGAAGACGAGATGGTTGGATGGCATCACCAACTCAATGGACTTGAGTTTGAGCAAGCTCTGAGAGTTGGTGATGGACAGGGAAGCCTGGTGTGCTGCAGTCCATGGGGTCGCAGAGTCAGACAAGACTGAGCAACTGAACTGATGCTTTCAATTACAAATTTTAACTAAACAATGCTTGATATACTAGACAATAGTGTTTTCTGGCCGTCGTTGAGGAGCATGTCCTACCAGAGAAATGTTGCCCACTTTTTTTGTTTCTCTCTCACATGCATACACACACTTCCAAAAGTCTGTAATTAGGTTACTAAACTTTTGACTCACTTGTCAGCGAAGCACATTTATCCAGAAGAGTGAAAATATCAAGCAATAAGGCAACAAAAGCAAAAATTAAGAAGTGGGACTACTGAAAAGCTTTGGCACAGCAAAGGAAACAATCCATGAAATGAAAAGGCAACATATGAAATGGGAGGAAATATTTGTTAGTCATATATCTGATAAAGGGTTAATATCCAAAATATATAAGGAATTCATACAACTCAAAAGCAAAAATAGACAAGTTGAATTAAAAATGGGACAGAGGAACTGAATAGACATTTCTCCAAAGAAGTTATACAGGGAGCCAACAGATACATGAAAAGGTGCTCAACATCTGTCATTATCAGTGAAATGAAAATCAAAACCACAATAAATCATCTCACACTTGTTAGAATGGCTGTCCGCATAAAGACAAGAGTTAGGTTGATGAGGATGTGGAGAAATAGGAATCCTTGTGCACTTTTGATGGGAATGTAAATTGTGTAGCCACTATGGAAAACAGTATGGAGGTTCTTCAAAAATTAAAAATAGAATTACTATATAATCCAGCAATCCTACTTCTGAGTATATATCCAAAGAAAATGAAAAGAGGATAACAAAGAAATATCTGCACCCCCATATTGTCAGCAGCGTGTTCACAGCAGCAAACAATGAATCAACCTGAGAGTTCATCGACAGAAGATGAATTCAGGAAGGGGGTGCTGATGGGGACACAAAGCCAAGTGCACTTTGGCCACAGGATAATTTCTGCGACGTGTAATTAAAGTGTCTTAGGCTTTCTTGGCAGATTCTATCCAGGAGCAGGGAAACACACCACAGTTCTTTTACATATCTGCCTTCTTTTGATCTGAATTCAGTCACCTTGGTAATAATGAGAATTTTCTATTAGAATGACTTGTTTTAATTCTAACTTTAAGCCTCATTATGAGGAGCAAAAAAAGCCAGATACAAAAGAGTACCAACCATGTTTCCCTTAAAATGAAGCCCTAAAATAACAAAACTCATCTATGATGATAGAAATCAGCCCTGTGGTTGCCTCAAAGAGGGCAGGAATTGAGTGGGAAGGGTCATCAGGGAACTTTCTAGAGTAAATATTCTGTAGCCTGATATAGGTGAGAGCTTATGCATTTGTCAAAACTCACCAAAAAAAAAAAAAAAAAAAACCTCACCAAACTGTGCATTTAAGATCTGTTCATTTCACTGTAAATAACACCTGTTATTAAAATGAATGTATGCATTTATACTATTTCATATCAAATTAAACATAATTATGAAAAATATATGTGTTTTTCCTTGGGAAGGTCTATCAGAAATCTAAATTCAAGTCTGTATGTAGTTGTCAGTAGCAAGCACAAGAGTATGAATAGGACAGAAACCATATGCCCCTCAGGAATTCTCCCTGGATTTCTGTAGCCTTGCCTAAAACAGAAATTCTCACTGGGAAGAGGAAAACAGTGGGAAATTACACCTCCTGATGGTTAAATCAGAACAACCAGGCTGAGTTTTCGAATGCAGAGATGAGCTAACTCTCTGGTTCACCCCAAAGATTCTCTCAGGATGCTTCCCCACCTTAAGAACCATCTCAGAAGGAGCCACTGTGATTAAAAAGAGCCTTGTAACCCTTGGCTACATTGGGTATAAGCTCTTGATCCCGTGAGGTTAGGTCGTTCAGGTTTTTCAACCTCTACCTCACTTTATTACTGTCATCTACCAACTTCTTAGTATATCCCCCCTCATTAACTGGCAAATATAGGACCTGAATCTTTCTTTCTACCCCAGTTCTTGTCATAATTCTGGGTGATATCAAGGCCGTGTGTTAATAGATGAGCCATCCAGAAAATGAACCCAAACTTTCATGATTCCAGGGTCTTTCACATCCACTCTGCTTTAGCCAAATCACACCTAGAATCTTATCACCTGGAACGCAACCACATCTGAAGCTCTGAAGTGCACTATCCCGTTATGAGTCTCAACGTCTTATCCTTCTACTTCTCTTGTGCCTTCACTCCCACTGTACCTACTTTCAACACTAGAGAGACCTCCAGTTCTTTAACCCCCATAATGTTTCCCTGTCTGTGAGGACTCGCTAAGGCTTCCGTGCCAACTTAGACTGTTATAACATGATGGGTTGTCTCAATATTTTTTTACCAGTATCTTTGACACTTTTTTTAACATACTTTCACAACAATACTTGGACAGTAAATCTCCAGCCAAAGATCAAAACAGTATTACTGTTTACTGTTATCTTTATTCTTGTGCACACATGACTAAAGAATGGTTCTAATTGACAAATTTTATGGTTCTAGTTGATAAGTTTTATGGGCATTTTTAATCCCAATTTCACTGAACTGTAGAGAAGTTATAACTGATCATCCTAAAAGAAACACTCCACAATCATAAGAACTAATAAACAAGGTCAGGAAGTTTACAGAATATGAAGTGAACATACAAAAATCAATTACTTTATGTTAATATCCTAGCAATGAACAATCCATAAATGAAACTTAGAAAAAACAATTCCAATTGTAGTAGCATTAAAAGGATAAAACATTCAGGAATAAATGTAACAAAAGTGTAGTACTTGTAAACTAAAATTATAAAACATCATTGAAAGAAAAAAGACCTACATAAATGGAAAGACATCCCACATCCAAGAATTGGAAGACTTAATATTGTTAAGATAAGCAAAACTTTCCAAATTGATGTAGAGATTCAATGCAATTTATTTCAAAATCCCAGCTGGCTTCTTTGTACAAGATGACAAGCTAATTCTAAAATTCATAGGAAATGCAAGGGAACTAGAATAACCAAAACAATCTTGGGGGAAAATAATGGATTTGAGGGACTCACACTTCCCAATTTCAAAACTTACTACAAAGCTTCTGTCATCAGGACAGTGTCATACTGGCATAAAAGTAAACATATGGATCATTTGAGAATAGAATTGAAAGTCCAGAAATAAATTCCCATATTTATTGTCAAATGATTTTTGATGAGGATGCCAAAAGATTTAGTAGGGAGAGAACAGTCTTTGCAACAAATGGTGCTGGTATAACTGCAGATCCAAATGTAAAAAATGAAGCTAGAGCTTTAGGTTTCAGTCCTGCGTGTAAAAACCACAATCTTACCCCCAAAAAAAGTAAAAAAAAAACACCTCAAGATCTTGGACTTTCCTTGGATTCATGAAGCTTAGGTAGCAGGGCAAGTGACCCCCCCAAAATCTGGATGGATAGTAAGGTCACTGAGGTCCACTTCCCTGGAGTGGGAATCACTGGAGCCAGACACTGATAGCAACACTTTTGTGGTAATTCTGACAAATTGCAGGAGCTGAGTGTGGACTAGTAAGAGAATGGGAGAAGGCAATGGCACCCCTCTCCAGTACTCTTGCCTGGAAAATCCCATGGACGGAGGAGCCTGGTAGGCTGCAGTCCATAGGGTCGCTAAGAGTCGGACACGACTGAGCAACTTCACTTTCACTTTTCACTGTCATGCATTGGAGAAGGAAATGGCAACCCACTCCAGTGTTCTTGCCTGGAGAATCCCAGGGACGAGGGAGCCTGGTGGGCTGCCGTCTATGGGGTAGCACAGAGTCAGACACAACTGTGGCGACTTAGCAGCAGCAGCAGTAACAGAGTGAGAGACTCCTGGAATCTCTGATCTTAGGGGGTCACTCTCACCTTCATGGACTTTACTTCTAGGAAACCCACCAGGTTCTCACAGTGAAGAACCAAGAAAGATCACCTCATGGCTCTGACACGTGGTGGAAAAGTCTTACTTATTTGAAATAAATCCAGAATGATTTCCATAACGAAGCCCTGCCCTTCAGCGGAAAGATTCTACCTGAGTCTTTGTCCATTTGGGAGAAGTACTCTCCCCTGCCTCCAACCCACAATGTGTTTCCTGTCCTACCTAACAGAGAAGGGGTCTAAGAGACACTTGTGAAGGTCACCTACCAGGGACCAAAGCATTTAACTATAAAACTCTAGAACGCTTTCCCTCCCAGACGCCTCACCACCACACAAACAGGGCTGTGCTATAAGAGTGGGCTACAGTTGAAAAGGCAGATTCTGTCTAAGGAGGACTTCTCAGGGAATCATCCCTGGGCAGCAGGGGAGATGAACAGAGAGGCACTGCAGAGACTTGACGCCTCCCACACCTACACCTCCAGCTGCATTAAACAGTAAGCACAGCCCAGCTCATAGTAGACCTGCTTAGTTTCATTTATCCTAGTCATTTTATAAATGTACTGACCTTATCAAAAGTTCTTTTACCAAACTTCTGATTGGTTGTATAGCAAAAGATGACTAACCTGTCTAATACTTTCCATATCGTTAGGTGTTTGTATTATTGTATCATTTTATTTCTGCCTCTTTTATTGCTCCAATTTCAACCAAAGTCCTTTAAAGACAAAGACTACATTTTACTTTTCTGTACCTTTCACTGATAGCCTAACTCAGTGATGGGTGAGTGGGTAAGTGAGGGAATGGGTGAGTGAGTGAATGAACGAATGAACAAACCAGCTTAAGATTATCTTTGGGGTGACAAGGGAGCCCCTGGAGGAGGTATGGCAGTTCTGGTTGTTGTTATTGCTCTGATGGAACTTTCTTGGTCCTGGACATCTTCCGCCAGGGAAAAAGTGTCCAGTGGAGAATGGTCTGAAGTCAGCAGTCTGGTTTCTAGTCCTGAGTGTACCTCTAGATATCTGGGTGACCTTGAAGAGCTCAATGCTCTGGGCTTTTTACATCTCTGTAAAATAAACATTCCTTTCAGATCTATTTTTCCAAGATTCTTAAAACCACTGGTCCTTATAAAAATGCAGGAGAAAAAACCTACCAAAATAAACCACAAATTTAGCAAATAATATTTATTTTTTATATCCTATTCATATCCAGGATTTAATGAATGCCTGCTGTATTCAGGCACTGATTTAAACAAGTGCATCACCTGTATCATTCGTATGAAAACCATTTCATTCACTTTCACACAGGAGGCATAGAAAGGTTGTGTAACTTACATAGCTGGTAATGGAACCAATTTCAGATCCAGGCTGTCTGACTCCCATAGCTGTGCTCTTGATCTTAATGTTTCTCCCAGCGCAAGGGTAGAACCAGCCTTCCCTTCCACTCTGGGAACCACTGGCCTCTTCTGAGATTGTATACTTCATTTGAAAGATTAAAACTGCTGCCTCAATACAGAGTGATAATTCAGAAAGGTGTTGTGAGAGAACAGAACTCCCAGCAGAGCAAAGAGATATTTGCTAACGACTTCATTTGGGACCAAGGCCTTTGTTTTATTTGGTATTACAGATCCTGGATTGAGAAATCGGTGTGTGGATAAGCTTTTGACCTGACTTTTGAACAGAATGTCATTCTTTCCTCCAAACCTTATCAGTCATGAGGTTGAAAGGTGGGTCTTTTCCTTGCAACATCACTTATTTTTCTCCTACTGAGAGGGTTCCATTTGATGTAATATTAGGATAGGTTTCTTTCACATGAACTAGATTCCTTTCATATGAACTAGATTAGGAAGCCATCTTAGTCTGCTTCCTCCCACTCCTTACCTCAGCTCACAGGTATATCAGCTACAAGAAACATATTGAGATGGTCAAATAGCCTTTAAAGCTGGGTCGGGAAGAGTAAGTAAACAGGGAAACTTTCCACCATATGAAATGTGTACTTTGAGTCCAACAAAGTATACAGAGTAACAAGTAAGATAAAGATGATTCTAGAACTAACAAAGATGTGATCAGTGCTCAGTGTTGCTGGGCCTTCTTCCGGCAGTTTCAGCCACATTTTCCTCACATTCTTTTTTTCCCATTCTTCCCTTCACTTTTCTCCATTCAGCTATTCTTTCCCCAATCCTTTTCTTTCCAAGTGCCCCCAGAACTGGTATTGTCACACTTCCTGCTCCTAGAACATTGAGGAAAACAGGCCAGTGTGAGGACATATAAAAATCCTGAATATCCACATATGTGTAGCATATATTCACACTTTGATTTTTCACACTCATGCTCTCAATCAACAGGTGAGTATTTAGTGCCTATTCAGTCTTTATAAGTTCTTACCTACCTCCACATACATATGTGGGTATACCTTAGGACAGTGTATGTGTGTGTTTCCCTAAGGACTTTGCATTTTAGCTAGAGAACCCCAAAGGAACTGAAATGGGGGCTTATTTTTGATAGTTTACCGTTGATCATGGGTTCAGAGTCTGCCAGGTCTGCAAATTACAGCCTGAGGAAAGCCATTTGGGAAAACTAGCAGAAATAAAGACTTTCCTGTCTGGTGCTTTTATTGGTCTTTCTGGAACTTCTCTTTGAGCTCTGGGGAAAGCTCAAGTACAGGTAGGAACCAGTGTCCCTCTCTCATGACCTCCTATCTGTTCACTCAAAAGGTCCTACAAGCTTGGGAACCATTGACACATAGGGTATCATAAATATGATACAATCTATGAAACATAATCATTCCTTTTATGAGGTTTGACTCTAGAGCTTTATAAAAAGTTTTGGCACAAAAATGCCCAAAATACAATATCAAAACCAGAACATGGCTTTTGACCAACCTTATTATACCTTTCTGTTTACCACTGAGCACAGCACCCCTGGGGCGCCCAGCATGGTGTTAGGAGTATTCATGGTCTTTTGGGCCCTCACAACCAAGTTTTGGAGGCTAGACCGACACTAATCAGATCATGAA
Source organism: Cervus elaphus (assembly GCF_910594005.1). Classification (NCBI taxonomy): domain Eukaryota; kingdom Metazoa; phylum Chordata; class Mammalia; order Artiodactyla; family Cervidae; genus Cervus; species Cervus elaphus. The sequence continues at coordinate 28,294,412 of NC_057825.1, read as the reverse complement.
TGCGGCATGATAAAGTGGAAATAGCCTTTGATTTGGAAACTTAAGACTGGCTATGGCTCTAAATTTCATTACTTACTGGATGTGAAACCTAGTTAAGAAATGTTGTAAAGATTTGCTTCTGAGCTTAGCTTATGTAAATTATGTATGAATAGAAAATATTTTTATGGTTTTTAGAGAAGAGGGCAAAGCAGAGTAGGGTTCCTTGCCAGGTTTAATATAGTTCAATGTAGTAAGCCAGTATTTTGAAAACAAATTGCCACTCATTGGTAGGTCAGGAAATCAATTTAATGGGTGGTAACCAGCTCTTTTCTTCTTTTTTTTTTTATGAAACAATTTTAAAAATCAGTGTATCACATGTAGTAAGAATAAGAGTAAGTTTTGTTTCAGGTAACTTTTATCTCATGTGTGTCTGTGTACTCTGTTGGAATGGTAAAGTAACTATAAGTCACTTTCAAGAAGTTTGAAAAATGCTGATAGAGATTGCATGCCCTCTCTACTTGAATATTTATGAAATTATTTGGACTAAGCCTGGTTGCTTCTTTAATAATTCAATAGTTAGATTCTTAACTCACTCAAGCCAGTATTTCTTGATTTCTACACCTGCTCAGCTCCGTGGGGTGGTGCCTACAGACATCTTGTTCCCAAGGACATAACCAGGAAAGAAGAATGACTAAAAATTATAGAGAATATTAGGAATATTTAAATGTCACACCAGGTAATCAATACGCTTCAGTTAACAGAATGGCACTGAAGCAGAAGGAAACTGAGATATCCAGGAAGATTTCTAAGAAGTCCACCAAGAGCAAATCCTAGGGGAAGCACCATGTAAATGGGGCTGACATCTTGCCAGTCTTCTGTGCCCACAAGCTCCTGCCTGGCTGGCTAAGCCCAGCTACCAGCTCTCAGCAAGCATAGCCTGGGTTTCCCTCCCTTACATCATCTTCTCTCAGCCCTAACCCTGGCCAGTCACCACGCACAGTAACTACAGGCCAGGAGAAGGCAAGAGACAGGCAGCAGAACAACGTGTCATCTGAGATTTACCACATTTGTATTCTTGAGCTACTGCACTTGAGGGGAACCTTTGCCAGTGGGGTGTTCTCACAGAAACCTGATCTCTGCACTGACGAGCTACATCAATACACGACTGTCCCACACAACCCAGTGTGGCTCCAGTATTGAGGCGCTGTCCAGGTCCAGTGGGTCTTTGGGATAGCGCCAAAGGCTTTGGCTCAGAAGTTAAAGTGATGTCACAGGTCACATGTACTTTAGGAAGGTGAGCCTCAAAACATCCCTGGAAGCATGGATTGAGTCGCAGCTTTGGGACTTCCTTCTCTGCCTCCTGTCCCCATCTCTCTCTCTCTTTCACACACACACACACACACACACACACACACACACACACACACACACAGCAACACCCAGAGGAAAACCTGATTCTAAGGCTTCATGGACTCCATTTGAAGCCTTTCTCTGCATTCTTTCCATAGCGTACATTTTCCTTGTCAAGACCATCATGTCTGGACCTGTGGCTCAGCACACTCATTGGCTCATGGCAGGATTTCTTGATGACACAAGAGCAGTTAACTGTACCATTTATTGAAGGATGGTGTTATTCTAGCATCTAATATCATGGGCCAAAGCACCAAAAACCACGGTCATCCTGACAGCAGTGACCTCATTCATAACTTGCCCAGTGTGGTCAGGCTGGGGTTGCTGGTGCCAGCATGTGGGTGTCCCTGACAGCCAGCACTCACCCAGCGCTGCCCAGGCTTCCCAGTTCTCCTGAAACCCTCTGTCCTGATTGCACAGACAACGGGCTGCAGTGGGGAGCACTCGACCTCTGGAGATGCAGGCGGCAGTGCACTGAGATTCTCAGAGCCTTCCTCCTGGTGCTCTGGGGCTCCTGGTGTCTAAGAGCACCAACTCCAACCCCTGGTAAATCATTTATTGCCAGTAAATATGAAATCCTGCTCCAGGCCAGTCAATGCACGAGGAAGTCTAAAGATACAGGGACAAATTAAGTCTGAACCTGATCCTCTAGTTGTCACGGTAAGCAGCTAAGGCATTGTTGGGGTCTGGATGGGTTCCAGGGACTTCACAACCTCTTGAAGTTCTGTGCAAAACTTGCTGGCCATTGGTAACTATTTATAGTAAGAGAATACTAGCTAGGATCAGATCATCAAAGGGCAGGGTTCTGTGGCCCCCAAATGTTTAAGAACAATCAGTTTTCTCAAGTATAATCTTTGTATGTTCTCATAGTAAGAAGAGTAGTTTTGTAACCCTGGGTAAAATGGAGACAAAGATCTTTTGAGTAACAGAAACTGGTGTCTGTATGATTTGCTGCCCCAGCATCTACTTAGTAAGTGGTCAGTTAACGGATTCTAGTGGCCAGAGTGTTACTGCCTCAGTGGGAATGTGTACCCTGTGGAAGACTAGCTAGAAGCGCTTTGACCAAATCTAAGGGCTGATTTCCTTAAAACGCAGTGTCATACGTTACTACTCCTGGTACTATTTGTGTAAGCATTGGTTTCTGATCCTACTATAGCAGCATGTTCAAAAACAAGTAAATAGAAGATAGTCCATTTGTTATGCAATACAGCAGTCCCCCAGTTTCTGTCATCAGTGTGAAGAGGGTAGATTTCCCCACAGTGGATTCTGTTCCTCCAATTGCTGCTATTAAAAATACTGAGGGCTGGTGCACTGGGAAGACCCAGAGGGATGGGATGGGGAGGGAGGCAGGAGAGGGGATTGGGATGGGGAACACTTGTAAAACCATGGCTGATTCATGTCAATATATGGCAAAAACCACTACAATATTGTAAAGTAATTAGCCTCCAACTAATAAAAATACATGGAAAAAAAAAGAAAAAATAAATAAACAAAATAAAATAAAAATAAATAAAAAATGAATAAATAAAAATACTGAGAGAGCAGGCTATGTTGACTCTACCGTATCCAGCTAGGTCATGATGTTTCTGACTGAGCTGGCTTGTTGCAACTCAGAGTCCCATTTGGCTAACTGTTATCTGATCACATTGTGTATTTATAGTCTGATTTTTAAAAATTTGAATCTAAGAAAATCTAAAAATGTATCCTTTGAAACTAGGATATTTATCTCTCATTCTGGAAGAGACATTCTTTTCTTTATTGCTGAGTATCTGCGAAAAAAGTTTACCTGATGTCCTCTAAATGACTAAATAACTTTTACACAATTGTATAATCTAAATCAAGGTGTTTTTATCAGAAGATTAACTATGGCCTAATTTCACAGCTTGTAGCTTTCCTGAGCTCCAAGAAGGTTAATCCCATGCCTAAATTGGGATTGTTTCTTTCTCTTTGTATGAAAATACCTAATTATTTAAGTATTAAGTTTCTTACAGATAATTAATGTCAGCAAAATTAATTCATTCACTTTTAAAAGCAGGGATCTGCAACAAGAGAAAAATTGGGGCTATAAAAATGTTGTTGTCCTCTATTCATTCTTTCCAGTGTTCTAAATCAATAACTATCTCTATCATGACTGAGTCATTACTGATAGATTAATGAAAAAATAGAAAAAAGTTAACAGTTAACTATTCCATGTTACTTTAGTTATATAATGTTGATTTTGGAGAGTTGCATAAAATAAGTTCTAGTTGGCTGCTAAAATAATAGAAAATAATATCAAGCGGCTTTATGACCAGTGAAAATCTAACATGACAATTTAAAAATATCCATTTACTTTATGATGCTGCGTTTCAAATATACATTTAGATGGTAATGGGAAAGATGATTAAAGTTGGCCCAGTGACATTTTTCAGATAGCTGAGAAATGAGAAATATATTCTTCCCTTCACAGCTTTATGTTTCATTGGTGTGAATTGATAGGTTCTTTTGCTGAAGAAGTGAACCAGTGGTCCATGTACCAGAGCGTTTATATTTCCAATTCTAAACTACTTCATTTTTCTAAACCCCAAAGAATTTTACTAGAGTGAAAATTATATCTCATTACTGAATCACAAAAAAAGTAAAAAGTAGGCTCTGTTCTTTTGGTCAGAGTAGAACAATGTTTCATAAAGTGTGGAACTAGAAGGAATTTCACATGACACAAAGGAAGAACATTTTCTAGCTCTGACCAAACAGGTAGTAGAAATTGCTAAAAACCATCGATTCCTCTAAGACAATGTGAATTATTTTTCCTTTTTTATTCATTAATTGTTTTGAGGTTTATGAATGAAGTGTGTGTATTTTTGTACACAAACATAACTTTTGCAAATGATTCTGCAAAAGAAATTATCTTTCTCGATCTTTTTAAATGCAAGCCAGATAAAAAGGAAGCTACACTCTTGAAATACCAGTGCTCTGTTCAAATCCAACTGTGCATCCAGTAAGCATTCCTTTTAACACTGTGCTTTAATTCAAACGATGATCTTTCTGTGAAACAATGGAAACTTCATTGGAGTTAAAAAAAAAAAAAAATGTCTGTATTACACCTTATGGGAAACTGCCACTTGAGAAAGGAACAGATTGTGAATGGCAGATGAGAACCAATAGTCTGTGAATCTCCATCACTTAAGACATAGGATTAAATATTTGCCACCAAAGATGATGAAGATCCTCACGCCTAAAGTACAGAAGATGAAAAGAAGTATATTCAACAAATTTCGTGTATTCAAAAAAGTCATGTCAGATATTTGTTGGATATCCAAGTGGAGACGTTTCGGTGTGCCTGGCAATGAGCTGACAAAGTGAAAAGGCAGGACCTCTGCCCTTAAAATGCTCAGAGTAATGAAAAAATGGATGGACAAATAGATGATTACAGTACAACCAGATATTACTATAATGTGAATATGTTCAAAGCACAGAAGTAGCATTAAAAGCAACTACTAAATTTGCTGGGGACATCATGGATAGCTATAGAAAGGACTTTAAGTTTATTTGTCAAACTGATGGGAGGAGAGCATTCCAGGCAGAGAGAATGGCATCTTCAAGGACTCCAAGAAGTGAAAGATGTTGAAATAGTCAGGCAACTACACATTGAATTGTATGGCTGTAGATAGGGTGCAGGATGGTTCTTGCAGTGATATAGGAGAGACATGCCCAGATCAGTGCCAATAGAGAACTGGAGGGAAAAAGTAATGGAGATATTTAGAAAGTAGACTAGACTTATTTTTGCAATTGACAGGGCTCAGAAATACAGAGGGAAGAGGCCCTAATGACTCCTAGGGTTCTGGTTTGGGTATGTGGAGAAAACTGTTTCCTATCGATAAATTAGGGAATGTACATGGTGAAGAGATTCAGATTCAAGGATGGGTAAGATGATATATTCAGTTTCAAATGTGTTGTGTTTGAGATGCCTACAGGACGTCCAATTGGATGGCAATTATATATGTTGGTGAGGATCCCAAATAAGAAAACTGGGCTGAAAATATAAATGAGAGGCCATCAGCATGTCAATAGAGGTGGAAGCCACAGGATAGATGAGATAGAGGGTGACAAGAACAGAGCCTGAGAGAAGAGTAACATTTAAAGAACAGATAAAGCAATAGTTGGGTAAAGTAGGTTGCTCTATGGAGGATGGGAGGAGAACTAGAAGATTGTAATGACATGAAACTCATCAGAAGAGTGGGACTTCACAAACAGGGCAACACATATCAGTGTCAAAAGTTGAAGTTAAGTCAAGCAGCAAGAGACTGAGATGCTGACACGGGATGTGTTAAATAAGTTTTGGCACCCTTAATAAAGCAGTTGTCATGGGTTTTAGTGGCTGAGAGGGGTCTACACCAGATTGCATTGAGCTGAGATGTGCATTGGAAGTGAGAAAATGGAAGCAATGTTTATGTGAACTGCATTTAGGAAAAGCTGTGGGAAAATCAAGGAGGAATAGAGGGTGGTAGTTAGTGATTCAGTATCAAAAACATTTTTTAAGTTAGTAGGGATTTGACAGGTTTTATATATGCAAACAGCATAGCATGTCTTATATGCAATTTTAATCATTTTAGATACACACTCTTGGTTAATTCTCAGAATAATTCTGAGATGATAACAATCATATTTAACATTTATTGAGTGCTTCCTGTGTTCTAATATAGGAAATGGACACTTTACATATATTACCTCGTTTAATCCTCATGACAACTCTTATGTGGTAACTGGTATTTTCATTTCACTTTCATTTTGCAGATGAGAAAATTTGAAGGACAGAGAAGTAAAGTATATCTCCAGGCATACAGTTATAAAACAGCCAGGTCAAAATTGAACCAGAAGTCTAATGCCAAAGTCTGTGAAATGATAAAATTGTTCCTATCACCCTTTTAAAGATGAGAAGCAGAGTCTAAGAGGTTAAACAGTTTGCCTACTGTGAGGTCAATCAATGAGTTTCAGAGCAGAGGGGAACAGAATGCCTTACTCCAAAGCTTGAAACAACTGTGCTGCTGACGGAGCAGAGTCTAGAGATAAGAGAGAAAGGGCACAACAAGTGGAATAAGAGCCTCCAGAAGGAGAAGAGGATGACAACGCAGGTGAAGCAATCCATCTGTTATCTGCAACATGTGAGCAAATCCAGGAATGCACAGATCACAGGATTGGAACGAAAGTCTTCAAGGCCAACCCTGCTGCTTTCTTAATGCACCACAAACAAAAACAGACAGTAAATGTATTTCCTGCCCAGAGAAGGAGGTCAGAGTCCAGGGGGAGGTGTGAAGAGGGATGAAAGTAACTCTCTATCATTCACAATTCTCTTTGCTATCCTTTAGCACTGGTGACCCACCAAAAATTCTCAGTCCAAGCAGAATGGCTTCCTGTCTCCACATGCAAACACCTCTCTGCAGGTTCTCAAAGCCTCAGGATAATGTTTACCCAAGCATCCTTTCTGACATTTATCTCAGAGAAATGAAAGCTTGTGTTCCCACTAAAACCCATACACAATGCTTATAGCAGTTGTTGGCTTAATAACCAAAAATGTGAAAACCAGTCAAAGGTCCTTCAAAGGGTCAATGGTTAAACATACTCTGATAGATCTTCACCATCTGATACTACTGAGCAATAAAAAGGAACAGTTATTGATACACATTGCTATAGATTTGTAGGCAATTGTGAGTGAAAAAAATCTCAAAAGTGTGTATACTGTATAATTCTATCTATATAACATTATTGAAATGACAAAATTATAGAAATGGAGAACAGCTTAGAGGTTGCCAAGGGTTAAGGAGGAGCACTGGAGAGGAAAGTAGTTGCAGTGATGAGAGGGTAAAAAGGTGTTTGTGAGGAAATAGATTTGTGTCTTGACTGTGGGGGTGGCCACACAAATCTGCGTATGCAATGAAACTGCACAGAACTGTGTGCACACACATCACGCACAAATGCATGTGAAACTGGTGAAAGTTACAGTCACTGGATTGTATCAGTGTCATTTTCCTGGTTGTGATACTGTGTTATTCTTCTACAAAACGTTCCTCTTGTAGGAATCTAGGTGAAGGGTAAACAAAACCTCTCTGTATTCTTTCTTACCACTGCATATGAATATGCAGTTATCTCAAAAAGTGTTTAAAGCCTTGTAAGTAAAAGCCTTTAAAGATTGCTACATAGGCTGTCACTTTTTATACTTGAATCACTCCAGAATAGATTCTAGACAAAAACTGATACAGTCAAGTTATTTGAATGTCCTTAAGACTAAGACAAATACATACCGATCAGTGTTTGTTGAATAAATCCAGGATGAATGAACAAACAGGACAAATTGTTTTTTACTTTCCTGCCAACTTTTTAATAATGTTAGTTTCTAAATCAGTGACTCACCCGTACTCTAGAATCAAAGGTCTCTAAATCACCTCAACTCCAGTGACCTTCTCCTGTCTTCCAGCAACCCACATTCATGGTCACATTCCAAACTATCTCTTTGTCCGGAATCCCAGAGTTATTCTTCTTCTGAAAGCTTAAACTCAGAAAACCAACACCTGACCCTAACATCCACTAAGCTTTCTTTTCACCTTCACGAAGAGCCTCAGCCCCTTCACCCCTTCTAATCTGTCTACACTTCATGACGTCTATGTCCTCTCATCTCTAGATTATGTAGTGAATCCCTCTGAAGACTACCACCCTTGGTTACCTGACTCCTTTGCTTTTCTTCACATCCCTTAGTCAGGCCCAAATCCAGGCTTACTTTGACCATCTAGTATCTACAACGGATATACAAGGCTGTATAGAGAGAAAATTTCCACTGAGTTCTCAAAGGATCATCTTAAACATTATTTCCAACATCAATTAGATACTGAACTCACCTTGAGAGAGAGTTTATTATCCTATTTTCAGTTTCTTTTCCCCGCTAAGTTATCTATTTTCAATCTTTACCACATCCTCTTCCCCCTTATTTCCCAACTCCATTGGGAAAATCCTCCTTCAGTTACTCTTTTTATACTATCAGCCTTTTCCTTCATAACCTCAAGACATATCCATGTTTCCATCTTGCCAAATAAAGGCTTTTCTATGCTCTTCTCTTCAGATCACCCTTTTTTCCCTTATAAGCTAGCTTTTCTAAGAGTCTCTTCCTTTTTATCTCCCATTTACAATCCCAGCTTATTGTGATCTGGCTTTAGGCCTCACACTTTTAACAGAAACAAGACTTCAAATAATTTCCTAATTTCCAAAGCCAGTGGACATTTTCCATCCCTTGATTCCATTGGGACCTTCTTAAAATTCTCACTTCTCTTAGCTTCTGTGAGGCCACTTGTTATACCATATGATAAACTCTTACAGTTTGGGGTTGTGGTAAAAAGAAGATAATAAAAATAAATGAAAAAAAAAAGAAGATCGTTAGAGACTCACAGACTTGCTGAAGATCTGAAAGTCCTTTTGGCTTCTTTCTTTCCTTTTCATCGTTGTATCAGAAAGAACCACAGCTCTAAAAAACTTTGGAACAACTGGTTGGATTACTGGAGAGCTGAATGCATTTTGCCCTCTAGTATTAGTCTTTCATGAAACTAAAGTTTTAGAAAATACCTGTCCATGTAACAAATCACAAGATCATGAGTCCCAATTCTGAGTTCTTCAACAGAAGAATATTCCTTATCAGATTTCACTATGAGGCTTTACTTTCCTCCCCTGACCAGAGATCAGAGTCATGGGCAGTCCATTCACTCCTACCCTGTTCAGAAGGTTCTAAGGTAACTCAGCTTTCAGCCCAACCATGGATATTGTAATTGTATTGCAAACTTTATAATGATACTTATGAAAATATTTTTACAAATTGCATGGGAAAAGAATTACTTGCTTTTCATAAATGTTAAAGCTAGATGAAGAAACAGCCTACCAGACAAATAATTTGAGAGTTTCCAGATTTCTGAGACTCTCCACTAAATGTGTAAAGATACCAAGTAAGAAGCTAAAACTCATTTTACCAAATGAGACGTTAGTGTTTCTACTTCAAATGAAAATCGCACCTAATAAAGAAAATGCCAGGAATATATTTAGTAAAACATAAATATCACAAAAAAGTCAATTGGCCATTCAGCTAGCATGCAAAGGAACTTATTGCAAAACCCTTCAAAGGTTTGGATCTTTCATCACAGCACATTGTCTCCCTCCACCACCTCTGGTGACCCCAGCTGCATCTCTTCTAGAGCAATAACGTCTGGTCTTACAACCTGGCTGTTCTTGTAGGTCTCACTTCCTCTTTAAGAATGTAAACTAACAGAAAAACTTTGTATTCATCTTGGGAAAATAACTGAAGTAGATATTATATGTGCACATCAGTAGACCACAGACATTGGCAAGAAGGAAGGAAGCTGAATGTGAAAGGATATATTGACAGACCAATGATAGTAACTAATATTTAAGGACTATTTACCGTGCATAAGAACTATGTGCAATACCTTAAATTTTATTAGGTAGGAACAATCTATTATGATCCTCTCTTTACAGATAAGGAAACAGAGCCACAAGAGATTAAATAACATGTCCCCAGTCACATTACCTGTGAGTGGCAGAGCTGTAGTGCTGACTTTAGAGTGTGTGCTCTTAACCATTCTACAAATGCACTTCCTGAAAAGAAAAACATGAGCAAGGGAAGTATTGGTACCCAGCTCTGAAAAAAAATGGATTTCTGGGTCTCCTGGGATCAGCTTGTTTTGCAAGAATAAGTTGCTCAATAGATTGTCCAATCTGAAAGCCCACCTTTATTGTTGGGCCATATAGTTACCCAGGGGAAGCTAGTGGTAAAGAACTCACCTGCCAGTGCAGGAGATGTAAGAGACACAGGTTTGATCCCTGAGTCGGGAAGACCCCCTGGAGGAGGGCATGGCAACCCACTCCAGTATTCTTGCCTGGAGGATCCCATGAACAGAGGAGCCTGGTAGCTACAGTCCATTGGGTTGCAAAGGGTTGGACACAACTGAAGCAGCTTAGCACGCACACACATGTTTACTTCAAACACAGTTTGGCTGACCAAATGAGTTAATGAACACATAGAAATCTCTAGAAAGGGAAGTTATAAATATTTCAGCATATCATCATGAGCCCATACACACTGATTTCATACATGACATAAGCTCACAGTTTTATTAACTAAATCCATATCTTCTTTCTTTCACCACCCAGTGTAAGGACTAAAGAATGCTGAAAATAATAAATGTTCTTTTGCTGATTAATTGACTTATTGACTGACTGATACGAGGAAGCCTTATTCTTTTTGTGTCACAGCTCCAGTTATAGTCAGCTAGTTCAACACCCCACTCTCAGCATCTCATAGAATCAATAGACAAAATCAACAAGAATATAAAAGAACTCAACAACACCATCAACCAACAGGATGTAATGGACATGCGTATAAGTCTATACCCAACACAGTAGAATACACATTTTTTCAAATGACTATTGAAAACATTCACCAACATAGGCCATATTCTGGGCCATAAACAAACCTCAACAAATTTGAAATAATTAAAATCATACAGAGTAAATTCTCTGCCCATGATGAAATCACTTTTGGTTTCAGTGAAACTACTCAACTAAATAATATAATGTTATTGTTGCCTTATTTTTGTGATTTTACCCAAATGTGCTATTACCGTGCCTTTCTCATAGGTTGGTTGATGTTAATGGTGTCACTTAAAAAAAATTTTCCTAAATGATTTCTCACATTTCCTTGAGAAGCCTAGTATTTCATGTAAATGAGTCTTTTCTAATCTGCAGATTTTTGCACCTATTTTTTTCTTGCAAGAGACACTTTTATTTCTCTGTTTTCCACCCAAAGCATTCACAGTATCAAAGTATTAATCTGCCCTTCCTAATCAGGTTAAGGCCACCGCTGCCCTGTTCCTGAGCTAAGAAGACTGCTGGCCCACAGGTACAAGGGAATCCATAATTCCCCAGGAATCTATCTTTAATTCTCTTAGAGATGAGTTTATTCTGCTAGAAGAAAAGGGAGAAAAGTAGTCCTTTAAGAGCAAAAGTCAGGACTACCTTAGTGGTCCAATGGCCAAGACTCTGAGCTCCCAATTCCAGGGACCCAGGTTCAAACCCTGGTCAGGGAACCAGAGCCCAAATGATGCAACTAAAGACCCTGCATGCCACAACTAAGACCCAGCTCAGCCAAATAAATCAATCAATAAATTTTTTTTTTTTCTGACACCAAACCCTTTCCATTTTATTCATTCAAAAAGAGTCCAATGCACAAGTGTCAAATATGAGCACTGGCGGTTTTTTTCTTGGAAGGGGAATAAATATTTTTAAATAATAAAGAGCAAAATAATGAGCTCTATTATTATTATGGGTTATTTTGTTGTTGCTGATAGGCTGTCTTCGTGTCCCAGGCCAGTTGTTTTCTGGATTTGTCCTACCATTGAAATTACCACAGGATCTCCTGGCTACCCAGGACTTCCAAAGTGGTACTAGTGGTAAAGAACCTGCCTACCAATGCAAGAGACTTACAATATGTGCAGGTTTGATCCCTGGGTAGGGAATATCCCCCTGGAGAAGGGAATGGCGACTCACTCCAGTATTCTCGCCTGTAAAATCCCATGGACAGAGGAGACTGATGGGCTGCAGTCCATGGGGTCACAAAGAGTTGGACACGAATGTGCAACCAAACACAGCTCCTGGCTGCCCAGAAGTTTGCTCTAGAGGCACTGTTCTCCCATAGTGGCCTTCCACTGAAACAGTCACATGGCCAAAGCCCATCTCAGGACTCTGAGGAAGCCATTTAACTCAGTGAGGCAGTCCCAAGCCCATTTGGACCCTAGTCCCTAGTCAGATACTCCACTAACAGGGTCTTTTTGCAGCTTTCCAGAGTCCTTCTCAGGAAAGGAGTCTGCATAATTGCCAGTTGTAAGGAAGTCATGTACTTCTGTTTATAAAGCCCTTCTGACCATATTGTATAGTCACTGAGTATAGGGTTCAAGTGTAGTCCCCCAAAATTTGTATGTTGCTATGAACAGGATTGTGTTCCCCTCAACTTTGTATGTTGAAGCCCTAATCCCCAATGTGATAGTGTTTGGAAATACAACTGTTGGAGGTAATTAGGTTTAGACAAGATCGGGAGGACAGGGCTTTGATGGTGAGATTGGTTCCCTTATAAAAAGGAACATCAGAGCTCCCTGCTTCTCTTTCTCTTTCTGTCTCTCTCTCTGTGTCTCTCTCTCAGCTTCCTACCCCTACTTCCACTCACCCCCTTACCATGTGAGGACACAGGTAGTAGGTAGCCATCAGTCCTAGAAGAGAGCTCTTACCAGAACCTGACCACGCTGGCACTCTATCTCAAACTTTTAGCTTCCAGACTATGAGAAGATAAATTTCTGTTGTTTAAGGCCCCAGTCTATGGTATTTTGCTATAGCAGTCTGAGCAGACGACGGGATACTTTGAAAATCTTAAGCTCCAGTATCTCAGAATGTGACTGCATTTGGAGATGGGGCTTTTAACACGGTGTTTAAAAATGAAACCATTAAGGTGAGCATGATCCAATGAGACTGCTGTCTTTGTAAGACAGGCATACAGGCAGGCAGAGAGGGAAAACCATGTGAAAACCGAGGGAAGAGGAGATAACCATCCACAAGCCAAAGAAACCAGCCTTGCCGACACCTTGATCTTGAACTTGTAGCCTCCAGAGTTTTGAGAAAAGAAATTGCTGCTGTTTAAGTCACCCATTCTGTGGTACTTTGTTATGGTGACCTGAGCAAACTAATACACAGGCTATGTTGGGAGTCATGACAACATATTCACTTATATGGCAGCCTCTCAGTCCATAAAATAACTCAAAATATCAATTAATTCAGAGATAACAAGGTGCTAAATTGGTGGTGATTATAAAGCAAATGTGAAAGACGAGGAAGAATGTGACAGACAACCTTAATGAAGAAAATGGAATTTGGGGCTGGGGTTTGGTGACCAGGGCAAGAGAGTGAATTTGCTGAGGCAAGAGTGAGAAAGAAAGTGAGGAGAGAGTGGAGGAGAAGGAAGTTGCTCCCAGGAGTTTCCCCTCCCTCCCTGGAAGGAGTTCAGGGAGGGGACCGTCAGAGAGGTGGAAGCAGGACAGCTAAAGATGGTGGCGTTCTCATCCATGGGATGGCCCTGGAAGCTAAGTTGTCTGATTGCCCACCCCTCGACCTCCCTCTTTTCAGGAAGGTTCTAGCTTTTTTGAGCAGTAAGGATGCAAACAGCACATCTGCCCTCTAACAAGGAGACACAGTTCTGTTATTAATGAAGTGAGGATGAAGTAATTATCTGGATAATTCAGACATCCATCACCATATTCAACTAAGAAGACCAGGTAAAAATGGTGTAAGAGTCAAGAGGAATATACTGATTTGAGTTAATTGCCTCAAGGCTTCCCTAGTGGCTCAAGCAATAAAAAGTCTGTCTGCAGTGTAGGAGACGTTGGAGACACAGATTCAATTCCTGGGTCAGGAAAATCCCCTGGAGGAGGAAATGGCCACCCCTTCCAGTATTCTTGCCTGGAGAATCCCATGGACAGAGGAGCCTGGTGGGCTATGGTCCATAGGGTCACAAAAGAGTCAGACACAACTGAGCACCAGCACTTAGACCATTTTATATTGGACTTCTCCAAATTAAGTTATTTCAATGACCATTAACTTTGCCTATGGGTTGGCCAGTGATGGAGAATCTTGTAAGCCAGTGTTCCGCCAAGGGACTCTCCAGTCCCAAGACCTGGTCTGGAATAAGATGACAGACACATCATTTCATACTGACTCATTCTCAGATTTTCTGAGTATGAGACAGTGTCTCACATTCTCACTCACAGGAATAATTATGTGAGGTCATCATGTGCAAGATAAGTATGGAAAAAGAACTGAGGTGTCTGAGCCAGCTTCTTGTTTACCTACTTAGAGGAAATGCATGAAGGCATTGAGAAAGGGAAAATTGCAAGAAACAGCATTTACATTCAGAACACATCAAAGGAGTGGCGACCACAGGTGTTTCAGCACATCATTGCTTCTCGCCTAAGTGTGTTTCAGTAGAAAGCTGGATGTTATCAAAGGCAGCCCCTCGGAAGTACCACCAAGCCCCCTCTCCTCCTGCGGCAGTGGATTGCTCCCGTATTTTCATGCTGTCTCTCTGAGCACCACTCTGGGAGCCAGTGGAGGCTCAGAACCCCTGTGCCTTATTCCTCTACCACATTCCATAAAAAGTCCTGGATTCCTTAATTTTCTCATTAAGATTCAGGATGGTGAAATAAGTATGAATTCCTGGGGATGTGAAGTCAGAACACCTAATCTTGAGTTCTCGCTCAGCTAGTGACATGCCAGGTGCGCCCAGAAAGTCATTTAACTCCAGGGAGCCTCCAGAGCCTCACCTGTAATATCTAACATAAAACTCAAAGGGTTAGAAATTTCATGGCAGTACAGTGGTTAAGACTCTGTGCTGCCTCTGCAAGAGGCACAGGTTCGATCCCTGGTTGGGGAACTAAGGTCATGTATGCTGGGCAGCACAGCCGAAAAAAAAAAAAAAAACAGGTCGAAAGGTTATTAGAAAAAAGAAATAACTGACACCAAAGCCTTTAGCAAAACTGAAAGCAAGATGCAATCGCAGCTCTTATTGATAAGACAGTAGCTTATTTCTCCCAGATAAATGGCCACTTGAATATATGTGCCCAGATGAATTGAGATGAACCTTGGTGTTCATTTGATCCTTTTATACATCCATTGTTGCCTCTTCTAGGGATCATGAGGAAGACCTTGCATAAGGAAGACAGTGAAATTTGTGACTTGCCTGGTGGCTCACACAGCCTGCAATGCAGGAGACCTGGGTTCAGTCCCTAAGTCAGCAAGGTCCCCTAGAGAAGGCAATGGCTTCCCACTCCAATATTCTTGCCTGGAGAATCCCATGGACAGAGGAGCTTGGCGGGCTACAGTCCATGGGGTCACCAAGAGTCAGACACAACTGAGCAACTAACACTTTCATGATTTATGAAAGTTAACTCTTACAGTGATTAGTACATTTTGGGTACTTGAGAAATACTATTTTTTTTTTAACATTTGTAGTTAGGAGTGTTGTTCTGTTATCACTCAGGAGGAGACATGACTGTTCCCCCTCCCGGTCTCTGACACAGTTATTGGTCTGCAGGGGTCCTTGTCTTATTGTCTTGGTTTATTTATTTCCCATCCTAACTCCCCATTCCCACCTACAACTCCTGCTCTTCTCCCCTTTACCCCCCAAGCAATCATTCTGATGTGTTTGATGTCACTTCATTTAATTTGTTTGTTTGTCTCTAGTTTTGTATATTTCCTTGTAGAACATGTTGAGCTGTCTTGGGTACAGAAACGCCTCATTTCTCTAACTACTGGATACTTTTGGAAGGAAAAAGGAAGCATGGTTATCAAAGACCCTCATGGACTTGAGAAGGAGCTTGGAAGTTCAGCTTCAGAGACCAAAAACATCTTTTTTTCCTTCTGAGAAGACAAGGGCTCAGGGCCTGTCCCCTCAGAGACTGTGACTCTTGGTCACTGGTCACTGCCTGGAAAGCACCAGGGAGGAGCAGCACCCGATAAGGGGCTGACCCTGCGCATTGAGCAAGCGGCCTGATGTCATTCTCCTCGGGAACACACCACACCCTACTAGCAGGGAGGCGGGAGAGGTTATGCAGTCATGTGCAAGCTCACAGAACTCAGACATTTCCAAAAGCAAGGCTTGAAAGGTGACCTCTGTGTACAAAATTTAATTCTAAATGGATTGCACACATAAATATAATACCTAATACTATAAACCTCCTTGAAGAAAATATAGGAGTAAATTTTCTTGGCCTTGTTTTAGGCATCATTTTTAGGTAAGACACCAAGAGAACAAGTAACAAAAACAAACAAAGCAGACTTTACCAAAATTAAAAATGTACTTCAAAGGACACCATGAAAGTGAAAAGACAGTCCACAAAATGAGAGAAAATATTTGCAAATCCTATGTCTAATAAAGGTCTTGTGTCTATCATATGTAAAGAACTCTTGTTTTGTTGTTTAGTCACTGAGTCACGTCCGGCTCTTTTGTGATCCCATGGACTGTAAGTCACTGGTTCCTCTGTCCATGGGATTTCTCAGGCAAGAATACTGGAGTGGGTTGCCATTTCTTTCTCTAGAGTATCTTTCTGACCCAGGGGTTGAACACACATCTCTTGCATTGGCAGGCAGATTCTTTACCACTGAGCCACCTGGGAAGCCCCAAAGAACTCTTACAACTTAGTAACAAAAAAAAAAGTTTGAAATCCAAAGGGTTTGAATAAATGTTTCTCCAAAGAAGATATACAAATTGCCAGTGAGAACACAAAAAACATGCTCAATATCCTAGCCGTCATGGAAATACCAATGAAAATCACAATGAGATACCAGTTCACACCCAATGGCTGTAATCAACAAGTGTTGTTGTTCATATTCTTAGGAGAAATGAAAACGTATGTCCACCCAAAAACTTGTACACAAATATTCATAGCAGCATTATTCATAGTAGCCACTAAGTAGAAGCAACATAAACATCCATCAACTGATGAATAGATAAACTGTGGTAAATCCAAACAATGGAATATTATTTGGCAATAAAAAGGAATGATGCTACAACATGGATGACCCTTGAAAATATTATGCTAAGTAAAAGAAATCTGTCACAAAAACAATGTATTTATGACCTCATTTGTACAAAATGTCTAACATAGGCAGTTTGTGGCTGGACAGAGGAGCCTGACTGGCTATGGTCCATAGGGTCACAAAGAGTCAGACATGCCTGAAGCAACTTAGTACACATGCACAGGGCTGAAGGAATGGGGAGTTTAGGGGGTTGCTGGCCAATTGGCACAAGATTTCTTTTAGGGGTATTAAAATTTTTTCTGAAAACCTGTTGAGGTAATGGTTGTACAATTCTCCGATTACACTAATAAACATTGAATTACACACCTGAAATGGGTGTATTTTATGGTATGAATCTTATCTCAATACAGCTGATTAAAAAAATTTTTTTCCAAGGTAGATCTCAAAATAGCTGAAGGTGGCCATTATTTTTTAAAATAAGTATTAAAAGCTAAGTGCCACCTTTAAAAAGAAGAAAGGCAAAGAATCCCAGATACTAAACAGCACATGTGTCTACCCACTTTCTGTTTTGAATAACAAAACACCAAAGCAGATTGGGTTCTGGGAATGGCCTGACTCCTCCCTCTAAGCTAATAGACAGCAAAGGAGGTACAGATGAAAATAATATCAGCCAATCTGATAGTTATTTGCTCTTCACATCAAAATACAGATAAAGACTGTATCAGAGAAACTTCCATCCCCAAATGGGCACCTTTCTCAGTTTTCCCAGTGATGAATGGTCTGACCTGGGCAGAGGCCAGAAATAGAAGAGATCCGAGATACAACCACAGGCATTGCTGTCCATACATAGGATCCAGCTGGTCCTCTGCAGATAAACAGGCTGGGGGAGTGTCCCTTTAAGGGAATTTTAATTGCTGTGCTAACTAGAGCATTTTTAGGCAACTTGCTAATAGGCTCCCAGGTATTTTGAGTTTGATGAGATACCCATGTTGGGAGATGAGTTGGATGCAATGACTGTAATAGCCCTGTGAAACCCTAAATTGCTGTGATTCTGTGTAGTTTGTTACATAACAACATTTATTCTGAATACAAACCCACAAAAATATTAAGTTTTTCACTTTTAATGAGCAATAGATTACAACGAAATACACTGAGATCGAAGATTCATTTTCATAAAGCGTCTTCAAGCAATTTTATGTAGTCAGCATAGATTTAGTGCAATTAGAGAATAATGAATATTCTAGATTATAAATTAGGAGACCCAAGTTCTTACCCTATCTTTGCCCTTGTCTGGAAAAAAAGAAAAACAAAAAAGAACCTCAGGCTGTCAAGGCCTCAGTTTCTCTATCTATAGAGTAAGAATATTGTCTGGAGTCACCCTCTAATATATTCTGTGCCTTTACACTCTAGGAATCCCTCTTCCTCCATTTCCCTTCATAGCTTTGGACAAGGAGAATCCAGCCCAATATAATCATTGCGTTAACACTAGCTAGAGGTGAAAGTGACTCAATCATGTCTGACTCTTTGCAACCTCATGGACCAAAGCCCACCAGGCTCCTCTGTCCATGGCATTCTCCAGGCAGGAATTTTGAAGTGGGTAGCCATTCTTTTCTCCAAGGGATCTTCCTGATCCAGGGATCAAACCAGGGTCTCCTGCATTACAGGCAGATTCTTTACCATCTGAGCCACCAAGGAAGCCCCACTTAATGCCATAAGTACCATTTTAATGACTAATATATAGTGTTCCATTTAGACAGTAACTCACAGTTAAATCAAAGATTGAATTAGCCAGCCAGCTGTCTGTGTCCCGGGCACAGTGCCCTGTGTTCCATCCTGATCCGCATCCCACTTTTCCCCAGCCTTCTCCATGAACTCAGCTGGCTGGCTGGGTTACAGACTGTCAGTCACATCAGAGACTCAAC
The DNA here is from genome assembly GCF_910594005.1 of Cervus elaphus. Taxonomy (NCBI): domain Eukaryota; kingdom Metazoa; phylum Chordata; class Mammalia; order Artiodactyla; family Cervidae; genus Cervus; species Cervus elaphus. Next base: position 28,275,492 of record NC_057825.1, on the reverse strand, counting down.
TTCTGGCCATTGCACTTTTAGTGGTACCCCCCAACTGAGGTACCCAAATCCAAAATCTACTCAAGTCCCACCTCCTCTGGGACCTCAGAGACCCACACTGGACCACTGCAGCCTTGCTGTGTAGACCCCACACTAGGCTCTTTAGCTTTTTGTTTCTTTTTATTAGCTGTGATGTGCATTCAGGTCCTTCTCGCCTGTAAGCTCTCAGAAGTGCTCAGAGGCTCCCTGAATACTTGAAGAGAACCTGCAGTTGTGTGGGTGGGGCTGGTGGGGTTTGTTTAGCTAGCCAGCCATTTCTTTATCATTCGTGCTGGTCAGCTCTTTGAGGGTAGCGTGTTATAAACCTTGGTCTTGTGAGAACACAAAACTTAAAAAAAAAAATAAAATCAGTAAAGAGCAGCTGACCAAAGCTAGCAAAAAGTCTTTCAAAGGAAAAACTAAGGTATATCTAAAGAAGACAAGCGACTTCCCTGGTGGTCCAGTGGCTAAGAATCTGCCTTCCAACGCAGGGGCTATCAGTTTGATCCCTGGTTTTGGAACTAAGATCCCACATGCTGCCAAGCAACTAAGCCCATGCACTGCAACTACGGAACCCAAGCACCACAACAAGAGAAGCCCATGCACTGCAACGAAGACCCAAAGTAGTCAAAATTAAAAAAAAAAAAAAAAATGCAAGGCAAGGATGAAGCCTGAAATTATACATGAGGAAGAACTTCCTAAGAGTCCCCACTACCCCCAGGAGGACAGGACCTCTCCTTATTTGGAAATCTGTTTAAAACAGATGAAGGGTTATATTTCTTGCACAGTATGAGTTCAGGTCTCCTGGAAATGCATCCTGCTCAGTGATTCCAAATCCTCAGCCCCAGTTCCTCATCACAGTGAGGTCGAAACCCAGGATAATTTGTAGGTTGTTTTCTTTAAGTTCCAAAGTGTTCACAGAATCAAGTAGTCAGAGCTGTGATGAGTTTAAAAGGTCACCTAATCATGTTGACTCACGATTCTCACAGGTGAGGGACCTTACTCAGTCTGAGACTGTCCCATGATCCCAGCTCCGAGATCCTGCCTATCTTACACTGATTCAGATCCACCACTCATTCTGTTGGGTTGGTCAAAAAGTTTGTTCGGGTTTCTTATGGAAAAATCCAAATGAAATTTTTGGCCAACCCAATAAATTAACATATAAGCATATGCATCAGCACCCAAGAGTAAAATTGAGTTGTAGGTATGGAAGACAAAAAAAAACAAAACAGACCTGTCTCACAAGGACCATCTCACTTAACAGTCACAGGGTTTACTCTTCACTGCTACCTGCCTGGCCCTCTGTGAGGTGCTGGCGAGGGAGAGGGAAGACGAATACAAAGGTGAAAGCAACACACAGTCCTTGTCCTCCAAGCTTATCTCCAGTTGGCAAGATAATATGCAAACACATAAAAAATTAAATAATATCACCAGAGACAAATATAGATTCAGGGCAACAGGATGTCTATATGGAGGCCCTTGAGGAACTGTTGCCCTATAAAGAAACTGACCCTTGCGAGACCAGAGTCAGAAGCCAGGAGGTCTAACGATAGGAGCCAGAGAAAGGCTCCTGGAAGTAGGTGGGGCTGGAGCTGCCCTGGCAGGGTGGAGGACTGAGATCTGCATGGTCATGGAAGGGATATCTACACACCCATACAACCTGACCGCATACTGAACCATGCTGACTTCAGACTTTTCTCCTCGGTTAGCACTGCTGCTCCACAATCTGACCTTATCTCTTGGATAGCAAAATAACTGAGTAGGAAGGCTTCTTTTTGCTTCTTCACCAGAAATGAATCATCCATCAGTCATGTCTTCATCTGATTGATGCTGGCCCTTCCCACCATCTTTCATTTACATCATTTAGCACTGCTTTTTTTTCCTTGACATTTATCATTTCTGTATGTGTTTGTGTATATGTGTGTCTGCACTCTGTTATCAGCATGCACAGACCATACTGGGAATGGCCCCATCTACAATTCTTTTTCTTCAATTTATCTATTTATTTATTATTTTTGGTTGCACTGAGTCTTCATTTCTGTGTGGGCTTTCTCTAGGTGTGATGAGCAGGGGCTACTCTGTATTGTGGTGCACTCATCTCTCATTACTGCAGCTTCTTGTTGCAGAGCATAAATTCTAGGGTTTTGACCTTCAGTAGTTGTAGCATGTGGGTTCAGTAGTTGCCCTGTGGCATATGGGATCTTCCCAGACCAGGGATTGATCCCATTTCCCCTGCATTGGCAGACAGATTCTTAACCACTGGACCACCAGGGAAATCCCTCCATCTATAATTCTTGAAGTTTACTTTCAGCTCCTGGGCATCATTTAGCAATTATAATGCTGTCATAGGCAGAAAAGAAATGGGCCAATTAATCATTGTCAATTCTGGTCCCTATTTGCCAGAAGAGTTATTTGAACAGTATAGCTGGGAATAATTTGTATCAGATTGTATTTCCTTGTTTTATGTCCCTGAAAAGATATATTTAACATCATGGTCATTGTCCCTGAATGTCCTGGAAGCAACAGAGGTAAAACTGAATGTCATAAATTCATTCATTTGTTTTCAGCAAATATATATTGAACACATTTCAGTATATAAACTATGCTGAACTCAGGATAGTGGGCTGCTGAAGGGCCTTGAATAGTTCCTATAGGTCCCTGAACTTGACCAGGACCCTTCTGGTCACCTGCAGATAAACAGAATGCCTAGTTTTGTTTCTGAAGACTGTAACTGGGATATTCAGCATTATCTAATTCCTTGAAATTCCATTCATCAGATGGCTTTCTAATGGGGACCCTAAGTTCTATGATACTCAGACCAATGTTTCACCCAATGGGACTTTGCCTTCACAAACTGATAAATCATAGATATCAGCTGAGAACAATCTCCACAACTTCAGAATCTGTGTCTGCTCTAGTCACTCAGTAGTCTGCTTGCTATAGAAAGGCCTCCATTCACTCCAGAAAAGACAGTGATTTCAGATCCCCAGCAAAGTTAGGAATCATCAGTGGCCAACAGATGCTCTATCTCTGCTGTACGCTGCCCTCAAGGATGCCCTGTTTTGTTTCTGCTCTCTCTCCTTAGCCTGATTTCCTGTTTTTGTTCTATTTATTTCTGTCTCTATATCTGTTGCGGTTAGCTAGCTCAGTATGTACCCTCCAAATATACTTCCACTCCAATGCACACACGTATTAAATGATAATTTACCATATATTGTCTTCTTTGTGGGACATCCTGCTATCAATGCAATCATTTACATAATTGTTTCACTTAATTCTCACAAAGATTCCTCTGAGGGGGGTATATATTTTTAACCCTGTTCTAGGGATGGCTAAACAGAGACTTGGGAAAGTCAAGTCACTTAGCCAAGGTTACAAACCCCACAAGAAACCAAGATAGGACTCGATCCCAGGTCTTCCTGAATCTAACACACACACTGCTTTCCTACATCAACTGACCTCTCAGGACCAGGGTTTTCTCCATTCAGTGAATAGATTATACTAGAACATTACCTGACTCCTAACACCATTTGATGTCTGTGAAAACAGCTTGCTGTCCTTTGAAACTTCAAGTGTGTTTAGGAGAGCAAACTGAGAAATGTTCTACTTAAAGGGAAAGAGATGAAGAGTGATAGCTATGGTCACAGATAATGCTCTATTTTAAAATAGTGTTTTACGGGCTTCCCTGGTGGCTCAGGGGTAAAGAATCTGCCTGCCAATGCAGGAGACAGAGGTTTGATCCCTAGTCCAGGATGATCCCACATGCCATGGAGCACCTAAGCCCATGCACCACAACTACTGAGTCTGTGCTGTAGAGCCAGTGAGCCACAACTACTGAACCTACATGCTGTAGCTGCTGAAGCCTGTGCTTTGCAGCAAGAGAAGCCACTGCAAAGAGAAGCCCTGCAACTAGAGAAAAGCATCCATGCAACTAAAGAAAAGCCTGCACAGCAATGAAGACCTAGCACAGCCAAAAATAAATAAACAAATAATGTTTAAAAAGTGAAATAGTGTTTTACACAAGGTCTAAGTGGATTTAGTAATTTAAGAAAAGTTTTCATACTAACCCTTACAGTATTTCTGTGAGTGTACCCAAGTCAACTCAACAATCAACACTCCCTCTGTCGTGCTTGTGCCCCTGACCCTGTCAGAGCATGAGTACTGCTGGCTGAAGCCCAGCACGGGGGTGACTTTACAGAGAAAATCCGGGAAAGAAACAGAAGCTGAGCCCAACGCTTCCAAGTCTTAGGGTTTCTCCTTTAGAGATGGTGACAGTCAACTCAGGATATAGAAACAACCCACAGGGTTTTCCTGTATCCAAGTTGGCAGATTCATTTTTGAGTCTCAAATCATAAAAATTATGTTCTCTGCCTTTTCTAATAGAATAATCCAATGTTTATACACATTGCAAAAGGATCACAATAAGTCAGCCTCTGACACTATACTCCATTACCAAAAATTTTTTCTTTTCTTGTGATCCTTTTATAATCTACTCTTTTGTGTGCTAAGTCACTTCAGTCATGTCCAACTCTTTGTGACCCTAAGGAATGTAACCCTCCAGGGCCCTCTGTCTATGGGATTTTCCAGGCAAGAATACTGGAGTGGATTGTCCTGCCTTCCTCCAGAGGATCTTCCCAACCCAGGGATTGAACGTGCATCTCTTATGTCTCCTGCACTGGCAGGAGGGTTCTTTACCACCTGGGGAGCCACTTGGGAAGTCCCATCTATTCTCTTAGCAAATTGAAAATATGCAAAGCAGTACTATTAACTACATTCATAATGCTGTACATTAATCTCCAAGACTTATTAATGTTTTCCACTGACATACTATAAGACAGTGGCTTCGTTTGTCATCCAGCAGAGAAAGCCTGGACTTGTGTTCGTAAACTGAAGTTAATCATCTCCTTTTGGTTTCTTTGTACCTACATATGTTTGCCCATTCTCCTTAAAGTAAAAATGTATGGGAGCAGGACCATTTCCTGAAATTCTGACAGCAGCTCCTCCTGTGGAGCGACACTCCACATAAAATAGTTCAAATAAAATACTCAGAGAAATAGGATTTGGGGCCAGTTTTTTTGTCCAGATCTTGTACAACTCAGTGGTGTAGGTATGACCAGCCTTGAGTTGAAGGCTTTGTAATATCCACTTTTAACAATATGAATATACCTTGGATACAAAGCAGCTAATCACTGAAGGGATTTTAGCTGCTCATAGAGAGTTCCTGGCTAAGGAACATGAATGAGGAGAAATGTGAAGGCCCAGGTTCCAGGAACAAGACAAACCTTCAACTGTCCTCTGAGGAAATGGGGGTCTTTATACACTATTTCAGAACTGTGGGGCTGGAGAAGACTCTTGAGAGTCCCTTGGACTGCAAGATCAAACCAGTCAATCCTAAAGGAAATCAACCCTTCCAAGAATATTCATTGGAAGGACTGACGCTGAAGCTCCAATACTATGGCCACCTGATGCGAAGAGCTGGCTCATTGGAAAAGACCCTGATGCTGGGAAAGATTGAAGGCAGAGAGGGGTTGACACAGAATGAGATGGTTGGATGACATCACCAACTCAATGGACATGAGTTTGAGCAAACTCCGGGAGATGGTAAAGGACAGGGAAGCCTGGCGTGCTGCAGTCCATGAGGTCGCAAAGAGTTGGACACAACTTAGCAACTGAACTGAACTGTTTCAGACCATGACTCTTCTGGAACTGTCAGTCTTGGCACCAGAAAATTTAAATGACTTCACATGTGGTTCGTTACATCTGGATGCATCTCATAAATAACAGATTGTAACAACATATACGGACTTGTGCCTCAGGTGCTCCGTGTCCCCTTCAGTCTGTAGTCTCACTTCATTGCTTGCTGCCCACCCCCACCTCCTCCCTTGGCTCTCCTCCAGCAGTTCTACACCCTTGAGCATTGCTTGCAGCCTGCCTGCATTGCTCACCAGCTGTCTCCTGTCTACGCAGCTTGTCTCCCCAGTCAGATTGCAGTGCCTTGTAGACACGGCCAGTCTCAGACATTCATCCATCCCATCACAAAACCACCCCAGCCATCGCCCTTTATGATAGTTTCTGGGTCAGAAAGACATCAGCGTGTGAGTGTGTGGGCTCACTCCTTTGTGTCCACCTCTTTGCAATCCCATGGACTGTAGCCTGCCAGGCTCCTCTGTCTGTGGGATTTCCCAGGCAAGAAGGCTATAGTGCGTTGCCATTTTTTCCTCCACAGGATCTTCCCGACCCAGGGACCAAACCCTTGTCTCCTGCATTGGCAGGCAGATTATTTACCACTGAGCCACCTGGGAAGCCCCAGACATCAGTGCTGAAATACTCACGCTGTGCCTGATTGCCTATGGCAGGGCAAGGAAGAGTATAAGAAGAGCCTTGGTGAAAGTTTCCTGTGGGAAATGGACAGGACCTAGAGAGGAAGGGACGGATTCACGGAGAAGGTTCTGGGATGTGTTAGGAGAAATATGCTGTGTCTACCCAGTACTCTACTTCTCCTCACTGGCCTCCCCTGTCCCTGAGGAAACCCAAAGGCAGTTCATGTAGAGAAAAGCTTCCTCCCCTCAACTTCCCAAGAAGAAATTGGGCCTTTGGGATGGGCAGGGGAGAAGAAGGAGGAAGCTGGCCTTTTCCAAAGGCCCCTCCTCACTGGGGCTTCTACAAGATTCCAGCTCCTGGATTTCTGCTTTGACAGAAACGTGGTCCCTCAGGTCGAGAGGGGGGTCAGTCCATCTGACACCTCTCTCCTTTCGTTCTCTCTCTGCTTCCTCCAGATGGACTGAGTCCCGGGCAGGTGACCCAGAGCCTTGGGTACTGATCTGGGTTAGAGGCCCCTCAGTTCAGTTAAGTTGCTCAGTCGTGTCTGACTCTTTGCGACCCCATGGACTGCAGGATGCCAGGCCTCCCTGTCCATCACCAACTCCCGGAGTTTACTCTAACTCATGTCCATCCAGTCGGTGATGCCATCCAGCCATCTCATCCTCTGTCGTCCCCTCTCCTCCTGCCCCCAATCCCTCCCAGCATCAGGGTCTTTTCCAATGGCAACCTCAAAGTCCACCAAGGTAGGAGGGAAGTGGGGGTGGGGGGGGAGGAATGCCTCCACCTAGACGCTGGGAAGGACTAGCCATCCAGCGGCTACAGAGTCCCTGCAGGGAGCAGGAGCAGGCTTCATCCTGTGCTCGGTCTTCTACCTGGGTCAGGGCAGGCTCCTCGGGCCCTGAGACCCCCGAGGACAGGCCAGGTGAGAGGCCAGGCCCCAGTGGCCCTGGAGGAGTCTGGGCTGAGCCCCTCGCCGGCCCCTCCTCAGGGCTCAGCGCCGGGCCTGGTGCGGAAAAGCAAACAGGCCCCGGACGCTGCCCTTTGGACCTTTTGCAATTTGCCCGGTGCTCCTTCAGCTGCAGCCCTGGGCGGGCGGCCTCGGGCCTCGTATAAATAGGGCCCCGGCGCTGGCCGTCCATTCACACTGAAGGTGCAAGTGTGGGTACGGGGCTGCCTGTGGGCGCCCGTCCCCCGGAGCCAGCGAGCAGCGCCGAGGCCAGGCCCAGACAGCAGGCGGGAGGGAGACACCGCCCAGGGTGGCCATGCGCGCCCCGAGGCCTGCGCTGCTGCTGCTGCTGCTCCTGGATGCCGCCAGCGCCCAGGCCAGTGAGTGAGGCCGCCCGGCCGCCGGGGTGCGGGGCTGGGGGTGGGGGACCAGGGGCCTGAAGCCAGGGCCGGAGTGGTGGCTGGGGCAGCTTGGTCCTGGGACAGACGGAGGGCAGCCCGGGGATGGAAGGACAGGGGCACAGGACCAGCTGCGGGGGACGCCTCTAGATTCAGGGTGGGGATGGGGGAGGTGATAGGAGGGACGGAAGATTCTTCAAAGCCTTCTTCCCGGCTAGAGGATAATGCAGTGGTCCTCCTGGTCGGGCCCTGGGACCCCGCTGGAAGAAAGCGAAAACCTACAGTTGTCTTTCTCCCTTTCTCACAGGAGATGAAGTGCTGGAAAATGTCAGCCCCAGCTGTCCAAGTAAGGCATTTCCCCCTGAGCTGGGAAGGGTGCCCCACCCCACCCCCGACCCCTCCCTCTGCACCTCGGATCACTGAAACACCGTGATGCTGTGATTGGTGTACACTGTTCTGACCCCGGGAAGCCAGTTCCTGGAGCCTCTGCCCCCGTGAGGGGATCTCAGCTCTTTTACCCGCCCTTCCCCTCTGTCCCAAACGTTCAGCCTGGGGGTAGGGTAGGGAAGGGACCTGTTGGTCCATGGGCACTTTAAAGAGACTGTTTGTCAGGGACTAATCATTAATCTGAAGCACAAGAGGGTGAAGAAACGCTGACTTTAACCTTTGTGCAGAAATCCAGATGCTCACCCTGGGATTTGTATTTACCTGACCCCTCGGGGTCAAAGGAGCCGGCCTTGCAGTGGTACCCTGTGTTCTATAGAGAGAGCGGGATGCTAACCTCTGATGGGGCAGCACTGCCATCTCGTGGGCGTCTGGCATCACTGCATCTGGACTCGGGACCTAGATGTTCCTCTCTCAAATTGTTCAGGAAATTTCTTTCAAGCACAGCGAAAACCTCCAGAAATTCCTTCTTGGGGGTTTCTTAAGTCAGCCAGATACCCTTGACGCTTAGTGAACTTTGCCTCAGATATTTGGTAGAATCTAAAGAGAGCCACAGAATTAGAGTATTTTCATGCTGAAAATGCAGTGAGAGGTATCTTTGCTTTATTCTGTCAACTCTTAATTTTCCAAGGAGTCTTTCCTGTAGACTGTCTGAGCCTCATTACTTGACACTCCCTGCCTTGTGCTTCAGATTATATATTCAAGGAATACCAGTTAATTTAAATATTAGCCTCAGCACTGTCCGAGAAGTTAAATCTATAAAGAAAAATTAAGTATAAGGCAAAATTAATTGAAAACAATTGGAGTTTAATTACAGTTTTTCATCATCTGTACCACTATCCCTCTGTGCCCAGGACTGAGTATCCTTGGGCGAGTTATTTCTGCTGTGTAGCTGACAGATCTCTCCTCGTTGTAGAAGATGCAACGCGATTCAAGCACCTCAGGAAATATGTCTATAACTATGAGGCTGAGAGTTCCAGTGGTGTCCCTGGGACTGCTGATTCAAGAAGCTCCACCAGGATCAACTGCAAGGTACGAGGGGAGAGGAAAGGCCACTGGAGGACCCTGGAGCCCAGGGCTGAACAAACCCAGCTTGTGCCAGGACTGTCATAACCTCTAAGTGCTGGACTGGCCCTCAGTTTGCAAGTCAGCTTCTTTGCTGAGAAGTTGTCTGCTACAGAGACTTTCCTGGTGATCCTGTGGTTAAGGCTTCACCTTCCAATGCAGGAAGTTGTGGATTCAATCCCTGTTTGGGGTGGCCAAGATCCCACATGACTTGAGGTCAAAAAACCAAAACATAAAACAGAAGCAATATTGCAACAGATTCAATGAAGACTTCAGAAATGGTTCACATCAAAAAAAAAAAAAAAAAAAACAACCTTTTTTTAAGTTGTCTGCCACAGAAACAATATTTTTACCTACCAGGTTTATCTTGCTATTAGCTTCCATTCCCTGGTGGCTCAGAGGGTAAAGTCTCTGCCTGCAATGCGGGAAACCCGGGTTCGATCCCTGGGTCAAGAAGATCCCCTAGAGAAGGAAATGACAATCCACTCCGGTACTTTTGCCTGGAAAATCCCATGGACGGAGAAGCCTGGTAGGCTACAGTCCATGGAGTCGCAAGGAGTCGGACATGACTGAGCGACTTCACTGTCACTTTCACTTTTCTTTCCAAGATGTAATTAGAATATGTGATCTAAAATGTCAAGATTGCAGACCAATAGATTTAACATTTCAAGAGATGTCCAGTAGGTAAGCATCCCAGGAAAGCATTCTGGAGTGTGGCTTTTATCATCTAACTGAAATAGTATCTACTACTAAAAACAAACAGAACAGAAAATTTTAAACATGCAGTTTGTTCTCAAATAAAACTTTACTAGTTGTTGAGACAGACTGTACTCATATCCATGTTCTGTGGAACAGATCTAAGGGCAACTATTGGGGTTCATGTGGGAAAGAGAAGTCAAACTGGGCCACCCTCTTATTTTTAGGGCACCAGCATCTATGCTGTCAGGTAAGGTAGCCATGCAACTATTTAAATTGAATAAAAGTTGTTACTCGGCTATATTCAAATATAAAATAAAAAGTTTTAAATAAATAAATAAAAATAAATTGAATAAAAGTAAAAATTCAGTTTCTTAGTAACACTAACTGTATTTCAAGTGCCCAGTTGGCCCCATACCTAGTGGCTCCTATATTGGATAGTGAGAATACAGAACATCTCCAGCATTGCAGAAAGTTCTTTAAACCATGCTGGATAACACAAAAAGAACTATTTAAACTCCAGCTATATGTGAAGCTCGAAATAGGCCCTGATAGATACAAATGGTCTTGGATTCTTGGTTTTTCTACTTACATTAAGGAAAGGAAACATTTGCTGTTGAAACCAATGATAGCCCTCCTCCTGCCTCCTTGGTTTTCTTCCAAACCCTGACTTCTCAGCTGCTTTTCTTCCAGCCAGTTGTACCTCTTTATAACTAAAGGGAGTACATTTAGAACCAATAAAAAGTTAACATCCTTTGCGTACAAAGGGGAAAACTTCAGAAGCATGGTACCCCACGGAACATGGGAAAGGTCAGAAAGCCCTGAACTGGGGAGGAGTGTTGTATTCTTGGTGGAGAGTCTTAATGTTCTGTTACCCTGTCTTCTCAGGTGGAGCTGGAGGTCCCCCAACTCTGCAACTTCATCCTGAAGACGAGTCACTGCACCCTGAAAGAGGTGTATGGCCTCAACCCTGAGGGCAAGGCCTTGTTGAAGAAGACCAAGAACTCTGAGGAGTTTGCTGCTGCCATGTCCAAGTAAGACGTGGGCCTGTGCATTCAAATTTCTGAGCTCCGGGCATCATGACATGTGTTTTGCATGAGTGTGTGTGTGTCCAAGGGGGACATGAGCATGTGTTTATTGTTGGGCACATATGTGAGTACAAGTATTTGTACTCTCTATTCACCAGAGAGCAGGGAATTGCTGAGTTTTCACAACAATCAAAAAGAGGGAAGTAGTCTTTACCCTCCCCTACTGAAGTTTCCCTAACTATCATTTAAATATGGTTCTAAAAGATCTCACACTTTAAAACTCCTTGAGACGATAAAGCAGAGATGGTTTGTTTAAACACATGAATTCATGTTTAAAGAATGAAACAAGACTGTGCCTTGTGGTCCTCAGAGAGGGTCTGGGCAGGACTTGCTGTGACCAAACATGGCTCAGCTCAGCAGAGAACACTGGCTTCAAGGGGTCCGGGGAGAGCCATGGCCTGAGCGGGTCCCCCTCCAGGGCCAGCGTCCTGCCAGTGCACCCTGACCAGACCATTCCTGTTGCTTACAGCTGGCAGCGCTTCTGACTGATCAGCATGCACGGTGTGCTGGTTGTTAGATTTTTTTGAACATCACCCCTGCCTCATCTCCAGGTCACAGTTTGCAGTGTCTCCTGCATTGCAGGCAGATTCTTTTCCATCTGAGCCATCAGGGAAGTCCTTGTAGTGTCCTAAGTGTGTGCAAATACAGACAGTCATGGGGTTGTTGATTTGGTAACAATGGACACTCCTTCCCTGCCTGTCTTTCAATTTGTTAAACATTAGACTCAGAAGCCAAAAGAGGCCCCGGTGCTTCTATCTCTTACTAGCACATCTTATTGTATCCAAGACTTAGAAGCATTGGAGGGAGTGGGGATGCAGTGATGGAAGGGAGTAGGAGTTGCTCTTTGGTCCTTGTTTGTTAGTTGCTCAGTCATGTTCAACCTGCAACCCCATGGACTTGCAGCCTAGCCCGCCAGGCTCCTCTATCCATGGAATTCTCCAGGCAAGAATACTGGAGTGGGTAGCCTTTCCCTTCTCCAGGGGATCTTCCCAACCCAGAGAACAGGGCCTCCCACATTGCAGGCAGATTCTTTACCATCTGAGCCACCAGGGAAGTCTTCTTTGTCCTTACCCTCCTCCAAACAAAAGAAACTCCTGCTTTTGGCCACCTTGAGGCTTTCCTGTGAACCTGTGTCACAGTGTGTGGAATTTTCTGAGAGGATGTAGGGCTGTGGGAAGCATCCCTCATCTCTTTTTCTTTCTTCTGACTCAACTGGAGCAGGTGGTGCCAGGCTCTGTGAAATCCCCTAGGGAAGTCCCCAAAGAAAGATCCCTAAGATCAGGGTTGACCCAGGCTTTAGCCATAGCCTGAGATCATATGAAAGTGAAGGAATGTCCAACAAATGTATGGAAAGAAGCTCCAGTTCGCTGGTGGTCAGGAGATGAAATTAATGCAACAAGTTATTTATCACCTTATACCCACTTATACCCATAAGATTACAGAAACTTAAACCAGCAATAGCACCTGTTACTGACAAGCCTGTGAGGAAAAGCACACCCTCATGCATTGCTGCTGCAAAAGAGTGCCTTTAGTCAATTTCTACTATAATTATAAATTATAAGTATAATGAAAAATACTTGGAGCCTTTGACATAACTAAAAAGAAAAGTAGTAACATGTGAAGATAGATGCATAAGAATGTTTGTATCAGTGGTGCTGGTGGAGCAAAAAAAATTTAAACATCCAGGAAGAGAAAAAGTGAATGCCATCAAATAGGAGGCTATCTGAATAAAGACTATATAACCATAGAATGGACTGTTATACAGCTTTGTAAAAAGAATCTGTTAGAGTGCTACCAGATGACTCAAGGATTTTCATGGAGTAGAATTAAATGAGAAGAACAAGATAAATACAAGTATGCATGATGCTATGCCATTTGGATAAAACCAGCAATGACAAACTCTTTCTGTGAAGGTGTTTTCACTTCCACACTTCTGTATAAGATCATATGAGTGTGGAGATATGAATAGAAGGCCCAGTGGGGTGTTCTGTCAGGAGCGTGGCTGCAAAGACTGATATGGGGAGAGAGAGGGACTGGGTGAGCCAAGCCAAGCCAAAAAAAAAAAAAAAAAGGAAAAGAAATGAAAGAATACCAGAAGCATACACATACTTGTATACTTTTTTGAAAATGTTTGTATATGTGCTGATATTTATCAAAAATGATGTAAAAAGAAAAAAAGGAGGCTGCAAAGCCACCTAGCCTATGGCTCACAGTGGAGAAGGGACACTCGGTGACCATACTGTCTCTGCACCAGGTATGACCTCAAGCTGGCTGTTCCTGAAGGCAAGCAAGTTCTACTTTACCCAGAGAAAGAAGAGCCTAAACACATCCTCAACATCAAGAGGGGCATCATCTCTGCCCTCCTGCTTCCCCCAGAAACGGAAGAGGCTAAGCAAGTGTTATTTCTGGTGAGAATAGAAATAGAATAGAATAGAAAGCTGATAATAGTGGTCCTTTGAACTCCTCTTCACATAGTGGAGCCAGGTTCCACTTATACGTCAACTGGATCGTTGACTCAGCTGCATGGCTGGTTACACAGGAGGCCCTGTATTGGTGTGAAACACGTTGCTCAGAGTTCCCCTGGCCTCTGGGCTCACTGAGGGCCCAGCCCACCCAGCCTGAGCAGATTGGGTCTAATTTTATAGCAGTTTCTGGAGAGTCCTGACCACCCTATCCTCTGTTTGATTTCGTTATGTTTCCACAAGGTAGAGCACAGTTAGGCTTCTCTTTATGTGTGTGTGTGTGTGTGTGTGTGTGTAATTTCTGGCCACACTCTGCAACATGTGGGATCTTAGTTCCCCAATCAGGGATTGAACCTGTGCCCCTTGCATTGGAAGGCAGAGTCTTAACCACTGGACCACCAACGAAGTCCCCTGTGTGCATTTTAAACACAGAAAATAATTGAATCTATTTGCCAGCGTCTTTTAAGAATCCCAGGTTCTGATCTGAGGATGCATTCAGTTTAGTTAAGTCCTGTGAACACGTTTGAGCCCTTACTACGTTCTGAGCTCTGTGCTGTGCTCCACGGGGAACAGACACTGCTGCATCCCGCGGGGGCCCCTGCACAGGGAGGTCTCAGGATCTGGGGGGAGAACCAAGACACATACAACACAAAACGGATTGGAGTACATGCCATAAATGAGCATAGAGAAAAGGCTCTGAGAGCACAGAATATGCAACCAGTGTTGGCTGGGCTCTAGGAGGGCAGGGAGGTGTACCTCAGAGCCAGGACCACCCTTAAGAGGTTTTCTCACGTCCACCCTGGCTGCCCGGGAACCAACCACACCCACGTTCTGTCCAAGAGGATGAAGCTTTCTCCCAGAACCATGTTGCCCCTGCCTTTTCTTACAGGCTTCTTTCCCAGCCCTACCCTGAGCACCAAAAGATGGTTCCCTGTGTTGAGTACACTTGTTGTATCTTCTGCTGCCCTAGGATACCGTGTATGGAAACTGCTCCACAGACTTTACTGTTAAAACGAAGAAGGGAAACGTGGCAACAGAAATATCTATTGAAAGAAACCTGGAGAAGTGTGATCACTTCCAGCCCATTAGCACGGGAGTTAGCCCACTCGCTTTGATTAGAGGCATGGTAAGTTTCACATCAGCATTGCTATGCACATTGGCAGCAGCCCCTTCATTATTAACATTATGGAATGTTAGAGCTAGAAGGGATCCCAGAGAATTCTAGGCAGAGAAAATATAAGGAGCAGTAGGAACAGGTGTGAAGTGTCCGTGTGTGGTAGGACAGGGAGTCATGTTAGATGTGTGCATGCGTGCTAAGTAGCTTCAGTCATGTCCGACTTTTTGCAACCCCATGGACTGTAGCCCGCCAGTCTCCTCTGTCCATGGGATTCTCCAGGCAAGAATATTGGAGTGGGTTGCCATGCCCTTCTCCAGGGGATCTTCCCAACCCAGGGAACAATCAAACGCATGTTTCATTGTGTTTCCTTCATTGACAAGCAGGTTCTTTACTACTAGTGCAACCTAGGAAGCCCCATGTGCTGGATTCCAGGTTATAAATACTTTGTACAGATCAAAAGTCCCCTGGGGTGAAATAAAAGAAAGTCTACAGCTAGACTCAGCTTTTGGGTTTTCATCTCCTTGACTAAAAGTCCAGTATGAAGCTCTCTTCTCTCACTGAGTTTATCTAGTGGTACAGAACCCCTGTTCCCCCACTTTCTTCCCTGAAGGGAAATACATATGGGAGAAGACTCAGGTTCAAGCCCCAGGGACTGATGAAAATGCTTTTCCCCTGATCCCATTCACAGACCCGTCCCTTGTCAACACTGATTGGCAGCAGCCAGTCCTGTCGGTACACCCTGGACCCAAGGAGGAAGCACGTGTCAGAAGCCATCTGCAATGAACAACACCTATTCCTGCCTTTCTCCTACAAGTAGGTCCCCGGCTGTAGCCCTGATTCCTTATTTATGGGGCCATTAGGAGCTGAATGCTTCTTCATGCCCTGTTGCAAGCTATGCTGTGCCTGGGAGAGGTGGGAAAAAGTACAAAGCAGAGTGTATTTCTGTCCTCCTGTCTCAAGCTAATAGGCCATTTGGTAGGAAAGACTTAGGCATGAGGAACAATTCAAAACCAACAAAAGATTTCTGAGATCCAGACTTTAAGGGCTAGAGATCAGGAAAAACTGGAACCATTACTGGTTGCTTGGGTTAGATAAGCTTTACAGAAGATTTTGGAATTGGCCTAGAGACTTACCATTTTGAAAACTGGTCAGTCAATTAGTGTTGACTGAGTAACTGCTATCTATATTCTTGGCACTGAAGTATGGGAGAAAACAAAAGAATTTTGGAGCTTGGTGTTAGTTCATTCCCTCTGGGCACTCTGGAACAGTGGAGAGTGTAAGGTACATGTGTCCTTCTGATGGACGGACAGCCAGCATGACCAGGAGATGTTGCTGTTCACAGGGGCTCAAGGACAGCCGGATATAAATAAGTATGGTTTGAAAGGGGAGCAGGATTTGGGGAGGAGCGGAGATAGGGGAGACATTCAACATGAAGAGCAGAGAATGCTGCAGGGAGCCTGGCCATCCATGACATGCTGTGATTTCTGTGTTGCCAGGAACAAATATGGGATGATGGCACAGGTCACACAGACTTTGAAACTTGAAGACACACCTAAGATCAACAGCCGCTTCTTTGAGGAAGGTAAGATGTGATGTACACATAGTTGCCCGGGCTGGGAAACTTGCCCACGAGGTACCAACCATGGCTTAGCTCCTTGCTAGGCCCTATGAGAGTCCTGGGCCCTGGGCTAATGGCCGTGGGCCATTCTACTGAGAAAGCCTGTTCATTTCAGAATGTCAGGTGGCAATGGGATAAAGGAAAGGGGAGAGTTCTCCCAAAGCTCCCTGGATTTTGGAAGTAGGAAACCGGCCTCCCAAGTCCACTGTTGGTAAATCAGACAACCAGGCCTGAGCAAGGTAGGGCAAATGGGAAAGGTCAGGAATCAGTCTTTAAAGCTGAAGGGAACAACAGAAACCTCTAGTCCAACCTCAGCCCTGCTTCTATCTTGTATGTCAATGAGTCATGGGCCCTGCCTCATTCTCAGCCACCTGTGATGTCAGGTGGTAACAGCATGTGCTTTTACACCCATTCTATGGAAGGAAAAGGCACACACAGAGAGGCTTAGTGATGTATTCAAAGTCATAGACTGTTAGAGGTGGTACAGAATGGGCCTCCAGGTCTAATCTAAGTCAGGACTCCTTCCTCCGCACCACGGATTCACCCACCTCCTGGGCAGAGGTGAGAGCAGGGTGATGGAGGGAACACAAAACATCCCCCCCAACACACACACAAACTGCTATTAGATCCAGTGGGAAGACAGGACGGGTGAGCACCAGTGAGTCTAGCCTCCGCTGTTGTCATGTCAGCAGCACCTCCTCACCAGTTCTTTTAGGCAAAAAGATCATTCAATCCCATACAAGTCTAACAAGCCTGGATTCAATCCCAGCTCTGTCTCGTACACCCAGAAAGGTCTTGTGACTGGTGAGTGGCTCACCTCTGGGTCTTAGTTCCCTTATATTTAAATTGAGGAATAATATTAACGCTGGACTTCCCAAGTGGTGCTCGTGGTAAAGAACCCGGCTGCCAGTGCAGGAGATGTAAGAGACTCAGGTTTGATCCCTGAGTTGGGAAGATCCCCTGGAAAAGGACATGGTACCCACTCCAGTATTCTTGCCTGGAGAATCCCATGGACAAGGGAGCCTGACAGGCTATGGTCTACAGGGTCACAAAGAGTCAGACATGACTTAAGAAACAGCAGGTATGCACAATATTCATGCTAATCACAGGAGAGGGTGGCGACTTAGGGAAACACTGAAGTCAGACCCCTAGCGGAGCCAGACACAAAACAGACACTAAGTACAGAACAGGAGAGAAAAAAAAAAAAAGAACAGGAGAGGCTTCTTTTCTCCACCCCCCTCTTGCTGACTACTCCCAGATCTCCAGCTTCCAGAAGAAAGATGAGGTTGAGAGCTGGAATCCCTCTAACACGCTCCTCCTTCCAGGCACTGAGGCGGTGGGTCTTGCCTTTGAGAGCACCAGGTCCACGTCACCTCCAAAGCATGCTGAGGCCATTGTGAAGACGCTCCAGGAGCTGCAGAAACTGCACGTCTCTGAGCAGAATGCCCAGAGAGCCAACCTCTTCCATAAACTAGTGACCGAGCTGCGAGGCCTCAGCAGTGAGGCGGTCACCTCCCTCTTGCCGAAGCTGATCGAGGTGTCCAGGTATTTCTCGAGCAGTCGCAGCTCAAACCTTCATAGGTTATGAGCCCATGGGAGCTGGCTGAGACCTCAGCCAGAGAATCTCAGGAATCACTGAAATTTCAACCCGTTTAATCAATTGAGTCAGTCAGCAAATGTTTGCTCGATAGAGAAATGTCAGCTAAGGTGTCTAGAGTTCCATGGGTAACACACACACATACATTGCATCCAAGGTAGATAAATATTTACGTGTTAAGATAGGAGGGAAATCTTTCCCACATTTTGATGGGTATCTTTAATCCCTAGTTCTATAATGAGTACCCTGGGAAGTGTGAGAGAAAAAGAAGTCTGTGTTTTCTGGAAGCCTGTAGGCTAGAGGAGAGAGAACTCAAGCAAACAAAATAATACCGTGACTTCTCTTTACCTCAGTGCAGTCTTAGTGCTGTGAAGGTCAGAGAAGGGACTGGGGACTGGGAAAGTGTTTATGTGGCATGTTCCATCTTCTGACCAAAGGGTAACAGTCCTCTCTGGGTGTTGAGTCCGGGGGGTCCTTCTTCAGATTTTGCTCCGTGGTGCTTCTCCAGTGGTTGCTACTTATGGGGAAGGCTTCTCTGTTCTCTACGGATCTAAGTTAGATTTTGGAAGATGGTTGGATTTGGATCTTGAAAAAGGGAATTCCTGACAGAGGGAACACTGTGGGCCAAGGAGGTTTTAGCTGCCTAGAAGGTGACCTTTCTTTCTCTGCCCTTTTCTTCTCAGCCCCATCACTTTACAAGCCTTGATTCAGTGTGGACAGCCCCAGTGCTACACTCACATCCTCCAGTGGCTGAAAAATGAGAGAGCTAACCCCCTTCTGATAGATGCCGTGACCTACCTGGTGGCCCTGATCCCAGACCCCTCGGCTGAGCGGCTGCGGGAGGTCTTTAACACCGCAAGAGTGCAGCAGAGCCGGCTCACGTTTTACGCTCTGAGTCACATGATCAACAAGTGAGTTTTCCACTGGTTCTCCTCGTAGGAGCAAAGAATGACCCCACGTGTTAGTATTCTGTTTCTACCCTCCCTCCACTTGCAAATTTTGGTTCTTACCCTCTCGTTTGTCTACTGGTCAATTTTGAGAGTAATGACTTGAAATAAGAAATCAGCAAACATCAGTGTATATTTTAAGATAAACCTGGCTATGCTTGCTAAATCCTAACTCTTCTTCTGTAGCTATCATAAGACAAACCCTACATGGACACAGGACCTGCTGGAAATTGCTGATTACCTGTCAGAACAGATTGGCAATGACTGCACTGGGAACGAAGATCTCACCTACCTGATTCTGAGGGTATTTTCAGTTTTTTGCTTGTTTGTTTTCTATAATAGGCATCATTTCAGAAGCACTTTTTCTGTCTGCCCCTCACTGCACCTTCTGTGCCCTGATTCTCTCGTTCATTTTCAATGCAGGTCATAGGAAATATTGGTAAAACCATGGAGCAACTAACCCCAAAGCTCAGGTCTTCAGTCCTGAAATGTATCAGAAGTGAACAGCCATCCCCGGTGATCCAGAAGGCTGCCATCCAGGCCCTGCGGAAAATGGAGCTTAGTGACGAGGTAAGGTCCGCAAAAGAGGGCTGAAAATGACAAGTTGATTCAGATTGACAAAGATTTGGAATGAGATTCTAAGTCTCATCATTCTACTGACTTTATTCTACTGCTCTTTAATTGCAAATTTCAATATACCTATTGACTGCCTGGGGCTTCCAGATGGCTCAGTGCTAAAGAATACTCCTGCCAATGCAGGAGACACAGGTTTGATCCCTGGGTGGGAAAGATCCCCTGGAAAAGGAAATGGCAACCCACTGCACTATTCTTCTCTGGAAAATCCCATGGACAGAGGAGCCTGGCGAGGTACAGTCAATGGGGTTACAAGAGAGTCTTGTAACTTAGAGACTTACCGACTAAACAACAATTGACTGCCTAGCCGTATGTGGACATGAGAAAAATAGTTGACCTTCCTGCTGCTTCAGCAGGCAAAGTATGATTTTTTTTCACTACCTGCTGTCCTCTCACCAGATTGACCATCACTCCCATCCTGGGAAAACCTGTCTGATTTTTTTCCCCCAATTTCCCTAGACCAAGAGAGTCAAACTGGCCCCCAAAGGTGGTGATGGTGACTCCACAGCTTTGCAGACAACCTGACTTACTTATTAGCATTAAATTCTCCTGATTCCTTCTCACTTATCCTCATATTGAAATAATTTATGTTAAAACATCTTTATCTTCAGTTAGTGGCAGATCTCCAACAAGTCATAACTTGGCCATAACTTGTGTATTTTAATGCAATTGAATTCAGCATGCATATTTTTTTAAGATTCTTTTTGATGTGGACTATTTTTAAAGTCTTTATTGAATTTGTTACAATATTGCTTCTGTTTTATGTTTTGATTTTTTGGCCACAGGGCATTTGGGAACCTTAGCTGCCCAACCAGGGATCGAACCCACACCCCCTACATTGCAAGGCAAAGTCTTAACCACTGGACCACCAGGGAAATCCCTCAACATGCATTTGATAGGTGTCTTCTGAGAACCTTTCCTTGAGCTGTTTGCTCTGGGTGAAGAAGGTTCAGTAACAGCATCTGAAGAATACATAGAGAGAAATTCCACTTGCAAAATAAGATCAGGCATGTTTGCCAGACATGTTCCATGTTCTGACAGTGATGACAGTCTTGTCTTTGGGCCACAGGTCCGGGAAGTCCTTCTTCAGACTTTCCTCGATGACTCCTCTCCAGGGGATAAGCGGCTGGCTGCCTATCTCATGCTGATGGGGAGTCCTTCCCGGTCGGATATTAGCAAAATCACCCAACTTCTCCCTCGGGAACAGAACGAGCAAGTGAAGAACTTTGTGGCTTCCCACATCGCCAACATCTTAAACTCAGAAGATTTGTACGTTCGGGAGTAAGTAAAGTCATTTTCCTGTGTCTGCCACAAGGGGCTGAAATTCCAAATCTCAATTCTGATTTAGCTGCTGCCTGCCCTTTACAGGTTGTTCTTTCTTCTGGAACCAACATCTGTGTGAAAGTGCAGCAGATCTGAGCCAAGCTTTTGGGGCAAATAAAACCCAAAGAGTTTGGTAGTGACTGGAAATCCACATTGACTTGGGGGTGAGAGAGTAACACAATGTGTGTCAGCTCAAAATACTCTCCTTCTTTTTGTCTAGCTTGAAAAGCTTAGTGGAAGAAGCTCTGAAAAAATCTCAACTTCCAACTGTCATGGACTTCAAGAAATTTTCCCGCAACTATCAGTTTTCCAAATCTATTTCTCTTCCATCACTTGACCCGGTCTCAGCCAAAATTGAAGGAAATATTATATTTGATCCAAACAATTACCTTCCTAAAGAAAGCATGCTGAAAACGACCCTCAAAGTCTTTGGATTTCCTTCAACTGACCTCTTTGAGGTATGTATGGGCCTGAAGCAGAGTCTTATGTTTATCTAGCCAATTCTGGTCTACATCATAAATAGTCAAGTCAAGGGAGCCGTGAGCCAGCTATAGGAGGAACAAGAATCATCAGGCAGTGATACCATCACTTCTTTCCTTTCCCCCTCTTCTTCCTGCCTCCCCACTAGGGGCCATGTGAAGCACAGCTCCTTATATGAATGGAGATGTGATGTCTCAGAGAAGCCCTTACTCCCTAAATCCAAGGGTTCAAACCCCAAATTCACCCCCAAACCAGAATCTTCAGTTTAACTATGTATCTGCTATGAACCTTAGCTGCCTCTTCCAGAAAACAAGCACATAATAGGTTTTGCCTTGCAAGATTCCAGGGAGATTTAAATAAGACAACTCCTGTGGAGTATTCAGGTCAACTCCTGCCCAGTAGCATTCACCAAGTACTTGTTTAATAAATTGAGCATAAATAGGGGAATAGGAGATGGACAGACAACAGAGAAACCTGATGGTGTTTCTTGCCTGATTTTCTCTTTCAGATTGGTTTGGAAGGAAAAGGTTTTGAACCAACACTCGAAGCTCTTTTTGGGAAAGAAGGATTTTTCCCAGACAGTGTCAACAAGGCTTTGTACTGGGTTAATGGTCGAGTTCCTGATCGCGTCTCTAAGGTCTTGGTGGACCACTTTGGCTACACCAAAGATGATAAACGTGAGCAGGTGCGTTTTATGTATCCTTTCAAGGAAAGCTTTGGGTCTCAATGCGAAAATGTTCTTATCTAAGCCTGGAAGTCAGCAAAGCACTATGTAACCAAAGCAACAACTATGGCTATTACTAACCAGTCCAGTGGGAATAAGAGACAGTGATGGGCCTTCTGGAGATTCAGTCTGCCCAGAGTCCAGGCTCATTAGAGGCTCTCTAGCATAATGATTTAAGAGTGTGAACTCTGGGGCATGGGTTTGAAATCTAACCTCACTTTCTTCAAGCTTTGCATACCTGGGCAAGTTACTTGATGTTTTATCTGTTTCCACATCCCCAAAATACTAATAACAACTTATACCCTTCACAAGGATATTTAAAGACTAAATGAACTAAAGTATGTAAAAAGCTAAACAAAGCCCCTGACTCTCGTGTTGATTATTCAAGAAGCAGATAGTATTATAATTTTGAAATTCATATTTTCACTATTATTAACTACTTTCTTTGGCTGTCACCCACATCCGTGCACTAGCTAATGGAGGCATAATCCTCTTTGAAGTTGGCATAAGCCTCCACTTACGGAGCATAAAATAGATTGTGTGATCTGGACCTTCTTATTCTTTAACTCTTTGCTGTCCAAAGCATGGTCCAGTCATTGGCATCACAGCACTGCTTGTTAGAAATGCAGGTTCTCAGGTCCTACTGGCCTCTATGGAATCAGGACTTGCATTTTAATGAGACCCCCCCCCAAGTGACCAGTGTACACATTTCAATTTGAGAAGCAGGGCAGTAATTTACTCCCCGATGCTCACCTCCATCTCCTAATTTACTCACCTCCACTTGAGGCTGAGGGTCTTTGATCTGTTTTGGGTCTCAATCACTCTTTCTTTCTCAGAGCCTAAGCATCAGTCTATGGAATTCTTATGTCTAAGAACTTACCTAGATCAGAGCTTCCCTAGATGAGGTATGTTTCAAGCTTTTGGCCAATGTATACAGCAGCTATGCTTTCCCAGGAAATCCCTAGTGTTTTCTTTTGTCAGAGGAGAGAAGGAGTAAGCAGGGGAGGGGATGAGGGACAGAGGATCTTCTAATCTTGGGGAGCCATAGGGATCCTGGCATGCTGGAGAACAGAGATCGCCTATGCCTACATCATAGATCACTTGAATGCCTACATCATTCAGGTTAAGAACAGTGTGGAAGCACCATTATCCCTGACAAGACCTTAATTTTTTGTTTTTTGTTGGTTTTTTTTTTTAATGTCAGTTTGGAGGAGCTGTCTATCTTTTGATAAAAGGTGGGGGCCTGGTTTCAGTGTCTGCCCCACGTCCCCACCATGAGGGTTTATGTTTAGGCTCATCACAGCTGCAACAGGGAGGTCCCACATCTTAACCTAAGGGTGTTTGACAGCACTCACATCTCACTAGACATTTTGTTGTTAAAATCCCAGGACATGGTCAATGGAATCATGTTCAACGTTGAGAAGCTGGTCAAAGATCTGAAATCCAAAGACTTCCCAGAAGCCAGAGCCTACCTCCGCATCTTGGAAGAAGAGCTTGGCTTTGTCAGACTCCACGACCTCCAACTCCTGGGGAAGTTGCTGCTGAAAGGTGTTCATACCCTGCAGGGGATCCCCCAGATGGTAAGTGGGCTGTCTTAGGGTGATGGATTAGCCTGGGCTCTTTTGAGATCTCCCAGACTCCCTTAAGATCTCAGTCATGCAGACCAGAGAAAGTGCTTGTGCTTCCTCCAGAGAGGCAAGTTTGTCTTAAATGTCAGTGAAGAAAATTCCTGGATTCCTAAGGAATTGATAACATTTAGAAATTAAGCTATTCATCATGTTAGATGTATCTCTTTTTTAAATTAATTAATTTTACTTTACAACATTGTATTGGTTTTGCCATACATTGACTTGAATCCTCCATGGGTGTACATGTGTTCCCCATCCTGAACCCCCCCTCCCACCTCCCTCCCCATCCCATCCCTCTGGGTCATCCCAGTGCACCAGCCCTGAGCACCCTGTCTCATGCTCGAACCAGGACTGGTGATTCTTTTCACATATGATAATTTACATGTTTCAATGCCATTCTCCCATATCATCCTGCCCTCGCCCTCTCCCACAGAGTCCAAAAGACTGTTCAATACATCTGCGTCTCTTTTGCTATCTCACATACAGGGTTATCATTACCATCTTTCTAAATTCCATATATATGTGTTAGTATACTGTATTGTTGTTTTTCTTTCTGGCTTACTTCACTCTGTATAATAGGCTCGTTTCATCCACCTCATTAGAACTGATTCATTCTTTTTAGTGGCTGAGTAATATTCCATTGTGTATATGTACCACAGCTTTCTTATCCATTCATCTGCAGATGGATATCTAGGTTGCTTCCATGTCCTGGCTGTTATAAACAGTGCCGTGATGAACATTGGGGTACACGTGTCTCTTTCAATTCTGGTTTCCTCAGTGTGTATGCCCATCAGAGGGATTGCTGGGTCATATGGCAGTTTTATTTTCAGTTTTTTAAGGAATCTCCACACTGTTCTCCATAGTGGCTGTACTAGTTTGCATTCCCACCAACTGTGTAAGAGAGTTCCCTTTTCTCCACACCCTCTCCAGCATTTATTGCTTGTAGACTTTTGGATAGCAGCCAATCTGGCTGGCATGAAGTGGTACCTCATTGTGGTTTTGATTTGCATTTCTCTGATAATGAGTGATGTTGAGCATCTTTTCATGTGTTTGTTAGCTATCTGTTCTTTGGAGAAACGTCTGTTTAGTTCTTTGGCCCACTTTTTGATCAGGTCTTTTATTTTTCTGGAATTGAGGTGCAGGAGTTGCTTGTATATTTTTGAGATTAATTCTTTGTTCATTGCTTCATTTGCTATTATTTTCTCCCATTCTGAAGGCTATCTTTTCACCTTGCTTATAGTTTCCATTGTTGTGCAGAAACTTTTAATTTTAATTAGGTCCCATTTGTTTATTTTTGCTTTTATTTCCAATATTCTGGGAGGTGGGTCATAGAGGATCCTGCTGTGGTTTATGTTAGAGAATATTTTTCCTATGTTTTCCTCTAGGAGTTTAATAGTTTCTGGTTGTACATTTAGATCTTTAATCCATTTTGAGTTTATTTTTGTGTATGGTGTTAAAAAGTGTTCTAGTTTCATTCTTTTACAAGTGGTTGAACAGTTTTTCCAGCACCACTTGTTAAAGAGATTGTCTTTTCTCCATTGTATATTCTTGTCTCCTTTGTCAAAGATAAGGTGTCCATAGGTGCATGGATTTATCTCTGGGCTACCACCCTAATACCAAAACCTGACAAAGATGCCACAAAAAAAGAAAACTACAGGCCAATATCACTGATGAACATAGATGCAAAAATCCTTAACAAAATTCTAGCAAACAGAATCCAACAACATATTAAAAAGATCATACATCATGACCAAGTAGGTTTTATCCCAGAGATGCAAGGATTCTTCAATATCCACAAATCAATCAATGTAATACACCACATTAACAAATTGAAAAATAAAAACCGTATGATTATCTCAGTAGATTCAGAGAAAGCCTTTGACAAAATTCAACATCCATTTATGATAAAAACCCTCCAGAAAGCAGGAATAGAAGGAACATACCTCAACATAATAAAAGCTATATATGACAGACCCTCAGCAAACATTATCCTCTATGGTGCAAAATTGAAAGCATTTCCCCTAAAGTCAGGAACAAGACAAGGGTGTCCACTCTAACCACTACTATTCAACATAGTCTTGGAAGTTTTGACCACAGCAATCAGAGCAGAAAAAGAAATAAAAGGAATCCAGACTGGAAAAGAAGTAAAACTCTCACTGTTTGCAGATGACATTATCCTCTACACAGAAAACCCTAAAGATTCCACCAGAAAATTACTAGAGCTAATCAATGAATACAGTAAAGTTGCAGGATATAAAATTAGCACACAGAAATCCCTTGCATTCCTATACACTAACAATGAGAAAACAGAAAAATTAAGGAAACAATTCCATTCACCATTGCAACGAAAAAAATGAAATACTTAGAAATATATCTATCTAAAGAAACAAAAGACCTATATATAGAAAACTATAAAACACTGGTGAAAGAAATAAAAGAGGACACAAATAGATAGAGAAATATACCGTGTTCATGGATTGGAAGAATCAATATAGTGAAAATGAGTATATGACCGAAAGCAATCTATAGATTCAATGCAATCCCTATCAAGCTACCAACTGTATTTTTCAGAGAACTAGAACAAATAATTTCACAATTTGTATGGAAATACAAAAAACCTTGAATAGCCAAAGCAATCTTAAGAAAGAAGAGTGGAACTGGAGGAATCAACCTGCCTGACTTCAGTCTCTACTACAAAGCCAGTCATCAAGACAGTATGGTACTGGCACAGAGACAGAAATATAGATCAATAGATGTATCTTTTAACAGCATTCATTTGTTCATGTGGAAAACAGTATTAAGTATATCTCTCTACCTAGATACACTTTAATATTTAATATTAAATATTAAATATTCCCTTTAATATTTAAATGATGAAGTGATTATGAAACAAAGTAGGTAGAAAACTGCAGCCCATTGTCTGAATATCTATAATTATTAGTTTATTTAAAAGGGAGAAAATATCCAAATATACTCCCTAGGATATAATGAATAATAATGTGGCTTTCATAAAAGAGATCTCAAGTTATTTTCCAGAGGTGTGATAAAGAATAAACACCAATGCATACTGATATGTACATCATTTAAATAGTTCATCAGTTTTAAAAAACCGGTTTGACCATAATATATTGTGCTGCAAGTATTCCAATGCCAAATAATCAGAATTAAGTCATGCCATGCAATGATATTTAAAGTTCACAAATCTCAGAGGCCCAGAAATAGTCTGAAATGCTCTTTGAATCCCCAGTTGAAAATGACATGATATCTACCCAGGGCAACTTTTTGTATTCCAATTTGTTGAAACCAATAATCATTCATCTTTATTTATTAAGCTATTAAGCTAATTAAAATATGCTGGTCCCTTCCATTCTGAATAAAGAAGAATAACTATTGTCTGACATGGGGAAGGCTGCATTTCAGAAAGCCTACCTGAATAAGGCTTACTTGTACTCTCTCCTGTGTGATATATAGATTAAAGAGCTCGTAAGGAAAGGTTCAACAAGTGACTTGTTCCTTCACTACATCTTCATGGACAATGCCTTTGAACTCCCCACTGGACTTGGATTACAACTGCAAGTGTCCTCCTCTGGCATCATCACTCCTGGAATCAAAGCTGGAGTGAAACTGGAAGTAGCCAATGTAAGAATCTGTTCACTTTTTTATTCCTTAGATTGTTCTTTTCCTCCAGGGCAGATGTCTTGTGCAATTTAAAAAGGTGTTTGCAATTCAAGATGAAGTGCGTCATCATTGGAATCATTTCATTAACTTTTCTTTTTTTAATTTATTTTTTAATTGGAGGAAAATTGCTTTACAGTGTTGTGTTGGTTTCTGCCATACAACAACGTGAATCAGCCATGATTTTACATATATCACCTCCCTCTTGAGCCCCTCTCCCCTCCCCCCACTCCACCCCTCTAGGTCATCATAAAGCACCAGGCTGGCTCCCTGTGTTATATAGCAACTTCTCACCAGCTATCTATTTTACACATGGTAGTGTATATGTGTTGATGAACATTAGGCTTCCACCAGGATGCATCTAGCAACTTCTGCCCAGGCATGGCCATAACATGAGAACTAAGTGTTTCAGTCATCTTTGTATCCTGTTATGCTTAAAGTTAACTTGGGCACTTCCTGGTCCTGGGTATCAGTCTAGCCCTGGAGGACTGAGAATGTGGCTTTTCCTTCCACAAACACATCTCAGTAACATTTTTTCTGGTGTGAGCCATCCAGAGATTCTTCCCAGAAGTGGGAAATAGGGGTGGGGGGTGGTGATCTGACTGCAGGGGACTAAGGTTATTGAACCAAGCTGATTAGGTCATTGTCTGACTTACAGATGCAGGCAGAACTGGTGACAAAGCCGTCTGTGTCTGTGGAGTTTGTGACAAACATGGGCATCATTATCCCAGACTTTGCCAGGAGCGGGGTGCAGATGAACACCAACTTCTTCCACGAAACAGGCCTGGAGGCGCGAATAGTCCTAAAAGCTGGGCAACTGAAGTTCATCATTCCTTCTCCCAAGAGGCCAGTCAGGCTGTTCAGTGGCAGGTAATTCTTTCACTTAGATCTGACCATACAGTGTGATAGAAGAAATGATAACTGCAGGATTTGGCCAAGCTACACAGTTGATTGAGAAAATTCAGGCCCCAGTGGATCTTGATGGGGGGCAGGGGGAATGGAGTGAGAGAAGGTACTGGATTACCTGCTTCTAACCTACCTAGACTCACTACATAATTACAGTTTCCTCAGAGAAGGTACTGGATTACCTGTCCTAGACTCACTTCATAATTACAATTTCCTAGACTTTTCATATTTCACTAAGCTGAGACTTAAGACTTACTGATTAAATAGTTGCTATTAGGTTGTATTTTCTTGTGTGATTTCTTTTGAGAATGAATAAAACAGTAGCTATAGAGAAAACATCCTTGGGAAATGAACATTTTTCCCAAGAAAAATGCCAAAGGACATACTGATCTGCAATGGCAAGTTCAGTAGATAAAGCATGAAAGTCCTAATCTACTAACTATGGGAGGCAACCTCCTATTGAGAGCTCCATGGTCAATAAAATCCTCAAACATGGATTTACCCTAGTGTTTCCATATTTTGGACACTTTTTTTTAATTAATAATTATTATGTTCACTGAACTCTAACCCCCTGAATGCTTTGCAATGAGTGTTATCAAATATAAGACAAATGGAGACCATTTTACTCTCATTCTCTTTCTGCCTACACAATAAAACTGCTCTATAAGGACACATTAATTTATCAGTTCAAATATAGTGAGATAAGCAGGGACTGTCAAGTGAAGGCTGAGTTAGAGGAAGCAGGAGAGGACCATGGCATTATGTCTTGTGGAGCCGGTGGCAGTTAGGGAAAGCATTTTGAAGAAAGCCACACTTCAGCTGACCCCTGGAAGTCGTGTGGGAGTTACCCAGACAAAAGAGAAAAGAATGAATGTTCCCAGGCAAAGAGAAAAGCATGTGCAGTGACCTGAAGGAAAAATGTGGTTCCAGGAACTACAAGAAGTTCCATGTGGTCAAGTGCATGGGAAATACAGTGAAAGAGGATGTGAGAGGCTGGCAGGGGTTAGCTTTGTGAGCCATCTTCAGGAGTGTGGGCTCTTCCAAAGACAAAAGGGTTGAAAGTGGGCGTGTAAATGAAGTAAGTTTGGTGTTTTAGAAAACTCTGACTCTGGAGTAGGAGATGGGTCGAGAGGAGGCATGGCTGGAGCAGGAAGATGAGTCAGGAGCTTGGTTACAACCACACGTGGGGGGAGATGGTAGTGCCACACCTGATGAGGGCAGGCAGACAGAGCAATGAACTGACCCCAGAAATCCTTAGGAGGTGGAAACTTGGTGATTGACTGGATGCAGGGAGTGGGGGGTTGGGATGTGAAGAAAAAGGAGGAGTCAGGAGGAGTCAGGGGTGCTCATCATTGAAACAGAGACTAAAGAAGCAAAGCAGTTGGTGAGGGGGACAAGGACAAATGCCATTTTCAACACACTGGCTTGGAAGTCCTGGGAGACTGAGAATACCCAGCTGTCGTCAGATCCATGGGTCTGAGCTCAGTGCAAAGGTCTGAACCACAAATACATATCTGGGCATCACTGGCACATAGAGGTTGTTGAAATCAAACCGTGATTCATGTAGAGTAAGGCATGAGGGACTAGGACAAGAACAGCTAGAATATACACATGTAAAAGGAAGAGGCATATGCAGGAGAGTGATAAGGGGTGACCGAAGCCATAAATGGTCACAAAAGCCCAGGAGCAGCCACAGGAGTGGATGGCCCCACGGACAGGGCATCACGGGCACTTAGGGTTCCAGCCCACCAGCAAAGGTTGGTCTCAGCACACCCCTAAAATGAGAAAACAGCCCTGAGAAAAGAACATGATATATCAGAGACCATCCTTAAATGGAATTGTGAAACATTCTTGTACTTACTAATTTTTTAAGAGCATACTGGGGAGGAGGATACCAGATATTTTCAGATCTAGTTCAGACTCTAACGTCTTCATCTGGCCATTAGTGAGCAACTCTACTGAATGCTTCCAAGAGATCAAAGAAGACAAAGCCAAAAAATGTCCATCGGAGGTGACTGGAGATGCTGATGAAGGCAGTTGCAGAAGCACCAGGAGGCTGGCTGTCAGACCCCTGTTCAGGAGAAGGGTGTTGAATGACAGTGGTGACTACAGAGGCAGACAGATTTCTTGATTGTGAAGGAGACAAGATGGGGCTAGAAGGGCAGGAAAAGGGTGTGGAGTGTGTGTACGCAGTGGAAAAAGAAATTTGAGTATGTTTACCACTGGTGGAGAAAAGCTAGTGGAGAGGGATTTCAGATGAAAAACAAGTTGTACACCTTTTACCTGCACTTTAGGAAGGAAGGGGCAGCCATGAAGTCAGGTCCCAATGACCATTACTGACCTCTCTGATCCTCTTTCATCTGTAAAAGGAGACTCTTAATTCCTACTGTCATGGAAACTACAGATAGGAAATGTGACCAACTTAGTGCAATGTCTTAGTGCAAATTGTTTTGGGAAATGTTAAGAGTCACAGGGTTGTTAGCCTTATTGATGTTCTTCTTACAGTTCTGTGTTTCTGAGTAAATCAAAGAATTTGAGGTGAATATGGACAAAGGGAAGATAGGGGGCAGGGTAAGGGGGCATTTGCATTGGGAGAATCAGTGATGTTCATTTCAATGACTTGAAAATAACTAGTTTTTTTTTCTTTCTTTCTTTCACTAGTAACACATTGCATTTGGTCTCTACCACCAAAACGGAAGCGATCCCACCTCTCATTGAGAACAGGCAGTCCTGGTCAACTTGCAAGCCTTTCTTCATTGGCCTGAACTATTGCATCACGGGTGCTTACTCCAATGCCAGCTCCACAGACTCTTCCTCCTACTACCCACTGACTGGGGACACCAGGTCAGAAATGCTCAGTGTCCCTGCCCAGCATCTGCTCACCTCCTAGATTTTGACCCCCTAGCAGGGCTTCCCATCTAGTGCTAGTGATAAAGAATCTACCTGCCAGTGTGGGAGACACAACAGGCATGGGTTCCACCCCTGGGTGGGGAAGATCCTCTGGAGAAGAAAATGACAACCCACTCCAGTATTCTTGTCTGGCAAATCCCATGGACCGAGGAGCCTGACGGGCTACAGTCCATGGGGTCACACAGAGTTGGACATGACTGAGCATTCACGTGCAAGCAGGGCCAAGGAAGAATGCCATGTCGCCCGCCTCAGGAACTTGTTCTATGCCTTGGTTATTTAGAACTGTGGTCCTCTGCCCTACACACCAGAAAGGTACCTACCTAACCTTTGTGGCTAGGTTTTGGCATCTCCACAGATGGGGAGGAGAGGGCAGTGTTGGAAGGTGAGGTGTCATAACCCCTAGGGAGGTCTTAGCTCCAAAAATAAACAAAGAAAATTTTATCAAACTCCCTCAAGGAAACTGTACCCACTGCCACTGAGAATCACTCCTTTAAAAGCATCTCTTTGTAGATGGCGCCCCCTTTTTCTCCCTCATGCATTAGAGGAGGAGATCATAGACATATGCTGATTTGCACCCAGTTCAGTATCCATGTTTCCGTTACCTCCAGACACATGGGCAAGATCTTTCTTGAAGCCATTCCCACTCCGTCGCTTCCCTTGTGGCTCAGCTGGTAAAGAATCCGCCCACAACGCGGGAGACCTGGTTTCAATCCCTGGGTTGGGAAGATCCCCTGGAGAAGGCAAAGGCTACCCACTCCAAGTATTCTGGCCTGGAGAATTCCATGGACCTTATAGTCCATGGAGTCGCAGCGTCAGACCCGACTGAGTGACTTTCACTTCACTTCTCGCTCCTTATTCTCAGCTTCACTGACATAACCAGCCAACCCCTGTTGGTCCAAAAACCCCAGGTACCCTGGGACTTGCCCTTGACTTGGGCTTTTGGAGGAAATAAACGGACCTTAAAGATCATCATTAGTTAAGGACAAGAGACAGGGTTAAATAAGGACCAGATTTTTGTTGCAATTGAGGCCGAATTGTTTTGGCGACGTTATTATCATCACGAAGGCTCTAACATTATGCAATGTGTGCATTGTAACATCTTTAGATTTGAACTGGAACTGAAGCCCACAGGAGAAGTGGAACAGTATTCTGCCAAGGCATTCTACGAACTCCGGAGAGATGGTGAAGCCTTGGTGGACATGCTGAAGCTTGTAACTCAGACAGAAGGCAAGTATCCAGAAAATGGACCCTCTGTCTCCACCCTCAGTCTCAAGTCCAGGACTCACAAGGAGAACTCATTTCATTTAATGTATTTAACAAATAGTTACTGAGTGCTGGTTAAGGGTCAGGCCTGATCTAAGAGCTGAAGATAGAACAGTAAACAGAGATAAAGTCACTGTCTTTTGTGGAGTTTATAGTAAACAACCAAACAAGTAAATATTCAGAAGGTCAGATTCATGCTGGGAAGAATAGAGCACAGAGGGGTCTAGGGGATGTCAGGAGTGGCAGCCAGGAGAAAGGATGGGGGAAGGCAGTGCCATTTGGAATGAAAAGGGAAGCTCTCACTGGTAAAGGGAGCATAAACAGGAGGCCTGAAAGAGGTAAGGGGATAATGCACATGTAAAGAGTGTTACAGACTGAGGGGCCAGCTGGTGCAAAGGTCCTGGGGCAGGTGCATGGCCTCTGTTTGAGGAAAAGGAAGGAAGTCAGTATGGTTGAAGCAGAGATCAGGGAGGAAAACTGTAGAAGATGAAGTCAGAGAAATAGGGGCAGGGCGAAGGATGGTCGTGTAGTCTGCGTAAGGATGTTAGTTTTTACAATGAGTGAAGTAAGCTACTATTTTTTAAAATTGAAGTATACTTGACTTAAAATGTGTTAGTTTCAGGTGTATAGTCAAGTGATTCGGTTATATATATATATATATATATATATATATATATATATATATATATATATATACTTTTTCAGATTCTTTTCCATTATAGATTATTACAAGATATTGACTATAGTTCTCTGTGCTGTACAGTAGATCCTTTTTTAATCTCTTTTATATATAATAGTGTGTATCTGTTGATCTCAAACTCTTTAATTTACCCATCCACCCCCTTTGCCCTTTGGTAGCCATAAGTTCGTTTTCTGTCTGTGAGTCTGTTTTATCAGTAAATTCATTTGTATCATTTTTTTAGATCCCACACATTAGTGATATCATATGATACTTGTCTTGTTTTGTCTGACTTATTTCAGTTAGAACAATAATCTCTAGGTTCATCCATGTTTCTGCATACAGCAATGTTTTATTCTTTTTTATGGCTGGGTGGTATTCCATTGTACGTGTATACCAGATCTTCTTTATCCATTCATCTATTAGTGGACATTTAGGTTTCTTTCATATCGTCACTATTGTAAATAGTGCTGCTATGAACATTGGGGTTCATGTATCTTTTCAAATTAGGTTTTCTGTCTAATTTGGGTATATGTCCAGGAGTGGGATTGCTACATCATATGTTTATAGTTTTTAGTTTTTTAGGGAACTTCCATACTGTTCCCCATAGTGGCTGCACCAATTTATAGCCCCGTCAACACAGTAGAACGGTTCTCTTTTCTCCATGTCCTATCCAGCATTTATTATTTTTAGACTTTTTGATAACGGCCATTCTGACCAGTGTGAGGTGATACCTCTCTGTAGTTTTGATTTGTGTTTCTCTAATAATTAGTGATGCTGAGCATCTTTGCAAATGCCTCTTGGACATCTCTATCTCTTCTTTAGAGAAATGTCTATTTAGGTCTTCTACCCATTTTTTGATTGGGTTGTTTGCTTTTTTATGTTGAGCTGTATATATTTTGGAAATTACACTCTTGATGGTTTGCAAATATTTTCTCCTAGTCGGTAGGTCATCTTTCCATTTTGTTTATGATTTCCTTTGCTGTGCCTCTAAGTTTGATGATGTCCCATTTGTTTATTTTTGAAGAAGCGACTATTTGATTTGTGTTTATGCTGAGGAAAGACTTTAGAAGGACAAGGGCAGAGAAACTAGGGTGCAGCCTGTCACAATAATCCAGGCCAGAGATGGTGGTGCTTTGGATTGGATTGGTGGTGGCAAATGTGGTTGGATTCTGGCCATATTTTGAGGGTTAGGTGGACAGAATTTGCCTGATACAGTGGATATTCAGTGTAAGAGAAAAAAGGCTATCAAGACAACTTAAATTTTTGGCCTGAGCAGATAAAGAACAGGGTTGCCATGTCCTGAGATGGAAAAGGCCAGTGGAGAGGCAGGTTTTAGGGGATGGAAAAGCTGAGATATTCACTGTGGAAGATTATTTATGCAGGAACAGTAAGTCACAAGATTAAAAACAAAAGGAAAACAAAACCCAGAGGAAAGGGGGTGCTCACAGGGGCTAGGTATGAAAAAAATGTCATTTAACAATTTTACAAGAGATGTAAAATGGGCAAACCTGTGAACTGAAGGAAACCTGGGAATCTTGTGAAAAAGAAGGGAGGAGCTGGGAGAGAGGAAGGCAGGGCACAGTGGCAGGGAACCAGGAAGGATGTCATAGGCAGATGCTCATATAGAGATGTCATGTGTGCCTGACAGAGCCAAGCCTTTACTGATCCCTGGACATGCTAAGTGTTTCTCATGTCAGGCCCTTTGCACTTCTGATTTCCTCTGCCTGGACTGCTCTCCCCATTGGATACAGCCTGGCTCAGCATCTTTCTCACTTTTATTTGTTTATTTGGCTGTGCCAGGTCTTAGTTTCAGCATGCAAGATCTTTAGTTGCAGCATGTGAACTCTAAGTTGTGGCATGTGGGATCTAGTTCCCTGACCAGGGATGCAACCTGGGTCCCCTACATTGGGAGCTCGGAATCTTAGCCAGTGGACCACCAGGGAAGTCCCTCAGCCTGTCTCTTCATTCAACCCTCTGCCCACATATTCTCTTATCAGAGCTTCTCTGGCCACCACACATGAAATAGCACCTCTTCTATCCTTATCTATCCTTTATCATCTTATCCAGTTTTACTTTTCATCTTAACATTTATTACCACCGGACATAATGTACTTGCTTATTGTCTATACACCTCCCACTAGAATGTCAACTCCATGAGGACTGGGACTCCCAGTGCCAAGAGCAGTGCCTCACCCATGATAAGTAATCAATAATTATTTACAAATTGAACACATGTCCAGTTAAAAATTTTTTAAATTTTAAATTTTTTAAAATTTAAGGTAAATTTTTACCTTAATTTAAAATTTAAATTTAATTTAAATTAAATTTAATTTAAAATTTTTAAATTTTTACCCCCGAGTTAAAAATTTAAGGTAAAATCCTTGAACTGTGTCCTCACTTGAGTGCATTAAGTTCTGGAGGTTTCTCTGCCTCGTTCTCTTTCCTTCCTACATGGAGCTGATGAATATGCATCTTGACTCTCCTGTACACTCTCCCAGGTGTGAAGCAGACCGAGGCTACTCTGCTGTTTAGATACAACCGGCAAAGTAAGACCTTGTCCAGTGAACTCCACATTCCAGATTTTGATGTTGACCTTGGGACAGTCCTCAAAGTTAGTTATGAATCTTCTAAGGAAAAGAAGTCTTACAAGCTCACCCTGGACTTTCAGAACAAGAAAATCACTGAGGTCACCCTCGCTGGCCACATAAGGTAAGGAACTCTCCGGGGGGTCTGGCCAGAGCTGTGGACCTTTCTGGCTCCGCCCTTTCTTCCTTTTCAGCTTTAAAGCTGACCAGGCCAGGGGTACCCACAGTCCACAGTGCAAGGAATCTTCATCATTCTGACTCTCTGCTCTTGTCTGGTTGGACCTACCTGCCATTCACTGGTATTACTATTCATGAGGCACTGTGCTGGGTACTTTAAATCTCAGGCCTCATGATAAACTGCAAGGTAGGTATAAGTTTTCCTGTTTTATAGATGAGGAAATGGCAGCTCAGAGGGTCTAAATAATTTGGCCAAGACAGCAGAGATAGTAAAGGGTAGAGCAGGATTCAGTTTTTGAAAACCTTCTCTCCCCTACCTCCCTGGAAAGTCCTGCATTTGTGCCCAGTTAGCTTTAGAAGTTCAGGAGTTTAATCTCTGGTCACTTCTTTGAGCCATTCATGTATCTTGTTTTCATCACCACAAATAGAACCCATGTTTCATCCTGCATATCTCCTTGGAATGAATGGAATCATTGACGTTGACTTTTTCTTTTTCAATAGCTATGACAGGAGGGAAGAAGGCAAAATCAAAGGTGTGATTTCCATACCCCGTTTGCAAGCAGAAGCCAGAAGTGAGATTCTCAGCCTCTGGTCTCCCTCAAAACTGCTCCTTCAGATGGACTCCTCTGCCACGGCTTACGGCTCAACAATATCCAAGAAGGTGGCATGGCGTTATGGTGTGTATGTCTCTCCTACATGAGCACACCCAAGGAGAGCTCTGTGTACTTGAGGGCAGTGCTGACAGCCGTAGGTAGGGACTGACCTGGTGCTCTTGACAGCTATTTCCCA
Organism: Cervus elaphus; assembly: GCF_910594005.1. Taxonomy (NCBI): domain Eukaryota; kingdom Metazoa; phylum Chordata; class Mammalia; order Artiodactyla; family Cervidae; genus Cervus; species Cervus elaphus. The sequence continues at coordinate 28,239,000 of NC_057825.1, read as the reverse complement.
TGTGTGTTTTCAGATGGAGAGAAGATTGAATTTGAATGGAACACAGGCACCAATGTGGATACTAAAAAAGCAGCTTCCAATTTCCCTGTGGATCTCTCTGGTTTTCCTAAAACCTTGCATGCGTATGCCAGTATTCTCCTGGATCGCAGAGTTCCTCAGACAGACCTGACTTTTCAGCACATGGGTTCCAAATTAGTTGCTGTGAGTACACATCAGTCAGTCAATAAATACATGGTGATACATACATAGTCAACCCTACATTAGGTGAAAAAGAATATCCAAAGATGGAGAAGGTATGCTTCCCACCCCCAGGGAATTCCTGGGGAGAAAAAGAAGCATTGACATGTACACTGTTGTTGTTTAGGTGTTAAGTCTTGTCCAGCTGTTTTGCAACCCCATGTACTATAACCCACCAGGCTCCTCTGCCCATGGGATTTCCCAGGAAAGAATATTGGAGTGGGTTGCCAACTCCAGAGGATCTTCCCAACCCAGGGATTGAACTTGCCTCTCCTGCATTGGCAGGCAGGTTCTTTACCACTGAGCCACTAGGGAAGCCCTGAACATGTGTCTAGTTACCCATTTATACAAGGCTGTATGTTTTAAATACCAAATGAATACTACTAAGCAGAAGAGTTACCTGTGCCTAAGATATCACAGGGAACTTCAGGATACTGGCTAGAGGGTTGACTATACTCTGCATTCTTTTTATAAAATACAGGAAGAGATGAATTACTGCCAACCAATATTAAATAATTTTTATGATTTATATTTTAACTTTGAGTATATCATCCTGCTTAATGATAGAGCTGTCAAATTTGGATTATTGCCTAATGTGAATTGTGTTTGATGCCTGTCCGTGCCCACTGCTTTTAAAACTCCCGTTATTTTGTAGGCAGCAAGCACCTGGCTCCAGGAGACATCGAGGAGTCTTCCTTACGCCCAGAAAATACAAGATCAACTCAGTGGCCTGCAAGAGTTGTGCCTCCAGAAAATGGAATTGCCAAACTTCCACATCCCAGGAAACCTCTTCTTGAAAAGGTGAAAAAATGAACCAGAAAAATTTATTGAACCATGAGATGTAAATGGAAGATTTTACTTAGCATGCTTTAGGCATTTTTTCAATTTACATTTTTCATGAAAGTGATGTGAGCATTTTAAAGACATTAGTAACTGTAGCATAAATGCTGTGGCATTTTTGCATTAGTAAATATGAGGTCAGAATGTGAACACCAACCCAGTTAAAAAAAAAAATCCTGAGAAAGTAATTAGGAGATTCTGGTACTCTGTCCCTAAGATGTTTTATTCACAGGTTATGAAACACTCTTGGAGGTAAGTGGTTGTGTCACTGTAAGAACAAGAAAAACTATTATTTGGGCTTCCAGGTGGCGCTAGCGGTAAAGAACCCGCCTAAGAGACTCCGGTTCTATCGCTGGGTAGGGAAGATTCCCTGGAGGAGGGCATGGCAACCCACTCCAGCGTTCTTGCCTGGAAAATCCCATGGACAGAGGAGCCTGGCAGTCCATAGGGTCGCAAAGAGTCAGACACGACTGAAGCAACCTAGCCCACAGCTATGACTTAGATGGATGGTAGTAATAAGGACACAGCTCTTGGAAGGGATTTGAATGAATCTGAGTGTTTGATAGGTAGGGATTAAGACCAAGGACTCCAGGCCTTGGGAAGAGCATGAGCAACTGGATTGAGAATGGGCCACATGCACTATTGTTTGGAAGGTCAGGAGGCAGTGAAGTTCTTGCTGTCTGACTGTGGGCACTGTCTTTGCTCTTCATTTCAGTGACGGTCGGATCAAATACACCTTGAACAAGAACAGTATGGAAATTGAGATCCCATTGCCTTTTGGTGGCAAATCCTCTGAAGATCTAAAGATGTTCAAGACAATTCAGACTCCAGCCCTCAACTTCCAGCCTCTGGGATTCCACCTGCCATCTCAAGAGTTCCAGATCCCCACTTTTACCATCCCCCACTTGTATCCACTGCGGCTGCCTCTCTTGGGTGTGCTAGACCTCTCCACAAGTATCTACAGCAACTTGTACAACTGGTCCGCCTCCTATACTGGCGGCAACACCAGCACAGACCACTGGAGCCTTCAGGCTCAGTACCACGTGAAGGCGGACTCTGTGGTCGACCTGCTCTCCTACCACGTGCAAGGTGAGCCATGCTCGCGGGGAGGGTCACAGAACAGCTTCGCTCCATGTCCCAGTGGGAGAACCTCCTCTAGGAAGGGAAAACTTTCCTTACAGATATTTTTCCTGCTACTTGGAACCCTGTTCTTTTATTATTATTTATTATTATTATTATTATTATTATTATTATTATTAATTGAAGGATAATTGCTTTCTGATATTGTGTTGGTTTCTGCCAAGCATCAACATGAATTAGCCATAGGTATGCCTATGTCCCCTCCCCCTTGAACCTCCCTCCCACCTGCCTTCCCATCCCTCCCCTCCAGCTTGTTACAGAGCCCCAGTTTGAGTTCCCTGAGTCATTCAGCAAATTCCCATTAGCTGTCTGTTTTACATATGGTAATGTATATGTTTCCATGTTACTCTCTCCATATATCCCACCCTCTCCTTCCTCCCCCTCCACCACCTTGTCCATAAGTCTGTTTTCTATGTCTGTGTATCCACTGCTGCCCTGCAAATAGGGAACCCTATACTTTTTCCTTCCTACCTTTCTCCCTCCCTGCCTCTCTTCTTTTGGAAATATTTATTAAACACATATGTACCAAATATCCTACTAGGCAGTAAGAGAGAAGATGAACAGATAAACTGGCAGTTAGATTTCAGTGTGAAAGATGCTGTGACACGGTCTAGGTATAAAGTGGAGGCACTTGAAAGGGAAACCCAGCAAGGTCTGTGGTAGTCAAGGAGGGCTTCTGGGAGGAAGGCCTTTTGCTGTCAGATTTCATGCTCACACTACAAATAGAGGAGACTGTGGCACAACTGACCCAGACCAATGGGTCTTATTACTTAAAGCCTTATTACTGAAAGCCTTTCACCATAGCAATTGTTGTGGAGATATATGACTTCATTTAATCAATGTGTTTTGATTTTTATGCTAGGATCTGGAAAAGCAGCATATGACCACAGGAATACACTCACGTTATCAGGTGATGGGTCTCTACACCACAAATTTCTGGATTCAAATGTCAAATTCAGTCACGTAGAGAAAAGGGGAAACAATCCGACCTCAGGTCTGCTAACATTTGACGCATCCAGTGCCTGGGGCCCACAGATTTCTGCGTCAATCCACTTGGACTCAAAGAAGAAAGAGCATTTGTACATCAAGGAAGTCAAGATTGACGGACAGTTCAGAGCCTCTGCATTCTATGCTAAAGGTGCATATGATCTGTCTTATCAGAGAGATCCTGCCACAGGCCAGCTCACTGGAGAATCCAACCTGAGGTTTAACTCCTCCTACGTCCAGGGCACCAACCAGATAACAGGAAGGTATGATGATGGCACTGTCTCCATTACCTCCACCTCGGATCTGCAAGATGGCCTCGTGAAAAATACTGCTTCCCTGAAATATGAGAACTACGAGCTAACACTGAAATCTGACACCAGCGGGAAGTATGAGGACTTTGCCACTTCAAACAAGGTGGATCTGACCTTCTCTAAGCAGAGTGCATTGCTCCGTTCCGAGTATCAGGCTGATTATAAGTCACTGAGGTTCTTCACCCTGCTTTCTGGATCTCTAAACTCTCATGGCCTTGAGTTGAATGCCGACATCTTGGGCACTGACAAAATTAATAGTGGTGCTCACAAGGCAACACTCAGGATTGCCCGGGATGGAATGTCCACCAGTGCAATGACCAGCTTGAAGTATAGTCCCCTGGTGCTGGAGAATGAACTCAATGCGGCAGTCAGCCTCTCTGGGGCATCTCTGAAATTAACATCAAACGGCCGCTTTCGGGAACACCATGTGAAATTCAGTCTAGATGGAAAAGCTGCCCCCACAGAGGTGTCACTGGGAAGTGCTTATCAGGCCATGATTCTGGGTGTCGACAGCAAAAACATCTTCCACTTCAGAATCAACCAGGAAGGACTCAAGCTTTCAAATGACATGATGGGTTCATATGATGAAATGAAACTTGACTACACAAACAATCTGAATGTTGCAGGGTTCTCACTGGACTTCTCTTCCAAACTTGACAACATTTATAGCTCTGACAAGTTTTATAAGCAAAATTTTAATCTACAATTAGAGCCCTATTCCCTTGTAACTACTTTAAACAGTGACTTGAAATTCAATGCTCTGGATATGACCAACAGTGGAAAATTAAGGCTAGAACCTCTGAAGCTGAATGTGGGTGGAACCATAAAAGGAGCCTACCAAAATGATGAAATAAAACACATCTACACTCTTTCTTATGCTGACTTATCTGCAAGCTATAAAGCAGACACTGTAGCTAAGGTGCAAGGAACAGAGTTTAGCCATCGGCTCAACACGAACATTGCTGGGCTTGCTTCAACTGTGGACATCAGTACAAACTACAATTCAGACTCCCTGCATTTCAGCAATGCATTCCGCTCTGCAGTGGCCCCATTTACAATGACCATCGACACACATACAAATGGCAATGGGAAGCTGGTTCTCTGGGGACAACACACGGGGCAGCTCTACAGCAAATTCCTGTTGAAAGCAGAACCTCTGGCCTTTACTTTCTCCCATGATTACAGAGGATCCACAAGTCACCATCTCATGTCCAAGAGAAGCATCACCACTGCTCTTGATCACAAAGTCAGTGCCCTACTCACTCTGGCCGAGCAGACTGGTGACTGGAAACTCAGGACCCGGTTGGACAAAAACGAATACAGCCAGGACTTCAGTGCTTACAACACAAAAGACAAAGTTGGTATTGAGCTCAGTGGACGAGCCCTGGCTGACCTCACTGTGCTGGACTTCCCGATTGCAGTGCCACTGGTACTCAGCCAGTCCATCAATGTCATTGACACTTTAGAGATGAGGGATTCTGTTGGTCAGCCCCAAGAATTCACTCTTGTTGCTTCTGTAAAATATGATAAGAACCAAAATGCTCACACCATCCATCTCCCATTCTTTAAATTCCTGCCAAAATATTTTGAGACGACTCGGGCAGTAGTTATAGGTGCACTGGAGGCTATACAGAAAGAATTGAAGCGCACCCATATTGATCAACACATGAGGAAATATGTAGCAGCCTTGGACAGACTCTCACAGCAAGTTAATGATTATCTGAGCACGTTCAATTGGGAGAGACAAGTTTTGAGTGCCAAGGAGAAACTAACTGCTTTCACAGAAAATTATAGCATGACAGAAAATGACCTGCAAATTGTATTAGACAATGCCAAAATCAACCTTAATGAAAAACTGTCTCAGCTGCAAACATATATGATACAATTTGATCAGTATATTGAAGATAATTATGATTTGCATGATTTTAAGACAGCTATTGCTAAGATTATTGATCAAATCATTGAAAAATTGAAAATTCTTGATGAACATTATCATATCCGTGTCAATTTAGTAAAAAAAATCCGTGATCTGTATTTTTTTATTGAAAATTTTGATTTTAACAAAATTGGAAGTAGTACTGCATCTTGGATTCAAAATATGGATACTAAGTATCAAATAAGAATCCAGATACAAGAAAAATTGCAGCAGCTCAAGGTACAGATTCAGACTGTAGACATCCAGCAGCTTGCTGAAATGTTCAGACAGCAGATTGAAGCTGTTGACATCAGAGTGCTTTTAGATCAGTTGAGAACTGCAATCCCATTTCAAAGAATAAAGGAAATTATTGAGCATGTCAAATACTGTGTTACAAGTCTTTCTGAAGGTTTTGAAGTAACTGAGGAAATCAATGCTTTCAGAGTCATGGTCCATGAATTCATTGAGATGTATAAAATAGATCAACACATCCAGGCTTTAATGGATAAATCAGTGCAGTTGGCCCAACAATATAAGCTGCAGGAGACTGTTCAGAAGCTAAGCAGTGTCCTACAGCAAGTCAAGATGGCAGATCTTGTTGAAAAATTGATTGGGCTTACCAACAATGCTCTCAAGCAGCTTGAAGCATTGTCTTTTAATCAACTCCTTGAAGAAGTAAACAGATTCCTTGACATGTTGGTGAAAAAATTAAAGTCATTTGATTACCACCAGTTTGTAGTTGAAACCAATAACAAAATTCATGAGGTGACTCAGAGAATCAATGATGAAATTCAGGCCCTGGAACTCCCACAGAAAGCAAAGGCATTCAGACTGCTTGTAGAGGATGCTAGGATTATGGTCTCAACCTATCTGGAAAACCTAAAGGCCACCAAAATCACTGTATTCTTGGATTGGTTACAGAAGGCTCTAAGTTCAACGTCTGTAACTTACATGAAAACAAAATTTCAGGAGACCCTGGAAGATTTTCGAGACCGAATATATCAAATGGATATATGTCAGGAACTCCAGCGGTACCTATTCCTAGTGGGCCAGGTTTACAACACACTCATCACCTACATTTCTGACTGGTGGGTTCTTGCTGCTAAGAACCTTACTGACTTTGCAGAACAGTATTCGATCCAAGACTGGGCTGAAAACCTGAAAACGTTAGTAGAACAAGGGTTCACTGTTCCCAAAATCCAGACCACCTTTGGGACCATACCTGCCTTTGAAATCAGTCTCCGTGCCCTTCAGGAGGCTACATATCAGACTCCTGACTTCATCATTCCCCTGACAGATCTGAGAATCCCATCCTTTCAGATCAACTTCAAAACACTGAAGGATGTGAAAATCCCATCCAGCTTTTCCACTCCAGAATTTACCATCCTCAATACCCTCCACATCCCTTCCTTTACAATTGACTTTGTAGAAATAAAAATAAAGATCATCAGAACCATTGACCAGATGCTGAACAGTGAGCTGCAGTGGCCAGTCCCAGAAGTGTACCTGGGAGATCTGAGCGGGGTAGATACCATTCTTGCTGGCATCACTGTGCCAGACTTCCATTTACCGGAAATCACTATTCCAGAATTTGTCGTCCCGAATCTCAACCTTACAGATTTTCAAGTTTCTGACCTTCACATCCCAGAATTCCAGCTTCCACACATCTCACACACAACTGAAGTACCTGCTTTTGGCAAGTTGTATGGCATTCTGAAAATCCAGTCTCCCCTTTTCACATTAGATGCAAATGCTGACATTCAGAATGCAACAGCTTCAGCAAACCAGGTGGAGATCGAGGCTTCCATCACCGCCAAAGGAGCATCCAGATTAGAAGTGCTCAATTTTGATTTTCAAGCAAAAGCACAGCTTTCAGACCCTATGATTAATCCACTGGTTCTGAAGGAATCCATGAGGTTCTCCAGCAAGTACCTGAAGACGGAGCATGAGAGTGAGGTGCTCTGGGCTGGAAATGCTGTCGAGGGAAAGTCAAACACAGTGGCGGGTATACACACAGAAAAAAATACACTGGAGCTCAGTAATGGTGTACTCGTCAAGGTAAATAATCAGCTTACCCTGGACAGCAACACAAAGTACTTCCACAAATTGAACATCCCCCAGCTGGACTTCTCCAGCCAGGCTGACCTGCACAGTGACCTCAAGACCCTATTGGAAGCTGGGCACATAGCATGGGCTTCTTCTGGAACCGCATCCTGGAAATTGGCCTGCCACGAATTCTCAGATGAGGGAACACATGAATCCCAAAGTAGCTTTACTGTGGAAGAGTCCATCACTTCCTTCAGATTGTCTAATAAGATCAACAGTAAACACCTAAGAGTGAACCAAAAAATACTGTATGAATCTCGCTTCCTCAACTTCTCTAAATTCGAAATCCAGTCGCAAGCTGAATGCCAGCATGTGGGTCGCAGTGTTCTAGCTGCTAAAGGCCTGGCGCTGCTTCAAGAGGGGAAGGCGGAGATAACCGGCAACCATGATGCGCATTTAAATGGGAAAGTTGTTGGAACTTTGAAAAATTCTCTTTTCTTTTCAGCACAGCCATATGAGATGACTGCATCCACAAACAATGAAGGGAACTTGAGAGTTAGCTTTCCATTAAAACTGACAGGGAAGATAGACTTTCTGAATAATTACGCACTGTTTCTGAGTCCTAGTGCCCAGCAAGCCAGTTGGCAAGCAAGTGGCAGGTTCAATCAATATAAGTACCATCAAAATTTCTCTGCTGGCAACAGTGAGAAAAGCATCGAAGCCCACCTAGGAATAAATGGAGAAGCCAACCTGGATTTCTTAAACATTCCTATAACAATCCCTGAAATGACTCTACCTTACACAAATCTCACAACTCCCCAGATGAAAGAAATCTCCTTGTGGGAAAAGACAGGCTTGAAGGATTTCTTGAAAACAACAAAGCAATCATTTGATTTAAGTGTAAGGGCTCAGTATAAGAAAAACAAAGACAAGCTTTCCATCCCAGTTCCTCTGGATGCCTTCTATGCACTTATCCATCGTAACATCAATTCCTTCTCCAGGCTTTTCCAGACAGTGAGAAACCAGGCACTAGATTTTTTTATCAAATCCTATAATGAAGCAAAAACTACATTTGATAAGTACAAAGTTGAAAAATCCCTTAACCAGCAACCCAAGATCTATAAAATTCCTGGATACACTATTCCAATTGCCAACATTGAGGTGTCTCCCTTCACAGTAAAGATGTTAACATTTGAGTATATGATCCCCAAAGAGATCAGCACCCCCAGCATCACTGTCCTGGGTTCTGGCATCTATGTACCCTCATATACGTTAGTCCTGCCATTCTTAGAGCTGCCAACCCTTCATGTCCCTAGGGAGCTTTCTGAGCTTTCTCTTCCAGAGTTCAAGGTATTGAGTACCATAAACAAAATTTTAATTCCAGCCCTGGGCAATATTACCTATGATTTTTCCTTTAAATCGAGTGTCATCACACTGAATACCAATGTTGGTCTTTATAACCAGTCAAATATTGTCGCTCATTTTCTTACTTCATCATCTTCTGTCATGGACGCACTACAGTACAAATTAGAGGGTACCTCAAGTTTGACGAGGAAAAGAGGACTGAAGTTAGCCACAGCTCTGTCCATGAGTAACAGATTTGTGGAGGGCAATCATGACAGTACCATTAGTTTCACCAAGAAAAATATGGACGCATCAGTGACGACAACGGCAAGAGTCCAAATTCCAATTTTGAAAATGAGTTTCAAGCAAGAGCTTCATGGGAATACCAAGTCAAAACCTACTGTCTCTTCAGCCATTGAATTAAAGTATAATTTCAATTCCCCCAAACTGCTCTCTGCTGCTATGGGAACAGTTACCCACAAGCTCACCTTAGAAAGTGTCACCTCTTACTTTTCCATTGAGTCATCTACCAAAGGAGGTGTTGAGGGTTCTTTTGGTTCACGGGGATATTCAGGATCTCTTGCCAGTGAGGCCAGCACTTACTTGAATTCCAAGGGCACCAGATCTTCTGTGACACTGCAAGGAGCCTCCAAAGCAGATGGTCTCTGGGACCTCAAAGTAAAAGAAAATTTTGCTGGAGAAGCCACACTCCAACGCATATATACCATCTGGGAACAAAATATGAAAAACCATTTAGAGCTAGGGGGCCTCATTTTAACATCTGGAGAACATACAAGCAAAGCCACCCTGGAGCTCTCCCTGTGGAAAATATCAGCCCTCATTCAGGTCCGTGCACATCAGCCCAGTTCCCTTCTTAAAATCAATTTCCTTGGCCAGGAAGTCTCCTTGAATGTTAACACTGAGAACCAGAAAATCAGCTGGAAAAGTCAGGTCCAGGTTCATTCTGGGTCTCTTCAGAACAATATACAGCTCTCTAATGACCAAGAAGTGGCTCGCTTTGACATGGCAGTCTCCTTAGATGGGTACCTACGGTTCCTCAAAGATACTGTCCTACCGGTTTATGACAAGAGCTTGTGGGACCTCCTAAAGCTGGATGTTACCACCAGCCTTAATAGGAAACAGCATCTCCGTGCTGCAACTGCCCTCATATATACCAAAAACCCCAATGGTTATCTTGTTTCTATCCCCATGCAAGAATTGGATGATAAATTCGTTATTCCTGGACTGAAACAAAATAATCAAAATTCCGTTCATGACACACCTACATTCCAAGTCCCCTTTACAGATCTTCAGTTTCCATCTTACACACTTGACCTCAGTGAAATAAAAATCTACAAGAAGCTAAGTACTCTGCCATTGACCTTCAACGTATCAACTCTACCCAAAGTAAAATTCCCCAGAGTTGATGTGTTAATACAGTACTCTAAACCAGAAGCCTCCTCTGTTCCCTTTTTTGAGATAACTGTGCCTGCATCTCAGCTGACTGTGTCCCACTTCACCCTTCCCAAAAGTATTTCAGTTGGCAGCAGTGTTCTGGATCTAAACGCGGTAGCCAGTAACATCGCAGACTTTGAGCTGCCGACCATCACCGTGCCTGAGCAGACTCTTGAGATTCCTTCCGTGAAGTTCTCTGTACCTGCTGGAATTCTCATTCCTTCCTTTGGAACACTGACCGCACGTTTTGAGGTGGCTTCGCCCTTGTACAACACCACTTGGCGTGCTGATTTGAAAAACAAAGGAGATCATGTTGAAACATTCCTGGATTCCACATGCAGCTCAACCATTCAGTTCCTAGAGTATGACCTAAATGGTAAGGAAATTTCCTGACTCCCCACCCCGCCCTAACACACATACTGTATTTCTTTTTTTTTTTTAAGACTTTATTTATATTTGACTGTGCTGGGTCTTCGTTGCTACATGGAGTTTTCTGTAGTTGTGGCAAGTGAGGGCTACTCTCTAGTTGTGGTGCATGGGCTTCTCATTGCAATGGCTTCTCTTGTTGCAGAGCATGTACTTCAGTTGTTGCAGTTCCCAGGCTCTAGAGCACAGGCTCAATAGTTGTAGTACACAGGCTTAGATGCTCCTTGCCATGTGGGATCTTCCCAGATCAGGGATCGAACCCATGGTTCCTGCATTGGCAGGTGGAATCTTTACCACTGAGCCACCAGGGAAGCTCCCCTACTCTCTGCTGTATTTCTTCAATGAGAGTTGTAAATAAATCATTATGTATTTAAATAGGACTTGAGGCAAAGCTGCTATCTATAGCAAAATTTAAAAGAGGCAGGAAGGAGATAGATTTATACCCCATATGTGAAAACCATCCTGTTGAAAACCTACTGACATTCTACAGAAATAGTTTCAGAGAAAATAGGTGTTTCTGTAATCATTGTAGGATGCATAAGGTCTCCTTTTTTTTTTTTTTTTCAAATGAGGACTGCATGTTACAAACATATAAGACATATAGTTAAGATAGAATTCTCTGTTTTCACAAGGAAAATATTTATATCCTGCAGTTACTAATCTAATGAAATATAAAATCTGTCCCATACAGTTGTAGGAACACACAAAATCGAAGGTGGCATGTTAGTGTATAAGACTAACGCATCATTTGCACACCGTGACTTCAGTGCAGAATATGAAGAAGATGGCAAATATCAAGGACTTGGGTAGGGAACTTTTAATTTCACCTTTTTTCTAGTCATTGTGGTGTCTGCCATCTCCACCTCCTTTTCGTGATGGCCCATCTGTTTTTTGGGGGGCTTGGGGTTTTTTTGCTTTCAGGTACTGGAATGGAAAGGTTGACCTTAACATCACCAGCCCAACATTAACTGATGTCCATCTGCACTACCAAGAAAATGAGAACCACTTCTCCTCATCGGTAGCCTCCCCAGCCATAGGCACTGTGGTCGTCGACGTGAAAAACATTAGCGATACCTTATTGGGATGGAACCTCTACTACAGCCCTCAGGTGAGTCCCATCTAGTGGTTTACACATATCAAGAGCAAACATAGAATATGGGCAGATAAATGGAAGTCCATACAAAGTATTACCTGGGCTTTCCAAAACCAGGTAAAACAAGCAATGAACTGGTTAAACTTCTCTTCTGAGGAACTCTTCTCCAGAAAGTGTTAGGAGTCTTTTATTGATTGTATGAGATGCACATATGACTTCCTATTACCACTATTATTTTATTACATTTGGGTAATTCTAGAAAGATGAGAGATTTTGCCTCATCACCTAAATCGTGGACAAACTCTGCCATATGCTGAGTACATTTTTCAGATTGGGACATCTGGAGCATTTGAAGCTTCAAAATTCTTCCCCACGATAGGACTGTTAGGTAAGATATGCCAGATTCCTTTCACCTACCATACAAGTTCTGCCGGGGCCAAATCAAAGATGCCATTAGTAGAGAAGAAGAAATAATCAGGTTCTATTATTAAAGTTTGTCATAGGCTTGGAGGATGGATGGCACCTGGTATTGGTCTTCTAGTTCTCTCCTAGATGGACCCTGGACATTTTTCATTTTTGTTACATCTTCTTTCTCTGAATTAGTGTGTTCCTGGGTTTTTTTTTTTTTTTCCTCCCCATTCTCTCCATCCTCCTCCTCCCTCTTCCTCCACTTTCTCTTCCTCTTCTGACCTTCAGTCCTAGAAAAGCCTTGATGTTAAATGTCACTGTGCAAATGCTGTACATAATTTTATCCTTTCTGGGGCATGTGTTAAAGAGGAATTAACAAGAGTGTATTTGCTTACCCATAAGACAAACACATATGAAAGATATGACATGTGAAAGATAAATCTCCATCAGAATATGAAAGATCCTCTGATCTTTACTTTTAATTGCTAATGAAGTTTTAATGCAGTATATTATGTAATCAGGATAATTGAAAACATGTTTTTTTCATCCTTTTCTGCTGGTCTTAGGCCTCTCCAGATAAAATACTCAACATATTCAAAATGGAGTTGAGGGTCCTGGAATTGGATGATAAAGTTCAGATCAAGGCTAACTGGGAAGAAGAAGCAGTGTCCGAATTGTTAAGCTCGCTCAAAGACAATGTGCCCAGGGCCACGGGAGCCCTTTATGACTATGTCAACAAGTACCACCAAGAGTACACGGGACTTGATCTGAAAGATGCTTCTTTAAAACTGAGGAGAGGCCTGCAGGACAGCGCTGATCAGGTGTATCAAGGGGCCATGAGGCAGATTGATGAAGTGGACATGAAGCTCCGAAGCATGGCCAGAGGCACCACTGAAACCTACCAGCAGTGGAAGGACAAGGCCCAGCATCTGTACCGGGAACTGTTGGCTCAGAAGGACCACAGTGGTCTCCAGAGACTCCAGCAGAATGTGTCAGACAGCTTAATAGGAGTTACTCAGGGATATACCGTGACAGTCAAGCGTGCAACTGACTTGCTCATTGATCTCTTGAATGTAACCAGATTCCAGCTCCCAGGAAGAGCCAGGAACTATACTGCAGATGAGCTCTGCACTGTGGTCATACAGGAAATAGCGAAGCGACTGTCCCAGGTACATTCAAATATCCATAATGGGTTACATATACTGTTTTCCTATTTCCTATACCTGATGGAGGAGTCTGAATTATACAAGGACCTAAACAATAAATTTTCTTTTCCGCCAGTGAGCAATCAACTAATAGGTATGGTCTTGGAGTATATGAAAACGCTTATATTTTTCTCACAAGAGATCCAAAAAGCACTTAGTTACCTCCAGTCTACCATGATGACAGAGATGCTAAGTAATCTTCAGAGGTCTCTACAATACATTTTCCAAGAGATAGAAAGTGAACTTAAATGCTTCAAAGAGAAGAAATTGACTGATCTCGTTAATCAAACCCTACAGAATATCAACACAGTCTTTGACATATACATTTCATTTGTTTTTACATCCCTGAAAGAAAACCTAGACTATAACTTTATTGAATTTAATGAACTAACCCAAAATAAACTTCAGGAAGCTTCTCAAGAATTACAGCAGCTCCATCAGTACGTGCAGGCTCTTCACCAAGAATATCTTGATCCAACTATGGTTGGCTGGACAGTGAAATATTATGAATTTGAAGGAAAGATCATCAACCTGATCAAGAACCTAGTAGATGTCCTTAAGGACCGTCATTCCAAATACACTGTCGGTGCTGCTGATTTTGCTTCCCAACTCTCAAGTCAGATTGAACCACTGATTGAGAAAGATTTGCAGGAGTATCTTAGCATCCTTGCCGATGCAGAGGAAAGAGGGAAAGAGAAGATTACAGAGCTTTCTACCAGTGCTCAGGAAGTAATTAAAAGCTGGGCTGTTGCAGTGAAGGAAATCATTTCTGATTACCACCAGCAGTTCACATATAAACTACAGGAGTTTTCAGACCAGCTCTCTGATTACTGTGAAAAATTCATCTCTGAATCTAAAAGATTGATTGACCTGTCCATTCAAAACTACCACATGTTTCTGAACTATATCATGGAGTTACTGAAAGAGCTACAATCAGCCACAGTCAATGACATGAGCCCCTACATAAAGGTTGCTCCAGGAGAGTTTACTATCACCTTCTGAGTTTTTATAGCAATTCTCCAATTAGACTTTCACATAGTAGGGAAAAAATTCAAACCGTATGTGTTAATATAACTTTTAACCAAGCCAGCCCTGTAACAGGCAGCTGGCTCCAAGCAGAAGCACATATGAACTGGACCTGCACTGAAGCTGGCATCAGTTCTCTGAAGGTCTCTGAGCTCTGGGGAATGACATTTTTTGCAAGTTCAAGAAAACGAGGATCTGAGTTATTTTGCTAAACTCTGGGAGAGTGAAAACAAATAAATTCTTTATCGTGTATCATACCACTCATCGTGATTCATTCACATTGAAAGAGAAAATGGGAGTATTTATTCAAATGTCTGACATTTCAAAACCTCTGGAACACATACTGTTTTGAGTGATAGGGGAAAAGGAGAATTTAAGAAGGGACATATTTTGCTACCTGAAAGGAAGTAACTGATCTCAGAGAGTACATTTGCCAAGTGAGAATGAAAAATTATTTGCAGAAGCTTTCACATAATTTGATCCACAGGAGCATCTCATTATGTGACACACAGTCTTCCTCAGCAATCAGTCTGCATTTGCCAGGCAAGGCTCTCTGCTAGGTTCTGAGATAAATCACCAGGCCCTTTATTTCACTCACCTGCCAGGAATGGAGAAGGAATGGCTAAGAAGTCCTAGCCCCCAAGGACCTCATGGTGGGGACCCTAGAGGCTCCCTGAAGCTTGGCCAGGATCCATTCATGGCCGAGGAGGTAAGGGTAGGAGAGGAGACATGGGTTCCTAACATTTCTGGACCAAGCATACATTTATGCTCTTGAGTTTCTTTATTTCTCCAAACTTAATATCCAACCATCCTAAGTATAATCAAAACTCAAGTGTTTCCCTTGCTTCATCCACTCACCTCAAACTCTGATCTTAAACACTGGCAACATCCAGTCAGGGGCTTCCCAGGTGACTCAGTGGTAGAGAATCTGTCTGCCAATGCAGGGGACATGGGTTCGATCCCTGGGTTGGGGAGATCCCTTGGAGAAGAAAATGGCAACCTACTCCAGTATTCTTGTCTGGGAAATCCCATGGACAGAGGAGGCTGGCAGGCTACAGTCCCTGGGGTCACAAAAGAGTTGGACACGACTTAACAACTAAACAACAACAAAATCCAGCCAGAGCATCCAAGGTGAGCTTTGGTGAAGGAAGGCTAGAAGCTGATATCATTGGGAAGGGCAGCTATATATGCCATTCATTTCAATGGCACTTGAGGACAGAGGAAGGGTGTGACCATTGGAGAATAGGAAATTGCAGACTCTCACCCCTACCCAAGTCCTACATGAGGCCTATTTGGAAAAGGCCCTTCTTATTCCCAAATACCTTCAACCTGTACCATTCTTTCATAAAGCCTTCACATTCCTTTCTTGAAGGCTACTTTTAAAATGCACAAGCATTAGGAAACACATTAGCCTCTTGGTACCCTTGCATGATTCTTCTGTCTGGAACTGAGGAGCCAAAGAGAGTCACAGGGAGGTAGAATACATCTGGATCTGATACTAAAAGAAAGTCTTTTGGCCAGTGAATCAATAGATGGATGGATGGATGAATGTGTGGGCAGATGAATGAGTGGATGGGTGGATGGATGGAGATCATTGAGTGAATGAATGACAGAATAAATGAGGGGTTAGTTCCAAGGATGATATGGGAGGGAAATTAGGCCCAGGTCCCAGAGCATCATGTGAGTAGTTCCTGGCATAGTGCTACGAGACTTTCCCTGATGAGCTGTGAGCAGCAAGAATCTACTGAGTGTTCAAACTGAAAGGAAGCCTGGGGTTATAGCTTAATTTGGAGGGGAAGAAGTCCAAGGTTCTTAGTACTCATGTGGTGATACCTTTGTCTGAGGCATGAGTGGAGGAAAAAAAATAGACACAAATTAAAAATTACCATAGAATCACACAGTGCCACCTTCCTATTTCCCTGACTGGTATCCCTTGTATGAGGTACCCTGGCTGCCTTAGCATGTCTTTAACATGCTCAGTGAAGTTGGAAGAGGGAGTTCTTGAGTGACTTGGACTTTGCTTTCCCTCTTCCTTTGTCTTCTACTGCATATCAAGATACTTCTCTGGGTTCAGTTAATGGCTACATTTCTTACTTGTCTGGAGCTTTGGGCCACTAATTTTCCCTCTGTGAACTTCAGTTTTGTTATCTACAAAATAAAGGTAATATCTATCCTGCCTGCCTTGAAAGGCTGTTCATGAATATTAGTTGAAATAATAAAATGTGAAACAATTTTGTAACCTTTGTTGTTGTATAGAAACCAAGTACCTTATTATTAGATGATTACTCAAGCAAGTTTGTGGCAAGGAGAGAATGGAGGCAAGGAGAACTAGACAGTTCGCTGCTAAGTCGCTTCAGTCGTGTCCGACTCTGTGTGACCCCATAGACGGCAGCCCACCAGGCTCCCCCGTCCCTGGGATTCTCCAGGCAAGAACACTGGAGTGGGTTGCCATTTCCTTCTCCAATGCGTGAAAGTGAAAAGTGAAAGTGAAGTCGCTCAGTCGTGTCCGACGCTTAGCGACTCCATGAACCGCAGCCTACCAGGCTCCTCCGTCCATGGGATTTTCCAGGCAAGAGTACTGGGGTGGGGTGCCACTGCCTTCTCCAGACAGTTTAGTGAACATTTATTAAGTGCTTCTATGTGCTACACACAGAAGTTCTATAGAGGAAAAAAAGATCAGTAAGACACAGTTCCTGGATGATGTCTGTCTGTCCATCTGTTTATCAGGGGTGGAATGTGCTCTCCCATCATGGATGTATACAAAGTACTCTGAGGGTTTATCACAGGAAAGGATGAAAACCAAGAAGTATTCATGGAGACTGTGGAAATGGATCTTGAGGATACATAGACTTTGAGAAGAGGTAAGGGAGAAATGACACTACAGAAGAACACAGCAAAGAAACAGAGTTAGGTACATTTGGAGGTAGCCAAATCAAGGCGAGACAGGATTCGGAAGGCAGCAGAGTTCTTGAAAGCTGGTACTTTCCTGACTGGCAAGGGCAGCCAATGAAAGTGTTTGAATAGGAGGGTGAAATGAGCTGTGACTTAAGAAACCTGATATCACAGCTTCTACAGGATGAATCTGGATTTGAGGCTGTTGTAAGGTCCAGGTAAAAGATACTGAGCATCTCAGTCAAGTCATAGCTGCTGAGAATGATGGTGGAGTGGATACAAGAAGCACCAGGAAGACATAACTGACAAATTGACAGAGCTGTGGGGCTGATTGTTAAGGACAGAAGGGATGTGTGCAAAAGCTCTAAGGACTGGAACCACCTGGAAAATTCACTGGAGACAAAAATTGCTGGGACGACCCAAAGAACAAGGAAGCAGAATGAGTCGAACTGACTTCAGAGTTAAGAAATTTTGAACCTGCATAAAAACTTGAAGACCTATGGGGCATCAGCAGAAACAGGAGGAATGTGTAGGGGACAGATTATTAGTGTGAGGCATGGACTCATAGCTGGTCATGTGGGATCACATGGTATGCTTCTGGTTGCATGGTATGTCCATGCAGAAATATCTCCAATATTATATTGGTGATGTGGGCTAGAGAAGCTATCCAGAGAAATGGGGATGAGGGATTATTTTAACCAATTGTATTGACTTTGTGTCCTTTTACCTACCTTTAGAAATGTAACAAGAAAACAGAGGTTTTCCTCTTATATAATTAATTGCCCTATTGACCTGAGAGTGAGCCAACATGTACATGTCCTGAGAACATACTGTGAGATGATGTGGAAAGTACTACTATAAACACAGCTATTCCTCCCTTAAAACAAATATCCAAAGTTGAAAACCAAAGGAGAAATGAGATAATGGCACCCAGCCCAGGTCCCTGGAACTTTGGAAGCATGACCAAGCTATGTACTTGGTTTGACTCCTGGGTCCCGCCTTAGGCCAGTGGCTCTGTACCCAGGATAAACCTTGTAATAATTAAGTCTCTTGGGAGTGGGTACCACCTGGAGCATCAGGAGCTCTGTCCATTCTCTTTGCTTTTCCTGTGAAGGCTGATCAGTTAAGGAACCCAGTTGCCCTTTACCTATGAGATGAGCAAAGTCCCCTCTGACTTCTTATTCTAGGTCCCTTTTCTGCCTCTAATTTATGACTTAGTCCCCATTCAGTCAGAGAAGGGGCCAAGCTGGCCCTCAAATGGGGCCTGTAACATGGGAGCCAGGATGGACAAACAGATGTTCCCTCTAAAAGTGTCTCATAAGCAGAGATAAATGTGCAGAAACAGACCCTACCTCTTAGCTCATCCCTTTGTCTCACTGTTTCACATTAAGAGGTCAACTGCACTCCCTTAAAGCACTCTGTTTGTTGGTGGGATGGTTGGGTGGTCACCAACAAATAATATTCCAGGGCCTCGTAAAAGCTGGTGGAGTAGGTACACATGTTTCTAGGAGGAGAGGGCCCTGCCCTCCTCCTCCTGTACAGACTGGCTCACACCTCCTCCGAGTCTGAGCAGTGCCTTGGGTCAGTGATATCCAGGGCACTACGCACTAAGTTCTGATCCTTGGGTCAACTTTACCTTCCACTGGCACCACTGAGGCCGTTTTAATCAAGAAACACAACTGTGGCTTTGGAAGGTAGGCTTGTTCATGAGCTGTGTCCCCACCCTTGTTTCTAAGCTGTGGCTGGGCCATGGCTGTGTAGCATGAGCACCACATGGAGCTGAGACTTTCATACTTCAGACTCTCAGCTAGAGAGTAGACTGAGGAAAGGGTGGCTCGGTCAGCAGCCCAGCTCCGCCCGGATCCTCAAGTGGACTCGCCACTCCTTTCTTCCCTTCCATCAAGTGGGTCCAATTCAGGCTGGCATGTAGGTCCCTATAGAGCAATGAGACCCCAGGGCAGCTCCAGGAGCCTTGTCCCAACGGTTGGGCTACATGGATCAGAGCTGAGGTCATTAGAACACTCCTGGAATTACACAATGCCTTGGAAGTTCATGGAAAGAAGAGTAGAAAAAGGATAGAGTCCAGCAGCCACTACTTCCCTTGTCTCAAAGGAAAGCTAAGCTCTGGAGCCAAATTCAGGCTTCCTTTCTCATGAATTATATAACCTTTGGAAAGTTACTTGATTTTTTTACTTTCATCTTTGAAATGAGAATCTTAAAAGAATAGTTTGAAGCACTCTGAGCAGGAATGGAGTGGTTCCCTCTTACTTTATAGAGTTGTAATGAAGATGATATGAAATAAGGTACATGAAGTACCTGGCACATGGTGAGTAAATTAATTAATTGCATCATATTGATAGAAGCAAGTGAATAAAATATAATTACAGTTACATACAAGCATATAGAGGAATTTTACCAACATAAATGGAGAAGGTAAGTCCCAGAAGATTAAACACAGCATGATACCTGTTCAATAAAGTCAAAATAAACTAAAACTAAATTTACCTTCTAGAATTATACTTTTAAAGGAAAGGAATGGTAAACTCAAGACTCAAAAGAGGTAACATATGGTGGAGAGGCAGGGGTAAGGATGGATGTGTTAGATTTTTCTGGAGAAGCAGAATTGATAGGAAACAGGAAATTGTCTAGAAAATGGAGGCCAAGAAGTCCCATGATCTACCATATGCAACCTGGAGAACCAGGAAAGCCAACAATGTCTGGGTTTGAAGACCTGAGAATCTGGGGGCCAGTGGAATAATACTTGATCAAAGCCCAAAGGCCCAAGAACCAGGAGCACCAACATCCAAGGGTAGGAGACGATGGACATCCCTGCTCAGGAAAGAGCAAATTCACCCTCCTCTGTTTTTTGTTCCATCCAGGCCTCAACAGATTGGATGGTGCTCACATGTAGAGGTGAGAGCCATCTCTTTCACTCAGTCTACCAATTCAAATGTTAATCTCATCTGGAAGCACCCTTATAGACACCCAGGAATAATGTTTACCAGCTACTGGGTATCCCTTAGCTCAGTCAAGTTGACACATAAAATTAACCATTACAAAAGGTGAGGACACACAAGAGGTAGGTGTGAGTTACATCATGCTTTCACTGTCATGCTGGGTGATGAGTTCAGGGCCATTTATTGTATTTCCTTGGTGGCTCAGATGGTAAAGGATCCTCCTGCTATGCAGGAGACTGGGGTTTGATCCTTGAGTCGGGAAGATCCCCTGGAGAAGGAGATGGCTACCCACTCCAGTATTCTTGCCTGGAGAATTCCATGGACAGAGGAGCCTGGCGGTCTACAGTCCATGGGATTGCAAAGAGTCAGACATGACTGAACAACTATTTTTTAATGTTATTAATTAATTTAAATATATTGCTTTTTTACTTTATTCAAAAATTTAAAGAGAGAAGAAAAATTCCCAAGGGCCTGACACATATTAAGTACTTAATTTAATTTGTGGTTCCCTTTCTTTATGGCATCAACCTGGGATTTTCGGATGGACAAACTCTTCCCCTTTCAAAAGAGAATTGTTTCATATTCTCAGCAGCTATTCATTAAGCCCCATCTCTAAGCCAGGCACTCTCCTAAGCATTCAGAAATGAAGAAACACTCTGCAGTGGGATGCTGGGGGAGGCTCAGATGGAAGGACTCACAGGCACCCTAGGGTCCCAGGAGACGGTGGGGGCAGGGAGGGAAACTAGATGTGGGGTCCTGGGAGAGTCACTTTGCCTCTCGATCCTCAAGCCAGTTCGTTTGGTCCATTTCTTGTGGCATTTCCCACTGAACTTCCTTTCTCTGATGTCTCAGATCACTTCCTCTGCCTGCTTTGTTATCTTAACCTCTGGTTAGCGGTCTTAATACCACAGGTGATGGATAATGAGAGGTCACCTTCACTGACTGGGGCCTGATACTTTGGACTACCTTCTTCCCTTTTCTCTAGGTTCTTGCTCCCATGCCAAATTTGGTGCTTATACTCCAACTTTTCCTCCCCGGCCCTGACATCCAGCCTCCCCAATCACCGGTCCCCTAAGCCATGCAGGACTGACTCTTGTTCTGTAACAGGTACAGATGCAAGCTGGGGTAAAGGGCCTCCCCTCAACTCTTGTGTAAGGGGAAAGCCATGGGGCTAAGATGGAAGGCACACGAAGCCTCAACTCTCCAGTAACACCAAAGGTAGGGAATAATCCAAACATGGGACACACCAACCCCAACCCCTCACTCCTTCTCTGAGAGCCACTCAGATTCTCCAAGCTCCCCACTGGGCCACCATGTCCTGGGAACCCCGAGTAGAAATCTTACCTCTTAGAAGTCCTCCATCTGGCCAGTGGGGCAGTCTCCATCTCCAAGCTTGCAAGAGTTTCTCCACGCAGTCTGCAGGCCTGGCTCCGTCTCTGCTGCAGGCCTGACTGCCCCTGTGAAGCTGCACAGGCCCCCAGCCCCATCTCCTACAGTCCTTCCATGACTGACAGCCAGGCTGTGGATTGAATAGGACCATGATGTGCCCCTCTTTGAGCAAATCCAATATACACAAAACACAAGCCTGAAACTCACTATGCAACCATGTGTTGGCTGCTTGGATGTGCCCACGTTATCCAGCCTCCAAGGTCTCCCTCTTTTTTTTTCTGTTGAAATTTTTATTTTGTATTAGGGTATAGCCGATTAACAATATTGGTGACAAAGGGACGCAGCCATACATATACATGTATCCATTCTCCCCCAAAGCCCCCTCCCATCCAGGTTACCATTGAGCTCCAGCCCACATAGCACCCCACCCGAGGTCCCCTAACACATGGCTGTCCCATCCCTATAGCGCTCTTTCCCCTTCTCCCTTCAACTTTCCCCAGGTCTCCAAACCCTGTCTGCCCCACCCAACAGAGGAAGACTCCTGTCACTGCAGAGGGCAGAACAACTTGACTTTTCTGTGATTATGTCTGGGGAGGCACTGGGGCCTCCCGTTTTATAACCCAAAGGTCCTTTGACCTATTTTCCTTTACAATAAAACAAGGCATCATCTTACAAGGAAAGGAAACACTGCCTTCTTTTTAGGCCAACAGGCTCCAACTGCAGCCAGCTTTAAAATATTAAAATTTTTTCTACCTTTCACAAATTAAATGGGGCAGTGATTCATCCTACCATATTTTTAAAAGAATCTGTTTATCAAGAATTCTTTACTCAGGATTTCCCCAGTGGTCCAGTGGTTAAGAATCTGCCTGCCAATACAGGGGACATGGGTTCAATCCCTGGTCCAGGAAGATCCTACATGCTGCAGGGCAACTGAGCCTGTGTGCCATAGCTACTGAGCCCACACACCCTAGAGTCTGTGCTCCACAACAAGAGAAGCTACCACAATGAGAAGCCCATGTATCACAACTAGAGAGTAGCCTGTGCTCGCTGGAACTAGAGAAAGCCCACACAGCAACGAAAACCCAGCACAGCGGAAAATAAACCTAAAAATTAATTTAAAAGAAAGAATTTTTCATGCAGTTTTCCTGGGACAAGGTAGATGGGTAACGGAAGCCCACATGTATTTGCTTTCTCCCAAAAGGCTGAGATGAGAACCTTGCACAGGGGAGATTTAGTCAAGTCTTTGGTTTTGTGGTGAGAGATGGGTCCTGTGGATGCAGGCTCCTGATGGAACATTCTGTCCATTCCCTTTTGGTGTCCAAGGGAGGACAGTGGAGAATGGAATTTTCAGGCAATTTTTCTGCTGCAAAAAAGTCACTTTCATTGGAAAATTTCATTCTAAACTAACTACATCCCTGACTCACCGTACACATTCACAAGGTTCAAGAAAATGCAGGTGTTCACTTTAATAAATCAAAGAATATTTTAAATTTACAGTATAAGAGAATCTGATGGAGAAGATTCTTGTAGAGCAATGTCATTGTATCCCGCGAACCATTCTACCTAAAATGAATGTTCTTTGCAGTTTTCAGGGTTTTATGGAGCTTTCTTCAATCAGAGTGGTACTCAGCCAGGTCCCACTGAGGTCACTGGAGACAGCGTGCGGTAAATATACCAGCTTACGCCAGGAAGGATCTGTTTCTACTGTTACAGAAATATTTCTATTCTAGAAAGTCAAGCCAGTCACTTGATTTGTCCATAAGGTACATTTTCCCCACAGAGGCCCCAGACTGACAAGGAGGCAGATGGTTCCCAGCGCCTCATCATCACTGACACATACACGAGGGCAAGGTCATCCTAAGGGTCAGTCATTGGATCTAGGCGCCTCCTGCCCCCTTGGCTATTCAGCGTGCTTTGCCACCCACCCCCAGGCTTTGCTCATTCCCTTCCCCAAGCCTGGAACACATTCCCCAGACTCTATAAGTACTATTCAGAGTCCCATAGAGTGCCTCCTCCTCCAGGAAGCCTTCCAGAGCCTTCCAGCCCTCTCCTGAGTTCCGTCAGCCTTGATCGTCCATCTGCCCACAGTGCAGCCCACTGTCTCCATCTATGATGTGACCACTGGGCCTGACGCAGTCTGGTCTCACTGTGACGCCTCAGCCAAACTGGCCCCGGGGCCCTCTCCTCAGAGTGGGAATGAAGTTCCCCACTCCTCTCAGCCCCCTGTGGGGAGAAAGTTTGGCTCTGCTTCCCCAAGAGAAGGAATGATGGCACACCCCACCCTGGAGGTGGCCCTACTTCTTCAGGCCAGCCAGCAATCTCTCTGTGGTAGAAAGGGCAGGTCAGGGGCTTCCCTGGTGGTCCAGGGGCTTAAGAATTCACCTGCTAATGCAGGGGACATGGGTTCAATCCCTGATCCTGCAAGATACCACAGGCCACAGAACAACTAAGCCCGTGTGCCACAGCTACTGAGCCCACATGCCCTAGAGCCTGTGCCCTGCAACAAGAGAGGTCACAGAAGCGAGAAGCTTGCCCACTGCAACTAGAGAGTAGCCCCCTTGTGCTGCAACTGGAGAAAGCCTGTGGGCAGCAACAAAGACCCAGCGCAGCCAAAAATAAACTAATAAAGAAAAAGAAAGGGCAAGTCAGGTGGAAACGAAACTGGATTTGGGGGTCAGGCAGACTGGACTCTGATCCCGGCTCCCCCTCACTCGCACCTCTGACCTAAGTCTGGGAGGTCACGTATCCTCCCTGAGCCTCCATTTCTTCATCTTATAAAGTTCATCCCAACAGGAGCAAGGGCGCACACTCTGTCCACACACCCCCTGGGGCCCAGGACCGTGCGTTTGTGGGAAGAGGATGGTCTGGGCTTTCCCAGAGCGCCGAGCTGGCTCCGGGCGGCTCTGATCCAGGCCCCAGGCCGGCTCACCCACCCGCCCAGCACAGGCTGCCTCTCTGCACCAGCATGGTTCCCGCAGAAGCTTTCTCTTGTCAGACAGAACACCCGCTTCCCATCAGCTTTTATTTCGGTGGGGGCTTGCTTATGAGCAGGGCATTCTGTTCTTGGAATTTCTTGTTAAAATATTTCATTTAATTAAGTTTTTACAACCAGCTCTGCTTTGTGCCTGTCAGAAGGTGGAGGCCAGGGCCGCCCTCTCCTCGGCTCCCTGGGAGGCCGGGTCACAGAGTCTCTGGGGAGAGCCAAGCCCCGGCCGGGGGGGTCGTGTCCCTAGGGCTCAAGGCTTGTAGCCACCAAATCTGGGATGGTCAACAGGTGGACGCCCCCGACAGGCCCCACGGGAGAGCTCGGTGCCACCAGAAAGGTTGCCTGCGGGCTCCCCGTGGAAACCTCTCTCAGCCCAGGAACTGCCCTGCCTCTGAGCCACACAGTACAGAGCCAGCACGCTGCAAACGGTCATAGCCACCTCTCAATGTCCCCAAAACTCCAACCAAGATCCGCACCTTGTCGCTTTCTTTCCCAGGACCCTGCCCTCGCCCACTCCTCTGCCTGTTCAAGCCTCACTCAATCCCTGCTCCCCGAGTCCCTTGCTCAGAACTGCCCGCCTCCTCCTGCCACGCCATGAAATGGAGATTGCACCCCCGGCCTAACTGATCCTTCCTTCATCCATCCTCTAATCCTGGCGTGCTCAGTCATGTCCAACTCTTTGCAACCCCATGGACTGTAGCCCGCCAGGCTCCTCTGCTCATGGAATTTTCCAGACAAGAATATTGGAGGGGGTTGCCATTTCCTCCTCGTGACCCAGGGGGATCTTCCAGACCCAGGGATCGAACCTGCATCTTGTGTGTCTCCTGCATTGGCAGGCGGGCTCTTTACCACCACTCATGCCTCCTGGGAAGCCTTACCTCATCCTGGACTGCCGGATTATTGCCTACAGCTCACCGGGCCATTGAGAATCAGCCCCGCCTCACACATGGGACACAGTTCAGGACCTTGCTAGGAAACCTCAGAGGCTGCTGACTTTACCAAGCCTTTCTCCCCTAGAGCTGGCTGCCCCTGGGCTGGAATCAGTGATCAGGGAGGAGGCAGAAGGTGCTGATCCCCCCCACCACTCATGTTTTGAAAGGTTACAGAGCATAGCCGCCTAACAGGTAGAACACGAGATCACTTAGATGGGGGTATGGGTTTGTGCAGGGACGTGGTTCACCCAACACCCAGCACCCTGGTAAACTCTTTACACAACCAACCAGTGCACCCCTCTTGTCTCCCATGCTCCTGGCAAAGCTCCTCCAGTACTTCTGGAAAACAGGACCTAGGCCAAGAGAGCCTAGGAGGGTAGCTGTCCTGCACCCCAGGCTAAGGCCACAACCCGACCTGGGCCAAGTCTCAGGGGCACTGGAGGTTCCCCAAGGTTCCCCCTTCACTTCTTCCTGTCCCAGCCTGTACCTGCCCTGAGGGAACCACTGTGGCCCCTGGATAATTCTAGGCCCCTAGTGGCGTTGCTAGGAGTCCGGCTGCCACCTGTCAGGAATGTGCAGTCGGGGACGTGGCCGAAGGCGCTGTTTTCCCACACTCGTATTTTAAAAGGTTACAGACCATGTGTGCGTAACAGGCAGAACATTGGGTCGCTTGTCTCACTTAGAACAATAATCCGTTTTGCTAGGGGTCAGGTCGACACAAAGAATCTGTCCAGACCAGGTCTCTGGATGGGACTTAGCCCTCCCCTCAAACTAATGAAATTTTCAACTCGCGGGTACTTGAGTTAATAAAGTGTGCCACACATCTGCTCAGGCCGCTGGCAGAAGAAAGCCCTGGGGTTCAATTTTGAGATCACTGACATAATGTTTGAGTGGCCTCCCGCCGGTGCCTGGCGGGACACCAAATTAAGGAAAGCCGCACAATGAATGTGTGAGAAAAAACGTTAGTGTATAAACACAGAGGCCAGGGCTCCCGAGGGGAGGGTGAGCGAGAGGAGGCCATGGAATTACAGAGAGAGGGGCGGTGCGGGCGACCGCTGGGATTTCCCACCAGGGGCCTACAGGTAATGAATTATTTTCAAGGAAATTGGCACCAACATGATCTTAGGTCAAAAAGATGAAAAAAGTAAAAAGAGCATATTTTCTATGGCTGTTGAATTAAGTGCTGAAGTGTAATGTGAACAGCTCTGAACAAAATATAAAGCTGGAGGTGAGAATGTAAAACGGCCCCAGGAGACATTACCTCTCAAGGCCCTCCGACCCCCGAGAATCCGGCCACTTCCTCCCTAAGTCACCACCCTGGCAGGGACAGGGTCGTTGGGTTTGACTGAGGCCTCCTGGGGAGCAAGGAGGAAGGACCCCATCGCCCACTGGGCAGACTCTCCACTGGCTTTCCCAGCAGACCACAGAAAGGAAATCAAACTTAAAAAGTCCTTGCGTGTGTGTGCTAAGTCACTTCAGTCATGTCCAATTCTTTGCAACCCTATGGACTATAGCCCACCTGGCTCTTCTGTCCATGGAATTTCCCAGGCAAAAGTACTGGAGTGGGTTGCCATTCCCTCCTCCAGGGGATCTTCCCGACCCAGGGATGGAACCTGTAGGTCTTACGTCTCTTGCATTCGCAGATGGGTTCTTTACTACTAGCACCACCTATACAAATCCTGAATGGCTCCCTACTAGGGATTCAAAGACTCCAGAGAGGACCAGTAAAGCATGATCCTGAACTTTCTGATCATCCCTGTGTGATGAGGGAGAAGGCTTCTTCCTTCCATGGCCTGGCTCCCTGGAGATGCAACTGTTTTGCTTTGAGATCAGCTTAAACCATGGTAGCCAACGGTGCCCCCCTACTCCTGGAAACCGAGTGAGGGGTGCTGGTCAGGACTGGTCAGGGCTGAGGCCTACTGCTGGCACCGCAGGGCATCTCCCCAGTCCTGCCTGATGACAAGGTGTGAAAGGGAAGGATGATGAGGGCTCCCCAGGGCCCCCGACCAGGGACCCAGGCTGTAGAGGGGACCTTAGAGGGAAAGGCTGCATGACCAGGGCCAGCTGTCCCCAGACACGAATCTGGGGCTCATGCAGGCCAGGGAGGCACTTGGTTAAGGTGAGGGGAAGCCTACACTTACATCCTCCAGACTTGGCCTGGTCATCTGCTCCAGGCGGCCCTGCTAGGGCACCCAGATCAGGTGGGGCACCAACCAGTAATCTATCCTTAGTTCTTTTGTTCCTTCAAGTGCCACCCCTGTGCTTTGGGGCCTGCCCCATGGGGCACACAAAAGGGTGAGGCAAACACAGGTGAATACAAGAGCCTGCACCAGGGGACCCCAGGGCTTGGCACCAGGAGGGCTCAGCCCCCGACTCGGGAGGAAAAGGGCTCAGCAGGTGGGGTCCCAGGGCTTCACCAGCAGCCCCCAGCCCCGCCACCCGCGTCCCAGTGACATGCCACACCTATCTGCTCTGGGAGACATTACTTGGGGATAGTAATACTACCTACCTCAGAGGGTTCTTGCTAAGTTATAGGCATTAATGTGTGTCTGTGGCTTAGAGGGGTGAGGGACATCCTCTTTG
The DNA here is from genome assembly GCF_910594005.1 of Cervus elaphus. NCBI lineage: Eukaryota > Metazoa > Chordata > Mammalia > Artiodactyla > Cervidae > Cervus > Cervus elaphus. Next base: position 28,210,828 of record NC_057825.1, on the reverse strand, counting down.
CCACAAAGCCTCCAGACTCCCCCTCCTCTGGGAGGCCTTCTCTGGCCCAGCACCCCAACCCTCAGGGCCCCTGATGCTCCGGTGAGCCATCCACCGTCCCTTCTCCTGGCTGTGGGGCCTGTGGGTGCCCTGACCCAGGCCTGGGTTTCACACATCGCGTTCGATCTATAGCCATCGACCGGGCCTCCTAGGTCTGAGCTCCTGGCAGGGACACAGCAAAACCTAAAAGCTCAATGTGAAGGAGAGGTGGTTCCCACTCCCCACCTTTGGGAGGCCAGGAGCCCCCCTCCAAGGGAAGGCCACGCTCCCTTTCAAAGTGAGAACTCAGCAAGTGAGAGAGGAGAGGTGGGGTGTGGTGGGGCTGGTCCCCATGAGGGGCCACGCCGTGATTAATGACGCTCCCAGAAGCTCTCCGGGCAACCGCGTGTGGCCGCCATGGAATGCAGGGCAAGTGGCTTCCGAGTGGCCAGTGGGCATGGCGCTCCGGGCTTCCTGTGCATCAGAAACACCCAGGCTGACAGCTTCCCAACAGTCAGCCCAGATCTCCCTCAGGGGGAAGGAAGGGGCTTTGTCCTTTGATCCTATCCTCCAGAAGAAGACACAGAACAGGCTCCAGGGCCTGGCCACCTGGATCTAATTCCAGTTCCCTTGTGTGCCAGGGCTCTGACCTCCTGAGATTTCTGGGCTGTTCTGTATCTGCATTTCTTCAAGTGTAAAGTGGGGATAATAAAGGTACCTACCTCATATGACTGAAAACAACAGAATTCTGTAAAGCAATGATCCCTCAATTCTGAAATAAATATTTTTTTTTAAAAAGTACCTACCTCAGAGGGTTCTTGTTAAATTATAGGCATTAATACGTGTCAGTTGGATGGCATCACTGACTCAATGGACATGAGTCTGAGTAAACTCTGGGAGTTGACGATGGACAGGGAGGCCTGGAGTGCTGCAGTCCATGGGGTCACAAAGAGTCAGACACGACTGAGCGACTGAACTGAAAGTGTCAGTTGCTTAGAGTGGTGACTGAGGCAATGTGAAGGCTATGGAATACTTGCTGTTGTTAGTATCAGATGATCTGACTTCTGAAACCTACTCTTCCTGGACAACCAATAGAATGCCTCCTGGGTCATCAGTCCCTCCCTCCTTCACCAACCCCACAAGGAGCCATAAGCTTCTGTAACGTTTGGTACCTGGCCAACTGGGAGGCCTTGTCTTGGCTGAGTTTCTGCTTTGGCCTCTAACTTAAAGACAGCATCGAGGCGGGCCTCGCTAATGGAGAGGACATTTCTCAGGCGATGGGGCCAGGGCCACCACCAACCTGGGTAAGCCAGCCGGGCTACTGCTGTGTCCAGCAGAGAAGGGGCTCTGTGGTGCCCTCCTCCACCCTCTCCGCCACCAAAGTTACTAGGAACCCAGGTTCCAGGGAGGCTGATGCCTCAATACATGTATGAAGAACAGGACTAAGTTCTCAGTGACAAGCAATCACTGATAAGTTGATAGGAAGTATTAAAAGTCCTATATGGCACCTCCATCTCACAAAGTCCCAAGGTCAGCTGTGATCACAAAGGTCACAAGGACACTAAGTCCCAGGACTCAGCAAAGTGAAGAAAGCCATCCCAGCCGAAGGCCCATTGGGCTTCTCATGCCTCTGTGGGCCCCTTGGAAGGTCAGTCCCTTGCCACATTCCTCCAGACCACAGCAGAACGAGGTAATTTCTAAAGACCTTCAGTTTCTGACAGAATCTCTCTCTTCTTTTACCAACATCATCATCAGGAATATTAATGGAAGTAGATGACTTTCTGTGTGTGAGACAGTGTTCATACTATTACAACAAATTCATAGTAGCCCACTGTGGTCTTTATTTTACAGACAGGGAAACTGAGGCTCCCAGAGTGACTTCAAAGTTACAGCTTATACACATAAAACTGGGATTTAAATCCGGATCTGTGTGACCTCTAAAACCATACCTGGAAGCAGATACTGGGCCTTTTTTATAATACAAATGATGCCACCAATAATTTTAACAACTTTCCAGTCCAGGCACCCTATATGGGTTTCTATCCTTTCATCTTTATACCAATCTTACATAGAGGTGGGTGTGGTTATCCCAGTGTTACAGGGAGATTAAGTAGCTTGTCCAGAGCCAGCAGAAGACACTTTCTAACATGTAAATCCAATTATCACTCCCTTTGTTGAAAATCTAACTCATCTTAGTCAAAATGTATTTTCTTAATTACTCACCCAGTTTATTTTGGGGGACAGCAGAACTGATGCTCTTTCCATTAGCACTAGGAAGTCCACACCAGCTAAAATAGTGAAACTACATCTGAACCAATGGATACCTCTTCACACACCTCCCTCTTGCCCCCGTCATTATACATCCTCTCCAAGGGGACCACAGGGCCTCCCCTGGACACCAACCACAGCCATATTACTGACAGTGTCTCTTCTGATTGGTCAGTGCCTGTGCTAGCCTGAGTGTAGGCCCTTGATGACCTTAACCCAAGCACACACACAGGTGTGTAAGCACACCTATTACATTGACTGACCAGGGCCCTATGCATTCATGCAACACAGGACACAGGAATGCAGAAATGCCTGTATTAAAAATTAAACATGCCAAGGTGGTTCCAATGCCTTCAGAGCCCATGTAAGCAAACCAAAGTCAAAACCTAAGACCAACCAAACACAAGCAGCCAACTAGGTTCTTCCAAACACGGCAAACGCTTCAGTCGATGCCAATCAGCTTCTGCCTCTCCTCTACAGAAGTCTCGCCCTGGCTTCTCTCAGTGGAGCACTTCTAACGGCTTCTGCTCCCATAAACCCTTAAAATGTTTAGTTTGCCTCGATGTATGTTTCAACACCTATATATAGGCCTCGGGCACAAACATGCGTGGAGTGGATACAAACATCTGCATGAATGTACGTGCACCCGCACATGTGAACAGATGTACCCCATGCATACCCCACCCTCTGCCCCGCCAGCACATCCTCCTCCTCAATGCCTCCCTTTAGTTGCCAGAGATGCCCCATTCCAGGCCCACTGCTCACTGCTGCTTCGGAAATTCTCCCTTTCCTGTTCCATGGTACATTCGGCCGCTCCCTTGAAACCCAGGGCCTTGCCACTTGATACCTTGAAGCTCCATGGCCATGGTCAGAGGGCTGGTCCTGCAGAAAGAGAGCTGAGAACAAGGTCTTTGTCACCCTGGCTGGGTGTTCCACTTGTTAGACGTCAGCTCACCCAGGAGAGACGTCCTATAATTCCAGGCAGGACAGGGTGACGGCCTGATTGCCCACAGCCTCCAAGTTCCAGCTAGGTCCACAGGTTCAGCCACTTATCAGAAAATAGATGAAGAAGGTTTGGTTCTGCCAGCTCCAGGGGAGGCCCCCTAGGCACTGGCCATGGGGCAGGGGTGGGGGCATTCCTCACCTGGCCTGTTACTCCCCATGGGGTGCAGCTTCTGGAACAGTTCTCGAATTTTCTGAAGAGTGTGCCACAGCACTTTGCTTTCAAAGGTGCAGGTCAGCCCACACACCCCTCCCAGAGCAAAACAGGTGAGGGCCCTCCCAGGTGAGGGCCCACCTCACCTCCTTGCCTCCTCCTCTAGTCACATGATGCTGAGATGGGCCCAGAAGTCCAGATGGGCTGTACTCTTTCATGTAACAGACACGTATTGAGCACCTGCTGTGTGCCTGCTGCTTTCCAGGAGAGAGCTCTCTTGGTTCTACCCGAGGTACTCTGCCTGCAAAGCTGCCCACCTCCTGCCATAGCAGGTCACCTGTTGGCCTCTGACTCCTTCCACCGGGGGCCAAATACTTCCTTTGTGTCCATGAGGTATCTGAGCCTCTCATGTCCCTCCCAGCTCAGACTTTTATCAGGGTTACTCCCAGAGATGGCTCATTTCTCAGGGCCAAGAGAGCAGCTAGCTGGGCCTCCAGGGACAGGCCTGGAGGGTCTGAGCAGACAAGCATCTCTGCTGGAGAAAGCACTTCCACCCAGCTCCAGCCCCAGGCTCGCCTTTCTCCAGGAATTGTCTCTCACTTGAGTAAGATGTCCCAGAAATAAACCCCCTCCCACCCCCTCCTCAAGAACTCCATTCCCGGGACCCTGACTGCTGGGAAATGCACTTCCCGCCACACACATGCTGTCTCTGCTTCACTCCACCTAGAGGGGCTCCTGGGAATTTCACAGGTGACACTGATGAATGGAACACACACGGCCTGGCTGCCAAGACCAACAGGACTGTTTGGAGGGCCTTCCAGCCAAATGTCTGCACTCTGAGAGTCATTCACTAGAGCTGCTGCCACTGGACCAAACCATTCTCCATGGACCACCCACCAGTCTGGAAGAGGTCTGCACCCCTCCCTGCATGCAATGAGCATGCCCATAACATCTTTACCCCCAGCCCAGGATCAGGCACAGAGTAACGAGCCCCTAAACACACTGCCTGTTTGCCTTCAGCAGAATCAGCTCAATAAAGGCAAGGCCTCTCTCTGTTCTGAACACTTTCCTGCACCCCCACATATCCCTCCCAACCCCATCACCTCTTTACTTCACCTTTACTCATCACCTCTTTATTTCACCTCCAGGTCAACAAGCTGAAGAAGTCCGGGCAGGGAGCCAGTTCCCCTGCACTGCTCCTGCCTCTGAGAAGTTGACTTGCATCAACCCCAGTGCTCACCTCCATCTTCCCTGTGCACCGCCCCACTCCAGGCAGAGAAGGTCACATCAGCACCCTGGCTGTCCCTCACCCAAGGAGACTCATTTTATACACAACTTTCAGGTTCAGGGTACGGCCCACTGTTGGCTCCAAAACAACTTTCAAATTTGAGCTAAAGCTCAAAAGGTGCCCCAAATGCTCAGCCCAAGACCAGGATCTGCAGAGCATCGCCAGGGTCACAGGTGTTAGGCTGACTGCATATCCTCACTGGATGGAGGACAAGCGTGGATTAGTCCTGCAACTACACTCAGACCCCCAAGTCCTACCAAGAGGTGAGGAGGGGGGGGCTCTTCTCTCCTGGCCTCAACACCCAACCTTGCAATTCAAGGTGGGGGGTGGGGGGGGTCCTCCATGTCCTGGGTGGCAGTCCTTATTCCACACAGCCAGCTGGGCATGAGAAAACCTTAGGTTTGGCCAGCAGGAGGCTGTGCCTCATTGCACAGCCTTCTGAGCAAAACAAGCTTACTTATGTGCTAAATCACTTCAGTTGCGTCCGACTCTTTGTGATCCTATGGACCATAGCATGCCAGGCCCCTCTCTCCATGGGATTCTCCAGGCAAGAATACTGGAGTGAGTTGCCATGCCCTCCTCCAGGGGATCTTCCCAACTCAGGGATTGAACCTGTGTCTCTTATGTCTCCTGCATTGGCAGGCAGATTCCTTACCACTAGCAACACCTAGGAAACCCCAAGCAGAACAAGGACAAGAACCAAATGTTGCTTTGACTCGTCTTGGTAACAGTATTTACCAGTCCCTCAAAATGACCTACCAACTCCGGAAAACACACATTAAAAACTTCAGCCCACTCATTAACATCAAGAGTTTGTAAAATATAAAGTGTGCCCATTGAAATGATACCTAGATCAAGGTCTGAACTTTTGACCTTAAGCCCAGAACAAGATGGTCCTGGCTCCCATTCTCTAATGACTGACAAGAGCCACATTGTTACAGTTTGGTTGGTTTGTGGGTTTTGTCTGTCTCTTATGACTCTCACCACTTTAAGTTCATGCCCCACAGAGAAAGCCCTCACCAAGAAGACAGGCGTCATGGGGCCGGTGAGAACACGGATCCACAGGAAATCTGCAGGAGGAAACGCAAACCTGGGCTGAGGGTGCCATGCCCTACAATCTCCTAAAAGCAGTGAGCATTACTTCCTTTCTCTTCTGAGGCTGTAGACTCTGGCTGTTTCTATGGCCTTGGCTCTCCATACATCAGGTTGTGCCTGCTTCTAGCTTTGTATTCAGTTCTGTCTGGACAATAACTTTTGGGGAGATGAAAAAACTCAAGGTATCACCAAATTCACCAGATGTCTGGGAAACAAGAAAAATGCCGGTCTGGCAAATGGAAGGGTACACAACTAAGGGATTAAACAACAACAAACAACAGCAAATAATGGAACTGGGAAGTGGGCAGGATTTCTATTGCCAGTCCTCATTCTGCCCTCAGCTTCCCACAAAACCTTGGGAAACACTTCTAGTCTTCAGTTTCCTTAGTTTCTTCACTTGTTGTTTAGTCGCTAAGTCATATCCAACTCTGACCCCCATGGACTGTAGCAAGCCAGGCCTCCCTGTCCCCAGCTTCTTCAGAAGGAGGCCCAACGACAGACATCTCTGAGGTGCCTGGAGAGCACCCCCTACCCTGGAAGAAAATGCTGAGGCAGCTGGAGCCCAATTAGGGGCTACTAATTGCTGAGGCTACCGTATTGGCTGACAGGTGAAGCCAGAACCTTCTCCCTGGCTCTGGGAACCCTGCAAGCAGTTGGGATCTCAGACTCACACAGAAGATGCAGGGAGTCATGAGGTTGGAGGGCCCCCTCAGGACACCCTCTCCCAGCTCTGGGGCGCAGAGCAGGCTTCCTGAGTCACTGCCTGCAGAAAGTCCCCAGAGGAGCAACCCAGGCTGCATGTGGGCATCTGTGCTCCTTAGCAAGGGCACTAGTCAACATGGTCCAGTCACCCAGTTCAGGCTTCCCCCAGGCAGAGGGCCAGACAACCAGCCCCGAGGCAGCTCATTCTAATGCTTGTGTGAGCCATATGGGATTTGAAGCTCAAAAGACTTGTGATCACCATGACCTCTGTGAGAGTGAAAATAGATGGTAATCCCCATGGCCCAGAAGTCTCATGGCCTGTCTGTGAGATGTCAACACCGTGACCACCCTACACTCTTCCTGGTCTTTTCTCTACCCCAGAAAACAGGCTGGTGATGTGTTTGAGAATCAAGCAATGGGAACTTGGGCTCCAGAAAGACGAGCCAGGCAGGAGAGGGTGCTCACTTACCCTAGATTGGGAAACAAACTAAACCACCCTCTCCTAACCTTCCCTTTGGTCCCTTTGCCCTGAGTGAAATCCAGGCCACGAGGACTCAAGAATGCGCCTCACAGGGATCCCAGACCCCAGCTCCTTATTAAACCTTTCCATACTCATTTGAGCACAATCAGAATTTTTTAATCATCTTCCTGAGCATCAATTTATGGGGAGAGATCATTTCCAGATGTGATTCAAAATACAAAAAAAAAAAAAGCACACTCATTGATTAACAAATGATTTCTAGATGGAGAATACATGTGACTTGCAGTCCCCAGTTGAAACTTGCATCAAATTCTGTTTGAGTGATACAGAAGCCAGACGTTCCCTGGTCCTGTCCATCTCTTTTCAGCTGAGGTCTCTTCCCTAGCCTGGCTCAAGATGTCTCTGTTTCAGACCAGAACAAACAGGAACCGGAGAGAAGGCTCTGGCCTTGACCAGATTCTCTCTCCCGCTTTAGTTGATTTCTCACAGCCCCAAGCTCTGAGCCACGGGCAAAAGCAAATGATCCACAGAGGAAGAATTCAGTGCTAATAAGCAAAGGACGGCTTTCTGATCCACACTCTACAACAAACTGTCTCTGAGCTTCAGGAAGACACCTCTGCTGTCCATTCTATTTATGGCTGTTCACTGTACAAACGTTGTCAAATCATTGTGCACTAGTTCCTTATTGGCCTATGCTGTGTGTGTCCTTGTGCACCACGGACCTTGTTCATCCATGATCGTACACTCTCCCAAAGACCTCTCCCTTAGCGTACTAGGCATCCACTAAAGCCTACGCCTGCTCAGAGATCCAAATCTGAGCATGACTTGGTGTTCCCAAGCAGAGCTGCCAAGCTGGCTGAAGAGGCAGTCAGTTCCAGGCATTCTTACCACACAGCAGGCAGTAGGAAAGTGAAGCCACAAGTGAGGGGAAACAAGGTTCTATAAAGGGTGGAATTGGGGCTTGATGTTGAGCTCTGGTGCAGGAACTTACCAGTTCAAAGTGGGATGTGCCCACACTAGAAGAAAATAAGCAGCCTGGACTTCCCTGGTGGCCCAGTGGTTAAGAATCTGCCTGCTGGTTATCCATTTTAAATATAGCGGTGTGTACATGACCTTCCCAAAGTCCCTAAGGATCCCTTCATGGAACTGTGCCCAATGTTATGTGCCAGCTTGGATGGGAAGAGGGCTTGGGAGACAATGGATACATGTATATGTATGGCTGAGTCCCTTTGCCGTTCATCTGAAATGACCACATTGTTAATCACCTATACCTGAATACAATATAAAAAGTTTAAAATTTGGGTTAAAAAAAAAAAAAAGAATCCACCTGCCAATGCAGGGACACAGATTCAGTCCTGGGTCCAGGAAGATTCCACCTGAGTTCATGAGCTGCAAAACTATTGAGCCTGCACACCTAGAGTCCATGTTCTGCACCAAGAGAAGCCACTGCAATGAGAATCCTGCTCACCGCAACTAGAGAGGAGGCCCCACTCACCATAACTAGAGAAAGCCCGTGTGTAGCAACAAAGTCCCAATGCAGTCATAACTAAATTAATTAATTAAAATATATATTAAAAAGATAATAAGGAGCCAGAGAATTTGGGAGCTTGCCCCAGGGCCAGTCAAAAACCACTAGACTGGCTTTAGTTCTGCCCAGACTCAGCACCAGCAGCTGACTCCTGTCCACCTGGGGACCCCCTCTGTGCTTTTCTTTTTTGGCCTTTCAGAGCCCCTGCAGTTCCCCTGGATGGCTGGCATTCCATCCGTTAATTGGCTTGTTCCTTCTAGTCTGTGCACAGCAGATACCACGTGACACGTGCATTGTTCCAACCCTCTCTCAAAGGGTATCAATTCCTCCAACAGCCGTAGTAAGTGATTCCTTACATGTTCCTGCATGTTTCACAGGGCCACCGGCAGGGAGGATGCGCCTATCAGAAAGGAGAATGTCTGCCTCTTGGGCTGCAACCAAGCCACAACTTAATTTCCTCTTCTGGCTGTACTTCTTGTGAAATAAATATGAAAAATGGGGTTGGGGTGACTTGGTCTCAGATAAACAGGCCACACTCTGTAGCTGGACAAACAAGGTGCTTGGCTAGAAATAAGATGATCTTTGGCTGGCATCTCCGAAACATGATAGCTTCTTCCCAGATGCTATGTAGAGCATGCAGCGAGCTTTTCCTTCCTCAATGCGCTGCCTACACCAGATTTTGAGTCAGGCAGAACCCAAAGGTAGCACCAATAAAGCTGATAAGTTTTCAAATACGTACTAGGTTGTTGTTGTTTGTTGTTGTTCAGTTGCTAAGTCCTGTTTGACTCTCTGTGATCCCATGGACTGTAGCCCACCAGGCTCCTCTGTCCATGGGATTTCCCAGGCAAGAATACTGGAGTGGGTTGCCATTTCCTCCTCCAGGGGATCTTCCCATCCCAGGGATCGAACCCACGTCTCCAGGCAGATTCTTTATCACTGAGCCACCAGGGAAGCCCACAGATTAGGTAGTAGTGGTCACTAATAGAGGCGTTTTGCTTGCATTTTCTCATTTAATCCTCACTGCAGCCCTCTGAAGTTTTTTACTCTTACTATTTCCCATTTTACAAATGAGGAAACTGAGGCTTAATGGGATTAAACAAATTGCCTGAACACACACAGCTAGTAAGTGATGCATTAAGCATTTGAACCAAAAACCATGATCTTCACTGCTAGTGTGTGCCAGCTTAATTGTTAAGTGCCAGCTTAAAGGCTAGAGGCCACACCTATGGACTCTGTCCACCTCATGCCCAGAGGGTCTCCGTTGAAGTTTGTCATCGTGACAGCGAGCAATTACTTGAGTCACAGAGATTCTAAGCTCCTCAACAAATCAGAGATTTCTTTTTGTCCTTCTTTCAGGAAGTTTGGGGGCGTTGTTCAACCAGTGGGGCCTCCAGCTGGCCAGGACAGCAAAGGAGCTTGAGTGCAGGCTTGCCCTCAGAATTGTCACAGGTCTGGTAGAAGGACAGGAGTGTTTCTGAGGAGCCCGGAGCAGGCAGAGAGGAGGTCTGTGCCTGGTTACTGCCTCACAGCTGGGAAGGAAATGCAGTGTGAAAGCCAAAATACAGACAGTTGACAATGTGCCACTTTCACAGCCAAAAGCTGGCTTTCCAGGCAAAGCAGAAATTCTATATTGAACATACCCCTCTGTCACAGCCCAGGGTTATGACTTTCAAATACAAATATAAAATAATAACCAGGAGAAATTTGTCACAGATCTTGGTTAATGACTCACTGTTTCTCTCTAGATAGATTCATTGCCACCAGCAGGCATCACCAGCCGCAGTTTCTTTCCAGCTTCCTCTATGTCTGCAGGGCCCTGTGAGTGGCCAGAGCTGGGGAGGACCTGAACTGGGGCTGGTGCAAATGCCTCTGAACTGGCTGCCCGAGAACTTCCAGACCAAGGGACCAGCTGCCACCTGTGTTGCCCTCCTCATTGCTGTCACCTGAATTAGGTGATGAAAAGGCAGATCTAACAGCTTTTTGACATGTCATTGTGGAGGCTCTGAAGGAGGAAAATGGTGTTTTCTCTTTCAGGCTATCAGCTCAGCTGTGAACATGTTTTCTGAGTTAAATTGGACCCTTTACCTACAGGACAAAGCTCCTCCTGGGCCGGTCTCTAGGAGATCATAGGTTTGATTTTTCCTTTCACTTTGTTCTTGGAGACTACTCAGGCCTTTGAGCACACTCCTGGTGATCTCTGATCCTGTGTTTCTATCCTGGAATGTTTCTGGAGTTTAATCCCCTAAGACTCTCCACTCCTCTTCTGGAGCTCAGGGGCTCACACACTCTCCTTTGCAGTTCTAGAATTTGCCTTGCTCTTTTCTCCAATATGTTTCTTGGATTTCTTTGTCCCTGTGGTTACCCTCTTGCCTCTGAAATGGCCTTGAAACCCAAGTTTTCCCAACTATCAGTTCAGCTTCCAGCCAAACTGCAGATGACTTCCATGAGTGGAGCTCTTTCGGGGGTGTTCCCAGAGCAAACTGGCTCTATTTCTAAAGTTTCTTTCATTAAGAAACTTGGGACAAGTTTCAGGAGCAAGATTGGAGGAAACCATCAGACTCAATCCTCTCCCTCCCCACAGCGAGACACCATTGTCTCACCTATTCTCAGAAGGGTGTTTTGTTTTTGTTTTTGTTTTGTATGATTTCATTTATGTGAAATATCCAGAAAGGTAAATACATAGAGATAGAAGTAGATCAGTGGTTGAGATCAGAGACTGGGATGTTATGCAAATTTTACCTCAACTGTAGAAAGAATAAGACAAGAAAATGTATAAAGGAGAAAAGCAGAAAGAAAAAATATCCCCTAGAGTTGCACCACCCAAAACCAAATACTCTTCACACTTTGTTTCAGTTTATGTTTTACAGTAAATGAGACAGAGGACGAGAAGGTTGGATGGCATCACCCACTCAATGGACATGAGTTTGAGCAAGCGCCAGGAGTTGATGATGGACAGGGACGCCTAGTGCGCTGCAGTCCATGGGGTCCCTCAGACAAGACTGAGTGACTGAACTAAACTGATGTTCTGCAGTAATAATTCTTACTGCATTTATAGTTTATATTTTGTTTTCAAACTTAATGTTATTTCCAAAGTATTGCCTATGGTCCATATGTTTCATGATCTTAAATACTGGGTAAAGTTTCTTGATATTTATTTTTTAAACTGCTTAATATTGCTGGATTAATTTATACTATGCTGTGCTTAGTTGCTCAGTCATGTCCGACTCTTTGTGACCCCATGGACTGCAGCCCACCAGGCTCCTCTGTCCATGGGGATTCTCCAGGCAAGAATACTGGAGTGAATTGTCATGCCCTTCTCCAGGGGATCTTCCCAACCCAGGGATTGAACCCAGGTCTCCCGCATCGAAGGGGGGTTCTTTACCATCTGAGCCACAAGGGAAGCCCAATTTATACTGAAGGGTCTTAATCTCTGCAGCCCAGGAGACTGTCCCAGTTGTAGGTCCTGGAGAACCTACCCTTGTATGTCAGTTCACCCACTCCCCCACCCCCTGCCCCCGAGAGGGAGCATGGGTGCGGCTTCCATGCCTCCAGGCTGACCTGCCTACCTGGTCAATCTCAGGGAATCTAAACACAACTTTCCCACCATCCCCCACCACTAAGCGCCAAACCTACCTAATGCCCCACTCTCTTCTCTGTCTCTGCCTCCCTCTCTCCTTGCCACGCTGTAAGGTTTATGAGGTCTTAGTTCTCTGGGACTGAACCCAGACCCTTGGCAGCGAGAGCACTGAATGTTCTCTGGAGCACCTGCTCAGAGAATAGCTCCAAAGGCTGAGAAGTTACACATTAGCCTTGAACCAACCAGAGTTTTCTGGGGAACAGAACTCACACTTCTTGACTTTTTCCTCAGTCCCCTAACATACTAGATTTCCCAAACAAAAATTTAAAAACTCAGTCTATTGGCCCCATGCATGAACACGTGTCATTACATTTCTGATCCAGGAACTGGTTTCTGTACCCACAACACTCTGAACAAACCAGAGGCATCAGCAGTCAAAAGGGTATAATGCTGATCCACTGCTCGTTTGCAGGATGGGCCATGTAGCTTCCTGACCTGCAGCTTCCTCCCAGGGGAACAAGTTCTTGAAGCTCATTCTATCTGATTCTATAGGGAGTCACAAGACCAACCTCTACTGCTTCTATTTGTTGCAGGAGGACAAGGGGGAGGAGAGATAGCAGCCCTCCTGTGATAGAAAATGTCCCGCATGCACGGTGGAGATAACGCTATTGATGGTGGGGATAGTGATGGGGGTAGAGGTGGTGGCAGGGATAGTAGATACACAGATGCTGGTGGAAAGCAAGCACTCAGTAATCACCTGTGTGCAGGGTTCCTGACTCAAACGGATAAGGGTAGCAGCAGACAGACCAGGCAGACCAGATTTTGAGGTTGCTGGTCATTGCTAGCACAGCTTGATTCCCAGGCACTACCTGGGAATCATATCAGGTATCTAGGATTCCTGAAAATCCATGGACAGTATAACACATTAATCCTCTAATTAAATCAGGTCATCATGATTAACAGTAAGAACTGCACATCCTAGGAAGGTCCATGTTCCCATACTGTTCATGGAGCTAGATCATCTCTGCAGTCGATTAGAAAAGACAGTCCTCTCAGGAAAGGCCCATCTGCAGATGGTGATGCTCAGAACCTGTTGTTGCTGTTGTTCAGTTGCCAAGTTGTGTTTGCCTTTTTGTGACCATGGACTGCAGCACACCAGGCCTTCCTGTCCCTCACCATCTCTCAGAGTTTGCCCAAGTTCATGTCCAATGAATCAGTGATGCAATCCAGCTATCTCATCCTCTGTCGCCCCCTCCCCTCTTGCCCTCAATCTTTCCCAGTATCAGAGTCTTTTCCAGTGAGTTGGCTCTTCACATCAAGTGGCCAAAGCATTGGTACCTCAACTTCAGCATCGATCCTTTCAATGAGTAGTCAGGGTTGATTTCCTTTAGGATTGATTGGTTTGATCTCCTTGCAGTCCAAGGGACTCTCAAGAGTCTACTCCAACACCACAGTTTGAATGTATCAATTCTTCAGCACTCTGCCTTCTCTACGGTCCAAATTTCACATCTGTACATGACTGCTGGAAAGACTATAACCTTGACTATATGGACCTTTGTTGGCTAAGTGATGACTTTGCTTTTTAATACACCACATAGGTTTGTCATAGCTTTCCTTCCAAGAAGCAATCATCTTCTAATTTCATGGCTGCAGTCACCATCCACAGTGATTTTAGAGCCCAAGAAGAAGAAATCTGTCACTGTATCCACTCAGAACCTGGCCCAGCTCTTAATCTAGAGCCTTCTCTTCTGACAGTTCCAAATGCTCCCTCCTACGAGGTCCCTGTCCATCCAGTAAATCCTTGCATCAAAGAACTACAACATTTAGGAACAGGCTGATGACAGAGAAAATCAGAATTTAGATGAAATTTGCTTTAGTCCAGGAACCAAGTTGCTCTGGGTGGGCCAGCCTCCCTCTGTGGGCCCCTGCTCACTTCTTCCTACCCAGTTCCCCCCAAGCATGGGCTGGCCTCTTCCTGATACAGAAAATACAGCTTTTCTTTAAAGCGTTGGATTTTCCCCTCAGAGCAAACCTAGTATTCAGATTCTAACCACTGTTCTCAGAGTACAGGGGCTGGTAGTGGGACATGACATGCTGTGCCCAGTCCATTGACCACCCTGGTCAACAGCTGTCAAATATTTGGATTGAAGATATTTTGGGTATTTTCACAGAAACACGGGCAGCCTACTCCCAGGAAAGAAAAAGAATTCATGACCAAAAGGAAAGAGTCCTTGATATTGTTGGTAATTGTTACCATGTGAGTCCGTTCAGCATTATGTGTCCTCTCAAGGCCTACCGCCCTTCACTCAGCCCCACCAGGTTTTGCTCACTGAAGTATTAGCATAAACTCTTCCTCTGCCTTTACTTCCTAGGGATGACCCACAACTCTCCCCAGGAAGGAGCCAGCCCAGGTGCCACCACATCTCACAGATACCTCAGGGCAAGCTGCAGGTCCAGGCTGTGACAAGCAATAGATCTTTCCAGACCAACTCTGTACCCGGGCCTGTCCGAGGTGCTGCAGACCACAAGCGAAGAGAATATCATCACCACCACCATCGTCACCATCAGGATCATTACCATCATCTCATCACCATCACCATCCTCACTACCTACCACCAGCATCATCACCACCATCTCCTTCACCACCACCATCCTCACCGTTATCATCATAACCACGATCACCATGACCTTCATCACCTCCACAAAACTTACATTGCGATGGGCTTCCCTGGTGGCTCAGCGGTAAAGAATCCACCTACCAATGCAGGAGACACAGGTTCAATCCCTGACCTGGGAAGATCCCACATGCAGCAGAATAGCTAAGCCCATGCACCAAAACTACTTAGCCTGTGCTCTAGAACCTGGGAGCTGCAACCACTGAGCCCACGTGCTGTGGCTACTGAAGCTCACACATCCTAGAGCCTATGCTCCACAACAAGAGAAGCCATCGCAATGAGAAGCCTGTGTACCGCAACTAGAGAGTAGGTCCCACTCTATGCAACTAGAGGAAATCCCATGCAGCAGTGAAGACCCAGCATGGCCAAAAATAAATAAATAAAATTATTTTCAAAAAAGAATTTTAAAATATATCAAAATAGGTACGTCTAAGAAATTTACGTTGATCACTACATGCCAGGCAGAATTAAATAAATATTATCTCATGCAAGTTTATGACAACTCTACAAGATAGACATTTATCAATATCGCTATTTCACAGACAAGGATGTTGAGACACGGAAACATTAAGCAACTAGCTCAGGGTCACCAGTTTCTAAGGGGTGAGGCTGGAATTCTCTAAGCATCTGGCGTTTGTGTCTGTCCTCTTCATCCCGCTGTGAAACTCCTTCTCATAAATGAGATGGGCCTCCTGCCTTTGGGATGAATGGACAGTTGAGGCCAGCATACAAGGAGCAAGGTGAGAACAAGGCAGCAGGCGCCTGAAGGATTCAGTGAAAGGGAAGTCGCAGAGAGAGGTCTGAAAGGTAGCCGATGGCTGGAGAAAGCCTCTCCACCTTCCAGTCACAACATGATAAAGCGGGTTGCCACTGGGTCAGACACTGTGGAGGTCCTGGGGACAGATTTCTCTTTAAAAGTTGGCTACAAAATGACCCAATCAAAAAATGGGCCAAAGAACTAAACAGACATTTCTCCAAAGAAGACATACAGATGGCTAACAAACACATGAAAAGATGCTCAACATCACTCATTATCAGAGAAATGCAAATCAAAACCACAATGAGGTACCATTACACGCCAGTCAGGATGGCTGCTATCCAAAAATCTACAAGCAATAAATGCTGGAGAGGGTGTGGAGAAAAGGGAACCCTCTTACACTGTTGGTGGGAATGCAAACTAGTACAGCCACTATGGAGAACAGTGAGGAGATTTCTTTAAAAACTGGGAATAGAACTGCCATATGACCCAGCAGTCCCACTTCTGGGCATACACACCGAGGAAACCAGATCTGAAAGAGACACGTGCACCCCAATATTCATCGTAGCACTGTTTATAATAGCCAGGACATGGAAGCAACCTAGATGCCCATCAGCAGATGAATGGATAAGGAAGCTGTGGTACATATACACCATGGAATATTACTCAGCCATTAAAAAGAATTCATTTGAATCAGTTCTAATGAGATGGATGAAGCTGGAGCCCATTATACAGAGTGAAATAAGCCAGAAAGATAAAGACCATTACAGTATACTAACACATATATATGGAATTTAGAAAGATGGTAATGATAACCCTATATGCAAAACAGAAAAAGAGACACAGATGTACAGAACAGACTTTTGGACTCTGTGGGAGAGGGCGAGGGTGGGATGTTTTGAGAGAACAGCATTGAAACATGTATTTATCCAGGGTGAAACAGATCACCAGCCCAGGTTGGATGCATGAGACAAGTGCTCGGGCCTGGTGCACTGGGAAGACCCAGAGGGATCGGGTAGAGAGGGAGGTGGGAGGGGGGATCGGGATGGAGAATACATGTAAATCCATGGCTGATTCATGTCAGTGTATGACAAAAACCACTACAATATTGTAAAGTAATTAGCCTCCAACTAATAAAAATAAATGAAAAAAATAAATAAGTAAATAAAAGTTGGCCACACCTGGATGCCTTGTTAATCCTGAGCTTGCGGGACTGGGAAAGAATTAAATCTCCCTCTCAGAGCCACAGAGTCAAATGCTACCAGTTCCTATGGCCGGCACTAAATTAATGACATGACCCTTTCCTGGACTTAGACATGAAATATCCTTTCCCATTTTTGATCTTGTGACCTCTGGGGTGTCACAGGTACAGATCCACACATGTTGCCTGCCCACAGACCTGTGTACACGATACACACTCATGCACAAAAAGCACACTCCTGCAACCTCACCTCTTGTGTCTGTGAAATCTCAGCTGCTTATCCACTGACAAAGGGGAGCCTAATATTTGAAAGGGCGCCTGTGACTCCAGCACATCCACAGTTAGCCTCCTCTGCTTCTGTGCAAGGGAGCCTGTTCTTTTCACTAGAGTAGAAACAGCCTTAGGCAATGCTGGATAATGCTTTAGGTAAAGCCTTAGGTTTGTGCTGTGGGGAAGGTGGCAGCAGGAAACGTTCAGTTGCCAGGACCAGTGCCAACAGGCAACCAGCTGGGACCCAGCCTGGCACCCACTGGGAGGACAGAGGGGGATGAGGTTTACCTCCTAGAAGAAGGAGACTTTTTTTTATAATAGAAAAGCATTTTTTTAAGAACAAAAGGGGACTTTCTTAAGTGATAGATTGAACACTTTGTTTTATATTTCTAAAGTAATATTTGGGAAAACAATGATTAGTGTTTTCTCTTTCATATTCCCCTGAGCATGACCTATCCTCTAACTGGCAAAGGTATATATTGGTTGGATGGAGTGGTGTGGAGGTAGCTAGAAATGTTATAACAGGAATGCATAGAGAAAGAGTTAATATTCAGCTCATATTATTGAAATACGATTTCACAGTAAGACAATAGGCCTGAAAGCTAGGCATTGACCAGAGAGAAAAGATGTTCTAATCTCTTTAGGTTCTATTCAACGTACTGACAATCAATCAGTCAGGCATGCAGCCAGCAATAACTATTGAGCCCTTCTCTGTATGTTCCAGAAGAATAGTCTTATCCTCAAGAAACTTAGAGAAAAGAGAGAGGCCACAAGTAAACAAGATAATACCAGGCATTGATAAGTGCTAAGAAGGAGATAAAGTTAGGTAATGTGATATGTATGTTTTGCAGGGTTCTGGAAAGACGGATTGAAGAGATGACATTTAACCTGAGACCTGAGTGATAACATAGCAACCAAGCAAAATCTAGAGAACACAGTAGTCAGAGCAAGTGCAAAGGCCCTGAGACAGGAATGTTTTTAGGAAACTGGAGATAAATACAAAGTATCATTGCTGCTGGAGGATTGCAAATGACCAGAATGGAGAAATAGGACATAGAAGAGGTCTACAGAGGAATCAATATTGCCGGGAGAAACATCAATAACCTCAGATATGAAGTTGACACCACCTTTATGGCCGAAAGTGAAGAGGAACTAAAGAGCCTCTTGATGAAAGTGAAAGAGGAGAGTGAAAATGTCGGCTTAAAGCTCAACATTCAGAAAACTAAGATCATGGCATCTGGTCCCATCACTTCATGGGAAATAGATAGGGAAACAGTAGAAACAGTGTCAGACTTTATTTTGGGGGGCTCCCAAATCACTGCAGATGGTGTTTGCAGCCATGAAATTAAAATACACTTACTCCTTGGAAGGAAAGTTATGACCAACCTAGATAGCATATTAAAAAGCAGAGACATTACTTTGCCAACAAAGGTCTGTCTAGTCAAGGCTATGGTTTTTCCAGTGGTCATGTATGGATGTGAGAGTTGGACAGTGAAGAAAACTGAGCACCAAAAAATTGATGCTTTTGAACTGTGGTGTTGGAGAAGATTCTTGAGAGTCCCTTGGACTGCAAGGAGATCCAAGCAGTCCATCCTAAAGGAGATCAGTCCTGGGTGTTCATTGGAAGGACTGATGCTGAGGCTGAAACTCCAATACTTTGGCCACCTCATGCAAAGAGTTGACTCATTGGAAAAGACCCTGATGCTGGGAGGGATGGGGGCAGGAGGAGAAGGGGACGACAGAGGATGAGATGGCTGGACAGCATCCCCAACTCGATGGGCATGAGTTTGAGTAAACTCCAGGAGTTGGTGATTGACAGGGAGGCCTGGTGTGCTGCAATTCATGGGGTCGCAGAGTCGGACACGACTGTGTGACTGAACTGACTGACTGACTGACTGACAGAGGCTAGGTCCTATGGGGCCTTGAAAACTAGTATAAATAATTTAAGTTTTATTCTTATTACACTAGCAAGCCATGTTGTTTGAAGCATGGGAGTGACACAATTTAATTTATACTTAAGAAAGACCAGCCTGGTTACTATGTTGGGAGTTTGGCAGAGTTTTTCAACCTTACCACTATCAAAATTTGGGGTTAGGTAATTCTTAGCTGTGGGGGACTGTCTAATGTCTTATAGAATTGTCAGCAGATGCCACTAGCACACCCCTACTTCCAGTAGAGACAACCAAAAGTGTTCCTAAACATCACCAAATGTTCCTTAGGGAACACAGTCACCCCCAGATGAGAACGTCTGTTCTATGGGGACACAAGTGGAAGATGGAGTCCCAATTCAGAGACTGTAGCTGTGGTCCAAGAGGAAGAAACAGCAGCTTAGATGCTGATGGTAACCAGAGAGGTGATAAGAAATGTTTGGGGTCCAAGATCTATTTTGAAGTTAGAGCCAATGGGATTTTCTGATGGATTAGATGTGGGATGCAACAGATAGAAGAGCTAAAGATGACTTTAAATTTTTGGTCTGGGCAACTAAGATGATGGCAGTTCTGTTCACCAAAATTAAAAATCCTTGGAATAAGGGACAGAAACAGGGACAGGCAGCCAAACAGGTCTGGTGTTGATTATTCTAAGATTGAGATTCTTCTTAGACATCCAAGTGTAAATATTGAGAAGCAATTTAGACAGATAGATAGGTAGAGATTCAGGCAACAGATAAGTGTAGAGAGTAACCCACATATCAGTTGAAGAAATTCAGACTATAGAATTTTTTTTCTGGAGTATATTCAGACCATGAGACTTGCTGTCCAATTCAAAAGGAGAATAATACATAGAGGAAAGAAAAGCTAGAAGTTCACCTATCCCAGTCCTGAGGGGTTAGGAGGAGAAGGGGGAAAATGCAGAAGAGGCAGGAAGTGAGATAAGAGGCTCCTCTATGTTGAACTGGGCTTCTCTGGTGGTTCAGAGGGTAAAGAATCTGCCTGCAATGCAGGAGACGGAGGCGCGATCCCTGGGTTGAGAAGATCCCCTGAAGGAGGAAAAGGCTACCCACTCCAGTATTCTTGCCTGAGAATTCTATGGACAGAGGAGCTTGGCAGACTACAGTCCATGGGGTCACAAAAGAGTCAGACGTAAATGAATTACTAACGCACACACAATGTGTTGAATAATTAGAGGGGAAAACCAGAAGGAAGAGTCTTTTGTCCTATCTCTTGGTTGGGACTCTGGGTTAATTTTACTTTAAATCTTGTACCGACATGGCAGCAACCACACCAAAGTAAATTTAATTGTGAAGCATACTAGAGCTAAGGGAAGACCAAGCTTGGGTTACATTTCTGAACCATTTTCAATTTCCTTGGGGGAATGGGGAGCGTGTCTGGGACCCAGACGTTCCCACAGGCCCTCCATGGAGGAGAGGGAGCAGTGTGTGGCCACTGTGTTGGGAGCCAGGGGGTCTCCCTGGGTCACCACGGCAGGTGGAATAAGGACCCACAGGAGAGACCTCTCAGGTCAGAGTTAGAAAGGATGCAGCCCACCCTGAGTCAGCCGAGTGGGGAAATTGAGGATTGCGAGGTAAAGTCACAAGTCTCACCAACTGCTGACCTCAGTCATCAAAGACAGCAAGGTAAGCAGTGACCAGACCAAGGGTCACTGGCTCAGAAATCAGAGGATCACCAATGCCTGAGGGATCTGAGAACACAGTATTCCTCCTACCACAGCCCAGTGCCATATGGGGTTAGAGAAAGGAGAAGAGAGCTGGAATCAGTTTGAAACTTTTCAACTGGACCAAAATTTAGTTTTATTTCTTCTTTCTCCACCCATGTGTGGGGGCTAAGGTGGAGTATCAGATCAGTATTAGGAAAACAAAGAAAGAAGAGTTGCTTCCATCAGTGTGTTTAGTATGGATGAACTAACTACTACAGGACATACTGGTCAACTAGCCAATCCGGGGCTGTTCAGCAAACCATTGCTGAGTGCCAGCTATGCACTGACTCTTTCACGCCTACATTTCTAACTTGCAATAAATTAGAAACCCAAGGACCTGATTCTTCCTTTTGCTCTGACATGTGTTCTAGAACCTGGGTGGTGTTCTTTCCATCTCTGGATCTTTCTTTCTGGGCAATGAAGGGATTAAAGATTAAACCTTCTCTTAGTCTTTCAGTTCCATCAGCCTGGACTTTGAAGAATGAATGTGATACAAGAGTAGGCCTCCCAACTGCCCTCCTTAACCATAGAGAGTGGGAATGACCACACAACCAATCACCCCCCTCCTGGTCCTTAACTCTTTGACCTTCAGGAAACCCTGGGTCTCCTTCTCTTCTGGATGTCATTCTTAGCCCTGCAGAGTTGGCCCCAGGGCTGAGAGTGGTAAGACTTAAGAACATTCCCCTTGGCGGCCAGGAAAACCCATCAGAAAGAAAAGACCCTGTTTTCCTTCTTGGATTCCCTTAGCACTTCCTTGAAGCTGAAGGGAATGACATCACAACAAAACAAAGTTGCCAAGACATACTCTAGAAAAATGTCCTCACATGGTTACATTTTCTGCAAATTACAGCGTTTGGAGTATAAATCAGAGTAATTGTTTAAATCAGAGTGACTGTTGAAACAGATTTCCAGTGATCAAATCAAAAACGCAATCATTCTTGCGGTTCCTCCGGTGCTTGGAGCCCCACATACTTCTGAAACTGTCGGTTGTCAGTTACATGGAGTGTTTACATTAACATGCTGCCCTAACAGAGAAAATATATATTTTAAGAAGAAAATGTGAATCCAGGGTTACAAGAATGTTTCTGAAACAGCTAAGTCATCTTGTTTCAAGTAAAACCAGATGTTTGCATCAAGAGAAAGCCAATCATTTCTTTTAATTATGCTCAATGGTCAGGCCACCAAGAATACCCACATGTGTACACACGAGCCGGTGGAAATCAAAGGCTCTGTGACAGAGAAAGCAATCAACAACTCCCAGACCACCAAATGGTATTGCCAGCACTGGCTCTGGGCACTCTCTGAGTTCCTTCCCTGAGAAAACCAGGGTCCCAAGCAAGGTCAGGCTCAGGAGGAGATTCTCTGGTAGAGGCTGAGGTTCCATACATACACACACACACACACACACACACACACACACACACACAAAGACCTCAACAGTTATGCTGTCCTCTTAAGCACCCTCCCCAGGACACCTCACTATCATCAAAGACTCAGAAATGTGAATAAAGACAGAGCTCTTTCTCCCTGTGGTGTTTATCCTGAAGGAGATGCAGTGGGTTTGCATGCCAGCCTCTCTGCCCAGGTGGTGGAGGAGCCTGAGTGAGCAGAAGGCACGTTTGTCAGTTTGGTCTCCACTCTGATGCTCTGTCAGCTATGATAGACCCGGTGGAAGATTCTCCAAAGGCCAGGCAATGACATCCCTGACTGGTGGGCAGAAGGGAAGACTTTGGAGTTATCACCTTCCATCTGAGATCCAGGCTCAGTCTGAGAAAAGATCCATTCTCCCAATCAGGGGCTTCCCCTGTGGATCAGCAATAAAGAGTCCACCTGCAGTGCGGGAGCCACAGGAGACGCGGGTTCAGTCCCTGGGTCAGGAAGATCCCCTGGAGGAGGAAATGGCAACCCACTCAAGTATCCTTGCCTGGAGAATCCCATGGACAGAGGAGCCTGGTGGCCTACAGTTCATGGCATCACAAAGAGTCAGACATGACTGAAGCGACTTAGCAGCAGCAGCTCCTGAGCAGACATAACTGACTGCTGGGGGTCTTCACTGGGGGACTCACAGAGATTTGTTCTGTTAATAGAAAGATTGTTGTTCTTTAGTCACTGTGTCTGACTCTTTTGTGATCCCATGGACTGCAACCTGCCAGGCTCCTCTGTCCATGGGATTTCCCAGGCAAGAATGCTGGAGTGGGTTGCCATTTCCTTCTCCAATGGATCTTCCTGGCCCAGGAATCAAATCCACATCTCCTGCTTGGCAGGCAGATTTTTTACCACTGAGCCACCTGGGAAGCCCAAGATCCCAGAGCTAGAATATTCCCCACAACCAAAAAGAATAGCCATGCCCTTAAGGCTTCCTTCCAAGCACGTCCACAGTACCTGAGCCTTTCCCCGAGAAGATGGTAAGTCCTGAATATTTGTTCCAAATAGTACTTATGGACCTGAGTATTGCTTCTAATAGCACTGCAAAAGCTTAATGCTCACTTTGCATCAGTTGACCAAACTTCATTATTTAGGTACCAGCCTCACAATTTTCACTATTAGTAGTCTTCTTTGAATTAATACTCCTATCTTTTTTATTTTCAATTAAATGGATTCTTTAGTCTTTTCTAAAATATTCAAGAAATCACAGATGTGTTAGCTGTGTATCTTTTAAATATGTGTTAAATATATGCCATTGAAATGGAAATATTCATCCATATTTGGGCTAAAATCTTCTCACAAGTATTAGACAATTATTCTGTAGAATCCTAGTGTGTTTTTTTTCTGAACCCTTCATCAGATTCCTTTAGATGACATGGCTATAAATGAACACAAGGCTGCATCACCTCTTCCTGCCTGCCTCTGTGAGCTCTGGAACCACCTGTCAGCAAGTCAACTAGTGATAGGAGGAGTTCAAGACCTGTTTTTTCTCATCCTGTTAGAAATAACCATCATTTCCCACCAAGAGAATTAAGGGAGGGATATTTTCTCCATGATTCATTATGAGAGGATGTGAACAAGAATAAGCAAACATGCACTAAATGTTTTCTCAAAGTCTTCACTATGCCCCAAAGTTCCATGGACATTTCAGTGTTTTTTTTTTTTCAAAATAGATCCAGCATGGGAAGTTGTAAAGGAAAGCTAATCCTGTATTATTATTAAACTAAGAACTCTGCTTTGAACTCAGCCCAGAAGTCAGACCATGTCTGTGCAACAGGCACTTGATAATCACTTCTTGGCTGCGGTTGACTGGTAATGTCCTCAAAACCAAGCCATCCTGGGGATTCCTGAAGTCAGAAGGGAAGTGAACTGTTTGAAAATAAAACACTCCTACTTCAGGCCCTTCAGACTGCCCATAAGACAGCAGTCTAATAATCCAAATAACTGTTTTGAAATGTACTTCAACTCCATTTTGTCAAATGTTTGCTTGCGTCTTTCAGCCTCATGGATGTAAGTCCCCTGATTTGGCTGCAGGCCGCTCTGTCCTGTTGTGTAACAGCGGGGTTTACACTGTGACTTCAGAGCTCAGAAGCTTGATCCTAAGTGCCACTGCTGCAATTCTTTCCATGCATTCCTGCAACCTTTTAACAAACAATTATTAAGCACCTGTTGAATGCAATGATCCAAGGTATTCACTTCAGGGGATCTCAAGATGCCAGCAGTTGATGTTGATGTTTCTCAATCCAGAGACAATGCCAGGAACATTCAGTCCTCTTTCAGTTTACTAGGCATAAATCGCAGAACAACACATCATGCTGTTTAAGTAAGAAATTTTTCAGAAAATCACTTTTCTTGCAAGAGGTTCAGTCAAAGACTATAGGATTTAGTTAGTGCCTTAACAGGAGATGCAAATAGGTGCTGATACCATTCAAAAAAGAAGAGGTTGAGAATAGTGACAAGACAAAGTTCATATTCTAAATGTTTGGTCCCACTCACAGCAGCTTCAAAAAATACAATTTAGGCCCAGCAGGTATATCCAGATGCCTGGCATACAGCTAAGGACCCCAAAGCAGGTAGACCCCATCACAGCTTTGGCTACAAGCTAGTTCTCCTAGGAAGGAAGCCTCAGCCCTTGGCCCTGGCAGTTGATGTTTGGTAAAAATACCTGCAGGGAAGGAGGCCAGCTGTGGGCAAAGATCAAAAAGATACATCACCATCTTGGGACACAGGGGCCTCGTGTCTGCCTCCCCAGAAATTCTGACTTTCAACCTGGCTGTGCCAGGCAGTGACCCACAGTGAACTCCAACAGGGAGGAAAGTCAGCAATTGACCAGGCTGGTGAAGACTGCTATCCTAGTCCCATTGCCTGAAGTCTCCCTTAGCTGGACTTCACACACTGTGAAGGGTCATTCAATATTCATGGACAAATGGATCTTTGAGTGAAAAGTCTGTACTGTATACTAGCGCACGAGAGTTTTTCAGCAGGCAGGGAATTTGAGCAGCTGGGGTCTTTTTGGAGAACTTAAGTGGGGGTGCTGTACACTCCACTTGGGAGCGGGGCTCGCCTGGAACACAGAAAGCCCCATGCCAATCAGCAATCCCATTTTGGAAGTCAGGGCTGCAGCAAGTTGCAGAGTTCACCGCCAGAGGGCATCAGTGCACACGGACACAATGGAACCTCCCCATTTGAGAGAGGAGAAAACTGAGGTGGGCAGGGAGCTCAGCAATGCACCCACAGCTCGCAGGGAGAACTGTGATCCAATCCAACCCCCTGACTCAAACCCCACCCTCCCGACTCCAAGCCAGTGCTCCTCCACTGAACCCCAAGGTCTCCAGAAAGGAACATTTTGGATG
Source organism: Cervus elaphus (assembly GCF_910594005.1). NCBI lineage: Eukaryota > Metazoa > Chordata > Mammalia > Artiodactyla > Cervidae > Cervus > Cervus elaphus. The sequence goes on along the minus strand of NC_057825.1, from coordinate 28,185,380 downwards.
CATTATCCATCTTTATTTAGAGTTGATAAAGCTGCCTGGTCAAACTTGCAACATCTCCCCCCAGGGGTCACTGGATCCCCCCAGTGATTCCTGGAATGCTCTATTTTTCCTTGACCCACAGTAAGAAATACATCATACTTTGCAACCCACACTTAGTATGTTGTTATTTTTTAGTCACTCAGTCACGTCCAACTCCTTTGTGACCCCATGGACTGTAGCCCACTAGGCTCCTCTGTCCATGGGATTTTCCAGGCAAGAATACTGGAGTGGGTTTCCATTTCCTTCTCCAGGGGATCTTCTCAATCCAGGGATCAAACCTGCATCTCCTGCATTGGCAGGCAGATTCTTTACCACTGAGCCACCAGGGAAGCCCTCATTTAGCATACTATAAACAAAACTGAAACACATTTTCACAAAGCAATATCCTTATTCCTGAAATACACTTGGATATTTTCAACTCTGCTGGGTTCTGTGTCTTTTTTTTTAATGCGAGGTGGCTCTCCATTCACTACATTGACTTCACCACCCACTAATTGGTTGTCAAGCCTGGTTGGAAGGGTGGCCTGGGGAAAAGGACCTCCAAAGAATGGAGGATAAAGTCTACCGTATTGACTCCCCTGTACATTCCAGGTCCTGCAGGCTCAGGAGAGGCTGAAGATGCTGGGCTTTTCCAGTCGAGGAGGAAGATGATGGCCTGGGGAAGTACCAAGGCAACCCTGATTCACCATCCAGCCTTACTTGGTCTGTATCATGCCTTCACCCATCCTCTCAGCAAACATTTGAGTCCCCCCAAGAGTTCAGCCCCAGGCTTTGCCTGCCCTGCCAGGCAGGGCTTCAGACATCCCTGTGATCAGCCTTCCCCTGCAGTCTGTGGCTCCTGGAACTGTATGGGGGCCCCATCCTGTAGCTCTGAGTGAAGAAGAAGGTAAGGATGAAGGAGAATAATCTGAGGCCAGAGGGCAGAAGATACTCAGAGCCAAGGGGCCTTACCAGGTGGAACTTTTCCGCTGGAGACCACAATCACCCCTGTATCCTCCAACTCTGGCAGAAGCCCCCTCCCCCTGGGGCACAGCTGATAGATCTGCCCAGAAAGTCCTTCCTGACACTCTGCCAAGTATTTCAGTTGCTTGACTTCATCCCCTTGCTCCTAGCATGTGATTTTATGAAGAAATTCAAAGGACGAGCCATCCCTCACCGATCAATGCCCCAGTGATCTTAAAGTCCTGCTTGAAACCAAGGGCAGTGTCTCAAATCCGGTTCCCTGATGTCTGGGGAGATTCCAGGTGAGGCCTCACAGCTGGATGTAAGGCTGTCACTTCAGTCCTGCTTTTCACCTCTGATGGGCAAAAGTGGATAACAGTAACGAAAATCCTTCAAATGCTCAGGCCAGGGCTGTGTCCCAAGATGCTGGCTGATTTCCCATCACATCACAAATCCAAAACTGAGGCCCCCAAAGACAAAAATGACTGAAAGATGGCACCTGTTCATTGCAAGTGGCATCAGTGTTCACTGGGTGTCCACCAGGCACAAAGCAGTGAACTGAGTTTCAAAAGAAGGAAGAGGATGAGTTCGGTCCAGTCCTGACTTTGTGCTTTTCCACAGGTTTGTGGAGGAGTGAAGCCAAGCACTGACTTGGGTACCACCCCTTGGGACCACCTGCCGTGACTTGGGACCACCCGCCACTCATGTTCCCACCCTGCTCTCTGCAGAACACCGCTCTTCACTTCCCACATAGGACTGCATTTCTGGGCTCACCTGTCTGCTTGTCGTAGAAGGTTGGTGCCTTGTGAGTAGGTCAAAGAGAGGCTGTGCTGGGGCCAGGAGGTGAGGGAGGTGGATGGCCTCCAGAAGGTGGAAATTCATGCACATCTAGAGGCTCCAGAATGGAACCCAGGCCTGCTGACGCCTGAATTCTAGCCCGGCTTCACACTTCCACAGACCCGTAAGTAATCAGCGTGAACTACATCAAGCCACCCTGTGGTGGTGATTCGTGATAGCCGCAAAAGGAAGCTAATGTGGATTTCGGTCATTTTCTCTGGGGCAAGGACCCTGTGGGCACCTCTCTGTGTTTCAGAGCAAGAGGAGACATGGTCAGGTGACACAAGGGGACCTCTTGAACGCCACGTCCACGAGGGGGATTATGGAGTTTTGTCTTAGTGGGAGAGGGGTTAGAAGCTGGTTCCTTGAGGGGAAGAGGCTGCCATTAGGGAGTTATATTCCGAGGCTGAAGGATGGAAATGATTCTACATCACCCACAGAGAGGCCCACTCTCATTAGCTTTCTTTCTAGGAAGAGCCGGACAGCAAAAAAATAAAATAAAAATACACTCATAAACGAAGAAACAAGGACACATTTGTACTTTGCAGAGAACCCAATGGACACTCAGTGGACTGGAGCTGGGCAACCATTAGATCAGGGGCTGGGGTGTCAGAGACAGCCCCATCTGACCTTTGACCTGAATAATAAGAAGGATGCGGGTAGATCAGGGTTCACCCTTTTTGTGCAAAGCACTTTTTGTGTGCTGTTTTATTTCATTCTCCCAGCTGACCTACAGAATCTGCATCGTCTCTGTCTTACAGATGAGAAAACTGAGGTTCAGAGAGACTGAGTTGCTTGTCTAAGATAACACAGCCGACCACAAAAGAATGAGGACCAGACAGACGTGCGGTCAGTCTGGCTCTAAAGCTGCAATCTTTTCTATTCTGCTCATAAGGGCTCCAGTTGCATCCTTCTTGGAATTGACCCAAATGTTCCAGACAGAAATTTCTTTCCCACTAGGTGTTGACATTTCGATCTTTCCCCCTTGGTCCCCTGGCAAGGGCACTGCACGAGGAGGCTTCCACCCTCACGGCTGCTGCTCACGGGAGAAGGTGAAGCTGGCCAGCTGCCCCCGCCCCTGCAGCCTCCCGCCTGGCCTCGCTCCAGCATGGTCCTGACCTCCTTCCTGCCCACAGACCCCTTGGGCTCTGCCCTGGAGACCTGACATCCTCTCTCTCAGCGACCGTGTGCTGTGGTCCAGTGGGTGGGAGAGAGAGAGAGGCCAGATGGGCCGACAGAGCCCGGAGTGACTGGCTGGTGGTATTCGAGCCTATTTTTATTCACCAAAAAAAAAAAAAAAAAAAATCTGTTCTGTATTTTATTCAGCTCTAGGGCAAGGAGAGGTCAACTCTCTTCACCTCTGCTGTAAGATGAGAATAGTGCAGGAAATGAAATGACAGGGAAGCCAGCCCAGGGAGAGGGAGAAAGGGCAAATTACAGGGAAATTAAAAACCTGTGTTCAAATCAGAGTGGAGGGTGTCAAAGCTCCCCTTGCAGGGGGCCCTTCTCCCCAAGGCCGCGGGGCGTGGAGATGTGAGCCCTGTAGCCACGCTTGGCGACCGCCACATGAGGCCCGATGACTTAGCATGGTGGCCTGGCACACACGTGGCCTCCTGAGGGAGGGCCTGACTTTGGCCGCTGCACCATCATCCGTGTCTTCCAGCTCCCGTGGAGTCATTGGAAGGAACTTCCCCAAGCAGCAGAGCCCGAGAGCCTGATGTGTTGGCATGTGGCCCGTCTTCGCCTTTATCACGGTTACAGAGTCCCCTCTGTGTGCAAGGCACAGGATTCTTATGCATCTGAGTCAAAAGGCATGAAATTATTCAGAAACCCAGATAAAGTAGCCTCTGCTCCTTCGCTCCGCAGAGGCATAACTTCAGCTCCATTAAGGCCTACCTCCAACGCTGCATCCTCCCCTCCCCCTGGGGACAGAGCAGACACTGTGCTTTTGGTCCCAGCAGCCAAGAGCTAGAAAATGCCAGGCAGACAGCCGGTGCCCACCTTTCTCTTGACCTGGTGGATGCAGAGACACAGCTGCAGTTCCATCCAGAAAATCATCACGGAGCATCCATCACATGTTGGGCAAGCTTCGGCCCCCAGAGATCCAACAATACAGGGGGTAGGATAGACATGCTCCACTCACCCCACAGAAGGCGAGTGAGTGAAGGGTGAACAGAAGTTTCCGCCGACTCTGGGAGCACAGAAGAGAGGGATTCATGTAGCCAATGGACCACGGTGAGCCCACTGGACAAAGAGGCATGTGGGTGAGGCCTGAAAAGACAAGGCGGGGGGGGTATTTTATTGTGGTTTTGTTTGTTTGTTGCTAAAAGAATTGCAGAGGCAGAGCCTGGAGGAAGAGTGGACTAGCCAGACTGTGGATAGGAATGCTGACCGAATCCTAGGGCACGTTTGGGGAGCACTGGGGAGCACCGTGAGTTAGTCTCCCTGGGCGGCCATCATACATCACCCCAGACTGGGGGCTTCCACTACAGAAATTCCTCTCTCTAGGCTCCGGAGGTTGGAATTCGGAAATCAAGGTGTTGGCAAGGTTGGCTTCTTCTGAGACCTCTCCCCCTGGCTTGTGCATGGTTGCCTTCTCTCTGCATCCTGAACGTGATTCATCTCACCGTCTGCTGTCTCTCTGTGTCCTGTGATGTGCTAAGTCACTTCAGTCGTGTCCAACACTGTGCGATCCTATGGACCGTAGCCCACCAGTCTCCTCTGTCCACAGGATTCTCCAGGCAAGAATACTGACGTAGGTTGCCAAGCCCTCCTCCAGGGGATCTTCCAAACCCAGGGATTGAACCTGCATCTCTTGCATCTCCTGCATTGGCAAGCAGGTTCTTTACCACCAGTGCCATGGGAAGCCACCGTGTAACCTAGTGTCCTCTTATAAAGACATCAGTTTCAGACTGGGTTTGGAGTCCACCCAAACAGCGTCATTTTAATATAATTTCCTCTTTAAAGATAATTTAAATACTCAAATACAGTCAGATTCTGAGGGGCTGGGGTTAGGACCTCAGCACATGAATTTTCAGTTCAGTTCAGTTGCTTGGTCGTGTCTGACTCTTTGCGACCCCATGGACCGCAGCACGCCAGGCTTCCCTGTCCATCACCAACTCACGGAGTTTACTCAAACTCATGTCCATTGAGTCAGTGATACCATCCAACCATCTCATCCTCTGTCACCCCCCCTCTCCTCCTGCTTCAATCCTTGCCAACATCAGGGTCCCTTCCAGTGAGTCAATTCTTCACACCAGGTGGCCAAAGTATTAGAGCTTCAGCTTCAGCATCAGTCCTTCCAATGAATATTCAGGACTAATTTCCTTTAGGATGGACTGTTTGGATCTCCCTTCTGTCCAAAGGACTATCAAGAGTCTTCTCCAACACCATAGTTCAAAAGCATCAATTCTTCGGTGCTCAGTTTTCTTTATGGTCCAACTCTCACATCCATACCTGACTACTGGAAAAGCCATAGCTTTGACTAGAAGGACCTTTGTCGGCATTTTAGGGAGACATAATTCAGCCCATGACAGCTGTGAGGTCAAGAAGGTGGAGCAACATGGTGATAAGAACCTTAGGCTGAGGTCAGATTTCATCATGTCTTGAGTGTAAAACGAATTCATCTGGCTTTTATGCTATTGGTTAATGTTATCAAAACAAACCCTGTCCTCTGCTGTGAGCTAATGGATGTTAAGTAAACAAAAGACAGATGCTAGTGTTCCATGGTCGAGGTGGGGAAACCAATTTCTTCACTGCAGGTCTTCTCAGGGCCCTTGAGTATGTTCACGTGCATTGTGAATTCTCAAGAGGGAGGCATAATCACTGAAACCAATTTTTAATAACTAGGAAACACCTCTGAAGATACTGGGGAGCCAGCAAAGATTTCTGAGCAGGAAAGCAACATAAGCAAATCTTAAGTTTAAGGTAATTGCACTGGAGCTGAAAAAATCTTGAGGTTGATGGACCATCGGAGATGGTTAATCACCAGCATCTGGGTAAAGGTATGTTCCAGAAGGCCTGGCCTCCATGGGTAGGATAGCCTGCGACTGGGCCGAGCTCACCGGGATCATCAACCCTTCTTTGGTTCAACAAGTGCGAATTAGGCTCCTCCTGTGTACAGGCACTCCGGTTTGCCAGCCTGTCTGTTCCCCAACTTGGAGAACAGTTCCCTGCCAGTGTATACCCCACCCTCATCATCTGTGTCTCTGGGCAGGTTTTCTATTCCATGCAGAGATAGGAACCTAACAGCACCAGCCATCTGGGGCCTGCGGCCCTGGTCCCCTCTCTCCTCTTCAAATCTATGCCATGCCTGATGCTAAGACCTAGGACATATATTAGACTAGGACGTTCCTGGTGCCTCAAGGCTGAGTTGAGGCCCTGTTGCTCTCACCAACAAAGCAATTCATAAGAACTCAAGTGCAATCCTTCTGAAACAAAGGTCTCCATTTTCCAGCTCATAGGAGGCCCAAGAGGTATAGACACATCCCTGGAGGCAGCCATTCTCAGGAATTCACAAGGTTCAGTTGAAAGTGCTGAACTAGGGAAATGGGACCCAGGTCTCAGACTCTAGGTGGAGAATGACTTTGGGTGTCCCAAGTGGCATAGATGAGGCTTACATCATGTCATCACAGCCTCTGACCAAACACCTGTAGCATACAAATGAAGTTGACATGACTCAGCTCAGCTGTGGCTCCAGATACTTTCAAAGGTCACCACCCCCTGAGATGCTACAAGAGCCTTAGGGGCTCCCAGGCCTGATTTTTCATCCTGCCTCGAGGCAGAGTCTCCTTCTCTCTGATCCATAGTTTCTTCTTCTGTAAAATAAACTGTACGATTCCTTCCAGCTCCCCAAGTCTATAATCCTTTATTTCTATGGTTGGGTATAGTGTTAGTCACTCAGTCATGTCCAACTCTTTGTGACCCCATGGACAGTAGCCCACCAGGCTCTTCTGTCCATGGGATTCTCCAGGCAAGAATGCTGGAGTGGATAGCCATGCCCTTCTCCAGGGGATCTTCCTGACCCAGGGATCGAACCCAGGTCTCCTGCATTGCAGGCAGATTCTTTACCTTCTGAACCACCAGGGAAGCCCACAGTTGAGTATACGTAATGTTTATTTTTAGGGAAAGGGGACTTTTTATTTTAGGACTTGAAAGTTTTAACTTCAGACTAACAGTCATTTTGGATGATGTCACATTAATTCAAGGCTAAGTGAAGAGCTAGACTATTGCTGTAGTGTGTTTTTAAGGGGAAAAAAAAATATGATTGGGGAAATTTCCTGCCCCTTCTAAACGTGGCACACAGACTATCTCTGCTTTGCATCTACAGTGGGATATTGCCTGTAGGGGGATAGGCCAGCCCCTGTCCCCACCATGGCTCCCTTCAGAATGCAGATACCCACATTTCTCATGGAGGAGCAAGCAGATGTGAACCAAGAAGTGAGTGAATCTGCTGACAGAGACCTGACCTCATACCGGCTTCTAGAGGTTTGGTTGACTGTGCTTCTGTTTAGGACACCTGCACCCTGGGGCTGGAGGAGCTTCCGGTCCCAAGGACTCCTGACCCACAAGGTTCACACAGATGTTTAGGGCCAAATGGTGGCAGCTGGCCGAGTCATCCTTTGGGCATCACTGCTCCCATTCAGCCTGGTAGATGCCAGGGGCACCTTGAGCCAAGGGTGCTGGAAAGAATCAGCTGGTACCAGCCCCTGTGAGCTGGCCCACAGCCCATTTTTGGGAAAAGCTGATATGAAATAGAGTCTTGGATTGATGTGGCTTGTAAACACAAAACACTGCTACTGACGACCTCGAATCTCCCCAGATTGTTTCAGGGTTCAATGTTGAGAGAAGGCTCTGAGAGAAGAAGGGCCCAGGCCCTAGAGTAGACTTCGGGCCCTTAACTGGGGCCGTGATGTTGCCCCGGACCTTTGGAGTTTCGCACTGAACCCTGATTTCAGGCTATGCAGTCAGGTTGGCCGGGACCTGGCAGGGCAGAAAGCACAGGTATTTCAGAACCTCCAAGGAGGGCGACATTGGCTGGTACATGAAGCCCCATGACCCTCGGAGGCCAATGAGCTATTTACAGGGCTTTTCTGATGTGAGGCCAGGAAATCATGTAGGATCCTCTTTGTTTCTCTCTGCAACTGGCCAACACATGAAATCGCAGGAACAAACTCCAACTCAAATTGTGAATTTCTAGGTCACAAGAGGACACGGATTAATCAGACTATTTACCAACTGCTGTCAACACAAGCCGGAGGGAGCAGGCCAGTGGATGCCAGCGACATTTTGTGGAGTGCTTGTAGCATGTTTTGTCCATCCTTTCCTTATTAAGCATTCAAATCCCCTTCATGTTCTCTAAAACTGGATCCTGTCGTCTGCTCACCCGCTGAGCACCAGTAATCCAACACACATGCCCACAGCCACACCGAGCCGGAGGTCCCCAGGGCCTGGTTTCACCACATCATACACGATACACAGAGACACACACCCCAGGCATGTATCACGCAGATGCTACAGAGCATGCGAAGCCAGGAGCCTCCCGTGAGGCTCAATCCCTTTGCTGAAACCCCGGAAGACTGAAGTTGTCTTTGCAGAACTGACCCCCCTGGCCCTCAGCACAACCGCCAAGTTCTCACAAGAGCTTTCTGATGTTAGCATGGCAAAGGCCACCCCATTTTTTGTAGGGAGAAACTGAGGCCCAGCTGACCCAGTCCCGGGAGCCTGCATAGTTGTCAATCAAGGGTAAAGGTAAAAGCAAGGACAGTTTTCTTACCCTACCCATAGAAGGGCTCCTCCTGACCTCAAGGGGTATCATCAACCAAGACCTCTGACCGCTGCTAGCACTGACCTTCTCACTTGCCACCTGCTCCGAGTCTGGCAAACCCCAAACCTTGGCTATAAAGGTCACATTCTGATGGCAGTACTCTGTTGAAATTGGCTCATTCTGGCTCCTGACAACCTGTTGTTAAATATTCAGGAATGTTGCTGGTCAGGTGTTTAAAGGTTGGCATTTCAAAACTGATGCGAGAGCCAACTCATTGGAAAAGACCCTGATGCTGGGAAAGATTGAGGGCAAAATGAGAAGGGAGTGGCAGAGGATAAGATGGATAGACGGCATCACCGACTCAATGGACATAAATCTGAGCAAACTCCAGGAGATAGTGGAGGACAGAGGAGCCTGGCATGCTGCAGTGCTCAGGGTTGCAAAGAGTCAGACACAACTTAGTGAGTGAACAACAACAACAATTTTGAAATTGACTACGGGGAGAGTATTTATACCATGGAAACCAGCAAATGCCAAATGCCACACACTGGGGACTTTTCTTTTCCCTAGAGAGATGGCTCATCAGCACATCACTGCTCGCCAGAAAGAATCATCGATTTCAATAAGACCTCAGGACTTTGTGAGCAGAGGGCATTTCTCTCAGGATTCACCATGCAGATAAAGAAGCTGACTCTAGTAAGGCAGGATTTGGGTAGTGAGATTGGGGAGGATGGATATATCAGATCACTTACAGAATCCACAGCAAATCTGGAGAATCAGAATTAGGAAAGAGGCTGGAACTGAGTATGGTCAGGCAGGGTGTGCCGGACAAGGCAGAGAAGGCAGCTGATGCTTGCTTCTCAGTTCTCCTGCCGCGGGCATTACACCTTGACCCCGATTGCTTCCCCCTCTGCAGAGATAATTCTAACTGCACCTGCTCCTTGACATGCTTTGCTCTGGCTCTGAATAGGTGCATTTGATTGGCTAACTTGGAGTCATATCTGCAGCTCCCAGCGGTCAGGGTGGTGAAGAACAACTCTCGGGCCTTTTCTGCTGCTGCAGCAGGAAATGAGAGGCTGACAACATTAGTGGATTTCCCAAAGAGATGAAACACTGAAAATGCCCTCTGCAGAAAGGCTCCCCTCAGTCTGTAGGCTGCTGAGTTATTGGTCCTAGGGTGGCAGTGGAGAGTGAGGGCCTTAATGAGCCCTACCCTCAAATCTCCTTCACCCTGATGTAAGATCTTCCCTCCCTGCCCACCAAGTTGTGACTTTTTACAACCCAGTCTGCCTTTTAGTGAATAGGATCCCTCTCTGAAATGAAATACCCTTCTCCCATTTCTCCAGGGCTCGGGTGGCATATTAGTCACTCACACTTTAGTGTGGATCAGTTTAATCTGACATTTTCCTCTTATCCTCTTCACTCAGCTCAACTAAAAGAGTGGGAGTAATTCTTGATCACATACATTAGTGGAAGAGTTAAGCATGGATAATTCAGAACAGCAGGTAATCCAAGAAATATTTCCATGTGGCTCTGGGATATAGCATCTGAGTCATTAATTATAGAAAGGCATTAGAATTGCCTGTGTAGATTGTCACTGCACAATGAATGGAGAAAGGGCGGCCACAGTCCATAAGTTCTTTCAGCTAGGGAGTGCTATGTCACTTCAGTCATGTCCGACTCTTTGCAACCCTTCAGACTGTAGCCCACCAGGCTCCTCTGTCCATGAGATTTCCCAGGCAAGAACACTGGAGTGGGTTGCCAGTTCCTTCTCCAGGAGATCTTCCCGACCCAGGGATCGAACCCACATCTCTTATATCTCCTGCATTGGCAGGTGGGTTTTTTACCTCTAGCACCACCTGGGAAGCCCAGACATTCAGCTTACAGACTATAAAGTCAATGGCACCTCTTGGTGTTGTGCAGTGCACAGACCCATGCAACTGTACATGGCAGACCTAGTGGAGGCTGCTCAGGGCTCTCTGAAGAGCAAGAGAAGGACGCTAGGAAGAAACAATACCAAAGACAACATAGAATTAATCTTCTCACTGGGAGAAGAAATGTGATAATTTGTAATACATGAGATGTAAACATAGACCCTTCCTGGCGGGCTTCCCTGGTGGCTCAGATGGTAAAGAATCTGCCTACAATCTGAGTGACCTGGGTTCGATCCCTGGGTTGGGAAGATCCCCTGGAGAAAGGCATGGCAACCCACTCCAGTATTCTTGCCTGGAGAATCCCCATGGACCGAGGAGCCTGGTGGGCTATAGTCCATAGTGTCGCAAAGAGTCAGACAGGACTGAGTGACTAAGCTCAGAAACATACACACGGCACATGAACACTTATAATAAGGCATCTTCATACTTGTCTAGACCCACCCGAATTCATGAAGAATCTCCATAGTGTTTAACTGTGCTTATGAAAAACAAAACGCTGGAGATCTTTTCGTCATTCAAGGATGCGCTGGTAAGAAGAAGGAGGGGCTGCTGGTAGACAGGTGTGACGACCCTGAGCGGCTCAGTGGCCTGGTCCTCAGGTCGTTGAGTCACAAGGGGCTGAGAGTGGAGAAGCACATGGCCCCCTGAAGGCATGTTCCTTTATAACATGTGAAAGGAGCTCACGGAGTAACAAGTACCCGATGCAGAAGCCTTTGGTCTCTAAGTGATCCCACGTTTGCAGCCTGTTGTTGATTTTACTCAGAAGAAAAAAAGCAAATCACCACTTCTCTCTCGGAGGCTACAAGTGCAGCCCCACCCTGGTTTTCTAGTAAATGCCCTGGTTTGCTAGTTGCCCCAGCAAACCCCATGTCCGGAGCAGGAGTCAGAACTCAGCCAGGTCCAGAGCGTACATCCAACTTCAGGAGACCTGTGGGACCATCAGCTTCAGAGCTGGGCGGGCTGTCCCCCGAGCTCTGGTTCAACTGGAATCAAGCTGGACTTGAGCCACTGAATCCAGAAGACAAGTCCCTGGCTTATGGTTGGGAGACCTGGGCGCTAGTCCTGCCTCCACCCAGCTCACAGAGTAGGCAGAGAAAGCCCTTCCCTTTCTGGCCCTGATGGAGGCTCCTCGAGCAGTTCCTTCTCCCCACAGTGGCTGCTGAAGGGCTCAGGCTACTCCAGAGACCTATATCTGATCCATAACCACATGCCCCACGCAAGGCTGGCCCCAAGCCTAGACATGGAGCTGATGTTGCCTTGGGTCTCCTCCTTCTGCCACCTCCTGAAGTTCCATTCCCTCAGAGTCAGCCCAGGCTCCTGGTAGCCCACCACCCCACGAAAGACCTCACAAGGATTAAACATGAAAAATAAATGCAGATGAAGGAAACTCAGAAGAACATACTTTATAATCCAGCAGGGAGAAAGGCCTTTGTAGGCAGGTCACAAAACCTCCATATCCATAAAATAGGAGATCAATAATTTTGACTAGATTTCCACATCAAGGAGAAAAACACCAAATGGCAAAAGAAAAGATAAATGAAAACCAGCTTCCCCGATAGCTCAGTTGGTAAAGAATCCACCTGCAGTGCAGGAGACCCCAGTTCGATTCCTGGGTCAGGAAGATCCACTAGAGAAGAGATAGGCTACCCACTCCAGTATTCCTGGGCTTCCCTTGTGGCTCAGCTGGTAAAGAATCCACCTGCAATGCGGAAGACCTGGATTCAATCCCTGGGATGGAAAGATTCCCTGGAGAAGGAAAAGGCTACCCACTCCAGTATTCTGGCCTGGAGAATTTCATGAACTGCATAGTCTATGAGGTCACAAAGAGTTGGACACAAGTGAGAGACTTTCACTTCACTCAGAAAAAATATTTGGAACTTGTATTACAGGTAAAATATTAATTTCCTTAAGATTTATAAAGCTCTTTTGGAGTCTGAGAGATCTAATAAATATCATAGAATCTCTTTCCCTACCAAAATTCCAAACCAACTTGTAATAGACACAGGAATAGGTAAATGAGGATTCCAAAACCAGCTTTACTACTGACAGAGCTTTCTTAAAGTATTTTTTTAATTAATCTTATTTATTTGTTCCTTGGCCGGACACCACACAGCATGTGGGATCATAGCTCCCCAGCCAGGGATTGAACCCACGCCCCTTGTATTGGATGTGCAGAGCTTTAATCACTGGGTCGCCAGGGAAGTCCCCTGACAGAGCTTTTGGAGAACACGGTTTAGGTGTGCAAACCATCAGTCTCCTAATGCCAGACCCTGGAATGAAGGAGATCTCCCAGATCACAGACAGCTGTGGAAACCCACAGGCCTCACCTGGCCAGGGCAGGGCCTTTGTCACTAGACTGCAGAGTCAAAGGCCACCAGAAGCACCTGTGTTCTGCAGGTAAGCAGATCCCAAAGGGCAGGGAGAGAGAGAGGCAAGTCCATCCCCTTCTTCATCTCAAACTCACCAACCAGATAATTTACTTCTCTTCTCCACAGTTGAAACGAGTGGCGGGAGTGGGGGTGGGGGGTCAGAAAGAGGACAAGACTTACATTTACTGGTGTCCTTGAACTTAGAAATATAAAGCATGGAGAAGGGAAATAAATCCTCCACCCTCTTTCAGTTCAGTCGCTCAGTCATGTCCGACTCTGTGACCCTATGGACTGCAATACGCCAGGCTTCCCTGTCCATTACTGTCTCCTGGAGCTTGCTCAAACTCATGTCCATTGAGTTGGGGATGCCATCCGACCATTTCATCCTCTGTTGATGAGTTTCAATCACTAGCCCCACCTGGGAAGCCCCCCTAAATCAGTAGAAAAATAGTCATAATACAGTAGAAAAACAGGAGATGATCTGTATAGACAGTGCAGGGAAAAGAAAACTCAGACACATAGACAAACATATATGAAAGATGCAAAACTTCACTCACAATATAAAAATCCAAATTAAAACCACCGTGAAATATCACTCTGTACGTATCAAATTGTCAAACACTTTGTCACCACACTGTGTTGGTGCACGTGTGGGGAAGTGGTACTCTCAGACATTGCTGGGGAGATGACGCAGCTTTCGTGGAGGGCAATCAGGCAGTAGGAGTCAAATTTGCAAAGCAGTTACCTTTGACCCAACACATTCACTTTTAGGTCTTTATCCCACAGATTTGAGATCCATGATATTCAGGGCAGTGTTGCTCTTATAAATGCAAAAGATTAGAACCAATCCAAATGTGTATCAGGTGACCAGTAAGATAAATTGAAGTATATCAATGCAGTGTAATGATACAAAGCTATAAATATTTTTAGGCAGTTCTATACATTCTAGTATAAAATTATCTCCAAGGAAGTAAAATGAAATAAAGATGCAGATTTTTGTTGTACAGAATGCTACTATGTTCTTAAAAAAAAAAAAAAAAGACTGTATGTGCTTAGATATGCATAGACTCCTTCTAGAAGTTCACATAAGAAACTGATTCCTTTAGAGAAAGAAATTGGAAGGCAGGGGATAAGGTGAATAAGATTCCCACCTTTTTCTTTATCACTGTATGATGAAAAGGACTCATAGGATGAGTAAGGCCGGCTATCTATGTTTTCCCACTTAAACTTGTGAATTTTCTCTAATGGGTGCCTTTCACCCAGTGGGGACCTGGTGTCATGATTTGGTGGGTTTGGGAAGAGGTTGCTTTTGGAACTAAGATTCTAGGGGAGAGCAGACAGGCCTGGTGGGCTATCAGCATAGTAGGTTTTGAGTAGCCAGATCCCAAAACATACATGCAGGAGAGGTAAGCACAAAAGAGAGATCAGAGATGAGGACAGAACTTACCAACTAAGAGGCTGGATCTGCTAAATTCTAATGCTAGAGGCAGACACGCCCAAGGACAGGAAAATCCCTGTCCTGCTCTTCAGAGCACACGCTTCAGAGCTACAAATGAAGACAAAAGACCTTTAAGTCACAGCCTCCTGACTGTTTACTCCCCAGCTACTGTGGCAGGTGTTGAAACAGCCCTTCCATCCCACTAGAATCTGGAGAAAATCATCCTGCAAAGAAACCACAGCAAAGAGAAGCTGTTCACTGAGGGCCATTTATCAGTGGGAAGCTTCAGTCACAGAGCTCCACTCCTGGAGCTGACAATGGCCCCCAGAGAGCAGGCATCAGAGTGCATGTCAGGACCAGGAATATCCATTGCTACCAGTGGATCAGTGCAGCTAATGAAGAAGCCACACAGCGTATACTGCCCACAATGCCAGATTGCATAGCTACGCAGTAGGGGTACATCTGTGAGGGTATAAAGGTATGTGTGATGGTTGATTTTATGTGTCAACCCGACTGGGCCATGGGGTGCCTAATGTTTGGCCAAACATCATTCTGGCTGTGTCTGTGGTGGGTGTTTTTGGATGATATTAACATGTAAATCAGCAAACTGAGTGAAGCAGATTGCCCTCCCTAACATAGGTGGGCCTCATCCAATCAGTTGAAGGCCTGACCAGCCCAGAAAGGCTGACTTATTTCAAGTAAGAGGACACTCCTCCTGCCGCTCTGTTTGAACTGGGACATTGGTCTCTTCCAGCCTACAGACTGAGACTGAACTATTGGTGCACATACATGTGTCTGTCCTGGGCAGTCACTCCTTAAGACTCTTCAGGCTTTCATCATTTCCACCACATGCAGGGGTGCAGCAACAGGAGAAGAAGAGGGAATGTGACAGACTGCTACCATGCACTCCAAAAATGCCTCTGACTTCAAACCTCGCCTCCCTTACTAGAGACCTTTATACCCATGAAGGCTATGTTCTGTTGCTGCTGTTGTTGTTCAGTCATGAGTCATGTCTGACTCTTTGCAACCCCACAGACTGAAGCATGCCAAGCTTCCCCTGTCCTTCACCATCTCCTGGAGTTTGCTCAAGCTTATATCCATTGAGTCAATGATGCCATCCAACCATCTCATCCTCTGTTGCCCCCTTCTCCTCCTGTCTTCAATCTTTCCCAGCATCAGGGTCTTTTCCAATGAATCAGCTCTTTGCATCAGGTTCTAATGCTATGTTCCAATCTGTCCAATTAACTTTTCCAGAAGACCATATGTTACAAACCCTAGGGTCTACAGGGACATAACTGGTAACAAAAAAAATGTCTGAAATGTAAGTGGTGGGGACTGTGACAAGAAAGAGAGTGGGTACCTCATCGAGCACAAATTCAAATTTTGATTAAACAACATGCTGTCAAAATAGAACACATTTTTGTGAACTTTGGAAGGCTATAAGCTTCCTATGGTTTGTTACAATGAAAATTAAACATTTTCATTAAAAATAATGACAAACAATAGCACTGTACTGAACAATCAGAAACTTCTCTAAGATAGAGAGTGAAATAAAAATCCTTATAACAATCCCGTGAGGGAGGTGTTACTGTTTATTTTACAGGTGAGAAAACTGAAGCAGAGAGAGGTTAAGTAGCTCATCCAAGATCACACAGCTAGTGGTATTAGAGTCAGAACTTGAACTTCAGTAGTCTGTCTGCAAAGCCATTGAAATTGGGTTTCTTGTGAATTCTAAAGGTGTAAGAGAACTGAGCACAGGGGCATGATTATTTATATCCCTGGCTGAATCCCTACAAAGTGCCGTGGAATCTGAGCATACATCCAGGGAGTTCCAACCCTATAGAGAACCAATCCCTGTCAAGAAGTTCCCTCTGATATCAATGGGGTTTGCTTGGTGGGTTAGCTGGATAATAGACTCTGTTCTTCACTTCCTTCAGTGTAGATGGACACAGTGACCAGTAAAGGCCAATGTCTTTTTGGTTTGAAAGTCAAGGCTTTGACAAGGTGGGGCACTCACGACGTGGAGGGCATTCTCCACTCAGCTTTGTGACTGTGTAGAGTCACAAAGTCCCAAACCACGAGGGTCTTCAACTGAGCAGTTCTGGCTGGAGGTGAGGATCTAATAGGTTCTTCTGGGCCCATGAGACAAAATTAAATGTGGGATTTCAGGGCTTGTCTTCGATAGCCCAGGTGGCTTTAACAAAATATTAATACTTAACTAAATATGTGATTAAAATATTAATGACTTAAACAAATGAAGACTGGGAAGTTCAAGATCAAAATGCCAGCAGATTTGGTGTCTAGGGAGGGCCCTCCTTCTGACTTGTATATGGCCATCTTCTTGCTATGCCCTCTCATGGCAGAGAGGGCTCTGGTCTCTTCCTCTTCTTATAAGGGCACTAATCCATTATGCGGGTTCCACCCACATGAACATCATCCCCGATGAAGGCTTCAAATTACCAGTGTGGGGGGGACACATACATTCAGTACACAGCAGGGTTGATAGCTGAGTACAACTATGGAAAACACACCTTGACTGAGTGTGCCATGCCTACTGCACAGCCTCGTGGCAGCCCTGCCTGGCTTTCCTTTCTGTCTGACCACCTGCTTTGCTGGCTAACGGCATGTTCTATAACTCTGAGGAACCTCAGCCCTCTCTTCCAAGTCTCCATTCCCAGACCATTGCATAACCTGAACTTTCACACCCATTCTTCAGGGAGAACAAGGACTTAGCACACAAGCCAGAGGTAACTAGAAACCCCTTTACACTTGTGGTTACAAGATTCACCCCCGAGGATCTGCATGTTTGAATTCTATTGTTGTCTCCATTTGCTAAAAGTCAAATAAAGAAATTGCACCTGAAAAACCCTGAATCTTGTTTGGTACTTGGAGTTCCAGGGTATAAAACTGGAGGTTAATTGTATCCTCCTGCACAGAGGAGAGAGCCGAGGAGCTAGAGAAGTAGCTTTCCAAAGCACACAGCTGGCCCTGGATATCTTCCCAGCTCTGCTGGAGAAGGAAGGGTGGGTCACTCCCCAAGGGCCAGGCAGCCAGTGCCTCCCCAGGCAAGGTGTCCAGCCAGAGGAATCCCATTGCCCAGGCTCCCTGGCAGCCCTGAGGCCCGGCATGTGGGTCGGTCAGGAGGCTGCTGCTGCAGTTTGGAGCCACTGCCCACCACCAGTTGGTGGTAGCACTTTAGGCCTCTCCAAGGGGTGTGGCTTATGGCTCTCATAGCCAAAGAGACAGCCAAAAGTGCTGTTTAAATGACTAGTGATGTAAGTATTACTCAAAAAGACTTCTCAACCCAATGGCATTATACAGTGATTGCTTATTATTATTATCACTATTTATGGGTCCCTTGCTGTTCTTCTGAGACTTTTGTACTTTTTGCCTAGAGAAACTTGGGCTTCCCTGGTGGCTCAGATGGTAAAGAATGTGCCTGCCACGCAGGAGACCCAGGTTCAGAAGATCTGGAGAAGGAAATGACAACCCACTCCAGTATTCTTGCCTGGGAAATCCCATGGACAGAGAAGCCTAGCGGGCTAGATTGCATGAGTCGGACACAACTGAGTGACTATCAGTAGAGGGGATGAATGGGCTCAGCTAGATGGTTCTCAGCCAGGTCTCTTACCCTATTGTGGGCAGGCAGTGGCTGGGGCATAAGATGTCTTTGAGGCTTCTTCCACTAAGGGAGGAAACTGAACCCCAGTTGAACACCCCCAGCACAATCTCTCCATGTGACCTAGGCTCCTCTTACTTCAGTCTTTATTAAGGTTCTGCTCTGTGATGAGAGATACAGCAAACAAGGAGGTTTAATCATGGTATCCACTTGGGAGATGGCACCATAAAAAAAAATCAAGAAGAACTAAAGAACCCCAGGAGACAGAGTGTGCAAAGAGGGTGAGGTGAGTCGATTTCAGCCTGGAGGAGGCGTGAACCCACCAAGGGAGTATGCTGGGGATGTGTCATAAACTTACACCACTGGCACTGTCTTCAGTGCTGCCATTTTTCTCATTGCTGTGAGCAAGTATGTTTATTTTGCTTGTGTTCCTTTTGTTCTGTGTTGCTGTCAAACTGGAGTGAGTAGGGCAGGTGATGAAAGGAGTTTGGCTCCTCATGTAGGATTGGAGAGGAAAGATCTAGGATGCACTAATTCCCGCCCACCTGTAAACATCTGTTCCTCTCTTGCGGGGTTGAGGTCACTAACCTGAGGGAGGCAGGGCAGTGCAGAGCTGGTATGTGGTATGCAGGGACTAGAGCTAATCTACAAGGCCTTGTCTAAGGCATCTGGGGGCTGAAACAGCCCAAGGGGTGTCCCAGTCAAATCCCAGGACAGCACAGAATGCCACCCATCTTGGCAAACAAAGCTCAGTGTGTTTGCCTGTGTAGTGAGAAGCAGCCAAAGGGCAGAGGTGGGTTGAAATGTAATCAAACAAGGGCTCCATCATGAGCAAGGGGAGCAGGGGAAGGAATGCTTGGTTTTGCCTTTACTGAATTTAAGCCATGTGGTGTTTGGGTGAGTCAAACTGTCTGCCGAACAGCCTAATCTCTGCTTAACTAACAGTGATGATGGTCAAGATGCTATAGCTCCCACGTGGCAGGCACGGTGCTAAGCACCTCCTGTGCATATTTTCTTTAATCTTCTTAACAACCTGGTAAGGGGTTATTATCACAATTTTATGAATGAGAAAACTGAGGCTCAGAGCAGGAAAGTATTTGTTTTTGATCAACAGTCAAACTGACTTTCGGCAGTCGGACTCTGCACCAACAGGAGCTTTCTCTGGGGCCTCCAGCATTGCCCACAATGCACCTGTGATGGTGGGTTTTATCCCCCTTTTATTCCCAGGGTGAAAATGGAAAATAAGCAACTTGCCTAAGGTCCAACAAGCAGAATAGGGATCTGTCCAACAAGCAGGTAGGTGGCAGAATAGGGATCTGAACACATTCTCACTCCCCAACCCAAGCTCTTTTCACTACTCCAAAGACTTATTTGTTGGGTGTCCTCCTCTGCAGACTCGAATGGCCTGGTACAAAGTTAAGGAGGGAAAGAACACAAAAGAGAGCTCCCCATAGCCCCAGCCAGGGGAAGAAAGCAGATTGTTAACAGAGGTGAAGGGCAGGGCAGGGAGCAATGCTAACCAGATGCCATCTCCCATTTTTCACTTAAAAAAAAGAAAATCACCTTGTCATTTTTTAAAATTACCTCTCCTGAAGGGGGAGAGGAGCAGGTACTCCAAAGGGCTAGACACCTGCTTTCCTCACCGTCTGCTTCCAATCTCTGATCTGGCCTGGCACATGTCTCCTGTGCCTGGGATGTTTTAAGGGGCCTTCCTAACTGGGTCCAAAGAAAACATTCATTTTGATTACAGAAAAGAGGTGCATCTGCTAGCCTGGATTTGTGGGAGAACCCATAATCCCTGCAGTTTACCTCCTATTAGCCTTCTTCTCCAGGAAAGAAATGTCCTGCTCTTTAAAGTTGGGGCCATAAAATTGTGACAGCTCGCTTGCAAGCAGAGCTGGCTCTGGAACATGAAACAGCCCTTCAGATAAAATATACAACTCAGGTGTGGGAGTGAGAGGGCTGGGGTTTTAAAACTGAATCAGCTGTTAGTTAACGTTTTGTTTTATGGCTCTATCTGGGCAGTTCCCTACTGTAGAGCATCACCAGTTCCAACATTTTGGGCATATTTCCCATTAGCCCTTTATTTGAAATTTTATGCTTCCCCTCATAAAAACCTTCAGCAGATTAATGTGCTCGGGATGTTTATTTATAAGTCCAGCTGGTCTCCCTTCGAGTTGCTTTTATTGCTGAGTTGCCTGAGTATGCCCTTTGTGTAGCCGCAGAAGGATGGGACTGCAACCCAGCAACCAGCGTTATCTCCAAGACAAGGGGCCACATGGCAGGGGGTGGGGCAGGGGTGATGGAGAACTCCAGGTGGGCCTTTGAGGTTTGCCATGTTGTGAGGCCCTCAGGAGCCCTCTTTGGCCTGTCTGCTGTCGCGTATGTTGGGAATGGGCTGTGTGTGGCAGAAGGTATAGATGGAAACCGAGACAGCCACTCTCATCTCCCAGAGGGATCTATCCTGTGAATCCTCCCCTCCAGCACACTGGGACAGGCTTGACTTCATTCAAGTAGGAGCTGTTCACCCTTTAGCTGAATACTGGCCAAGATTGCCAGTATTACTCTAATCTTGGATGATCAATCATCACTTCTTTTACAAGATACACGATAATCAAACGTCTTGTAAATTTCTAAATTTGTACCATTCTTTCCTCCCTCTTGCTTCATTATTTTTGCACTAAACATGAGCAGCATCGTTATTTTTTAAAGGTCAGGCATCATCAGGCTTGTTTTTTTATTTTTTCAGTATGTGTGTACTTTTATTAAGGACCACCACATTGTATGGTCTTGCTGCATACTTGGCTTCTTAGGTCTCACACGTGATAGGAACACTTGGAGCAACATCAGGGTTGAGAATTCCTCCAGCTTCTACTATCTTTCTCCAGATTGGAGGCAACACTGCCCTTTGACCTTTAGAAAGTTCTGTCTGCTATTGGCATCAGATCTGCCTCTCTGCAAGTCTATCTTGCAAGTCCTACCCCTGCCCTTCAGGCTACACAGCCTATTTCCTCTCCCTCTTCCTTTGGAGAGATTTAAGGACGATGCCTAGTCCCCCTGAATCATCTTTTTCCCATGCAATATGTCCTGTGACTTCTCATGCATTGAGTGAGAATCCAAATGCCTGCTGGCCACATTAAGGCTTTTCCGTCTTCTTCGGACTAATGGGTTCTTCTGTCAGCGAGACTACTAAGCCCTTGTCACACATGCCAGCCATTATGCAGTTATGCACTCTTGGCAAAGACTATCTCTGAACTCATGCTTCTGGGCTCCAGAGAGAAATATTTTTTTATCAGTCAGATGCCTTTTGATTATCCAGGCATTATAAGAGGCAACAGACATTGAAACCAAAGAAAGAAGGAAAAAAACTTTATACTAAATGGCAAGAGACTGATATTTGTCTTGCCCTCGCTCCCAGAAAGGGTTGGTGATGTCCAATAGCACAAGAAAAGGCAATCCAAGTATCAAACAGTAAAAATCATCCATGTGGTCTTTGGAGAGACTAACACTCCATAGCCCCCCCCCCCCCAAACTCTCTATCATCCTTTCACCTCCTTCCTGTGTAATCAGTGCTCAAGGGCTCTCTGAGTGTCAGGAAGCTTTCACCAGCCCTTAAAACCCCAGAGGCCAAAGGGAGCAGGGTTAAAAGCAACTGTGGTCATGACCCCAGGTCATTTAAGGGGAAAGATGAACAGTTGTTGGAATAAATAATCTCTTTAAAATACTAATGATTTTAACAAAGATGTAGCCCTGGGACCTAAAATTTTCCATTACACCCATGGCAAGACAGAAGGCTCTGGGATGTTGGGAAGAGCTGAGATCCATCCATCAGGCATCTGGAGCCTGGATCAAGCCACACTTTGGGCACTGGGTGGGCAAGTCAGTGTGACCTTCCTGATCAGGTGTCCCGAGAAGGTACACATGATCTCATTTCCCTCAACCCCACCCACCTAAATAAGCGCCTGGGTCTAAGTCTCTTTTTCCCTTAAACTAGCCCAGCTTACAGATTACAGTTCCTTAGGAAAGAGAAGGCCTTCTATAAGAGAAGTCTGGAAGCAAATCTGAGCTGTTTCCTATCTTGGCCTCACCCTGTCAGGCACTCCTGACCAAAGAGATTCCATACTATCAGTGGGTGAAGATTCTGACTTAGGACCACCAGGGAAGACTTCCTAAAGAAGAGGCCTGGGGAAGGAGGGAGGTGGGAGAGGCAGCACTTGAGATTTGGGAGGGGGGACACCCTGCTTGCAGTGTATTTGCAGAGGGATGGATGGACATGTTCACTGTATAAAATTGCCTGACTCAGAAGATTTGGTACATGTGAGCATCTGTGCTTCCGTAGCTAGGTGAATCTCCACAGTGCAGAGCTCTTTGCCTAAGGAATTCTTCTGACCTCTGAAAAGGGCTGGAGTCTGTTTTGATCTCTCCCGCCCTGCATCAGGGCTCACACCTTCCTTCCCAGCACAGCCCAGGATGGCACCCCCAGAACCTTTAGCTCTGACTTCAGGGGAAGTAAACCATGGTTTGTCCAGCTGAGGCAAACCCCAGGACTGGGCTCTTTCCTCATAAGAAGCAAAAGAACCACAATCCCAGCTCTTGGGCTCCAGAAACTGCAGCTTTGGTGCTCTGGGGCCCTAAGGTGGCCTTTGCCAAAGTCAGATGATTCAGTCAGCTCCCGGGAAGAATTGCTCAGAGGACTCATCAACTGCTGGCCTTGCAAAAACAAAGCTTCCTTCCAGAATTGCCTCTGATTAGAGCTATAGAGCCAAGTGTGGATTTCATAGACAACTTGAATGTAAGGAACTTTGGTTGTCCTCTACTGCTGAGCAGGACATACTTTTACAGACTGAGAGATTCTTCTGTTGCCTCTGAGCAGGCCAGAAGCTCAGTTAAACCTCCCAAATAAGAGCCTTTCCCAAAGTTGGGACTTACAGAATAAAAGATGTCTTCCAGGAAAAGTCCCAATGTTCCCATCCTCTCCCAAGCCTCAAAGCCTGCCTCATTCAGTTGAAATGTCACACACACACACACACACACACACACACACAAACACACACACATGCACACAAGCATATCCATCCCAGTATGTCTTAAGAGCATTGCTACTTCCCCAACTTACTTTGGGGGAATTCATTCACTTGCTGAGTAAGGCTACTTGGTGTGCTCTACTTATGACAAAGATGTTAATTGAAACAGAGCCAGCCACCCACAAAAGATTTTGAAGTCAATACAGTGTCTGTGAGTAACACTATATGTATATTCGAAGGGATGTGTGAACATGGGGCCAGTGGACAATTGCCATGAAATCCTGAGGGAAGTAAGCTCCAAATAGATATTAGGATTGCACATATCTTGAACTTACAGATGTGAGAGTTGGACCACAAAGAAGGCTGAGCACTGAAGAACTGATGCTTTCAAACTGTGGTACGGGAAAAGCCTCTTGAGAGTCCCTTGGACTGCAAGGAGATCCAACCAGTCAATCCTAAAGGAAATCAATCCTGAATATTTATCAGAAGGACTGATGCTGAAGCTGAAGCTCTAATATTTTGGCTACCTGATGCCAAGAGCCAACTCATTGGAAAAGACCTTGATGCTGGGAAAGATTGAGGGCAAGTGGGAGAAGAGGGCAACAGAGGATGAGATGGTTGGATGGCATCACTGACTCAATGGACATGAGTTTGAGCAAACTACGGGAGATGGTGAAGGACAGGGAAGCCTGGCGTGCTGTAGTCCATGGAGTCGCAAAGAATTGGGCATGACTTAGCAAAGAAACAACAGCAGTAATGTCCTCTATAACACACCCAGGCCAAATTCTAGGCTTCCACAATTTCCAGCAGGGTGTGGGCAACAGGCTGATGGCACAAGGCCAGGAGGAAGGGAAGTGAGGAATGTGTCTCCCCGAGATCTGACAAGAGTGACAGCAGCCCCAGGAAGTGGCTCGCTAATGCCCTGGGGGTTCAGGATCCTGCCCAGCTTACTGTCTCTCTCCTCCATCTCTGGACTTAGGGTCCCACGTGTCATCTACAACCGCCTCCTCATCCCTGATTCATGCTCCCCCCATCACAGGTCCCCAGGTCTGTCCTCATGACCTCTTCCATAGCCAAACATTCCTGCTCTGATTTTGTGTAATCAACTTTTAAAAAATAGATTATTTCACACTTACCAATGGCAGAGGTATTGTATTTGCTTGCTTTTGCCAAAAAAAAAAAAAAAGGAAAAAGCATGCATAGTATAATTCCCTTAACTTGTACAGACCATTAGATTTATCATTCCATCCCATCTTGCTGGAATTGCTTGAGATTATCTCTAAACTCTATATAACAACTAATGGAATATGGGAGAAAGTATTAGTCTCATACAACAGTGTGTGCATGCATGAATGCTCAGTCACATCCAACTCTGTGGTCCCATGGACTGTAGCCACCCAAGCTCCTCTGTCCATGGAATTCTCCAGGCAAGAATATTAGAGTGGGTTGCCAATTCCTACTCCAGGGGATCTTCCCAACCCATGGATTGAATCCACACACCCTGCACTGGCAGGCAGTTTCTTTACCACTGAGCCACCATGGAATAGTGGGGAGAAGTAAATGAGACCATGAAAGCTAACAGCCTTGTAAATGATCTGGTGCTGGGCATGCTGAAATTAAGACAATTATTCCCACCAGGTCTCTGATATCTGGACCACCATGGGCCTCTTTCCTACCACAAGGGTGTCCTGCCTGGAATTCAAATTCTGCCCACTGGAGCTTGCCCAGAGCAAGTACTCTTGGGTCCCATGAATCCTTGGGAAAGTCACTGCACCTCACTGGAGCTGATTCTCCTGGGTTCAACTGAGGGACCCCAGAGTCGTCAAAGGACAACGACTCTGAGTTCCCTCCCAGCGTGATGCTCTACAATCACTGGTCCTGCTTCACACACGGACTCCCTGGGGAGGACAAGGGCACCTGCAGACATTGCTGAACAGAGCTCTCATAGGCGTGTGACCCGATCAGATGGGGCCTAGAGTGTTCGCACGAGTGAAAACAGTCACCTCCTTTGCAGGTTCTGGGCTGCAAGAGGTGAAGGGAACTCAATGAATTCTCTAGTTCATGTTTCACTTTTCGATTAGGAGAAAAACCGCAGAAAAATAAACTGTGTCAATCAGCCCCGCTGTGTAAACATGTGATTGATGATACCTCTTGAGAGAGTCTTCATTTCTTTACGGAGTGGCCAGTGACAAAGACTCCCCAAACCAACCTGCTCCTTTACGGTTATTTAGGAAAGGAACAAGGGAAGCATTTGTTTTACTCCTGGGAGCTTCTACAACCAGCCCCATGCTACTCAGACAGCCCCTCCGGGCACCAAGCCTATAGCTGTTCTACTGAGCAGAGCTCGCTCCCCGTTGTCAGCAGCCTGCGATGGGTTGGGGTGAGGCCTTGTGAGCACTGCTCCCCAAGGCCCCCACCCTCAGAGAAAGGACTGGGACTCCTCCTTAGGGCCCTACTTGCTCACAAGGCAACTTTGTGCAAATCAGAAAAAGCCGGCCCCCATCTTTCAGATGCAATTCTGGCTTGGCAGACAGACAGAGCCTTTGCAAATTAGAAAAAGGTGCCCCTACCTTCAGATCACTGGTCTGCAAATTTTTTCTATCAAGGGCCAGGTAGTAAATATTTTAGGCTTTGCAGGCCAGAAGGTCTCTGTCACAACTCAACTCTGCCATTGTCACACGAAAGCAGCCAGAGACAACACATCAACAAATGGGTGGAGAGCTGTGTTCCAAAATGTTTTTATTTCTAAAAACAGGCAGTGGACCTGATACGACTCACAGGCTATTGTTTCCCAGTCACTGATCCAGGTGAACACAGCCCAGCACCAGGGCTTGGTAAATGGGACACAGGCTAAAACTCATCCACTGTTCTTCCCTTTGACTAGATGCTCTTGTGCAAAAACTACAAAATCCTTCATGGTTGCCCTTCCCTGAATCCCCAAGGTCTGGGAACCTTAGGGAACAAACTTCTTAGACCTCGAATGGACCACCCCAGTGAGTCTTAATATCCTTTATCCCCAACTCTCTCCTGCTCCCATGGCCTCCAGATCTTTGGGTCAGGCCAATTAGAAGTAAGTCTCCTACAGATCCAAAGCTTCTTCCCCATTCCACTGAGCAGCCCCAAACCAGTGAACAGCACTGGGCATGGCTTTTAAAAACAGACTTCTATTTACCCGAAGAGATAAAGACAAGGTCTATGAAGACAGGAAATCTAGCAGACCCGAATCAAAGGGATTCTTGGATGAGCAAAGCTGCCTGCCTCCTGAGACCTCCTCTTTGGCAAAACACCAATTAACCAATCAATAACTGGTTGGAGTGGAAGATTAAGACAGTTGGCAGAAACAAGTTATTTCTGGACGTTTTCCAGTTTGTTTGTTTTTTTTTCCAACCAGTCTTCCAATTACAATTAGAATACAGCTGTGGTTTCACGCAAACTCTGAACAGTCTACAACCTTGCAATGCAAACAAAGTCTACAGAAACTCCATTTCTTACAGCACCAAGGAGCAGCTAGGGCAGTGGTTCCCAGGAACCCTGGTCTGACTTTAAGTGGAATACTTCGTTATATTACTCACCCTTCATTTGACCTTCATAAATATCAAAACCTTACCACCCTGCATCCTGACATTTAATTCTTTCCTGTCATCTAATGAGGCCACATTTAGTTAGAAGGTCACTTGT
The DNA here is from genome assembly GCF_910594005.1 of Cervus elaphus. Classification (NCBI taxonomy): domain Eukaryota; kingdom Metazoa; phylum Chordata; class Mammalia; order Artiodactyla; family Cervidae; genus Cervus; species Cervus elaphus. The sequence continues at coordinate 28,158,734 of NC_057825.1, read as the reverse complement.
CATTCACAATGCTGAGAGAGACATATCATTTTAATGAAGCTCCTAATTCAGAGGGTAATGAAATTGTGGACAAGATTACAACACATGCTGGCCGAGAGACAGTGGAGGCCTCGGGCTTAGCCAGGCCTTTGTGGGATCACAACAGAAGGATGAAAAACAACCGAGCAAAGCTGGCATTCCTGCGTAAGCTGCAGAGCCTGGCCGCTGTCACTCTAAATTCAATTATCCAGAAGAAAGTGTGGATGCATGTTAATATATTTTACAAGGTCCTATAATTTATCATCCTTTGTTTTTCTTTATGAATAACAGATTTTTCCCTCAGCTAAAAAGCATATCGGGGGTTGGGTGGATGGGAGAGAGACCAAGAGCCACTTGCTTTTTCTTCACTGGAATGAAAGGTCATACAAAGTCTTCTCCCCAAGACAGGCTGGCAGAGAATTGCTAGGAAGTCCATGGCAGAGACCTGGGTTGCAGCTGCAGCCACATTTCAAACTGGGAGAGGGAAATGAGGCACATGGAATACTCAATGGTGGTTGACAGGGATGCCAAGCCCTGCTCAAACCTGCAGAAAATGAGGATGGAGCCTTTCTGAGCAGTAAGAGAAACTGTCCAGACACCACCCAGAATTCAGCCTAGGCTGACAAGCCTGCATACAAGGCTCAGGATGGATGACAAGCATACAGGGTGGTTGGGGAGGGCAATGCCCTCTCAGATTGCTTGTTCCTGACGCACCACTGGATTCATCTTAGAACTCAGTCATCATCTCAGAACTCACTTATCTGGCAGGAACCAATCTTTGCCCAAAGACCACTGACAGCAATGCTTTCTGCCAAGCCCCCCACCCCTCACTAACACACGTACGGGGACGAGCTTCCATACTGGTTCCCAAGGCCAATATCACCCTTTGGTTTGGCCAGGAAAAGGGCACCAAGTTGTCACTGATGTGAATCTGGTCAAAAGTACCTGCCTTTGGCGTGAGAGCATAAAGGGGGGCTGGCAGCTCCGTTCTCAGACGGAGACATGAGAAGAGAGGACAGCGAGCTCTGGAGATGGGAAGGGATGCTCCCACTGGAGCTGATGGTGGTCTTCCTGGGAAGGAGAAGGGGCTACAACAGGAAGGGCAGGGGGACCTCAGACAGACCACGTGCCGGCCAGGTGAGCTTCCCCATCAGGGATCGGGGCAGACTCTTTTCCAAAGATGAATGCAACAGTCTTTGCTACCCACAGGCTTTTCTGCAAGTTGATCTTGGCACTCTCCCACTCCCTTGAGTCCAGGAGGGCTCTTGATGGCTTTGACAAGTCAAACATAGTGGAGATGGCGCCAGGCCAATTTGGCTTCCTGCCTTTGGCTCACTGGCTATCAGGATGCTCTCTCTGGGATCTCAGCTACCCTACTGTGAGAAGCCCAAGCCACATGGAGAGGCCAAGTGTAGGACCTCCGTTAGAGTCGACACATTCACTGAGCTCCCAGCTGATGGCGGCACTATTGGCCATCTGATGGCAGCCACAGAAACGACTGAGCTGTGTTAGATATCCTGCCCAGCTGAGGCCTCCAACAACATCAGCCCCAAGCTCCAGCTGAGTGCAGTCACATGTGGGACTACAGTGGGAAACCAGGCAGCTGAGTCTGGTCAACCCACAGAACTTTTGAGAGATAATAATAAACTCTTCTTTTAAGCCACTGAGTTTCAGAGTGGTTGTGTTGCATATCAATAGTTAACCAACATTAAGTACAGTATGAGCCCTGACCAATCAGAATGGATGCTGACAGGCATGGATGGAGCAGGGATGGAGCAGGGCCTTAGAGACCTCCTGCTTTGCCAGATGTTTACCTTCTAATTCCCAGAATGTGAGGTCCAGCAATGACTGGGGAAGGGGCGGGGTGGCAGAAGGGCACTCAGGAAGACAGGGGGACAGGGGCCACAAGTGTTTCAGTATCTTAACAGTTACAGACACATTCATGAGCATCAGTTGGCATCATCACTGGTATCCCTCATCCTGGAATTCAGACCCTCAACCTTTCTGGGCTGCATCAGATATGGGAAGGCAACCCGTGCTACTCCTGGGAGTAAAGAGCCTCCTGAGAAGTCAACACTTTCACCTTTTTAGAACTGTTTTCTATCCACAATCGCATTTGATCTTTACAATGGGCCCAAAAGGCAGATGTCACTGTCCCCTACTTGACAGGTGAGAAAATTTAAGGTCAAGAGAAACTGAGGAGGGACAGAGGCAGTCACAGGAAGTGTACTGGTCAGGATATTTTATTTCTGGTTCTGATGCCACCTCAGTCTGGGAACTTAAGCCATTGGCCTGCCTTCTTGGAGCCTCCTCACCTCTAAAGTGAAGGAAGTAGAAAGACGATTTCCAAGGGCACACCTGGCATTACCATTCTCTGACTCTGTGACTTGCCTGAGGTCACCACGAAGGGAACAGCAGCATCAGGGGGCATGGTCTCAAGGCCCTGACTCCTTGTTCAGTGCTCATGTGACTGCCTCTACAGTGGCCTTCTTAAGATAGCTCAGTGCCATCATGCAAGGGGGCAGCCCACCCCTCTCCCCAGGCCCTGGACGGGAGGATGTTTCTAGGTCTAGAGCCAGAGAAGAGTTTCTCTGCGTGTGCTTTGGGCCCTGGGCCTTCTGTTCTGATATCCAAGGACAAAATCTCTGGAGGAGGTATGGGGTTGAGTGGGGAGAGAAGGATGGGGAGGAAGATGAGGTAGGGGGTTCGTACAAAGTTTCAGCCAGGTCTGCCCAGACCAGCTCTGAGTAAATCCTGCAGCCACCACACAGGAAGCGGCTAATCGGGGGCAGACACTGTCTCATTCGGAGGTCCAGGGCCCCTGTCTTGACACGGACCTCAGGCAGCATTGGCAGGTGATGGATCTCTCCTGAGATTGTGTGGTTTCCAGGAAAGCATTCCAGAACCTGAAACCAGCTTCAAAGGAATGTGTCTCTGCTCACTCCCGCCCTGGCGGGGAACCAGCCTGGGGCACCTTATTCTTATTAGGGCTGGAGATGTCTTGGACACTAAGCTTGAAAAATGCACCAAGGATTCTGACACAGATGGGGAATGGTGTGGCTGTGCAGAAAACCCCACTGTTGGCAGCACTAGACTTTCTCTGAAAGATCTTTGTGGCAAGTAATTTAACTCCTCTCTAACTCACATTTTTCCAACTTTAAAATGGAAATGAGAAATTTCTTTGTCTCGAAACCCTCTTATGCCTGGGAGGCTGGATGGGACAGAGGGGGAGCTGAAGCTTCCATTACCTGCTGGAAGGGGCAAGGTACCAAATACCGGAATCAAAGGTGAGGATCTCCAGGTAGGAACAAAAAAGAGAGTCCAAAGTGGGACTGAGGTGAGAATTAGGTTGGAGAATCTGGAAAGATCAGGTTGGAAGGAGCAAATGATAGTGAACAGAAATGTGGACAGATTCGGAGGCGGGCACCAATACCCCCTGCTTCTCCATACCCTGCGAGTGTGTGTGGAGATAGAAGGAGGGGGCATTGGGTCATCAAAGCAACTGGGAAAGACAGGTTTGGCTTTACCATCTATTTACTCTCATCTGAACCTGGATGTGAGGCTCCCAGGGGGTGCCCCACCTTGTGATGATCAATCTCACGTATCAACATGACCACAGCACCCAGATACTAGGCACTCGGTACTGCTGTGATGGTTCTGTTAGACACAATTAACATTTAAATCAGTAGATTCTGAGTAAAGCCGACTGCTCTCTCCATCATGGGCCTTACTCCAACATTCTTAAGAGAAAAGAAAGGTTGACGTTTCCCCAATAAAGGAATTGTGCTCCCAGACTGCTTACAGGTCAAGATTGCAACGTCCACTCTTCCCTGGGTCTCAAGACTGTTGGCCAAGTCTGCAGATTTTGGACTTGCCAACCTGCGTAATCACAGGAGCCAATTCCTTAGGATACACCTGCCTCCAAGTATCTATAGCTAAATCTAACTCTAAGTTCTATATCTATCTCTATATTAGAAGATGGAGAATGGGAAGAAGTAATGGGGATGAAATCAGACTGGTGGTGAAGTGGTCTGAGAGCGGGTGATGAGAGCCCTGTGGCAGGCTTGTTTATCAGCACCTGGACCGCAACACACCTGGAAAGTGCAGTCATTCCACCAAGGCCTACTCCTTGCCTTCCTCTCCTCTCTACACATTTTTCCCTGGTTGATCTCATCTGTCATCTCCCATTTTTTCAACCACGTCCTCTTCTTCAGTGATTCCCAGATCTTTGTCATTTATCACTGGCCCTGATCTCTCTGCTGAGCTCTAAAACTATATCCCCAACTCCTACTGGACAACCCATCTCAGAGTACCGTTGATACCTCACACTCAACAAATATAATCTGAACTTACCATTCCCCCCTTGCCACCCCTAAAGAAACCCTGATACTCCTCTTGGTGAATCACATTACCATCTACTCAGTTTCCCAAGCCACTAATTTGAGTCAAGGATAACTCCTTTCTGCACTCCCCCCACTCACCCACCCAATAATCATGAACTCCTGCTGGTGTCACCTATGAGGATATTCCCAGTGATAAACTTATTGTCCTAATTCAGCAATCATCTCTGGTCTAACTACTCAAACAGCCCCCAATCAGTTTCATTGGTCCCATCCAAATTCTATCAGGAGGATGCCCCAAGTTGCCCCCTTCATAGTTAGATTCTAAAAAGCATCATTTTCCCACTTCTCAGGGTTGATGATAATATGCTGGTGTGGACATATCTGACTCAAGGGTGGCTACTTCCAAGGCATTTTCAGCCAGGCTCCAAGCAACTTATAGATGCATCATTCTGACATTCTCAGGTCTGCTTGGAGCCTTTGGTCAATCTTCCCACACCAATCTAGACAGCCTAGCCAGCATCTTCTCCCATCCAACTCTATCAGAGGGCCCTCCTGCTCACAAGAAGGGAGGCAGAGACAGGTTCCCCAGGTGACCTGTGTGGGCTTCAAGGCAAAACTGTTGTGTAAGTGCCCCTCCGGGTAAGCCGGCCTGGGCCATCAGCACCTTGGAGAGCTCTGACCTCTGTTGGGGAGTGAACTGGACCAGAGTTCTGGATTCTTCTGGGAGTGGTAGCAGGGAAGGACAGGGTTGATGCTGTACATCTCATCAACCAGATACCCAGCCTAACAATTTCAGGAATCTGAAAAATATGAATGGCCCTGAGGTCAGCCCAGACTTGGGTTTCAGGGGCTCAGATGGTCCATGGGAGGCAGATGGTCATGATCCTGAGTCCTGGCCAAGCCAGTCTGATGCTGAAGACTAGTGCTCCCCAAGGTTCTGTGCTCAGACTGCACAGGATTCAGCAGCTTCCATCATTTCATTTCAGGTTAATTGCCAATGAAAAGACAAGTCACCTTTGGAAGTTACCTCATCTTTCTGAACTACTTGTCATTTGCTCCTTGTTAGCGGAGCCCACCTCTTCTGTTCTCACTGTGAACTTTCCAGCATCCTTTGCCCCAGCACCAGAGGATGAACTGGGAAGCAAGACTTCAGGGACATGAAGGCTTCAACTGACCTCTGGCTCAATGCAGCAAGGCCTTATGCATTTGAGGGAGGAGACATTGCCTCTGTTTGCATGCTCAGGGAACTCCGAGATCAATACACTAGGTTCATCTCCAGGGCTGCTCTTTGCTCGCGTTTGACCAGAGACCTCTAAGTCAAAACTAGATGGAGGGATGGAGCTCCATGTGAAGACAGCTATGTCTGGGCAGTCACAGAAACTGCCTTTGCTATTCAGCGTTAACACAATTGCTCACCTACTCGCCTTTGCTCCCTCAGCTCTAGCCCTGTGCTCTCTGTGTGATGACCCTCCTGAGCTCCTACTGCTGAGTCATCACAGCATCTGAGTTGCTGACAAAGTGTTTCCCATTCTCCAGGGTCCCATCTGGTTTCCACAACTCAGAGATACAGAGGGGCTTTTTTGTCATCCCTGCTTATCAACAAGAAAACCATGGAAAGCATAGGTGACTTGTCTAGACACATAGGGCTGTTGACTCCAGCTACATGCCCTTTATAATTTCTTAAAAACATCCAACAGACCAGGATTTCACCATAGTGCTGAGAAACACTGAAGCATGGGCTTGTAACACCACTCGCGAAAAAGCAAAATGAAAGAAAACTACCTTTTGAGGATTATTCTCATCTGTCCAAGGTCTGTCCAAGTCCATCTGTTACTCAGGCTCTTCTTCAACCTGAGCACAAGCTAAACACTGTCTCCAGAGCACAAGCAAAAACACAGTTCACTGGAAACTTGTCAATAGCTTCCTCTGAGATTCTTAAGATTTCCTGGGGACATTTCCACCTCCTTATCCCTGAAAGTCAACCAAGGCTTCAAGAGAAAAAGCACTCCTTTTTAACAAAGACTCATGGGCAAACATAGTTGATCCCTGTCTATTCTGTCAAGCTTACCTTTAACTTTTCATATACAAAGTCTTTAGAAAGAAGATTTGAATCCAATAGAGAGAGAGACCTTCAGCTTTGCCTTCATCTCCAAATGCCTGAGAGACGTGGCCATAAAGGGAAGATGTTCCCAATTAGCCTAGGAAATTATGTTGGAGGGGCTCATTCATCCACAGCTGTGATCAAACAGCAGCTGAAATGATGCACGTGTTGGTCTCAATGGATAACATTCTCCTTTAAGTTTGCTTGTGGTACATCACTCTGTGTTGCATCTTTCAGTTCAGTTCAGTCACTCAGTCGTTTCCGACTCTTTGCGACCCCATGAATTGCAGCAAGCCAGGCCTCCCTGTCCATCACTAACTCCAGGGGTTTACTCAAACTCATGTCTGTCGAGTCGGTGATGCCGTCCAGCCATCTCATCCTCTGTCGTCCCCTTCTCCTCCTGCCCCCATCTTTAGCTGTATCTTTATCTGTACAGGACCAGCTACAACTCAAGGCTCCATGGGTACCCCATACTGAAGACCAATAAGTTCAAATTCCTCACACTCTCTTCCTCCTTGGGTCCCTGCATCTGAGTCAAATGTAACACCATTCAGAATGAGCAAAGGTGGTTTATAGGCACAGATGCCTTTTTCTCTAACAAAGAAAAAAACTCTTTATTTGATACTTTTGAGGTCCAATTAGAATTTTGCATCTCATAACAGATGTGCTCTTGGAAGTATGAAGGTAAATCACTTTCTCTGTATGTGACTCAAATCCTATTTGTAATTTGCTCTTTAAGAAGCTCGGGCCTGGTGCACTGGGAAGACCCAGAGGAATCGGGTGGAGAGGGAGGTGGGAGGGGGGATCGGGATGGGGAATACATATAAATCCATGACTGATTCATGTCAATGTATGACAAAAACCACTACAATATTGTAATTAACCTCCAACTAATAAAAATAAATGAAAAAAATAAAAATGAGCAGGAAAAAAATCAATCAATTAACCAAAAAAAAAAAAAGCAGCTCAGCTCTGAGCCTTTTTATGAAGGGAGGCTAAAGCTGAAGAATTAACCATCACTTTCATTAGTTAAGAATGAAATGGTAAGACCGAGGCTATCCTTGTTCCAAGGAGCAGAAAACAGCCTGGCCTCAAAGTCCCCCACAAAACTGGGGTTTTTTTCTCCACCTGCCTTTTCCTGAGGCAAAACAAGCCAGGCAGCCTAGTCCATCTGAGGATCTCAAACCCCTTCCCCTCACTTTATTTCCTTTCCTCTCTTCTCCATGATCTTGTCCTGGGATTCCAGCCTCTCTGAGCCCTCCTGCTTTCTCTCCCTGAGAAATGTCTGCTCCAATGGAAGAGGCAATGCAGACCACTCACCCCAAAGTGACCATTAGACCCTTGTCTCCCTCTTCTGGGGTACCAGCATCCCTAAGCTCAATTATAGGGCAGAAGAGGCTCCATCTCCAGGGAAAGGGTTTTAAGACTTCTTGGATGGGCAAGTGGAGAAAGAATGCTGAGAACAGAGGGGTCTGATGGGGACCATTAGCCTATTCTCCCTGTAGGTTAGGACAATCTCAGAAAGGGCTGCCTTAAGACAAAGGGGTCACCCCTAAAATGCTCCCTTGATTTGGATACTAAGCACCTGGCCAGGAAGAACCTGAGGTTGGGAGTGAGAGTTTGGAGAAGAGACTGCAACAGCTGTGAAGAAGCATCCAATGCACTTCAGGGCAAGGCTTTTTCTTGCCTTCTAGGGTGAAGAGGGAGAGATTGGGGTTCCCTCTGTGACACTCACACTCTTAGCTCACTGGGGCGACTCCATCTGCAGCACGTGGGAGGCGCAGTGTGAGATCCACCCTGCCAGGAAGAGCAGGAGTTGGGAAAGGAAGCTGATGGCTCTTGATACTCAACCCGAACACTTAGAAAATGACCCATCATCTTTGCCTTAAACTTTTCCATACGCTCAACATTATTAGAATTTCTTCTTAACTACACAAATCAGCCTTAGGATCCGGGGCAGCTGGATGACAAGATGTTCGGTTCCCCACCCTTTCCCTTGAGTTCTTATAATGGAAGTGCTTAGTTAACACAAATTACCAGCTTTGCTCTTTACTCTCCTGACAGATGAACAAACATAGCCTCATCATTTCTATGCAGGCCGGCTGGCCAAATCCATTCCAATTATCTATCACCCGAGCAGAATTCTCCTGGTGAGACAGGAAGATGTGGAGGGAGGTTTCCGGGTCGTACTATTAATTCCAGTAAGCGGCCTGTTTCATGCTCCTCCCTGGAATATAAGAAGGCCTTCAATGTAAATCAAACTAGAGAGTCAGGGTGTCTAACTTGTTTAAAGACAAATATCCATTCATCTGTAGATGGACATCTAAGTTGCTTCCATGTCCTGGCTAGTGTAAACAAATAACAACAAGGATACATTTACACTAATTCATATTAGAAGAGAAAGATAGAGAATATAGTCGAAAAGTCCCAGGGGTAAGATGCAGGAGACCTAAGTTTTCATGCCAGCCCAGCATCCATTCTCGTTTAGCCTTGACATGACCTTGTCACATTCCACTTTCAGTTTACACACACGGGATTAAAAGAGGGTGGATTCAATCAGCAATTTCCTATCACACGTTCTCAGCCCTAAGGACTCCAGAAGTTACTTTATTTCAAAAATTTATACTTATAAATATTTTTAGTCGTTGATGGAAGTGTGACATTAAAAACAAGAAGGGTGGCCACTTTTAACGCAATGCAGACTGACAATGACTTATGCGGCCAAGTTCACTCAGTTTTGTGGCCACTTCAAATCAGAGCTCCCCCACCACCTGTGGATTAACTGAAGGGCGTGGAGACTGCAACTTACAAAACTTAAAAATGGCAATCATTTGAATCAACCTGTCACTGTGAATCAGGATTTCCTCCACACTGTGAAAACAAAATAAGATAGATACATGAGGACTTCCCTGGCAGCTCAGTGGTAAAGAACCCGCCTGCCAATAGAGGAGTTTGACTCCTGGTCCAGGAAGGTCCCACACGCTGGGGAGTAACTAGGTCTGAGCACCACAACTACTGAGTCAGTACTTAAGGACCCGGGAATCATAGCTACTGAGCCTGTGCACCTAGAGCAACAAGATGAATGGGATGGGGAGGGAGGTGGGAGGGGGGTTCAGGATGGGGAACACATGTAAATCCATGGCTGATTCATGTCAATGTATGGCAAAAACCACTATAATATTGTAAAATAATTAGCCTCCAACTAATAAAAATAAATGAAAAAAAAAGCAAAATTAAAAAAAAAAGAAGCCACTGCAATGAGAAGCCTGCACAACACAACTAGAGAAAAGCCCAAGCAGCAATGAAAACCTAGCACAGACAGTAAATAAATAAGTAAAATTATATTAAAAAAAAACACATAAGTGAACTGATTCTGAAAGTGAAACACAGCAAAGATCACCATAGGGCTTTAATTTCTAATTTTTCCATTGATCAGAACAGTCTCATTGTGCTTTTTTGTTAAAAGCTTGAACTTCTATGAGAAATACATTTGCCCATGTTTCTAGTGTGATTTAATTATTAATTAATAAATATTAATATATTCAAAAATAATGCTTTGACTGCTTGTGTAGCTTCAAGTTCCATATAAAATTTCATTTCAAAAAATGGTTCCAGTCCTTTACAAATTTTGAAAACCACTGGACTAATTATCTCTAATTTTCCTTCCAGCAAGAGAATACTTTATGCAAATCCTTCTCTGGGGAGAGGAGAATTGTATGACTTCAGGAAGTTTCTGGCTTAATCAGAACCTTCCTAAGAAAAACAAACAAACAAACTTGATTCCCACGTCTACAAATTGCCCTGAGGAGCTCAGATCTTTCTCCACAGGGAAGGAGTCCTGCAGAAGCAGGTTGTCCATTACCACGCAAGAATCAGATTCTACCCCATGGATCTCACATTCCACTTGCAAAGACTTGCCTGCAGATGGCTGACAGTGGGACAGAATGAAGTTGGGGAGCGGGAAGGAGCCTCAACCCCTCTGAGCATCTACTCCTTGCCGGCTCAGTAGCTAGCATGACACATGTCACTTGATTTCTTCTGTTTATTGCTTCTCAAAACTCTTTGCAATCTTTTCCCTTCATCCAGATGAGAAAACCGAGGTGGATATCCAGACTGTGAATGGCAGAAGCGTGTCTCAGATATTCTCCACTCCCACCCTAAAACAAGCTCCCAGTGGGTGGTGAACAGTACAGCCAGCTCCCCAGTGTGGGATCCCACAGGCATCCACACAGCATCCACACAGACCATGCCAGTGAGAGGAAGGCTGCAATTGGAGCTGAATTTTGCAGGATGAGGAGAAATACTCCAGGCAGCAAAGAAAGCAATAGATTCCCAAGGGGAGACAGTGTGAGAAGAGCACAGAGAGAAAAGTTTCAGAGGAATGCCATTTCAGGTGGCAGAGCGGGAATCAGAGGGCTGGGTTGGGAACACAGGATGGAGCACACAGGTGACACCACCCTGCCCTCCTAGCTCCAAATGCCACCACCCTGGCCCAGGACCCCGGCTGCCAGCAATTCAGGCAACCCTCTATGCCTTTCAGCCCCTCCTCCATTTACCTGGCAATCTCTTCCTTGCCCACTTCTGCCTGGGGAAGTCTTTCCTGGCCTTCCAGGATTCTGCCAAATCCCGCCGATGCAATATGAAGCCATTCCTAATGCTCTCAACCAGATGTAATCTCTCTTGCCTCTGAACACCCAGAGTTATTTGATTTGTTCACTCTAAGGTCTCAATGGCTGAACACACAAGACACGTTTTCTGGGAAAGATGCTGAAATGGAGGATGGGCATCGGCCTCAGTAAGAGCTCTGTGTCAACTTTGCATTTCAGCAGGGCCATCCTTCACAACCATCCCTGCCCTTGTAGCTCCAGACACTGGAATCCCTGCCCTCAGAGCTGTCATGCTGGATATCACATGAGTAGATTATCACATGGGTAGACTGTGTATCATCAGGATACTTCTTGTCCCTGAGGTTGAGGTCCTAGCACCTAGGAGGTACCTGGGCAGTATCTGTTGAAGCCACCTGATCTCTAGCCTCAGTTAGAGCTTCTCCCAGTTCTTTCTCATGCAGATGTATTATGTATCTTTTCAAGTAACGCATATAACCATATTAGTAACTTGCAGAAAATATTGTCATCTGCAGATTAAATGTAAAGTTCATTTTTTTCACATTTCTCCCAGGGGGAAAAAAAAAAGCATTTTAATTGCTACCTCTGTTTCCAGACCATTATGCATAGGTTTCAATCTGCATTCAAGGACCAGCTCAGGCCATACAGAAGAGCCACCCAGGCCGCCCTGCACACACCTGTGGCCTCCTAGCCTGTGATTCCCTCGTTCCCTGCCCCACACCGCCCAGCCTCTGAGCATCCACCCTCGTGAGAAACCTGCAGGCTGGAGGGCTCTCCTAGACCTCTTAACCCAGATAGATTCACTCTCGCAGGCCTACTGTCCTGCTTGAGTGCTGCCCCTAAGCGGGGCACCGAGGGCAAAGTGAGTAACTTCAAGATCGCCACGGCGTGGCAGAGAACTAGGTGCCCAGGAAGTGCTCGAGAAAGAGATTCATTCTCTGAGCTCTCTTTCCTGTGTAGATGAGGAGCTGGAAACCCAGAACTCTCTGCCACTGGGCCCTGGGGAAGCATTCAGAGCAACCCTCCAAAAACAAAGCCTGGCCTTGGTGGCTGGCTCGGCGTGCACGGAACATCAAATGGCCGGACATGAAAGGGCTGAGGAGGATGCTTGCTGGAGAGGCACTTAGCCTGAAAAACCTGAAACCATCCCCTTGACTGAGGGCCGCTAACCACAGCCTCCGTGAATGATTAATGACTATGGCCAGCGCTTATTGCAAACAGGCATGTGACAGCAGAGCCACTACCCTCCCTCAGGACCTGCTCGCGTGATCGATGAGCCACTGAGGGGTACGGAGGGGCTGCAGGGGGAAGGAGCCGGCTCAGGCTGCCGCCACCAGGCAGCACCCATCCTTGGGGAGAGCTGGAGGGAAGCCAGGGCCTGTGTTCTGGGTGGCCGGCTGACCTCACGTACAACACATAAGCTGGCCGGCACTGAGTAGCTACCTGGGCAATGGAAGGAGATCTGGGAGGCCCGAGTTCAACTCTAATGAGAAGAAGGTGCTGAAATGGAAGAGCTGGAGCCCCCGGACCTGCAGGTTCCCATCCAGTGTGGTACATCATAGGAGCCCTGTGGTTCCAGAACTAGCAAAAGGGTGCAGGATGCTTTGAGAGACCGCTAAGTGCTGGGTGCAGGTAGAGCAGGCTGCAAAAATGAGTTCCCTGGCCTCAGACACCTCCCCCGCTCAGCCTTCCCCACCGCCCACCACTGCTGCCAGCCAGACATAACTCCCCTGCCCCTCAACCCCTGTATCGCCTGGATTTGCAACGGCCATTTGGGTGGCTGACGTGAAGCCTCTGTTCTCGTGCGTTCTCCATCCTTTCCCCAGAAAGGTCAGTTAGCACCGTGTCCTCACGCTGCCTCCCTCCTCCCAACACACACCCTCTAGGATGGCTGAACAAGGGTTTCTGAGTCTCTGACACGTGGATTCAGTACACACCTACCAGGTTCACTGAGCACAGATTGTGTGGCTGTAGAAGGCACTGCCCTTATCTTCAGGAGTTTAGGGTCAGCAAGGCAAGCTTCCCTCATGTGAAACAAGCAAAGACAGAACAGAGCACAACCCCTGAGGGTGCAGCCAAGTGAGGGGAGGGAGAATGCCCCTGCTGGGGGAGCTCAGGGAAGACAAGAAGGACCCTCGAGCCCCCCTGAGCTGCCAGCCTCTGCACATGCAGGGCCACTGTCCAATCCGGGCCACCAAAGCTTCCAAGGCCACCACCTTCCATCTGGGTCTCTGGAGGCACCTCCAAGAAGCTCTGAGGCCGTGGCAGCAGCAAGCAAGCTCAGCAAAAGACCCAGGAACCTGGCACAGGCCTGGGGCTCTGAGACGACCCTGGGAGCCAGTCAGACCCAGGGACGACCCTTGTGGGGACCTGGCTGGTCTGCAGACTCTGGCTCCGTTTCATCTTAATACACTCCTGCATGTACCTGACATCGGATACTCGTCCTAGAGCATGCAAATCTAATAAATTCTTGGCTCCTGCAAGTTTCTTTAAAAAATATAAAAGAGGATCATATATAAAGAAGTTGATTAATATACACCCTGCTAAAACAGCCTGGAACATCTGTGTATTAAGTTCATTTATTAAATTACACCAATCTGTATTTTAATGAGTGAAAGATACAGTACTTATTCTGTCATCCATCAAAATAAACTCAGGAAATACTTAACATTATAATCATTTTTCTTGTTTGAACACGAGTTATGAAATATGAATCCCGCACTAAGAACGCTGGACTTGCCATCATGATCAAATATGTTTTCACAGGTGCAGCAAATATTCAGTTTTCATTTCTTTCTCCAACTGTTGAAAATATAAACCATGTTTTCTAGTCCTTAGCTGGGTAACACTGCCTTCCCTCCACATGGCAGCCATTATTACAGACTTATTACCCACCGTCTTTCTTTCCCCCAAGACAAACTCCTTCTAAGTTGCTTAGTAATGAAAACACAGGCTCCTGTGGGGCCCCTGAAGTACAAGCTCATCCCAACGGGGCTCTTACGGCTCAGGCGGGGTCCTTATTTCCCTGTCCTCCTTCCTGGGGGCACCTAGATCCTCCAGATCACAGCCTGAATTTCAAAAGCCGTTTGACGTGAGCATTGCATGTGGTACAAACACAAAAGGCAGTTGGCCCTCAGCTCCACTGTGGAGTTCCCCCTGGCCACAGGGTTTCCATGCCTACTCCTTCACCCCAACTCCCCAGGAACCACTCCACTCAGACAAGGGGCAACATTAACACAGGCTGAAGCCTCACGAGTGAGTCCAGCCTTTACCTGTGTTCAGTTATCCAGGACCCTTGGGGCGATGCGGTCAGCTTTCAAGAGGCAAGGAGGGCTGGTCTCTCTGCCCAGGGATGAGGAGGAGCTCACTGAGGCACAGGAGGCAAGCAAAAGGCCCCAGCTGGATAAGCTGCTACGTGGAACCACAGGACGAACTGATGAAACCCAATCACCAGCTGGCGAGGCACCGGCCTGCTTAACCCCTTAGGCTCCCGTTGCCAGAGTTCAACTATCAAGTCCACTCCTATCTCCTTGTTCTCATTCCTGGCCAACCTGGTCCCCCAACATATCCACGACACCCACTCTTCTTTGCAGCCCTCCTGAACTACCTCCTGCTGGTGCATAAACCCTCCACGCTCCCTCCCACCTCAGGCTTACAATCTTAGTAATACAAAAAGAGTTCCTTTTTAAGATATTTTAATGTTTATAACCTAAAAGTTCACATTTCTATACAACTAAACTGTATGTAAACTTCTCTTTTTTGGTGAGGAGCCTGTATATTTTTATCCATCGTATAAAGAAACCACATGCCAAGCAGGAGACCACGGAGACTCAGGTTTGATCCCTGGGTCAGGAAGATCCCCTGGAAGAGGGCATGGCAACCCACTCCAGTATTCTTGCTTGGAGAATCCCATGGATAGAGGAGCCGGGCAGGCTACAGTCCACGGGGTCACAAGAGTCAGAAAGGACTTTAGCAACTAAACAGCAACAGCAAAGCTAAAATGACCCCAACCAATTATCCTCCCTGGATGACCAAAATATTAATAAAAGCAAGGGCTTTTGAAGCGTTTTGAAACTTCAAGAGCTGTGTCTAGATTTGCATTTAAGAAATAGTCTATTTGGAATTCAGTAGGTGTACAAGAGAGCCAGGGACAGGCAGGGGCTAGTGGGACAGGGTTAGAGTAATTACAAGGAGGGGTGCTGAGCTGGAGTGAAGGCAATGTCAGGGAGTCCCCTCCCTATGGAGCTGGGAAAGCACATGGTAGGTGTTGAGGAGGACTCCTGAGAAAGTCATCCATGGCCCAGACTCCCAGTAAGCACAGGTGCAGGTCCCCGCTCTCTGGGTCCAAGGAACCCCCATCTCCCCAGCACTGAAGGACCATCCTCACCACTTACTGTCCAGTGTGTTGGTGAAAAGGGGACTCCCCCAACTCCCTCAACACTGAAGAGCTGAGACACAGCAGTTTATCAGTCACATACCCTGACAGTCGCCACGCAGCATGCAGGGCGCCACAGGGCTGCACTCGGGAGGGAAGAGAACCAGAAGGGGCTGTGGGAGGCGGGCTTCATGGTAACAAGAGGGTGGGTGCTTCCTGGTGCCCATAGGAAGGTGTGGCTGGCTTGCTTAAATAATTTCACAGGCAGGCAGGAGGTGAAACATGTGAGGCTGAGAACTGGTGGGAGGCGGTTGGTCCAGCTGATAGGAGAACTAGTGGGAGGGAGGTGGGGGAATGGGGGGTCATCTTTCTCTTGGGGTATGGGCATATCTGGTGAGAGAGCTGGGACCTTGTAGTAGGCCCTGGGGGGGCCCTGTGAGGCTCCAGAGGTGTCCAGGAAGCAAAGAGCACATCAGGCCTTACTATACAAGTGGGCTCCAGAGAAAAGAAAGAATGAGATAGAGGTGGGGAAAAATAAAAGACAGGCCTTAACGCTTGTGTGACGTGAACTGGGACATACGTATATCTCAATTCTGTATGCTTGCGGCTCTTAGGAGAAAAAATAATATTTTTTGAAACAACAAAGAACAAGAAAGAATGAGGTTCAGATTTCACGGGAGGAGATGGGCTAGGCTCTCAATACAACCAGGCTGCAGGCCAGGGGTCTGTGTTCTCAGCAGAACAGAAAATGCTATTTGTTACAAAATGTCCTAAGAGTGATTGCCCATTGAGATAGCAAGAATAGAGGGAAATAAAACTTCAAACGGGGTTTAATGGCTGAGCTGAGGCGATTGGGAGGCAAGGCAGTCTGCTCTGTGTGTGAGCTGAGCGGGGCAAGGAAGCGGTCAGCTGAGGGCCGCGGCTTGTTGAAAATTGTTTCTCCGTCACTCAGACACTTTTCCTGAGAAAAACGTTAAAGTTACCTCCGGAGTCCACAGGGAGCAAAGTGAAGACCTGGACATCTAATAAAATATAACGAGGCAGGTTGTAATCATGAAGCATCTAGATGGCAGGACTGTTGAGAAACTTCTATAGAGAGAGGCCAGGGTCAGCCACTTGCAGATATTTCCCAGGCCTGTGTCACTGTGTATGGAGGATGAGAACCAAAGGAGCAGGAACCTGCCGGGAAGCCTGTGCACGCTCTGAGCTGTCTCACCACGCGTCTGAAATCCAGCAGGAAACCAAGTTCAAGACAGCTGCACCCACAGATCGAACATCTCGCAATCAAAGCCTGCCTTTCTATCAAGGGAACTCCCCAGACAGAGACAAATGACCCCTATTTCAACCCACCTCTTCCACACATGCCAAGGAGTAACCTGAGCTGGAAAAGCCCCACCCAAGATGCCAGGAGAAGTCTTTCTGCACAGACCTGAAGGGTAACAGCTCGCTTTCTCTCTCTCTCTCTCTCTCTCTCTCTCTCTCTCTCTCTCTCTCTCTCTCTCTGTGTCTCACACACACACACACACACACACACACACACACAATAGTGGCCCAAGGATGCCTCAGAACATCCACACCTGCCCAGGTGGGGACAGTGGAAAAAGCCTTCAGACACCTGAAATCTGGAGGAAGTCTACATTCCAATCCCCCCACTGCTGGTGCCCACTAGGAAAGTCACTAGGAGACTGCCTATGTGGCCTTTGGCAAAGCACATCTCTTCTGGGCTTCTTTACCAGCTGAGCCACAAAGGAAGCCCAAGAATATTGGAGTGGGTAAGCTATCCCTTCTCCAGCAGATCTTCCTTACCCAGGAATCAAAGTGGGGTCTCCTGCATTGCAGGTGGATTCTTTGCCAACTGAGCTATCAGGGAAGCCTTCTGAGCTTCTACCTGGTAACAAATGAGAATAAGCTTTGCCTTGCGTATCCCAGTTCAGTTCAGTTGCTCAGTCATGTCTGACTCTTTGTGACCCCATGAACTGCAGCACTCCAGGCCTCCCTGTCCATTACCAACTCCCAGAGTTTACTCAAACTCTTGTCCTTTGAGTCGGTGATGCCATCCAACCATCTCATCCTCTGTCATCCCCTTCTCCTCCTCCCTTCAATCTTTCCCAGCATCAGAGTCTTTTCAAATGAGTCATTTCTTCACATTAGGTAATCCAAGTCTATGCCCTGACCAGTAATGCTGAAGAAGCTGAAATTGAATGGTTCTATGAAGACCTACAAGACCTTTTAGAACTAACACCAAAAAAAGATGTGTTTTTCATTATAGGGGACTGGAATGCAAAAGTAAGGAGTCAAGAAATACATGAAGTAACAGGCAGATTTGGCCTTGGAGTACAGACTGAAGCAGGGCAAAGGCTAATAGAGTTTTGCCAAGAGAACACACTGGTCACAGCAAACACCCTCTTCCAACAACACAAGAGAAGACTCTACACATGGACATCGCCAGATGGTCAATACCAAAATCAGACTGATTATACTCTTTGCAGCCAAAGATGGAGAAGTCCTATACAGTCAGCAAAAATAAGACTGGGAGCTGACTGTGGCATAGACCGTAAACTCCTTATTGCCATATTCAGACCTAAATTGAAGAAAGTAGGGAAAAACCACAAGACCATTCAGGTGTGACCTAAATCAAATCCCTTATGAAATGGTATCTCTCCCAAAAGGGTGACAAATCAGACAAGATAATGGATCTTTAAAAAAGAACCTAGAAAGAGACTCACAGACTTAGAGAATGAACTTATGGTTTCAGGAGGAAGGATGGGTGGGAGGGATAGTTAGGGAGTTTGGGGTGGACATGTTATATTTAAACATGCTATACTGAAAATGCATAACCAACAAGGACCTACTATATAGCACAGGGAACTCTGCTCAATGTTATGTGGCAGCTGGATGGAAGGGGAGTTTGAGTGAGGTGGATACAGGTTTATGTATGGCTGAATCCCTTCACTATTCACCTGGACCTACCACAACATTGTTACCCAGCTGTTACACCAAAACAAAATAAAAAGTCTTAAAAGAGGGGGGAAAGAACCTAGAAACGTGAAGCCCTACACCAGCACGGTACAGGTCAAAAGCACAACCTCCGCTATGTTGACTCCTAGTGGAAACTGAGGCAAGGATAGGCTTGCTGGTGACTCAGGCTCATAGAAGACTGCCGCCACCTGGCCTGTCCACACTTCCCACAGAGGACCCCTTCCGCTGACCCACGTGTTATAAGCTCACCGGCAGTGGGGCTGACTAACATTTTGTCCTGATCTTGGCTTTCATGTGGAAGCTGCGGCAAGGCTCATAATTGTTCCCAAGCCACCAGCCAGCTCCGTGGTTCTTTCCCTCAGTGGGATGCTCAGATACCCCACAACACAAAGCCAGCTCTGAAATCAGTTCTCAAGGCTGCTTTCTGGAAGTGACCCAGTTAACTTTTTTCTGCAAGGTCA
Organism: Cervus elaphus; assembly: GCF_910594005.1. Classification (NCBI taxonomy): domain Eukaryota; kingdom Metazoa; phylum Chordata; class Mammalia; order Artiodactyla; family Cervidae; genus Cervus; species Cervus elaphus. Next base: position 28,139,832 of record NC_057825.1, on the reverse strand, counting down.
TGAACAGGACTCAGTCTTAGATGTGTCCAAAATGAAGAGATATGAACATTATCCTTGGAATAAGTGGTTCTGGATTGTTGCCCTCATAGGCAGCAAAATGTCAACGTTAAGGCATCAGAGTCTGATCTTCACCTACTTATACACTCACAGGAAAAAAATAACAGCTTTGATTCAAAATGTTCTTGAAAGATCTAGTGCTGTGTTATCTAATCCAATAGTCTTAGTGGCTTATGCACACTTGTGTCTAGTCTGTATTGAGAAGGGCTGTGAGTGTAAAAAACACACCAGGTGTCAAAGACTGGACACAAGAAAAAAATATAAAATTTCTTGATAATTATCTCATATTTATTAAATGTTGAAATAATATTGTGAGTATTATTATTACTGGATTAAAATATATAAAAAGAGTGCTCTTGAATGAGCAGTAAAAATTATTAATTTTATTAAAGCTGATCTTTTCAATATTCCATGCAATGAAACGGGACATGCTTATCTAACGTGTCTACTGTGTCCCAAAATACCATGGTTGGCTCAAGAAAAAAACTGATTCACTTTGCCGTACAGCACAAATACACAGCATTGTAAAGCAACTATTTGGTTTATTTTTTAAGTTGCTTAGTCATCCTCTGTGACCCCCTGGACTGTAGCCTGCCAGGATCCTCTGTCCCTGGGATTTTTTTCAGGCAAGATTACTGCAGTGGGTTGCATTTTCTACTCCAGGGGATCTTCCTGACCCAGGGATCAAACCCAAATCTCCACACCGCCTGCATTGTAGACAGATTCTTTATCTCAACGGAGAAGCCCAAAGAAACCATATTCCAATAAAAATTTAAAAATAAACACTTGTGCTGCTGTTTCAGTTGCAAGCTAAATGTCATGTTTGTTTAACAGCACATCACTTTTACTTGACAGAAAGACTGACTATGGTTACTCAGACTTGGGTACTTGACAAGATATTTTTTTTTTTTAATAAATGAAGTAAGCCTATCATTTCAAGGAGAATTCATGGTTTTTACCGCCAATGATAAGATTCAAGCTTTTAAATGAAAATGAGACATTTGGAAAACTTGTGTTTGCCATTCAGAACATGACTGCTTTCCAATACTTAAACATCTTTCTGGGGAGATGAGTGGTGATATTAATGAATGTCATTTTGATATTGTGTAATGAAATGCCTCAGTCCAACATTCAGAAGATCAGTATAACTCAGCATGCCAGTGTTTTCAAAATGGCCAAATAGTGTGCTACAAAACTGTATATGTGTAAAGTTTCTATTTAAAGGGCAAGAAAGACCAG